>NW_027445645.1:0-699121 GCF_035582795.1 Mycteria americana
CTGTATCTCTCTCTGGCAGAGCCCGGCAGTGAAATTGGAAACGTCCAGAGATTGCGCCCACGGGAAAGCTGCCAGCACTGAAAGCTGTAGCTGGTTTTCACTGTCCCTTGGAACTGCATTCGCTGCCACACAGACATTCGCGCTCTGCTAAAGCTTTGCTTCCTAATGGGGCAACACTCTCTATGACTTTCTCCCAGTGCCCGGCAGTGAAATTGGAAACGTCCAGAGATTGCGCCCACAGGAAAGCTGCCAGCACTGAAAGCTGTAGCTGGTTTTCACTGTCCCTTGGAACTGCATTCGCTGCCACACAGACATTCGCGCTCTGCTAAAGCTTTGCTTCGTAATGGGGCAACACTCTGTATCTCTCTCTGGCAGAGCCCGGCAGTGAAATTGGAAACGTCCAGAGATTGCGCCCACAGGAAAGCTGCCAGCACTGAAAGCTGTAGCTGGTTTTCACTGTCCCTCGGAACTGCATTCGCTGCCACACAGACATTCGCGCTCTGCTAAAGCTTTGCTTCGTAATGGGGCAACACTCTGTATCTCTCTCTGGCAGAGCCCGGCAGTGAAATTGGAAACGTCCAGAGATTGCGCCCACAGGAAAGCTGCCAGCACTGAAAGCTGTAGCTGGTTTTCACTGTCCCTCGGAACTGCATTCGCTGCCACACAGACATTCGCGCTCTGCTAAAGCTTTGCTTCGTAATGGGGCAACACTCTGTATCTCTCTCTGGCAGAGCCCGGCAGTGAAATTGGAAACGTCCAGAGATTGCGCCCACAGGAAAGCTGCCAGCACTGAAAGCTGTAGCTGGTTTTCACTGTCCCTTGGAACTGCATTCGCTGCCACACAGACATTCGCGCTCTGCTAAAGCTTTGCTTCGTAATGGGGCAACACTCTGTATCTCTCTCTGGCAGAGCCCGGCAGTGAAATTGGAAACGTCCAGAGATTGCGCCCACAGGAAAGCTGCCAGCACTGAAAGCTGTAGCTGGTTTTCACTGTCCCTTGGAACTGCATTCGCTGCCACACAGACATTCGCGCTCTGCTAAAGCATTGCTTCGTAATGGGGAACACTCTGTATCTCTCTCTGGCAGAGCCCGGCAGTGAAATTGGAAACGTCCAGAGATTGCGCCCACAGGAAAGCTGCCAGCACTGAAAGCTGTAGCTGGTTTTCACTGTCCCTTGGAACTGCATTCGCTGCCACACAGACATTCGCGCTCTGCTAAAGCTTTGCTTCCTAATGGGGCAACACTCTCTATGACTTTCTCCCAGTGCCCGGCAGTGAAATTGGAAACGTCCAGAGATTGCGCCCACAGGAAAGCTGCCAGCACTGAAAGCTGTAGCTGGTTTTCACTGTCCCTTGGAACTGCATTCGCTGCCACACAGACATTCGCGCTCTGCTAAAGCTTTGCTTCCTAATGGGGCAACACTCTGTATCTCTCTCTGGCAGAGCCCGTCTGCCAAATTGGAAACGTCCAGAGATTGCGCCCACAGGATAGCTGCCAGCACTGAAAGCTGTAGCTGGTTTTCACTGTCCCTTGGAACTGCATTCGCTGCCACACAGACATTCGCGCTCTGCTAAAGCATTGCTTCGTAATGGGGCAACACTCTGTATCTCTCTCTGGCAGAGCCCGGCAGTGAAATTGGAAACGTCCAGAGATTGCGCCCACAGGAAAGCTGCCAGCACTGAAAGCTGTAGCTGGTTTTCACTGTCCCTTGGAACTGCATTCGCTGCCACACAGACATTCGCGCTCTGCTAAAGCTTTGCTTCGTAATGGGGCAACACTCTGTATCTCTCTCTGGCAGAGCCCGGCAGTGAAATTGGAAACGTCCAGAGATTGCGCCCACAGGAAAGCTGCCAGCACTGAAAGCTGTAGCTGGTTTTTACTGTCCCTTGGAACTGCATTCGCTGCCACACAGACATTCGCGCTCTGCTAAAGCTTTGCTTCGTAATGGGGCAACACTCTGTATCTCTCTGGCAGAGCCCGGCAGTGAAATTGGAAACGTCCAGAGATTGCGCCCACAGGAAAGCTGCCAGCACTGAAAGCTGTAGCTGGTTTTCACTGTCCCTTGGAACTGCATTCGCTGCCACACAGACATTCGCGCTCTGCTAAAGCTTTGCTTCGTAATGCGGCAACACTCTGTATCTCTCTCTGGCAGAGCCCGGCAGTGAAATTGGAAACGTCCAGAGATTGCGCCCACAGGAAAGCTGCCAGCACTGAAAGCTGTAGCTGGTTTTCACTGTCCCTTGGAACTGCATTCGCTGCCACACAGACATTCGCGCTCTGCTAAAGCTTTGCTTCGTAATGGGGCAACACTCTGTATCTCTCTCTGGCAGAGCCCGGCAGTGAAATTGGAAACGTCCAGAGATTGCGCCCACAGGAAAGCTGCCAGCACTGAAAGCTGTAGCTGGTTTTCACTGTCCCTTGGAACTGCATTCGCTGCCACACAGACATTCGCGCTCTGCTAAAGCATTGCTTCCTAATGGGGCAACACTCTCTATGACTTTCTCCCAGTGCCCGGCAGTGAAATTGGAAACGTCCAGAGATTGCGCCCACAGGAAAGCTGCCAGCACTGAAAGCTGTAGCTGGTTTTCACTGTCCCTTGGAACTGCATTCGCTGCCACACAGACATTCGCGCTCTGCTAAAGCTTTGCTTCCTAATGGGGCAACACTCTGTATCTCTCTCTGGCAGAGCCCGGCAGTGAAATTGGAAACGTCCAGAGATTGCGCCCACAGGAAAGCTGCCAGCACTGAAAGCTGTAGCTGGTTTTCACTGTCCCTTGGAACTGCATTCGCTGCCACACAGACATTCGCGCTCTGCTAAAGCTTTGCTTCGTAATGGGGCAACACTCTGTATCTCTCTCTGGCAGAGCCCGGCAGTGAAATTGGAAACGTCCAGAGATTGCGCCCACGGGAAAGCTGCCAGCACTGAAAGCTGTAGCTGGTTTTCACTGTCCCTTGGAACTGCATTCGCTGCCACACAGACATTCGCGCTCTGCTAAAGCTTTGCTTCGTAATGGGGCAACACTCTGTATCTCTCTCTGGCAGAGCCCGGCAGTGAAATTGGAAACGTCCAGAGATTGCGCCCACAGGAAAGCTGCCAGCACTGAAAGCTGTAGCTGGTTTTCACTGTCCCTTGGAACTGCATTCGCTGCCACACAGACATTCGCGCTCTGCTAAAGCTTTGCTTCGTAATGGGGCAACAACTCTGTATCTCTCTCTGGCAGAGCCCGGCAGTGAAATTGGAAACGTCCAGAGATTGCGCCCACAGGAAAGCTGCCAGCACTGAAAGCTGTAGCTGGTTTTCACTGTCCCTCGGAACTGCATTCGCTGCCACACAGACATTCGCGCTCTGCTAAAGCTTTGCTTCGTAATGGGGCAACACTCTGTATCTCTCTCTGGCAGAGCCCGGCAGTGAAATTGGAAACGTCCAGAGATTGCGCCCACAGGAAAGCTGCCAGCACTGAAAGCTGTAGCTGGTTTTCACTGTCCCTTGGAACTGCATTCGCTGCCACACAGACATTCGCGCTCTGCTAAAGCTTTGCTTCCTAATGGGGCAACACTCTCTATGACTTTCTCCAAGTGCCCGGCAGTGAAATTGGAAACGTCCAGAGATTGCGCCCACAGGAAAGCTGCCAGCACTGAAAGCTGTAGCTGGTTTTCACTGTCCCTTGGAACTGCATTCGCTGCCACACAGACATTCGCGCTCTGCTAAAGCTTTGCTTCGTAATGGGGCAACACTCTGTATCTCTCTCTGGCAGAGCCCGGCTGCCAAATTGGAAACGTCCAGAGATTGCGCCCACAGGATAGCTGCCAGCACTGAAAGCTGTAGCTGGTTTTCACTGTCCCTTGGAACTGCATTCGCTGCCACACAGACATTCGCGCTCTGCTAAAGCATTGCTTCGTAATGGGGCAACACTCTGTATCTCTCTCTGGCAGAGCCCGGCTGCCAAATTGGAAACGTCCAGAGATTGCGCCCACAGGAAAGGTGCCAGCACTGAAAGCTGTAGGTGGTTTTCACTGTCCCTTGGAACTGCATTCGCTGCCACACAGACATTCGCGCTCTGCTAAAGCTTTGCTTCGTAATGGGGCAACACTCTGTATCTCTCTCTGGCAGAGCCCGGCAGTGAAATTGGAAACGTCCAGAGATTGCGCCCACAGGAAAGCTGCCAGCACTGAAAGCTGTAGCTGGTTTTCACTGTCCCTTGGAACTGCATTCGCTGCCACACAGACATTCGCGCTCTGCTAAAGCTTTGCTTCGTAATGGGGCAACAACTCTGTATCTCTCTCTGGCAGAGCCCGGCAGTGAAATTGGAAACGTCCAGAGATTGCGCCCACAGGAAAGCTGCCAGCACTGAAAGCTGTAGCTGGTTTTCACTGTCCCTCGGAACTGCATTCGCTGCCACACAGACATTCGCGCTCTGCTAAAGCTTTGCTTCGTAATGGGGCAACACTCTGTATCTCTCTCTGGCAGAGCCCGGCAGTGAAATTGGAAACGTCCAGAGATTGCGCCCACAGGAAAGCTGCCAGCACTGAAAGCTGTAGCTGGTTTTCACTGTCCCTTGGAACTGCATTCGCTGCCACACAGACATTCGCGCTCTGCTAAAGCTTTGCTTCCTAATGGGGCAACACTCTCTATGACTTTCTCCAAGTGCCCGGCAGTGAAATTGGAAACGTCCAGAGATTGCGCCCACAGGAAAGCTGCCAGCACTGAAAGCTGTAGCTGGTTTTCACTGTCCCTTGGAACTGCATTCGCTGCCACACAGACATTCGCGCTCTGCTAAAGCTTTGCTTCGTAATGGGGCAACACTCTGTATCTCTCTCTGGCAGAGCCCGGCTGCCAAATTGGAAACGTCCAGAGATTGCGCCCACAGGATAGCTGCCAGCACTGAAAGCTGTAGCTGGTTTTCACTGTCCCTTGGAACTGCATTCGCTGCCACACAGACATTCGCGCTCTGCTAAAGCATTGCTTCGTAATGGGGCAACACTCTGTATCTCTCTCTGGCAGAGCCCGGCAGTGAAATTGGAAACGTCCAGAGATTGCGCCCACAGGAAAGCTGCCAGCACTGAAAGCTGTAGCTGGTTTTCACTGTCCCTTGGAACTGCATTCGCTGCCACACAGACATTCGCGCTCTGCTAAAGCTTTGCTTCGTAATGGGGCAACACTCTGTATCTCTCTGGCAGAGCCCGGCAGTGAAATTGGAAACGTCCAGAGATTGCGCCCACAGGAAAGCTGCCAGCACTGAAAGCTGTAGCTGGTTTTCACTGTCCCTTGGAACTGCATTCGCTGCCACACAGACATTCGCGCTCTGCTAAAGCTTTGCTTCGTAATGCGGCAACACTCTGTATCTCTCTCTGGCAGAGCCCGGCAGTGAAATTGGAAACGTCCAGAGATTACGCCCACAGGAAAGCTGCCAGCACTGAAAGCTGTAGCTGGTTTTCACTGTCCCTTGGAACTGCATTCGCTGCCACACAGACATTCGCGCTCTGCTAAAGCTTTGCTTCGTAGTGGGGCAACACTCTCTATGACTTTCTCCCAGTGCCCGGCAGTGAAATTGGAAACGTCCAGAGATTGCGCCCACAGGAAAGCTGCCAGCACTGAAAGCTGTAGCTGGTTTTCACTGTCCCTTGGAACTGCATTCGCTGCCACACAGACATTCGCGCTCTGCTAAAGCTTTGCTTCGTAATGCGGCAACACTCTGTATCTCTCTCTGGCAGAGCCCGGCAGTGAAATTGGAAACGTCCAGAGATTGCGCCCACAGGAAAGCTGCCAGCACTGAAAGCTGTAGCTGGTTTTCACTGTCCCTTGGAACTGCATTCGCTGCCACACAGACATTCGCGCTCTGCTAAAGCTTTGCTTCCTAATGGGGCAACACTCTGTATCTCTCTCTGGCAGAGTCCGGCAGTGAAATTGGAAACGTCCAGAGATTGCGCCCACAGGAAAGCTGCCAGCACTGAAAGCTGTAGCTGGTTTTCACTGTCCCTTGGAACTGCATTCGCTGCCACACAGACATTCGCGCTCTGCTAAAGCATTGCTTCCTAATGGGGCAACACTCTCTATGACTTTCTCCCAGTGCCCGGCAGTGAAATTGGAAACGTCCAGAGATTGCGCCCACAGGAAAGCTGCCAGCACTGAAAGCTGTAGCTGGTTTTCACTGTCCCTTGGAACTGCATTCGCTGCCACACAGACATTCGCGCTCTGCTAAAGCTTTGCTTCCTAATGGGGCAACACTCTCTATGACTTTCTCCCAGTGCCCGGCAGTGAAATTGGAAACGTCCAGAGATTGCGCCCACAGGAAAGCTGCCAGCACTGAAAGCTGTAGCTGGTTTTCACTGTCCCTTGGAACTGCATTCGCTGCCACACAGACATTCGCGCTCTGCTAAAGCTTTGCTTCGTAATGGGGCAACACTCTGTATCTCTCTCTGGCAGAGCCCGGCAGTGAAATTGGAAACGTCCAGAGATTGCGCCCACAGGAAAGCTGCCAGCACTGAAAGCTGTAGCTGGTTTTCACTGTCCCTCGGAACTGCATTCGCTGCCACACAGACATTCGCGCTCTGCTAAAGCTTTGCTTCGTAATGGGGCAACACTCTGTATCTCTCTCTGGCAGAGCCCGGCAGTGAAATTGGAAACATCCAGACATTGCGCCCACAGGAAAGCTGCCAGCACTGAAAGCTGTAGCTGGTTTTCACTGTCCCTTGGAACTGCATTCGCTGCCACACAGACATTCGCGCTCTGCTAAAGCTTTGCTTCCTAATGGGGCAACACTCTGTATCTCTCTCTGGCAGAGCCCGGCAGTGAAATTGGAAACGTCCAGAGATTGCGCCCACAGGAAAGCTGCCAGCACTGAAAGCTGTAGCTGGTTTTCACTGTCCCTTGGAACTGCATTCGCTGCCACACAGACATTCGCGCTCTGCTAAAGCTTTGCTTCGTAATGGGGCAACACTCTGTATCTCTCTCTGGCAGAGCCCGGCAGTGAAATTGGAAACGTCCAGAGATTGCGCCCACAGGAAAGCTGCCAGCACTGAAAGCTGTAGCTGGTTTTCACTGTCCCTTGGAGCTGCATTCGCTGCCACACAGACATTCGCGCTCTGCTAAAGCATTGCTTCGTAATGGGGAACACTCTGTATCTCTCTCTGGCAGAGCCCGGCAGTGAAATTGGAAACGTCCAGAGATTGCGCCCACAGGAAAGCTGCCAGCACTGAAAGCTGTAGCTGGTTTTCACTGTCCCTTGGAACTGCATTCGCTGCCACACAGACATTCGCGCTCTGCTAAAGCTTTGCTTCCTAATGGGGCAACACTCTCTATGACTTTCTCCCAGTGCCCGGCAGTGAAATTGGAAACGTCCAGAGATTGCGCCCACAGGAAAGCTGCCAGCACTGAAAGCTGTAGCTGGTTTTCACTGTCCCTTGGAACTGCATTCGCTGCCACACAGACATTCGCGCTCTGCTAAAGCTTTGCTTCCTAATGGGGCAACACTCTCTATGACTTTCTCCAAGTGCCCGGCAGTGAAATTGGAAACGTCCAGAGATTGCGCCCACAGGAAAGCTGCCAGCACTGAAAGCTGTAGCTGGTTTTCACTGTCCCTTGGAACTGCATTCGCTGCCACACAGACATTCGCGCTCTGCTAAAGCTTTGCTTCGTAATGGGGCAACACTCTGTATCTCTCTCTGGCAGAGCCCGGCTGCCAAATTGGAAACGTCCAGAGATTGCGCCCACAGGATAGCTGCCAGCACTGAAAGCTGTAGCTGGTTTTCACTGTCCCTTGGAACTGCATTCGCTGCCACACAGACATTCGCGCTCTGCTAAAGCATTGCTTCGTAATGGGGCAACACTCTGTATCTCTCTCTGGCAGAGCCCGGCAGTGAAATTGGAAACGTCCAGAGATTGCGCCCACAGGAAAGCTGCCAGCACTGAAAGCTGTAGCTGGTTTTCACTGTCCCTTGGAACTGCATTCGCTGCCACACAGACATTCGCGCTCTGCTAAAGCTTTGCTTCGTAATGGGGCAACACTCTGTATCTCTCTGGCAGAGCCCGGCAGTGAAATTGGAAACGTCCAGAGATTGCGCCCACAGGAAAGCTGCCAGCACTGAAAGCTGTAGCTGGTTTTCACTGTCCCTTGGAACTGCATTCGCTGCCACACAGACATTCTCGCTCTGCTAAAGCTTTGCTTCGTAATGCGGCAACACTCTGTATCTCTCTCTGGCAGAGCCCGGCAGTGAAATTGGAAACGTCCAGAGATTGCGCCCACAGGAAAGCTGCCAGCACTGAAAGCTGTAGCTGGTTTTCACTGTCCCTTGGAACTGCATTCACTGCCACACAGACATTCGCGCTCTGCTAAAGCTTTGCTTCGTAATGGGGCAACACTCTGTATCTCTCTCTGGCAGAGCCCGGCTGCCAAATTGGAAACGTCCAGAGATTGCGCCCACAGGATAGCTGCCAGCACTGAAAGCTGTAGCTGGTTTTCACTGTCCCTTGGAACTGCATTCGCTGCCACACAGACATTCGCACTCTGCTAAAGCTTTGCTTCCTAATGGGGCAACACTCTCTATGACTTTCTCCCAGTGCCCGGCAGTGAAATTGGAAACGTCCAGAGATTGCGCCCACAGGAAAGCTGCCAGCACTGAAAGCTGTAGCTGGTTTTCACTGTCCCTTGGAACTGCATTCGCTGCCACACAGACATTCGCGCTCTGCTAAAGCTTTGCTTCGTAATGGGGCAACACTCTGTATCTCTCTCTGGCAGAGCCCGGCAGTGAAATTGGAAACGTCCAGAGATTGCGCCCACAGGAAAGCTGCCAGCACTGAAAGCTGTAGCTGGTTTTCACTGTCCCTTGGAACTGCATTCGCTGCCACACAGACATTCGCGCTCTGCTAAAGCTTTGCTTCGTAATGGGGCAACACTCTGTATCTCTCTGGCAGAGCCCGGCAGTGAAATTGGAAACGTCCAGAGATTGCGCCCACAGGAAAGCTGCCAGCACTGAAAGCTGTAGCTGGTTTTCACTGTCCCTTGGAACTGCATTCGCTGCCACACAGACATTCTCGCTCTGCTAAAGCTTTGCTTCGTAATGCGGCAACACTCTGTATCTCTCTCTGGCAGAGCCCGGCAGTGAAATTGGAAACGTCCAGAGATTGCGCCCACAGGAAAGCTGCCAGCACTGAAAGCTGTAGCTGGTTTTCACTGTCCCTTGGAACTGCATTCGCTGCCACACAGACATTCGCGCTCTGCTAAAGCTTTGCTTCGTAATGGGGCAACACTCTGTATCTCTCTCTGGCAGAGCCCGGCTGCCAAATTGGAAACGTCCAGAGATTGCGCCCACAGGATAGCTGCCAGCACTGAAAGCTGTAGCTGGTTTTCACTGTCCCTTGGAACTGCATTCGCTGCCACACAGACATTCGCACTCTGCTAAAGCTTTGCTTCCTAATGGGGCAACACTCTCTATGACTTTCTCCCAGTGCCCGGCAGTGAAATTGGAAACGTCCAGAGATTGCGCCCACAGGAAAGCTGCCAGCACTGAAAGCTGTAGCTGGTTTTCACTGTCCCTTGGAACTGCATTCGCTGCCACACAGACATTCGCGCTCTGCTAAAGCTTTGCTTCGTAATGGGGCAACACTCTGTATCTCTCTCTGGCAGAGCCCGGCAGTGAAATTGGAAACGTCCAGAGATTGCGCCCACAGGAAAGCTGCCAGCACTGAAAGCTGTAGCTGGTTTTCACTGTCCCTCGGAACTGCATTCGCTGCCACACAGACATTCGCGCTCTGCTAAAGCTTTGCTTCGTAATGGGGCAACACTCTGTATCTCTCTCTGGCAGAGCCCGGCAGTGAAATTGGAAACGTCCAGAGATTGCGCCCACAGGAAAGCTGCCAGCACTGAAAGCTGTAGCTGGTTTTCACTGTCCCTCGGAACTGCATTCGCTGCCACACAGACATTCGCGCTCTGCTAAAGCATTGCTTCCTAATGGGGCAACACTCTCTATGACTTTCTCCCAGTGCCCGGCAGTGAAATTGGAAACGTCCAGAGATTGCGCCCACAGGAAAGCTGCCAGCACTGAAAGCTGTAGCTGGTTTTCACTGTCCCTTGGAACTGCATTCGCTGCCACACAGACATTCGCGCTCTGCTAAAGCATTGCTTCGTAATGGGGCAACACTCTGTATCTCTCTCTGGCAGAGCCCGGCAGTGAAATT
Organism: Mycteria americana; assembly: GCF_035582795.1. Classification (NCBI taxonomy): domain Eukaryota; kingdom Metazoa; phylum Chordata; class Aves; order Ciconiiformes; family Ciconiidae; genus Mycteria; species Mycteria americana. The sequence continues at coordinate 10,175 of NW_027445645.1, forward strand.
GGAAACGTCCAGAGATTGCGCCCACAGGAAAGCTGCCAGCACTGAAAGCTGTAGCTGGTTTTCACTGTCCCTTGGAACTGCATTCGCTGCCACACAGACATTCGCGCTCTGCTAAAGCTTTGCTTCCTCATGGGGCAACACTCTCTATGACTTTCTCCCAGTGCCCGGCAGTGAAATTGGAAACGTCCAGAGATTGCGCCCACAGGAAAGCTGCCAGCACTGAAAGCTGTAGCTGGTTTTCACTGTCCCTTGGAACTGCATTCGCTGCCACACAGACATTCGCGCTCTGCTAAAGCTTTGCTTCGTAATGGGGCAACACTCTGTATCTCTCTCTGGCAGAGCCCGGCAGTGAAATTGGAAACGTCCAGAGATTGCGCCCACAGGAAAGCTGCCAGCACTGAAAGCTGTAGCTGGTTTTCACTGTCCCTCGGAACTGCATTCGCTGCCACACAGACATTCGCGCTCTGCTAAAGCTTTGCTTCGTAATGGGGCAACACTCTGTATCTCTCTCTGGCAGAGCCCGGCAGTGAAATTGGAAACGTCCAGAGATTGCGCCCACAGGAAAGCTGCCAGCACTGAAAGCTGTAGCTGGTTTTCACTGTCCCTCGGAACTGCATTCGCTGCCACACAGACATTCGCGCTCTGCTAAAGCTTTGCTTCGTAATGGGGAAACACTCTGTATCTCTCTCTGGCAGAGCCCGGCAGTGAAATTGGAAACGTCCAGAGATTGCGCCCACAGGAAAGCTGCCAGCACTGAAAGCTGTAGCTGGTTTTCACTGTCCCTTGGAACTGCATTCGCTGCCACACAGACATTCGCGCTCTGCTAAAGCATTGCTTCCTAATGGGGCAACACTCTCTATGACTTTCTCCCAGTGCCCGGCAGTGAAATTGGAAACGTCCAGAGATTGCGCCCACAGGAAAGCTGCCAGCACTGAAAGCTGTAGCTGGTTTTCACTGTCCCTTGGAACTGCATTCGCTGCCACACAGACATTCGCGCTCTGCTAAAGCATTGCTTCGTAATGGGGCAACACTCTGTATCTCTCTCTGGCAGAGCCCGGCAGTGAAATTGGAAACGTCCAGAGATTGCGCCCACAGGAAAGCTGCCAGCACTGAAAGCTGTAGCTGGTTTTCACTGTCCCTTGGAACTGCATTCGCTGCCACACAGACATTCGCGCTCTGCTAAAGCTTTGCTTCGTAATGGGGCAACAACTCTGTATCTCTCTCTGGCAGAGCCCGGCAGTGAAATTGGAAACGTCCAGAGATTGCGGCCACAGGAAAGCTGCCAGCACTGAAAGCTGTAGCTGGTTTTCACTGTCCCTCGGAACTGCATTCGCTGCCACACAGACATTCGCGCTCTGCTAAAGCTTTGCTTCGTAATGGGGCAACACTCTGTATCTCTCTCTGGCAGAGCCCGGCAGTGAAATTGGAAACGTCCAGAGATTGCGCCCACAGGAAAGCTGCCAGCACTGAAAGCTGTAGCTGGTTTTCACTGTCCCTTGGAACTGCATTCGCTGCCACACAGACATTCGCGCTCTGCTAAAGCTTTGCTTCCTAATGGGGCAACACTCTCTATGACTTTCTCCAAGTGCCCGGCAGTGAAATTGGAAACGTCCAGAGATTGCGCCCACAGGAAAGCTGCCAGCACTGAAAGCTGTAGCTGGTTTTCACTGTCCCTTGGAACTGCATTCGCTGCCACACAGACATTCGCGCTCTGCTAAAGCTTTGCTTCGTAATGGGGCAACACTCTGTATCTCTCTCTGGCAGAGCCCGGCTGCCAAATTGGAAACGTCCAGAGATTGCGCCCACAGGATAGCTGCCAGCACTGAAAGCTGTAGCTGGTTTTCACTGTCCCTTGGAACTGCATTCGCTGCCACACAGACATTCGCGCTCTGCTAAAGCATTGCTTCGTAATGGGGCAACACTCTGTATCTCTCTCTGGCAGAGCCCGGCAGTGAAATTGGAAACGTCCAGAGATTGCGCCCACAGGAAAGCTGCCAGCACTGAAAGCTGTAGCTGGTTTTCACTGTCCCTTGGAACTGCATTCGCTGCCACACAGACATTCGCGCTCTGCTAAAGCTTTGCTTCGTAATGCGGCAACACTCTGTATCTCTCTCTGGCAGAGCCCGGCAGTGAAATTGGAAACGTCCAGAGATTGCGCCCACAGGAAAGCTGCCAGCACTGAAAGCTGTAGCTGGTTTTCACTGTCCCTTGGAACTGCATTCGCTGCCACACAGACATTCGCGCTCTGCTAAAGCTTTGCTTCCTAATGGGGCAACACTCTGTATCTCTCTCTGGCAGAGTCCGGCAGTGAAATTGGAAACGTCCAGAGATTGCGCCCACAGGAAAGCTGCCAGCACTGAAAGCTGTAGCTGGTTTTCACTGTCCCTTGGAACTGCATTCGCTGCCACACAGACATTCGCGCTCTGCTAAAGCATTGCTTCCTAATGGGGCAACACTCTCTATGACTTTCTCCCAGTGCCCGGCAGTGAAATTGGAAACGTCCAGAGATTGCGCCCACAGGAAAGCTGCCAGCACTGAAAGCTGTAGCTGGTTTTCACTGTCCCTTGGAACTGCATTCGCTGCCACACAGACATTCGCGCTCTGCTAAAGCTTTGCTTCCTAATGGGGCAACACTCTGTATCTCTCTCTGGCAGAGCCCGGCAGTGAAATTGGAAACGTCCAGAGATTGCGCCCACAGGAAAGCTGCCAGCACTGAAAGCTGTAGCTGGTTTTCACTGTCCCTTGGAACTGCATTCGCTGCCACACAGACATTCGCGCTCTGCTAAAGCTTTGCTTCCTAATGGGGCAACACTCTCTATGACTTTCTCCCAGTGCCCGGCAGTGAAATTGGAAACGTCCAGAGATTGCGCCCACAGGAAAGCTGCCAGCACTGAAAGCTGTAGCTGGTTTTCACTGTCCCTTGGAACTGCATTCGCTGCCACACAGACATTCGCGCTCTGCTAAAGCTTTGCTTCGTAATGGGGCAACACTCTGTATCTCTCTCTGGCAGAGCCCGGCAGTGAAATTGGAAACGTCCAGAGATTGCGCCCACAGGAAAGCTGCCAGCACTGAAAGCTGTAGCTGGTTTTCACTGTCCCTCGGAACTGCATTCGCTGCCACACAGACATTCGCGCTCTGCTAAAGCTTTGCTTCGTAATGGGGCAACACTCTGTATCTCTCTCTGGCAGAGCCCGGCAGTGAAATTGGAAACATCCAGACATTGCGCCCACAGGAAAGCTGCCAGCACTGAAAGCTGTAGCTGGTTTTCACTGTCCCTTGGAACTGCATTCGCTGCCACACAGACATTCGCGCTCTGCTAAAGCTTTGCTTCCTAATGGGGCAACACTCTGTATCTCTCTCTGGCAGAGCCCGGCAGTGAAATTGGAAACGTCCAGAGATTGCGCCCACAGGAAAGCTGCCAGCACTGAAAGCTGTAGCTGGTTTTCACTGTCCCTTGGAACTGCATTCGCTGCCACACAGACATTCGCGCTCTGCTAAAGCTTTGCTTCGTAATGGGGCAACACTCTGTATCTCTCTCTGGCAGAGCCCGGCAGTGAAATTGGAAACGTCCAGAGATTGCGCCCACAGGAAAGCTGCCAGCACTGAAAGCTGTAGCTGGTTTTCACTGTCCCTTGGAGCTGCATTCGCTGCCACACAGACATTCGCGCTCTGCTAAAGCATTGCTTCGTAATGGGGAACACTCTGTATCTCTCTCTGGCAGAGCCCGGCAGTGAAATTGGAAACGTCCAGAGATTGCGCCCACAGGAAAGCTGCCAGCACTGAAAGCTGTAGCTGGTTTTCACTGTCCCTTGGAACTGCATTCGCTGCCACACAGACATTCGCGCTCTGCTAAAGCTTTGCTTCCTAATGGGGCAACACTCTCTATGACTTTCTCCCAGTGCCCGGCAGTGAAATTGGAAACGTCCAGAGATTGCGCCCACAGGAAAGCTGCCAGCACTGAAAGCTGTAGCTGGTTTTCACTGTCCCTTGGAACTGCATTCGCTGCCACACAGACATTCGCGCTCTGCTAAAGCTTTGCTTCCTAATGGGGCAACACTCTCTATGACTTTCTCCAAGTGCCCGGCAGTGAAATTGGAAACGTCCAGAGATTGCGCCCACAGGAAAGCTGCCAGCACTGAAAGCTGTAGCTGGTTTTCACTGTCCCTTGGAACTGCATTCGCTGCCACACAGACATTCGCGCTCTGCTAAAGCTTTGCTTCGTAATGGGGCAACACTCTGTATCTCTCTCTGGCAGAGCCCGGCTGCCAAATTGGAAACGTCCAGAGATTGCGCCCACAGGATAGCTGCCAGCACTGAAAGCTGTAGCTGGTTTTCACTGTCCCTTGGAACTGCATTCGCTGCCACACAGACATTCGCGCTCTGCTAAAGCATTGCTTCGTAATGGGGCAACACTCTGTATCTCTCTCTGGCAGAGCCCGGCAGTGAAATTGGAAACGTCCAGAGATTGCGCCCACAGGAAAGCTGCCAGCACTGAAAGCTGTAGCTGGTTTTCACTGTCCCTTGGAACTGCATTCGCTGCCACACAGACATTCGCGCTCTGCTAAAGCTTTGCTTCGTAATGGGGCAACACTCTGTATCTCTCTGGCAGAGCCCGGCAGTGAAATTGGAAACGTCCAGAGATTGCGCCCACAGGAAAGCTGCCAGCACTGAAAGCTGTAGCTGGTTTTCACTGTCCCTTGGAACTGCATTCGCTGCCACACAGACATTCTCGCTCTGCTAAAGCTTTGCTTCGTAATGCGGCAACACTCTGTATCTCTCTCTGGCAGAGCCCGGCAGTGAAATTGGAAACGTCCAGAGATTGCGCCCACAGGAAAGCTGCCAGCACTGAAAGCTGTAGCTGGTTTTCACTGTCCCTTGGAACTGCATTCGCTGCCACACAGACATTCGCGCTCTGCTAAAGCTTTGCTTCGTAATGGGGCAACACTCTGTATCTCTCTCTGGCAGAGCCCGGCAGTGAAATTGGAAACGTCCAGAGATTGCGCCCACAGGATAGCTGCCAGCACTGAAAGCTGTAGCTGGTTTTCACTGTCCCTTGGAACTGCATTCGCTGCCACACAGACATTCGCACTCTGCTAAAGCTTTGCTTCCTAATGGGGCAACACTCTCTATGACTTTCTCCCAGTGCCCGGCAGTGAAATTGGAAACGTCCAGAGATTGCGCCCACAGGAAAGCTGCCAGCACTGAAAGCTGTAGCTGGTTTTCACTGTCCCTTGGAACTGCATTCGCTGCCACACAGACATTCGCGCTCTGCTAAAGCTTTGCTTCGTAATGGGGCAACACTCTGTATCTCTCTCTGGCAGAGCCCGGCAGTGAAATTGGAAACGTCCAGAGATTGCGCCCACAGGAAAGCTGCCAGCACTGAAAGTTGTAGCTGGTTTTCACTGTCCCTCGGAACTGCATTCGCTGCCACACAGACATTCGCGCTCTGCTAAAGCTTTGCTTCGTAATGGGGCAACACTCTGTATCTCTCTCTGGCAGAGCCCGGCAGTGAAATTGGAAACGTCCAGAGATTGCGCCCACAGGAAAGCTGCCAGCACTGAAAGCTGTAGCTGGTTTTCACTGTCCCTTGGAACTGCATTCGCTGCCACACAGACATTCGCGCTCTGCTAAAGCTTTGCTTCGTAATGGGGAAACACTCTGTATCTCTCTCTGGCAGAGCCCGGCAGTGAAATTGGAAACGTCCAGAGATTGCGCCCACAGGAAAGCTGCCAGCACTGAAAGCTGTAGCTGGTTTTCACTGTCCCTTGGAACTGCATTCGCTGCCACACAGACATTCGCGCTCTGCTAAAGCATTGCTTCCTAATGGGGCAACACTCTCTATGACTTTCTCCCAGTGCCCGGCAGTGAAATTGGAAACGTCCAGAGATTGCGCCCACAGGAAAGCTGCCAGCACTGAAAGCTGTAGCTGGTTTTCACTGTCCCTTGGAACTGCATTCGCTGCCACACAGACATTCGCGCTCTGCTAAAGCATTGCTTCGTAATGGGGCAACACTCTGTATCTCTCTCTGGCAGAGCCCGGCAGTGAAATTGGAAACGTCCAGAGATTGCGCCCACAGGAAAGCTGCCAGCACTGAAAGCTGTAGCTGGTTTTCACTGTCCCTTGGAACTGCATTCGCTGCCACACAGACATTCGCGCTCTGCTAAAGCTTTGCTTCCTCATGGGGCAACACTCTCTATGACTTTCTCCCAGTGCCCGGCAGTGAAATTGGAAACGTCCAGAGATTGCGCCCACAGGAAAGCTGCCAGCACTGAAAGCTGTAGCTGGTTTTCACTGTCCCTTGGAACTGCATTCGCTGCCACACAGACATTCGCGCTCTGCTAAAGCATTACTTCGTAATGGGGCAACACTCTGTATCTCTCTCTGGCAGAGCCCGGCAGTGAAATTGGAAACGTCCAGAGATTGCGCCCACAGGAAAGCTGCCAGCACTGAAAGCTGTAGCTGGTTTTCACTGTCCCTTGGAACTGCATTCGCTGCCACACAGACATTCGCGCTCTGCTAAAGCTTTGCTTCGTAATGGGGCAACACTCTGTATCTCTCTCTGGCAGAGCCCGGCAGTGAAATTGGAAACGTCCAGAGATTGCGCCCACAGGAAAGCTGCCAGCACTGAAAGCTCTAGCTGGTTTTCACTGTCCCTTGGAACTGCATTCGCTGCCACACAGACATTCGCGCTCTGCTAAAGCTTTGCTTCGTAATGCGGCAACACTCTGTATCTCTCTCTGGCAGAGCCCGGCAGTGAAATTGGAAACGTCCAGAGATTGCGCCCACAGGAAAGCTGCCAGCACTGAAAGCTGTAGCTGGTTTTCACTGTCCCTTGGAACTGCATTCGCTGCCACACAGACATTCGCGCTCTGCTAAAGCTTTGCTTCGTAATGGGGCAACACTCTGTATCTCTCTCTGGCAGAGCCCGGCAGTGAAATTGGAAACGTCCAGAGATTGCGCCCACAGGAAAGCTGCCAGCACTGAAAGCTGTAGCTGGTTTTCACTGTCCCTTGGAACTGCATTCGCTGCCACACAGACATTCGCGCTCTGCTAAAGCATTGCTTCGTAATGGGGCAACACTCTGTATCTCTCTCTGGCAGAGCCCGGCAGTGAAATTGGAAACGTCCAGAGATTGCGCCCACAGGAAAGCTGCCAGCACTGAAAGCTGTAGCTGGTTTTCACTGTCCCTTGGAACTGCATTCGCTGCCACACAGACATTCGCGCTCTGCTAAAGCTTTGCTTCCTAATGGGGCAACACTCTGTATCTCTCTCTGGCAGAGTCCGGCAGTGAAATTGGAAACGTCCAGAGATTGCGCCCACAGGAAAGCTGCCAGCACTGAAAGCTGTAGCTGGTTTTCACTGTCCCTTGGAACTGCATTCACTGCCACACAGACATTCGCGCTCTGCTAAAGCTTTGCTTCGTAATGGGGCAACACTCTGTATCTCTCTCTGGCAGAGCCCGGCTCCCAAATTGGAAACGTCCAGAGATTGCGCCCACAGGAAAGCTGCCAGCACTGAAAGCTGTAGCTGGTTTTCACTGTCCCTTGGAACTGCATTCGCTGCCACACAGACATTCGCGCTCTGCTAAAGCATTGCTTCCTAATGGGGCAACACTCTCTATGACTTTCTCCCAGTGCCCGGCAGTGAAATTGGAAACGTCCAGAGATTGCGCCCACAGGAAAGCTGCCAGCACTGAAAGCTGTAGCTGGTTTTCACTGTCCCTCGGAACTGCATTCGCTGCCACACAGACATTCGCGCTCTGCTAAAGCTTTGCTTCGTAATGGGGCAACACTCTGTATCTCTCTCTGGCAGAGCCCGGCAGTGAAATTGGAAACGTCCAGAGATTGCGCCCACAGGAAAGCTGCCAGCACTGAAAGCTGTAGCTGGTTTTCACTGTCCCTCGGAACTGCATTCGCTGCCACACAGACATTCGCGCTCTGCTAAAGCTTTGCTTCGTAATGGGGCAACACTCTGTATCTCTCTCTGGCAGAGCCCGGCAGTGAAATTGGAAACGTCCAGAGATTGCGCCCACAGGAAAGCTGCCAGCACTGAAAGCTGTAGCTGGTTTTCACTGTCCCTTGGAACTGCATTCGCTGCCACACAGACATTCGCGCTCTGCTAAAGCTTTGCTTCGTAATGGGGCAACACTCTGTATCTCTCTCTGGCAGAGCCCGGCAGTGAAATTGGAAACGTCCAGAGATTGCGCCCACAGGAAAGCTGCCAGCACTGAAAGCTGTAGCTGGTTTTCACTGTCCCTTGGAACTGCATTCGCTGCCACACAGACATTCGCGCTCTGCTAAAGCATTGCTTCGTAATGGGGAACACTCTGTATCTCTCTCTGGCAGAGCCCGGCAGTGAAATTGGAAACGTCCAGAGATTGCGCCCACAGGAAAGCTGCCAGCACTGAAAGCTGTAGCTGGTTTTCACTGTCCCTTGGAACTGCATTCGCTGCCACACAGACATTCGCGCTCTGCTAAAGCTTTGCTTCCTAATGGGGCAACACTCTCTATGACTTTCTCCCAGTGCCCGGCAGTGAAATTGGAAACGTCCAGAGATTGCGCCCACAGGAAAGCTGCCAGCACTGAAAGCTGTAGCTGGTTTTCACTGTCCCTTGGAACTGCATTCGCTGCCACACAGACATTCGCGCTCTGCTAAAGCTTTGCTTCGTAATGGGGCAACACTCTGTATCTCTCTCTGGCAGAGCCCGTCTGCCAAATTGGAAACGTCCAGAGATTGCGCCCACAGGATAGCTGCCAGCACTGAAAGCTGTAGCTGGTTTTCACTGTCCCTTGGAACTGCATTCGCTGCCACACAGACATTCGCGCTCTGCTAAAGCATTGCTTCGTAATGGGGCAACACTCTGTATCTCTCTCTGGCAGAGCCCGGCAGTGAAATTGGAAACGTCCAGAGATTGCGCCCACAGGAAAGCTGCCAGCACTGAAAGCTGTAGCTGGTTTTCACTGTCCCTTGGAACTGCATTCGCTGCCACACAGACATTCGCGCTCTGCTAAAGCTTTGCTTCGTAATGGGGCAACACTCTGTATCTCTCTCTGGCAGAGCCCGGCAGTGAAATTGGAAACGTCCAGAGATTGCGGCCACAGGAAAGCTGCCAGCACTGAAAGCTGTAGCTGGTTTTTACTGTCCCTTGGAACTGCATTCGCTGCCACACAGACATTCGCGCTCTGCTAAAGCTTTGCTTCGTAATGGGGCAACACTCTGTATCTCTCTGGCAGAGCCCGGCAGTGAAATTGGAAACGTCCAGAGATTGCGCCCACAGGAAAGCTGCCAGCACTGAAAGCTGTAGCTGGTTTTCACTGTCCCTTGGAACTGCATTCGCTGCCACACAGACATTCGCGCTCTGCTAAAGCTTTGCTTCGTAATGCGGCAACACTCTGTATCTCTCTCTGGCAGAGCCCGGCAGTGAAATTGGAAACGTCCAGAGATTGCGCCCACAGGAAAGCTGCCAGCACTGAAAGCTGTAGCTGGTTTTCACTGTCCCTTGGAACTGCATTCGCTGCCACACAGACATTCGCGCTCTGCTAAAGCTTTGCTTCGTAATGGGGCAACACTCTGTATCTCTCTCTGGCAGAGCCCGGCAGTGAAATTGGAAACGTCCAGAGATTGCGCCCACAGGAAAGCTGCCAGCACTGAAAGCTGTAGCTGGTTTTCACTGTCCCTTGGAACTGCATTCGCTGCCACACAGACATTCGCGCTCTGCTAAAGCATTGCTTCCTAATGGGGCAACACTCTCTATGACTTTCTCCCAGTGCCCGGCAGTGAAATTGGAAACGTCCAGAGATTGCGCCCACAGGAAAGCTGCCAGCACTGAAAGCTGTAGCTGGTTTTCACTGTCCCTTGGAACTGCATTCGCTGCCACACAGACATTCGCGCTCTGCTAAAGCTTTGCTTCCTAATGGGGCAACACTCTGTATCTCTCTCTGGCAGAGCCCGGCAGTGAAATTGGAAACGTCCAGAGATTGCGCCCACAGGAAAGCTGCCAGCACTGAAAGCTGTAGCTGGTTTTCACTGTCCCTTGGAACTGCATTCGCTGCCACACAGACATTCGCGCTCTGCTAAAGCTTTGCTTCGTAATGGGGCAACACTCTGTATCTCTCTCTGGCAGAGCCCGGCAGTGAAATTGGAAACGTCCAGAGATTGCGCCCACGGGAAAGCTGCCAGCACTGAAAGCTGTAGCTGGTTTTCACTGTCCCTTGGAACTGCATTCGCTGCCACACAGACATTCGCGCTCTGCTAAAGCTTTGCTTCCTAATGGGGCAACACTCTCTATGACTTTCTCCCAGTGCCCGGCAGTGAAATTGGAAACGTCCAGAGATTGCGCCCACAGGAAAGCTGCCAGCACTGAAAGCTGTAGCTGGTTTTCACTGTCCCTTGGAACTGCATTCGCTGCCACACAGACATTCGCGCTCTGCTAAAGCTTTGCTTCGTAATGGGGCAACACTCTGTATCTCTCTCTGGCAGAGCCCGGCAGTGAAATTGGAAACGTCCAGAGATTGCGCCCACAGGAAAGCTGCCAGCACTGAAAGCTGTAGCTGGTTTTCACTGTCCCTCGGAACTGCATTCGCTGCCACACAGACATTCGCGCTCTGCTAAAGCTTTGCTTCGTAATGGGGCAACACTCTGTATCTCTCTCTGGCAGAGCCCGGCAGTGAAATTGGAAACGTCCAGAGATTGCGCCCACAGGAAAGCTGCCAGCACTGAAAGCTGTAGCTGGTTTTCACTGTCCCTCGGAACTGCATTCGCTGCCACACAGACATTCGCGCTCTGCTAAAGCTTTGCTTCGTAATGGGGCAACACTCTGTATCTCTCTCTGGCAGAGCCCGGCAGTGAAATTGGAAACGTCCAGAGATTGCGCCCACAGGAAAGCTGCCAGCACTGAAAGCTGTAGCTGGTTTTCACTGTCCCTTGGAACTGCATTCGCTGCCACACAGACATTCGCGCTCTGCTAAAGCATTGCTTCCTAATGGGGCAACACTCTCTATGACTTTCTCCCAGTGCCCGGCAGTGAAATTGGAAACGTCCAGAGATTGCGCCCACAGGAAAGCTGCCAGCACTGAAAGCTGTAGCTGGTTTTCACTGTCCCTTGGAACTGCATTCGCTGCCACACAGACATTCGCGCTCTGCTAAAGCATTGCTTCGTAATGGGGAACACTCTGTATCTCTCTCTGGCAGAGCCCGGCAGTGAAATTGGAAACGTCCAGAGATTGCGCCCACAGGAAAGCTGCCAGCACTGAAAGCTGTAGCTGGTTTTCACTGTCCCTTGGAACTGCATTCGCTGCCACACAGACATTCGCGCTCTGCTAAAGCTTTGCTTCCTCATGGGGCAACACTCGCTATGACTTTCTCCCAGTGCCCGGCAGTGAAATTGGAAACGTCCAGAGATTGCGCCCACAGGAAAGCTGCCAGCACTGAAAGCTGTAGCTGGTTTTCACTGTCCCTTGGAACTGCATTCGCTGCCACACAGACATTCGCGCTCTGCTAAAGCTTTGCTTCGTAATGGGGCAACACTCTGTATCTCTCTCTGGCAGAGCCCGGCAGTGAAATTGGAAACGTCCAGAGATTGCGCCCACAGGAAAGCTGCCAGCACTGAAAGCTGTAGCTGGTTTTCACTGTCCCTTGGAACTGCATTCGCTGCCACACAGACATTCGCGCTCTGCTAAAGCATTGCTTCGTAATGGGGCAACACTCTGTATCTCTCTCTGGCAGAGCCCGGCAGTGAAATTGGAAACGTCCAGAGATTGCGCCCACAGGAAAGCTGCCAGCACTGAAAGCTGTAGCTGGTTTTCACTGTCCCTTGGAACTGCATTCGCTGCCACACAGACATTCGCGCTCTGCTAAAGCTTTGCTTCCTAATGGGGCAACACTCTCTATGACTTTCTCCCAGTGCCCGGCAGTGAAATTGGAAACGTCCAGAGATTGCGCCCACAGGAAAGCTGCCAGCACTGAAAGCTGTAGCTGGTTTTCACTGTCCCTTGGAACTGCATTCGCTGCCACACAGACATTCGCGCTCTGCTAAAGCTTTGCTTCGTAATGGGGCAACACTCTGTATCTCTCTCTGGCAGAGCCCGTCTGCCAAATTGGAAACGTCCAGAGATTGCGCCCACAGGATAGCTGCCAGCACTGAAAGCTGTAGCTGGTTTTCACTGTCCCTTGGAACTGCATTCGCTGCCACACAGACATTCGCGCTCTGCTAAAGCTTTGCTTCGTAATGGGGCAACACTCTGTATCTCTCTCTGGCAGAGCCCGGCTGCCAAATTGGAAACGTCCAGAGATTGCGCCCACAGGAAAGCTGCCAGCACTGAAAGCTGTAGCTGGTTTTTACTGTCCCTTGGAACTGCATTCGCTGCCACACAGACATTCGCGCTCTGCTAAAGCTTTGCTTCGTAATGGGGCAACACTCTGTATCTCTCTGGCAGAGCCCGGCAGTGAAATTGGAAACGTCCAGAGATTGCGCCCACAGGAAAGCTGCCAGCACTGAAAGCTGTAGCTGGTTTTCACTGTCCCTTGGAACTGCATTCGCTGCCACACAGACATTCGCGCTCTGCTAAAGCTTTGCTTCGTAATGCGGCAACACTCTGTATCTCTCTCTGGCAGAGCCCGGCAGTGAAATTGGAAACGTCCAGAGATTGCGCCCACAGGAAAGCTGCCAGCACTGAAAGCTGTAGCTGGTTTTCACTGTCCCTTGGAACTGCATTCGCTGCCACACAGACATTCGCGCTCTGCTAAAGCTTTGCTTCGTAATGGGGCAACACTCTGTATCTCTCTCTGGCAGAGCCCGGCAGTGAAATTGGAAACGTCCAGAGATTGCGCCCACAGGAAAGCTGCCAGCACTGAAAGCTGTAGCTGGTTTTCACTGTCCCTTGGAACTGCATTCGCTGCCACACAGACATTCGCGCTCTGCTAAAGCATTGCTTCCTAATGGGGCAACACTCTCTATGACTTTCTCCCAGTGCCCGGCAGTGAAATTGGAAACGTCCAGAGATTGCGCCCACAGGAAAGCTGCCAGCACTGAAAGCTCTAGCTGGTTTTCACTGTCCCTTGGAACTGCATTCGCTGCCACACAGACATTCGCGCTCTGCTAAAGCTTTGCTTCCTAATGGGGCAACACTCTGTATCTCTCTCTGGCAGAGCCCGGCAGTGAAATTGGAAACGTCCAGAGATTGCGCCCACAGGAAAGCTGCCAGCACTGAAAGCTGTAGCTGGTTTTCACTGTCCCTTGGAACTGCATTCGCTGCCACACAGACATTCGCGCTCTGCTAAAGCTTTGCTTCGTAATGGGGCAACACTCTGTATCTCTCTCTGGCAGAGCCCGGCAGTGAAATTGGAAACGTCCAGAGATTGCGCCCACGGGAAAGCTGCCAGCACTGAAAGCTGTAGCTGGTTTTCACTGTCCCTTGGAACTGCATTCGCTGCCACACAGACATTCGCGCTCTGCTAAAGCTTTGCTTCCTAATGGGGCAACACTCTCTATGACTTTCTCCCAGTGCCCGGCAGTGAAATTGGAAACGTCCAGAGATTGCGCCCACAGGAAAGCTGCCAGCACTGAAAGCTGTAGCTGGTTTTCACTGTCCCTTGGAACTGCATTCGCTGCCACACAGACATTCGCGCTCTGCTAAAGCTTTGCTTCGTAATGGGGCAACACTCTGTATCTCTCTCTGGCAGAGCCCGGCAGTGAAATTGGAAACGTCCAGAGATTGCGCCCACAGGAAAGCTGCCAGCACTGAAAGCTGTAGCTGGTTTTCACTGTCCCTCGGAACTGCATTCGCTGCCACACAGACATTCGCGCTCTGCTAAAGCTTTGCTTCGTAATGGGGCAACACTCTGTATCTCTCTCTGGCAGAGCCCGGCAGTGAAATTGGAAACGTCCAGAGATTGCGCCCACAGGAAAGCTGCCAGCACTGAAAGCTGTAGCTGGTTTTCACTGTCCCTCGGAACTGCATTCGCTGCCACACAGACATTCGCGCTCTGCTAAAGCTTTGCTTCGTAATGGGGCAACACTCTGTATCTCTCTCTGGCAGAGCCCGGCAGTGAAATTGGAAACGTCCAGAGATTGCGCCCACAGGAAAGCTGCCAGCACTGAAAGCTGTAGCTGGTTTTCACTGTCCCTTGGAACTGCATTCGCTGCCACACAGACATTCGCGCTCTGCTAAAGCTTTGCTTCGTAATGGGGCAACACTCTGTATCTCTCTCTGGCAGAGCCCGGCAGTGAAATTGGAAACATCCAGAGATTGCGCCCACAGGAAAGCTGCCAGCACTGAAAGCTGTAGCTGGTTTTCACTGTCCCTTGGAACTGCATTCGCTGCCACACAGACATTCGCGCTCTGCTAAAGCATTGCTTCGTAATGGGGAACACTCTGTATCTCTCTCTGGCAGAGCCCGGCAGTGAAATTGGAAACGTCCAGAGATTGCGCCCACAGGAAAGCTGCCAGCACTGAAAGCTGTAGCTGGTTTTCACTGTCCCTTGGAACTGCATTCGCTGCCACACAGACATTCGCGCTCTGCTAAAGCTTTGCTTCCTAATGGGGCAACACTCTCTATGACTTTCTCCCAGTGCCCGGCAGTGAAATTGGAAACGTCCAGAGATTGCGCCCACAGGAAAGCTGCCAGCACTGAAAGCTGTAGCTGGTTTTCACTGTCCCTTGGAACTGCATTCGCTGCCACACAGACATTCGCGCTCTGCTAAAGCTTTGCTTCGTAATGGGGCAACACTCTGTATCTCTCTCTGGCAGAGCCCGTCTGCCAAATTGGAAACGTCCAGAGATTGCGCCCACAGGATAGCTGCCAGCACTGAAAGCTGTAGCTGGTTTTCACTGTCCCTTGGAACTGCATTCGCTGCCACACAGACATTCGCGCTCTGCTAAAGCATTGCTTCGTAATGGGGCAACACTCTGTATCTCTCTCTGGCAGAGCCCGGCAGTGAAATTGGAAACGTCCAGAGATTGCGCCCACAGGAAAGCTGCCAGCACTGAAAGCTGTAGCTGGTTTTCACTGTCCCTTGGAACTGCATTCGCTGCCACACAGACATTCGCGCTCTGCTAAAGCTTTGCTTCGTAATGGGGCAACACTCTGTATCTCTCTCTGGCAGAGCCCGGCAGTGAAATTGGAAACGTCCAGAGATTGCGCCCACAGGAAAGCTGCCAGCACTGAAAGCTGTAGCTGGTTTTTACTGTCCCTTGGAACTGCATTCGCTGCCACACAGACATTCGCGCTCTGCTAAAGCTTTGCTTCGTAATGGGGCAACACTCTGTATCTCTCTGGCAGAGCCCGGCAGTGAAATTGGAAACGTCCAGAGATTGCGCCCACAGGAAAGCTGCCAGCACTGAAAGCTGTAGCTGGTTTTCACTGTCCCTTGGAACTGCATTCGCTGCCACACAGACATTCGCGCTCTGCTAAAGCTTTGCTTCGTAATGCGGCAACACTCTGTATCTCTCTCTGGCAGAGCCCGGCAGTGAAATTGGAAACGTCCAGAGATTGCGCCCACAGGAAAGCTGCCAGCACTGAAAGCTGTAGCTGGTTTTCACTGTCCCTTGGAACTGCATTCGCTGCCACACAGACATTCGCGCTCTGCTAAAGCTTTGCTTCGTAATGGGGCAACACTCTGTATCTCTCTCTGGCAGAGCCCGGCAGTGAAATTGGAAACGTCCAGAGATTGCGCCCACAGGAAAGCTGCCAGCACTGAAAGCTGTAGCTGGTTTTCACTGTCCCTTGGAACTGCATTCGCTGCCACACAGACATTCGCGCTCTGCTAAAGCATTGCTTCCTAATGGGGCAACACTCTCTATGACTTTCTCCCAGTGCCCGGCAGTGAAATTGGAAACGTCCAGAGATTGCGCCCACAGGAAAGCTGCCAGCACTGAAAGCTGTAGCTGGTTTTCACTGTCCCTTGGAACTGCATTCGCTGCCACACAGACATTCGCGCTCTGCTAAAGCTTTGCTTCCTAATGGGGCAACACTCTGTATCTCTCTCTGGCAGAGCCCGGCAGTGAAATTGGAAACGTCCAGAGATTGCGCCCACAGGAAAGCTGCCAGCACTGAAAGCTGTAGCTGGTTTTCACTGTCCCTTGGAACTGCATTCGCTGCCACACAGACATTCGCGCTCTGCTAAAGCTTTGCTTCGTAATGGGGCAACACTCTGTATCTCTCTCTGGCAGAGCCCGGCAGTGAAATTGGAAACGTCCAGAGATTGCGCCCACGGGAAAGCTGCCAGCACTGAAAGCTGTAGCTGGTTTTCACTGTCCCTTGGAACTGCATTCGCTGCCACACAGACATTCGCGCTCTGCTAAAGCTTTGCTTCCTAATGGGGCAACACTCTCTATGACTTTCTCCCAGTGCCCGGCAGTGAAATTGGAAACGTCCAGAGATTGCGCCCACAGGAAAGCTGCCAGCACTGAAAGCTGTAGCTGGTTTTCACTGTCCCTTGGAACTGCATTCGCTGCCACACAGACATTCGCGCTCTGCTAAAGCTTTGCTTCGTAATGGGGCAACACTCTGTATCTCTCTCTGGCAGAGCCCGGCAGTGAAATTGGAAACGTCCAGAGATTGCGCCCACAGGAAAGCTGCCAGCACTGAAAGCTGTAGCTGGTTTTCACTGTCCCTCGGAACTGCATTCGCTGCCACACAGACATTCGCGCTCTGCTAAAGCTTTGCTTCGTAATGGGGCAACACTCTGTATCTCTCTCTGGCAGAGCCCGGCAGTGAAATTGGAAACGTCCAGAGATTGCGCCCACAGGAAAGCTGCCAGCACTGAAAGCTGTAGCTGGTTTTCACTGTCCCTCGGAACTGCATTCGCTGCCACACAGACATTCGCGCTCTGCTAAAGCTTTGCTTCGTAATGGGGCAACACTCTGTATCTCTCTCTGGCAGAGCCCGGCAGTGAAATTGGAAACGTCCAGAGATTGCGCCCACAGGAAAGCTGCCAGCACTGAAAGCTGTAGCTGGTTTTCACTGTCCCTTGGAACTGCATTCGCTGCCACACAGACATTCGCGCTCTGCTAAAGCATTGCTTCCTAATGGGGCAACACTCTCTATGACTTTCTCCCAGTGCCCGGCAGTGAAATTGGAAACGTCCAGAGATTGCGCCCACAGGAAAGCTGCCAGCACTGAAAGCTGTAGCTGGTTTTCACTGTCCCTTGGAACTGCATTCGCTGCCACACAGACATTCGCGCTCTGCTAAAGCATTGCTTCGTAATGGGGAACACTCTGTATCTCTCTCTGGCAGAGCCCGGCAGTGAAATTGGAAACGTCCAGAGATTGCGCCCACAGGAAAGCTGCCAGCACTGAAAGCTGTAGCTGGTTTTCACTGTCCCTTGGAACTGCATTCGCTGCCACACAGACATTCGCGCTCTGCTAAAGCTTTGCTTCCTCATGGGGCAACACTCGCTATGACTTTCTCCCAGTGCCCGGCAGTGAAATTGGAAACGTCCAGAGATTGCGCCCACAGGAAAGCTGCCAGCACTGAAAGCTGTAGCTGGTTTTCACTGTCCCTTGGAACTGCATTCGCTGCCACACAGACATTCGCGCTCTGCTAAAGCTTTGCTTCGTAATGGGGCAACACTCTGTATCTCTCTCTGGCAGAGCCCGGCAGTGAAATTGGAAACGTCCAGAGATTGCGCCCACAGGAAAGCTGCCAGCACTGAAAGCTGTAGCTGGTTTTCACTGTCCCTTGGAACTGCATTCGCTGCCACACAGACATTCGCGCTCTGCTAAAGCATTGCTTCGTAATGGGGCAACACTCTGTATCTCTCTCTGGCAGAGCCCGGCAGTGAAATTGGAAACGTCCAGAGATTGCGCCCACAGGAAAGCTGCCAGCACTGAAAGCTGTAGCTGGTTTTCACTGTCCCTTGGAACTGCATTCGCTGCCACACAGACATTCGCGCTCTGCTAAAGCTTTGCTTCCTAATGGGGCAACACTCTCTATGACTTTCTCCCAGTGCCCGGCAGTGAAATTGGAAACGTCCAGAGATTGCGCCCACAGGAAAGCTGCCAGCACTGAAAGCTGTAGCTGGTTTTCACTGTCCCTTGGAACTGCATTCGCTGCCACACAGACATTCGCGCTCTGCTAAAGCTTTGCTTCGTAATGGGGCAACACTCTGTATCTCTCTCTGGCAGAGCCCGTCTGCCAAATTGGAAACGTCCAGAGATTGCGCCCACAGGATAGCTGCCAGCACTGAAAGCTGTAGCTGGTTTTCACTGTCCCTTGGAACTGCATTCGCTGCCACACAGACATTCGCGCTCTGCTAAAGCATTGCTTCGTAATGGGGCAACACTCTGTATCTCTCTCTGGCAGAGCCCGGCAGTGAAATTGGAAACGTCCAGAGATTGCGCCCACAGGAAAGCTGCCAGCACTGAAAGCTGTAGCTGGTTTTCACTGTCCCTTGGAACTGCATTCGCTGCCACACAGACATTCGCGCTCTGCTAAAGCTTTGCTTCGTAATGGGGCAACACTCTGTATCTCTCTGGCAGAGCCCGGCAGTGAAATTGGAAACGTCCAGAGATTGCGCCCACAGGAAAGCTGCCAGCACTGAAAGCTGTAGCTGGTTTTCACTGTCCCTTGGAACTGCATTCGCTGCCACACAGACATTCGCGCTCTGCTAAAGCTTTGCTTCGTAATGCGGCAACACTCTGTATCTCTCTCTGGCAGAGCCCGGCAGTGAAATTGGAAACGTCCAGAGATTGCGCCCACAGGAAAGCTGCCAGCACTGAAAGCTGTAGCTGGTTTTCACTGTCCCTTGGAACTGCATTCGCTGCCACACAGACATTCGCGCTCTGCTAAAGCTTTGCTTCGTAATGGGGCAACACTCTGTATCTCTCTCTGGCAGAGCCCGGCAGTGAAATTGGAAACGTCCAGAGATTGCGCCCACAGGAAAGCTGCCAGCACTGAAAGCTGTAGCTGGTTTTCACTGTCCCTTGGAACTGCATTCGCTGCCACACAGACATTCGCGCTCTGCTAAAGCTTTGCTTCCTAATGGGGCAACACTCTCTATGACTTTCTCCCAGTGCCCGGCAGTGAAATTGGAAACGTCCAGAGATTGCGCCCACAGGAAAGCTGCCAGCACTGAAAGCTCTAGCTGGTTTTCACTGTCCCTTGGAACTGCATTCGCTGCCACACAGACATTCGCGCTCTGCTAAAGCTTTGCTTCCTAATGGGGCAACACTCTGTATCTCTCTCTGGCAGAGCCCGGCAGTGAAATTGGAAACGTCCAGAGATTGCGCCCACAGGAAAGCTGCCAGCACTGAAAGCTGTAGCTGGTTTTCACTGTCCCTTGGAACTGCATTCGCTGCCACACAGACATTCGCGCTCTGCTAAAGCATTGCTTCGTAATGGGGCAACACTCTGTATCTCTCTCTGGCAGAGCCCGGCAGTGAAATTGGAAACGTCCAGAGATTGCGCCCACGGGAAAGCTGCCAGCACTGAAAGCTGTAGCTGGTTTTCACTGTCCCTTGGAACTGCATTCGCTGCCACACAGACATTCGCGCTCTGCTAAAGCTTTGCTTCCTAATGGGGCAACACTCTCTATGACTTTCTCCCAGTGCCCGGCAGTGAAATTGGAAACGTCCAGAGATTGCGCCCACAGGAAAGCTGCCAGCACTGAAAGCTGTAGCTGGTTTTCACTGTCCCTTGGAACTGCATTCGCTGCCACACAGACATTCGCGCTCTGCTAAAGCTTTGCTTCGTAATGGGGCAACACTCTGTATCTCTCTCTGGCAGAGCCCGGCAGTGAAATTGGAAACGTCCAGAGATTGCGCCCACAGGAAAGCTGCCAGCACTGAAAGCTGTAGCTGGTTTTCACTGTCCCTTGGAACTGCATTCGCTGCCACACAGACATTCGCGCTCTGCTAAAGCTTTGCTTCCTAATGGGGCAACACTCTCTATGACTTTCTCCCAGTGCCCGGCAGTGAAATTGGAAACGTCCAGAGATTGCGCCCACAGGAAAGCTGCCAGCACTGAAAGCTGTAGCTGGTTTTCACTGTCCCTTGGAACTGCATTCGCTGCCACACAGACATTCGCGCTCTGCTAAAGCTTTGCTTCGTAATGGGGCAACACTCTGTATCTCTCTCTGGCAGAGCCCGTCTGCCAAATTGGAAACGTCCAGAGATTGCGCCCACAGGATAGCTGCCAGCACTGAAAGCTGTAGCTGGTTTTCACTGTCCCTTGGAACTGCATTCGCTGCCACACAGACATTCGCGCTCTGCTAAAGCATTGCTTCGTAATGGGGCAACACTCTGTATCTCTCTCTGGCAGAGCCCGGCAGTGAAATTGGAAACGTCCAGAGATTGCGCCCACAGGAAAGCTGCCAGCACTGAAAGCTGTAGCTGGTTTTCACTGTCCCTTGGAACTGCATTCGCTGCCACACAGACATTCGCGCTCTGCTAAAGCTTTGCTTCCTAATGGGGCAACACTCTGTATCTCTCTCTGGCAGAGCCCGGCTCCCAAATTGGAAACGTCCAGAGATTGCGCCCACAGGAAAGCTGCCAGCACTGAAAGCTGTAGCTGGTTTTCACTGTCCCTTGGAACTGCATTCGCTGCCACACAGACATTCGCGCTCTGCTAAAGCATTGCTTCCTAATGGGGCAACACTCTCTATGACTTTCTCCCAGTGCCCGGCAGTGAAATTGGAAACGTCCAGAGATTGCGCCCACAGGAAAGCTGCCAGCACTGAAAGCTGTAGCTGGTTTTCACTGTCCTTTGGAACTGCATTCGCTGCCACACAGACATTCGCGCTCTGCTAAAGCTTTACTTCGTAATGGGGCAACACTCTGTATCTCTCTCTGGCAGAGCCCGGCAGTGAAATTGGAAACGTCCAGAGATTGCGCCCACAGGAAAGCTGCCAGCACTGAAAGCTGTAGCTGGTTTTCACTGTCCCTTGGAACTGCATTCGCTGCCACACAGACATTCGCGCTCTGCTAAAGCATTGCTTCGTAATGGGGCAACACTCTGTATCTCTCTCTGGCAGAGCCCGGCAGTGAAATTGGAAACGTCCAGAGATTGCGCCCACAGGAAAGCTGCCAGCACTGAAAGCTGTAGCTGGTTTTCACTGTCCCTTGGAACTGCATTCGCTGCCACACAGACATTCGCGCTCTGCTAAAGCTTTGCTTCCTAATGGGGCAACACTCTCTATGACTTTCTCCCAGTGCCCGGCAGTGAAATTGGAAACGTCCAGAGATTGCGCCCACAGGAAAGCTGCCAGCACTGAAAGCTGTAGCTGGTTTTCACTGTCCCTTGGAACTGCATTCGCTGCCACACAGACATTCGCGCTCTGCTAAAGCTTTGCTTCGTAATGGGGCAACACTCTGTATCTCTCTCTGGCAGAGCCCGGCTGCCAAATTGGAAACGTCCAGAGATTGCGCCCACAGGATAGCTGCCAGCACTGAAAGCTGTAGCTGGTTTTCACTGTCCCTTGGAACTGCATTCGCTGCCACACAGACATTCGCGCTCTGCTAAAGCATTGCTTCGTAATGGGGCAACACTCTGTATCTCTCTCTGGCAGAGCCCGGCTGCCAAATTGGAAACGTCCAGAGATTGCGCCCACAGGAAAGCTGCCAGCACTGAAAGCTGTAGCTGGTTTTCACTGTCCCTTGGAACTGCATTCGCTGCCACACAGACATTCGCGCTCTGCTAAAGCTTTGCTTCGTAATGGGGCAACACTCTGTATCTCTCTCTGGCAGAGCCCGGCAGTGAAATTGGAAACGTCCAGAGATTGCGCCCACAGGAAAGCTGCCAGCACTGAAAGCTGTAGCTGGTTTTTACTGTCCCTTGGAACTGCATTCGCTGCCACACAGACATTCGCGCTCTGCTAAAGCTTTGCTTCGTAATGGGGCAACACTCTGTATCTCTCTGGCAGAGCCCGGCAGTGAAATTGGAAACGTCCAGAGATTGCGCCCACAGGAAAGCTGCCAGCACTGAAAGCTGTAGCTGGTTTTCACTGTCCCTTGGAACTGCATTCGCTGCCACACAGACATTCGCGCTCTGCTAAAGCTTTGCTTCGTAATGCGGCAACACTCTGTATCTCTCTCTGGCAGAGCCCGGCAGTGAAATTGGAAACGTCCAGAGATTGCGCCCACAGGAAAGCTGCCAGCACTGAAAGCTGTAGCTGGTTTTCACTGTCCCTTGGAACTGCATTCGCTGCCACACAGACATTCGCGCTCTGCTAAAGCTTTGCTTCGTAATGGGGCAACACTCTGTATCTCTCTCTGGCAGAGCCCGGCAGTGAAATTGGAAACGTCCAGAGATTGCGCCCACAGGAAAGCTGCCAGCACTGAAAGCTGTAGCTGGTTTTCACTGTCCCTTGGAACTGCATTCGCTGCCACACAGACATTCGCGCTCTGCTAAAGCTTTGCTTCCTAATGGGGCAACACTCTCTATGACTTTCTCCCAGTGCCCGGCAGTGAAATTGGAAACGTCCAGAGATTGCGCCCACAGGAAAGCTGCCAGCACTGAAAGCTGTAGCTGGTTTTCACTGTCCCTTGGAACTGCATTCGCTGCCACACAGACATTCGCGCTCTGCTAAAGCTTTGCTTCGTAATGGGGCAACACTCTGTATCTCTCTCTGGCAGAGCCCGGCAGTGAAATTGGAAACGTCCAGAGATTGCGCCCACAGGAAAGCTGCCAGCACTGAAAGCTGTAGCTGGTTTTCACTGTCCCTCGGAACTGCATTCGCTGCCACACAGACATTCGCGCTCTGCTAAAGCTTTGCTTCGTAATGGGGCAACACTCTGTATCTCTCTCTGGCAGAGCCCGGCAGTGAAATTGGAAACGTCCAGAGATTGCGCCCACAGGAAAGCTGCCAGCACTGAAAGCTGTAGCTGGTTTTCACTGTCCCTTGGAACTGCATTCGCTGCCACACAGACATTCGCGCTCTGCTAAAGCTTTGCTTCGTAATGGGGCAACACTCTGTATCTCTCTCTGGCAGAGCCCGGCAGTGAAATTGGAAACGTCCAGAGATTGCGCCCACAGGAAAGCTGCCAGCACTGAAAGCTGTAGCTGGTTTTCACTGTCCCTTGGAACTGCATTCGCTGCCACACAGACATTCGCGCTCTGCTAAAGCATTGCTTCGTAATGGGGAACACTCTGTATCTCTCTCTGGCAGAGCCCGGCAGTGAAATTGGAAACGTCCAGAGATTGCGCCCACAGGAAAGCTGCCAGCACTGAAAGCTGTAGCTGGTTTTCACTGTCCCTTGGAACTGCATTCGCTGCCACACAGACATTCGCGCTCTGCTAAAGCTTTGCTTCCTAATGGGGCAACACTCTCTATGACTTTCTCCCAGTGCCCGGCAGTGAAATTGGAAACGTCCAGAGATTGCGCCCACAGGAAAGCTGCCAGCACTGAAAGCTGTAGCTGGTTTTCACTGTCCCTTGGAACTGCATTCGCTGCCACACAGACATTCGCGCTCTGCTAAAGCTTTGCTTCGTAATGGGGCAACACTCTGTATCTCTCTCTGGCAGAGCCCGGCTGCCAAATTGGAAACGTCCAGAGATTGCGCCCACAGGATAGCTGCCAGCACTGAAAGCTGTAGCTGGTTTTCACTGTCCCTTGGAACTGCATTCGCTGCCACACAGACATTCGCACTCTGCTAAAGCATTGCTTCGTAATGGGGCAACACTCTGTATCTCTCTCTGGCAGAGCCCGGCAGTGAAATTGGAAACGTCCAGAGATTGCGCCCACAGGAAAGCTGCCAGCACTGAAAGCTGTAGCTGGTTTTCACTGTCCCTTGGAACTGCATTCGCTGCCACACAGACATTCGCGCTCTGCTAAAGCTTTGCTTCGTAATGGGGCAACACTCTGTATCTCTCTCTGGCAGAGCCCGGCAGTGAAATTGGAAACGTCCAGAGATTGCGCCCACAGGAAAGCTGCCAGCACTGAAAGCTGTAGCTGGTTTTTACTGTCCCTTGGAACTGCATTCGCTGCCACACAGACATTCGCGCTCTGCTAAAGCTTTGCTTCGTAATGGGGCAACACTCTGTATCTCTCTGGCAGAGCCCGGCAGTGAAATTGGAAACGTCCAGAGATTGCGCCCACAGGAAAGCTGCCAGCACTGAAAGCTGTAGCTGGTTTTCACTGTCCCTTGGAACTGCATTCGCTGCCACACAGACATTCGCGCTCTGCTAAGGCTTTGCTTCGTAACGGGGCAACATTCTCTATCTCTCTCTGGCAGAGCCCGGCAGTGAAATTGGAAACGTCCAGAGATTGCGCCCACAGGAAAGCTGCCAGCACTGAAAGCTGTAGCTGGTTTTCACTGTCCCTTGGAACTGCATTCGCTGCCACACAGACATTCGCGCTCTGCTAAAGCTTTGCTTCGTAATGGGGCAACACTCTGTATCTCTCTCTGGCAGAGCCCGGCAGTGAAATTGGAAACGTCCAGAGATTGCGCCCACAGGAAAGCTGCCAGCACTGAAAGCTGTAGCTGGTTTTCACTGTCCCTCGGAACTGCATTCGCTGCCACACAGACATTCGCGCTCTGCTAAAGCTTTGCTTCGTAATGGGGCAACACTCTGTATCTCTCTCTGGCAGAGCCCGGCAGTGAAATTGGAAACGTCCAGAGATTGCGCCCACAGGAAAGCTGCCAGCACTGAAAGCTGTAGCTGGTTTTCACTGTCCCTTGGAACTGCATTCGCTGCCACACAGACATTCGCGCTCTGCTAAAGCATTACTTCGTAATGGGGCAACACTCTGTATCTCTCTCTGGCAGAGCCCGGCAGTGAAATTGGAAACGTCCAGAGATTGCGCCCACAGGAAAGCTGCCAGCACTGAAAGCTGTAGCTGGTTTTCACTGTCCCTTGGAACTGCATTCGCTGCCACACAGACATTCGCGCTCTGCTAAAGCTTTGCTTCGTAATGGGGCAACACTCTGTATCTCTCTCTGGCAGAGCCCGGCAGTGAAATTGGAAACGTCCAGAGATTGCGCCCACAGGAAAGCTGCCAGCACTGAAAGCTGTAGCTGGTTTTCACTGTCCCTTGGAACTGCATTCGCTGCCACACAGACATTCGCGCTCTGCTAAAGCTTTGCTTCGTAATGGGGCAACACTCTGTATCTCTCTCTGGCAGAGCCCGGCAGTGAAATTGGAAACGTCCAGAGATTGCGCCCACAGGAAAGCTGCCAGCACTGAAAGCTGTAGCTGGTTTTCACTGTCCCTTGGAACTGCATTCGCTGCCACACAGACATTCGCGCTCTGCTAAAGCTTTGCTTCGTAATGGGGCAACACTCTGTATCTCTCTCTGGCAGAGCCCGGCAGTGAAATTGGAAACGTCCAGAGATTGCGCCCACAGGAAAGCTGCCAGCACTGAAAGCTGTAGCTGGTTTTCACTGTCCCTTGGAACTGCATTCGCTGCCACACAGACATTCGCGCTCTGCTAAAGCTTTGCTTCGTAATGGGGCAACACTCTGTATCTCTCTCTGGCAGAGCCCGGCTCCCAAATTGGAAACGTCCAGAGATTGCGCCCACAGGAAAGCTGCCAGCACTGAAAGCTGTAGCTGGTTTTCACTGTCCCTTGGAACTGCATTCGCTGCCACACAGACATTCGCGCTCTGCTAAAGCATTGCTTCCTAATGGGGCAACACTCTCTATGACTTTCTCCCAGTGCCCGGCAGTGAAATTGGAAACGTCCAGAGATTGCGCCCACAGGAAAGCTGCCAGCACTGAAAGCTGTAGCTGGTTTTCACTGTCCTTTGGAACTGCATTCGCTGCCACACAGACATTCGCGCTCTGCTAAAGCTTTACTTCGTAATGGGGCAACACTCTGTATCTCTCTCTGGCAGAGCCCGGCAGTGAAATTGGAAACGTCCAGAGATTGCGCCCACAGGAAAGCTGCCAGCACTGAAAGCTGTAGCTGGTTTTCACTGTCCCTTGGAACTGCATTCGCTGCCACACAGACATTCGCGCTCTGCTAAAGCATTGCTTCGTAATGGGGCAACACTCTGTATCTCTCTCTGGCAGAGCCCGGCAGTGAAATTGGAAACGTCCAGAGATTGCGCCCACAGGAAAGCTGCCAGCACTGAAAGCTGTAGCTGGTTTTCACTGTCCCTTGGAACTGCATTCGCTGCCACACAGACATTCGCGCTCTGCTAAAGCTTTGCTTCCTAATGGGGCAACACTCTCTATGACTTTCTCCCAGTGCCCGGCAGTGAAATTGGAAACGTCCAGAGATTGCGCCCACAGGAAAGCTGCCAGCACTGAAAGCTGTAGCTGGTTTTCACTGTCCCTTGGAACTGCATTCGCTGCCACACAGACATTCGCGCTCTGCTAAAGCTTTGCTTCGTAATGGGGCAACACTCTGTATCTCTCTCTGGCAGAGCCCGGCTGCCAAATTGGAAACGTCCAGAGATTGCGCCCACAGGATAGCTGCCAGCACTGAAAGCTGTAGCTGGTTTTCACTGTCCCTTGGAACTGCATTCGCTGCCACACAGACATTCGCGCTCTGCTAAAGCATTGCTTCGTAATGGGGCAACACTCTGTATCTCTCTCTGGCAGAGCCCGGCTGCCAAATTGGAAACGTCCAGAGATTGCGCCCACAGGAAAGCTGCCAGCACTGAAAGCTGTAGCTGGTTTTCACTGTCCCTTGGAACTGCATTCGCTGCCACACAGACATTCGCGCTCTGCTAAAGCTTTGCTTCGTAATGGGGCAACACTCTGTATCTCTCTCTGGCAGAGCCCGGCAGTGAAATTGGAAACGTCCAGAGATTGCGCCCACAGGAAAGCTGCCAGCACTGAAAGCTGTAGCTGGTTTTTACTGTCCCTTGGAACTGCATTCGCTGCCACACAGACATTCGCGCTCTGCTAAAGCTTTGCTTCGTAATGGGGCAACACTCTGTATCTCTCTGGCAGAGCCCGGCAGTGAAATTGGAAACGTCCAGAGATTGCGCCCACAGGAAAGCTGCCAGCACTGAAAGCTGTAGCTGGTTTTCACTGTCCCTTGGAACTGCATTCGCTGCCACACAGACATTCGCGCTCTGCTAAAGCTTTGCTTCGTAATGCGGCAACACTCTGTATCTCTCTCTGGCAGAGCCCGGCAGTGAAATTGGAAACGTCCAGAGATTGCGCCCACAGGAAAGCTGCCAGCACTGAAAGCTGTAGCTGGTTTTCACTGTCCCTTGGAACTGCATTCGCTGCCACACAGACATTCGCGCTCTGCTAAAGCTTTGCTTCGTAATGGGGCAACACTCTGTATCTCTCTCTGGCAGAGCCCGGCAGTGAAATTGGAAACGTCCAGAGATTGCGCCCACAGGAAAGCTGCCAGCACTGAAAGCTGTAGCTGGTTTTCACTGTCCCTTGGAACTGCATTCGCTGCCACACAGACATTCGCGCTCTGCTAAAGCTTTGCTTCCTAATGGGGCAACACTCTCTATGACTTTCTCCCAGTGCCCGGCAGTGAAATTGGAAACGTCCAGAGATTGCGCCCACAGGAAAGCTGCCAGCACTGAAAGCTGTAGCTGGTTTTCACTGTCCCTTGGAACTGCATTCGCTGCCACACAGACATTCGCGCTCTGCTAAAGCTTTGCTTCGTAATGGGGCAACACTCTGTATCTCTCTCTGGCAGAGCCCGGCAGTGAAATTGGAAACGTCCAGAGATTGCGCCCACAGGAAAGCTGCCAGCACTGAAAGCTGTAGCTGGTTTTCACTGTCCCTCGGAACTGCATTCGCTGCCACACAGACATTCGCGCTCTGCTAAAGCTTTGCTTCGTAATGGGGCAACACTCTGTATCTCTCTCTGGCAGAGCCCGGCAGTGAAATTGGAAACGTCCAGAGATTGCGCCCACAGGAAAGCTGCCAGCACTGAAAGCTGTAGCTGGTTTTCACTGTCCCTTGGAACTGCATTCGCTGCCACACAGACATTCGCGCTCTGCTAAAGCTTTGCTTCGTAATGGGGCAACACTCTGTATCTCTCTCTGGCAGAGCCCGGCAGTGAAATTGGAAACGTCCAGAGATTGCGCCCACAGGAAAGCTGCCAGCACTGAAAGCTGTAGCTGGTTTTCACTGTCCCTTGGAACTGCATTCGCTGCCACACAGACATTCGCGCTCTGCTAAAGCATTGCTTCGTAATGGGGAACACTCTGTATCTCTCTCTGGCAGAGCCCGGCAGTGAAATTGGAAACGTCCAGAGATTGCGCCCACAGGAAAGCTGCCAGCACTGAAAGCTGTAGCTGGTTTTCACTGTCCCTTGGAACTGCATTCGCTGCCACACAGACATTCGCGCTCTGCTAAAGCTTTGCTTCCTAATGGGGCAACACTCTCTATGACTTTCTCCCAGTGCCCGGCAGTGAAATTGGAAACGTCCAGAGATTGCGCCCACAGGAAAGCTGCCAGCACTGAAAGCTGTAGCTGGTTTTCACTGTCCCTTGGAACTGCATTCGCTGCCACACAGACATTCGCGCTCTGCTAAAGCTTTGCTTCGTAATGGGGCAACA
This sequence comes from Mycteria americana, assembly GCF_035582795.1. NCBI lineage: Eukaryota > Metazoa > Chordata > Aves > Ciconiiformes > Ciconiidae > Mycteria > Mycteria americana. Next base: position 38,595 of record NW_027445645.1, read on the forward strand.
CTCTGTATCTCTCTCTGGCAGAGCCCGTCTGCCAAATTGGAAACGTCCAGAGATTGCGCCCACAGGATAGCTGCCAGCACTGAAAGCTGTAGCTGGTTTTCACTGTCCCTTGGAACTGCATTCGCTGCCACACAGACATTCGCACTCTGCTAAAGCATTGCTTCGTAATGGGGCAACACTCTGTATCTCTCTCTGGCAGAGCCCGGCAGTGAAATTGGAAACGTCCAGAGATTGCGCCCACAGGAAAGCTGCCAGCACTGAAAGCTGTAGCTGGTTTTCACTGTCCCTTGGAACTGCATTCGCTGCCACACAGACATTCGCGCTCTGCTAAAGCTTTGCTTCGTAATGGGGCAACACTCTGTATCTCTCTCTGGCAGAGCCCGGCAGTGAAATTGGAAACGTCCAGAGATTGCGCCCACAGGAAAGCTGCCAGCACTGAAAGCTGTAGCTGGTTTTTACTGTCCCTTGGAACTGCATTCGCTGCCACACAGACATTCGCGCTCTGCTAAAGCTTTGCTTCGTAATGGGGCAACACTCTGTATCTCTCTGGCAGAGCCCGGCAGTGAAATTGGAAACGTCCAGAGATTGCGCCCACAGGAAAGCTGCCAGCACTGAAAGCTGTAGCTGGTTTTCACTGTCCCTTGGAACTGCATTCGCTGCCACACAGACATTCGCGCTCTGCTAAGGCTTTGCTTCGTAACGGGGCAACACTCTCTATCTCTCTCTGGCAGAGCCCGGCAGTGAAATTGGAAACGTCCAGAGATTGCGCCCACAGGAAAGCTGCCAGCACTGAAAGCTGTAGCTGGTTTTCACTGTCCCTTGGAACTGCATTCGCTGCCACACAGACATTCGCGCTCTGCTAAAGCTTTGCTTCGTAATGGGGCAACACTCTGTATCTCTCTCTGGCAGAGCCCAGCAGTGAAATTGGAAACGTCCAGAGATTGCGCCCACAGGAAAGCTGCCAGCACTGAAAGCTGTAGCTGGTTTTCACTGTCCCTCGGAACTGCATTCGCTGCCACACAGACATTCGCGCTCTGCTAAAGCTTTGCTTCGTAATGGGGCAACACTCTGTATCTCTCTCTGGCAGAGCCCGGCAGTGAAATTGGAAACGTCCAGAGATTGCGCCCACAGGAAAGCTGCCAGCACTGAAAGCTGTAGCTGGTTTTCACTGTCCCTTGGAACTGCATTCGCTGCCACACAGACATTCGCGCTCTGCTAAAGCATTACTTCGTAATGGGGCAACACTCTGTATCTCTCTCTGGCAGAGCCCGGCAGTGAAATTGGAAACGTCCAGAGATTGCGCCCACAGGAAAGCTGCCAGCACTGAAAGCTGTAGCTGGTTTTCACTGTCCCTTGGAACTGCATTCGCTGCCACACAGACATTCGCGCTCTGCTAAAGCTTTGCTTCGTAATGGGGCAACACTCTGTATCTCTCTCTGGCAGAGCCCGGCAGTGAAATTGGAAACGTCCAGAGATTGCGCCCACAGGAAAGCTGCCAGCACTGAAAGCTGTAGCTGGTTTTCACTGTCCCTTGGAACTGCATTCGCTGCCACACAGACATTCGCGCTCTGCTAAAGCTTTGCTTCGTAATGGGGCAACACTCTGTATCTCTCTCTGGCAGAGCCCGGCAGTGAAATTGGAAACGTCCAGAGATTGCGCCCACAGGAAAGCTGCCAGCACTGAAAGCTGTAGCTGGTTTTCACTGTCCCTTGGAACTGCATTCGCTGCCACACAGACATTCGCGCTCTGCTAAAGCTTTGCTTCGTAATGGGGCAACACTCTGTATCTCTCTCTGGCAGAGCCCGGCAGTGAAATTGGAAACGTCCAGAGATTGCGCCCACAGGAAAGCTGCCAGCACTGAAAGCTGTAGCTGGTTTTCACTGTCCCTCGGAACTGCATTCGCTGCCACACAGACATTCGCGCTCTGCTAAAGCTTTGCTTCGTAATGGGGCAACACTCTGTTATCTCTCTCTGGCAGAGCCCGGCAGTGAAATTGGAAACGTCCAGAGATTGCGCCCACAGGAAAGCTGCCAGCACTGAAAGCTGTAGCTGGTTTTCACTGTCCCTCGGAACTGCATTCGCTGCCACACAGACATTCGCGCTCTGCTAAAGCTTTGCTTCGTAACGGGGCAACACTCTGTATCTCTCTCTGGCAGAGCCCGGCAGTGAAATTGGAAACGTCCAGAGATTGCGCCCACAGGAAAGCTGCCAGCACTGAAAGCTGTAGCTGGTTTTCACTGTCCCTTGGAACTGCATTCGCTGCCACACAGACATTCGCGCTCTGCTAAAGCTTTGCTTCCTAATGGGGCAACACTCTGTATCTCTCTCTGGCAGAGCCCGGCAGTGAAATTGGAAACGTCCAGAGATTGCGCCCACAGGAAAGCTGCCAGCACTGAAAGCTGTAGCTGGTTTTCACTGTCCCTTGGAACTGCATTCGCTGCCACACAGACATTCGCGCTCTGCTAAAGCTTTGCTTCGTAATGGGGCAACACTCTGTATCTCTCTCTGGCAGAGCCCGGCAGTGAAATTGGAAACGTCCAGAGATTGCGGCCACAGGAAAGCTGCCAGCACTGAAAGCTGTAGCTGGTTTTCACTGTCCCTTGGAACTGCATTCGCTGCCACACAGACATTCGCGCTCTGCTAAAGCTTTGCTTCGTAATGGGGCAACACTCTGTATCTCTCTCTGGCAGAGCCCGGCAGTGAAATTGGAAACGTCCAGAGATTGCGCCCACAGGAAAGCTGCCAGCACTGAAAGCTGTAGCTGGTTTTCACTGTCCCTTGGAACTGCATTCGCTGCCACACAGACATTCGCGCTCTGCTAAAGCTTTGCTTCGTAATGGGGCAACACTCTGTATCTCTCTCTGGCAGAGCCCGGCAGTGAAATTGGAAACGTCCAGAGATTGCGCCCACAGGAAAGCTGCCAGCACTGAAAGCTGTAGCTGGTTTTCACTGTCCCTCGGAACTGCATTCGCTGCCACACAGACATTCGCGCTCTGCTAAAGCTTTGCTTCGTAATGGGGCAACACTCTGTATCTCTCTCTGGCAGAGCCCGGCAGTGAAATTGGAAACGTCCAGAGATTGCGCCCACAGGAAAGCTGCCAGCACTGAAAGCTGTAGCTGGTTTTCACTGTCCCTCGGAACTGCATTCGCTGCCACACAGACATTCGCGCTCTGCTAAAGCTTTGCTTCGTAATGGGGCAACACTCTGTATCTCTCTCTGGCAGAGCCCGGCAGTGAAATTGGAAACGTCCAGAGATTGCGCCCACAGGAAAGCTGCCAGCACTGAAAGCTGTAGCTGGTTTTCACTGTCCCTCGGAACTGCATTCGCTGCCACACAGACATTCGCGCTCTGCTAAAGCTTTGCTTCGTAATGGGGCAACACTCTGTATCTCTCTCTGGCAGAGCCCGGCAGTGAAATTGGAAACGTCCAGAGATTGCGCCCACAGGAAAGCTGCCAGCACTGAAAGCTGTAGCTGGTTTTCACTGTCCCTTGGAACTGCATTCGCTGCCACACAGACATTCGCGCTCTGCTAAAGCTTTGCTTCGTAATGGGGCAACACTCTGTATCTCTCTCTGGCAGAGCCCGGCAGTGAAATTGGAAACGTCCAGAGATTGCGCCCACAGGAAAGCTGCCAGCACTGAAAGCTGTAGCTGGTTTTCACTGTCCCTTGGAACTGCATTTGCTGCCACACAGACATTCGCGCTCTGCTAAAGCTTTGCTTCGTAATGGGGCAACACTCTGTATCTCTCTCTGGCAGAGCCCGGCAGTGAAATTGGAAACGTCCAGAGATTGCGCCCACAGGAAAGCTGCCAGCACTGAAAGCTGTAGCTGGTTTTCACTGTCCCTTGGAACTGCATTCGCTGCCACACAGACATTCGCGCTCTGCTAAAGCTTTGCTTCGTAATGGGGCAACACTCTGTATCTCTCTCTGGCAGAGCCCGGCAGTGAAATTGGAAACGTCCAGAGATTGCGCCCACAGGAAAGCTGCCAGCACTGAAAGCTGTAGCTGGTTTTCACTGTCCCTCGGAACTGCATGCGCTGCCACACAGACATTCGCGCTCTGCTAAAGCTTTGCTTCGTAATGGGGCAACACTCTGTATCTCTCTCTGGCAGAGCCCGGCAGTGAAATTGGAAACGTCCAGAGATTGCGCCCACAGGAAAGCTGCCAGCACTGAAAGCTGTAGCTGGTTTTCACTGTCCCTTGGAACTGCATTCGCTGCCACACAGACATTCGCGCTCTGCTAAAGCTTTGCTTCGTAATGGGGCAACACTCTGTATCTCTCTCTGGCAGAGCCCGGCAGTGAAATTGGAAACGTCCAGAGATTGCGCCCACAGGAAAGCTGCCAGCACTGAAAGCTCTAGCTGGTTTTCACTGTCCCTTGGAACTGCATTCGCTGCCACACAGACATTCGCGCTCTGCTAAAGCTTTGCTTCCTAATGGGGCAACACTCTGTATCTCTCTCTGGCAGAGCCCGGCAGTGAAATTGGAAACGTCCAGAGATTGCGCCCACAGGAAAGCTGCCAGCACTGAAAGCTGTAGCTGGTTTTCACTGTCCCTTGGAACTGCATTCGCTGCCACACAGACATTCGCGCTCTGCTAAAGCTTTGCTTCCTAATGGGGCAACACTCTGTATCTCTCTCTGGCAGAGCCCGGCAGTGAAATTGGAAACGTCCAGAGATTGCGCCCACAGGAAAGCTGCCAGCACTGAAAGCTGTAGCTGGTTTTCACTGTCCCTTGGAACTGCATTCGCTGCCACACAGACATTCGCGCTCTGCTAAAGCTTTGCTTCCTAATGGGGCAACACTCTGTATCTCTCTCTGGCAGAGCCCGGCAGTGAAATTGGAAACGTCCAGAGATTGCGCCCACAGGAAAGCTGCCAGCACTGAAAGCTGTAGCTGGTTTTCACTGTCCCTTGGAACTGCATTCGCTGCCACACAGACATTCGCGCTCTGCTAAAGCTTTGCTTCGTAATGGGGCAACACTCTGTATCTCTCTCTGGCAGAGCCCGGCAGTGAAATTGGAAACGTCCAGAGATTGCGCCCACAGGAAAGCTGCCAGCACTGAAAGCTGTAGCTGGTTTTCACTGTCCCTTGGAACTGCATTCGCTGCCACACAGACATTCGCGCTCTGCTAAAGCTTTGCTTCCTAATGGGGCAACACTCTCTATGACTTTCTCCCAGTGCCCGGCAGTGAAATTGGAAACGTCCAGAGATTGCGCCCACAGGAAAGCTGCCAGCACTGAAAGCTGTAGCTGGTTTTCACTGTCCCTTGGAACTGCATTCGCTGCCACACAGACATTCGCGCTCTGCTAAAGCTTTGCTTCGTAATGGGGCAACACTCTGTATCTCTCTCTGGCAGAGCCCGGCAGTGAAATTGGAAACGTCCAGAGATTGCGCCCACAGGAAAGCTGCCAGCACTGAAAGCTGTAGCTGGTTTTCACTGTCCCTCGGAACTGCATTCGCTGCCACACAGACATTCGCGCTCTGCTAAAGCTTTGCTTCGTAATGGGGCAACACTCTGTATCTCTCTCTGGCAGAGCCCGGCAGTGAAATTGGAAACGTCCAGAGATTGCGCCCACAGGAAAGCTGCCAGCACTGAAAGCTGTAGCTGGTTTTCACTGTCCCTTGGAACTGCATTCGCTGCCACACAGACATTCGCGCTCTGCTAAAGCTTTGCTTCGTAATGGGGCAACACTCTGTATCTCTCTCTGGCAGAGCCCGGCAGTGAAATTGGAAACGTCCAGAGATTGCGCCCACAGGAAAGCTGCCAGCACTGAAAGCTGTAGCTGGTTTTCACTGTCCCTTGGAACTGCATTCGCTGCCACACAGACATTCGCGCTCTGCTAAAGCATTGCTTCGTAATGGGGAACACTCTGTATCTCTCTCTGGCAGAGCCCGGCAGTGAAATTGGAAACGTCCAGAGATTGCGCCCACAGGAAAGCTGCCAGCACTGAAAGCTGTAGCTGGTTTTCACTGTCCCTTGGAACTGCATTCGCTGCCACACAGACATTCGCGCTCTGCTAAAGCTTTGCTTCCTAATGGGGCAACACTCTCTATGACTTTCTCCCAGTGCCCGGCAGTGAAATTGGAAACGTCCAGAGATTGCGCCCACAGGAAAGCTGCCAGCACTGAAAGCTGTAGCTGGTTTTCACTGTCCCTTGGAACTGCATTCGCTGCCACACAGACATTCGCGCTCTGCTAAAGCTTTGCTTCGTAATGGGGCAACACTCTGTATCTCTCTCTGGCAGAGCCCGGCTGCCAAATTGGAAACGTCCAGAGATTGCGCCCACAGGATAGCTGCCAGCACTGAAAGCTGTAGCTGGTTTTCACTGTCCCTTGGAACTGCATTCGCTGCCACACAGACATTCGCACTCTGCTAAAGCATTGCTTCGTAATGGGGCAACACTCTGTATCTCTCTCTGGCAGAGCCCGGCAGTGAAATTGGAAACGTCCAGAGATTGCGCCCACAGGAAAGCTGCCAGCACTGAAAGCTGTAGCTGGTTTTCACTGTCCCTTGGAACTGCATTCGCTGCCACACAGACATTCGCGCTCTGCTAAAGCTTTGCTTCGTAATGGGGCAACACTCTGTATCTCTCTCTGGCAGAGCCCGGCAGTGAAATTGGAAACGTCCAGAGATTGCGCCCACAGGAAAGCTGCCAGCACTGAAAGCTGTAGCTGGTTTTTACTGTCCCTTGGAACTGCATTCGCTGCCACACAGACATTCGCGCTCTGCTAAAGCTTTGCTTCATAATGGGGCAACACTCTGTATCTCTCTGGCAGAGCCCGGCAGTGAAATTGGAAACGTCCAGAGATTGCGCCCACAGGAAAGCTGCCAGCACTGAAAGCTGTAGCTGGTTTTCACTGTCCCTTGGAACTGCATTCGCTGCCACACAGACATTCGCGCTCTGCTAAGGCTTTGCTTCGTAACGGGGCAACACTCTCTATCTCTCTCTGGCAGAGCCCGGCAGTGAAATTGGAAACGTCCAGAGATTGCGCCCACAGGAAAGCTGCCAGCACTGAAAGCTGTAGCTGGTTTTCACTGTCCCTTGGAACTGCATTCGCTGCCACACAGACATTCGCGCTCTGCTAAAGCTTTGCTTCGTAATGGGGCAACACTCTGTATCTCTCTCTGGCAGAGCCCGGCAGTGAAATTGGAAACGTCCAGAGATTGCGCCCACAGGAAAGCTGCCAGCACTGAAAGCTGTAGCTGGTTTTCACTGTCCCTCGGAACTGCATTCGCTGCCACACAGACATTCGCGCTCTGCTAAAGCTTTGCTTCGTAATGGGGCAACACTCTGTATCTCTCTCTGGCAGAGCCCGGCTGCCAAATTGGAAACGTCCAGAGATTGCGCCCACAGGATAGCTGCCAGCACTGAAAGCTGTAGCTGGTTTTCACTGTCCCTTGGAACTGCATTCGCTGCCACACAGACATTCGCGCTCTGCTAAAGCATTGCTTCGTAATGGGGCAACACTCTGTATCTCTCTCTGGCAGAGCCCGGCTGCCAAATTGGAAACGTCCAGAGATTGCGCCCACAGGAAAGCTGCCAGCACTGAAAGCTGTAGCTGGTTTTCACTGTCCCTTGGAACTGCATTCGCTGCCACACAGACATTCGCGCTCTGCTAAAGCTTTGCTTCGTAATGGGGCAACACTCTGTATCTCTCTCTGGCAGAGCCCGGCAGTGAAATTGGAAACGTCCAGAGATTGCGCCCACAGGAAAGCTGCCAGCACTGAAAGCTGTAGCTGGTTTTTACTGTCCCTTGGAACTGCATTCGCTGCCACACAGACATTCGCGCTCTGCTAAAGCTTTGCTTCGTAATGGGGCAACACTCTGTATCTCTCTGGCAGAGCCCGGCAGTGAAATTGGAAACGTCCAGAGATTGCGCCCACAGGAAAGCTGCCAGCACTGAAAGCTGTAGCTGGTTTTCACTGTCCCTTGGAACTGCATTCGCTGCCACACAGACATTCGCGCTCTGCTAAAGCTTTGCTTCGTAATGCGGCAACACTCTGTATCTCTCTCTGGCAGAGCCCGGCAGTGAAATTGGAAACGTCCAGAGATTGCGCCCACAGGAAAGCTGCCAGCACTGAAAGCTGTAGCTGGTTTTCACTGTCCCTTGGAACTGCATTCGCTGCCACACAGACATTCGCGCTCTGCTAAAGCTTTGCTTCGTAATGGGGCAACACTCTGTATCTCTCTCTGGCAGAGCCCGGCAGTGAAATTGGAAACGTCCAGAGATTGCGCCCACAGGAAAGCTGCCAGCACTGAAAGCTGTAGCTGGTTTTCACTGTCCCTTGGAACTGCATTCGCTGCCACACAGACATTCGCGCTCTGCTAAAGCTTTGCTTCCTAATGGGGCAACACTCTCTATGACTTTCTCCCAGTGCCCGGCAGTGAAATTGGAAACGTCCAGAGATTGCGCCCACAGGAAAGCTGCCAGCACTGAAAGCTGTAGCTGGTTTTCACTGTCCCTTGGAACTGCATTCGCTGCCACACAGACATTCGCGCTCTGCTAAAGCTTTGCTTCGTAATGGGGCAACACTCTGTATCTCTCTCTGGCAGAGCCCGGCAGTGAAATTGGAAACGTCCAGAGATTGCGCCCACAGGAAAGCTGCCAGCACTGAAAGCTGTAGCTGGTTTTCACTGTCCCTCGGAACTGCATTCGCTGCCACACAGACATTCGCGCTCTGCTAAAGCTTTGCTTCGTAATGGGGCAACACTCTGTATCTCTCTCTGGCAGAGCCCGGCAGTGAAATTGGAAACGTCCAGAGATTGCGCCCACAGGAAAGCTGCCAGCACTGAAAGCTGTAGCTGGTTTTCACTGTCCCTTGGAACTGCATTCGCTGCCACACAGACATTCGCGCTCTGCTAAAGCTTTGCTTCGTAATGGGGCAACACTCTGTATCTCTCTCTGGCAGAGCCCGGCAGTGAAATTGGAAACGTCCAGAGATTGCGCCCACAGGAAAGCTGCCAGCACTGAAAGCTGTAGCTGGTTTTCACTGTCCCTTGGAACTGCATTCGCTGCCACACAGACATTCGCGCTCTGCTAAAGCATTGCTTCGTAATGGGGAACACTCTGTATCTCTCTCTGGCAGAGCCCGGCAGTGAAATTGGAAACGTCCAGAGATTGCGCCCACAGGAAAGCTGCCAGCACTGAAAGCTGTAGCTGGTTTTCACTGTCCCTTGGAACTGCATTCGCTGCCACACAGACATTCGCGCTCTGCTAAAGCTTTGCTTCCTAATGGGGCAACACTCTCTATGACTTTCTCCCAGTGCCCGGCAGTGAAATTGGAAACGTCCAGAGATTGCGCCCACAGGAAAGCTGCCAGCACTGAAAGCTGTAGCTGGTTTTCACTGTCCCTTGGAACTGCATTCGCTGCCACACAGACATTCGCGCTCTGCTAAAGCTTTGCTTCGTAATGGGGCAACACTCTGTATCTCTCTCTGGCAGAGCCCGGCTGCCAAATTGGAAACGTCCAGAGATTGCGCCCACAGGATAGCTGCCAGCACTGAAAGCTGTAGCTGGTTTTCACTGTCCCTTGGAACTGCATTCGCTGCCACACAGACATTCGCACTCTGCTAAAGCATTGCTTCGTAATGGGGCAACACTCTGTATCTCTCTCTGGCAGAGCCCGGCAGTGAAATTGGAAACGTCCAGAGATTGCGCCCACAGGAAAGCTGCCAGCACTGAAAGCTGTAGCTGGTTTTCACTGTCCCTTGGAACTGCATTCGCTGCCACACAGACATTCGCGCTCTGCTAAAGCTTTGCTTCGTAATGGGGCAACACTCTGTATCTCTCTCTGGCAGAGCCCGGCAGTGAAATTGGAAACGTCCAGAGATTGCGCCCACAGGAAAGCTGCCAGCACTGAAAGCTGTAGCTGGTTTTTACTGTCCCTTGGAACTGCATTCGCTGCCACACAGACATTCGCGCTCTGCTAAAGCTTTGCTTCGTAATGGGGCAACACTCTGTATCTCTCTGGCAGAGCCCGGCAGTGAAATTGGAAACGTCCAGAGATTGCGCCCACAGGAAAGCTGCCAGCACTGAAAGCTGTAGCTGGTTTTCACTGTCCCTTGGAACTGCATTCGCTGCCACACAGACATTCGCGCTCTGCTAAGGCTTTGCTTCGTAACGGGGCAACATTCTCTATCTCTCTCTGGCAGAGCCCGGCAGTGAAATTGGAAACGTCCAGAGATTGCGCCCACAGGAAAGCTGCCAGCACTGAAAGCTGTAGCTGGTTTTCACTGTCCCTTGGAACTGCATTCGCTGCCACACAGACATTCGCGCTCTGCTAAAGCTTTGCTTCGTAATGGGGCAACACTCTGTATCTCTCTCTGGCAGAGCCCGGCAGTGAAATTGGAAACGTCCAGAGATTGCGCCCACAGGAAAGCTGCCAGCACTGAAAGCTGTAGCTGGTTTTCACTGTCCCTCGGAACTGCATTCGCTGCCACACAGACATTCGCGCTCTGCTAAAGCTTTGCTTCCTAATGGGGCAACACTCTGTATCTCTCTCTGGCAGAGCCCGGCAGTGAAATTGGAAACGTCCAGAGATTGCGCCCACAGGAAAGCTGCCAGCACTGAAAGCTGTAGCTGGTTTTCACTGTCCCTTGGAACTGCATTCGCTGCCACACAGACATTCGCGCTCTGCTAAAGCTTTGCTTCCTAATGGGGCAACACTCTCTATGACTTTCTCCCAGTGCCCGGCAGTGAAATTGGAAACGTCCAGAGATTGCGCCCACAGGAAAGCTGCCAGCACTGAAAGCTGTAGCTGGTTTTCACTGTCCCTTGGAACTGCATTCGCTGCCACACAGACATTCGCGCTCTGCTAAAGCTTTGCTTCGTAATGGGGCAACACTCTGTATCTCTCTCTGGCAGAGCCCGGCAGTGAAATTGGAAACGTCCAGAGATTGCGCCCACAGGAAAGCTGCCAGCACTGAAAGCTGTAGCTGGTTTTCACTGTCCCTCGGAACTGCATTCGCTGCCACACAGACATTCGCGCTCTGCTAAAGCTTTGCTTCGTAATGGGGCAACACTCTGTATCTCTCTCTGGCAGAGCCCGGCAGTGAAATTGGAAACGTCCAGAGATTGCGCCCACAGGAAAGCTGCCAGCACTGAAAGCTGTAGCTGGTTTTCACTGTCCCTTGGAACTGCATTCGCTGCCACACAGACATTCGCGCTCTGCTAAAGCTTTGCTTCGTAATGGGGCAACACTCTGTATCTCTCTCTGGCAGAGCCCGGCAGTGAAATTGGAAACGTCCAGAGATTGCGCCCACAGGAAAGCTGCCAGCACTGAAAGCTGTAGCTGGTTTTCACTGTCCCTTGGAACTGCATTCGCTGCCACACAGACATTCGCGCTCTGCTAAAGCATTGCTTCGTAATGGGGAACACTCTGTATCTCTCTCTGGCAGAGCCCGGCAGTGAAATTGGAAACGTCCAGAGATTGCGCCCACAGGAAAGCTGCCAGCACTGAAAGCTGTAGCTGGTTTTCACTGTCCCTTGGAACTGCATTCGCTGCCACACAGACATTCGCGCTCTGCTAAAGCTTTGCTTCCTAATGGGGCAACACTCTCTATGACTTTCTCCCAGTGCCCGGCAGTGAAATTGGAAACGTCCAGAGATTGCGCCCACAGGAAAGCTGCCAGCACTGAAAGCTGTAGCTGGTTTTCACTGTCCCTTGGAACTGCATTCGCTGCCACACAGACATTCGCGCTCTGCTAAAGCTTTGCTTCGTAATGGGGCAACACTCTGTATCTCTCTCTGGCAGAGCCCGGCTGCCAAATTGGAAACGTCCAGAGATTGCGCCCACAGGATAGCTGCCAGCACTGAAAGCTGTAGCTGGTTTTCACTGTCCCTTGGAACTGCATTCGCTGCCACACAGACATTCGCACTCTGCTAAAGCATTGCTTCGTAATGGGGCAACACTCTGTATCTCTCTCTGGCAGAGCCCGGCAGTGAAATTGGAAACGTCCAGAGATTGCGCCCACAGGAAAGCTGCCAGCACTGAAAGCTGTAGCTGGTTTTCACTGTCCCTTGGAACTGCATTCGCTGCCACACAGACATTCGCGCTCTGCTAAAGCTTTGCTTCGTAATGGGGCAACACTCTGTATCTCTCTCTGGCAGAGCCCGGCAGTGAAATTGGAAACGTCCAGAGATTGCGCCCACAGGAAAGCTGCCAGCACTGAAAGCTGTAGCTGGTTTTTACTGTCCCTTGGAACTGCATTCGCTGCCACACAGACATTCGCGCTCTGCTAAAGCTTTGCTTCGTAACGGGGCAACATTCTCTATCTCTCTCTGGCAGAGCCCGGCAGTGAAATTGGAAACGTCCAGAGATTGCGCCCACAGGAAAGCTGCCAGCACTGAAAGCTGTAGCTGGTTTTCACTGTCCCTTGGAACTGCATTCGCTGCCACACAGACATTCGCGCTCTGCTAAAGCTTTGCTTCGTAATGGGGCAACACTCTGTATCTCTCTCTGGCAGAGCCCGGCAGTGAAATTGGAAACGTCCAGAGATTGCGCCCACAGGAAAGCTGCCAGCACTGAAAGCTGTAGCTGGTTTTCACTGTCCCTCGGAACTGCATTCGCTGCCACACAGACATTCGCGCTCTGCTAAAGCTTTGCTTCCTAATGGGGCAACACTCTGTATCTCTCTCTGGCAGAGCCCGGCAGTGAAATTGGAAACGTCCAGAGATTGCGCCCACAGGAAAGCTGCCAGCACTGAAAGCTGTAGCTGGTTTTCACTGTCCCTTGGAACTGCATTCGCTGCCACACAGACATTCGCGCTCTGCTAAAGCATTACTTCGTAATGGGGCAAAACTCTGTATCTCTCTCTGGCAGAGCCCGGCAGTGAAATTGGAAACGTCCAGAGATTGCGCCCACAGGAAAGCTGCCAGCACTGAAAGCTGTAGCTGGTTTTCACTGTCCCTTGGAACTGCATTCGCTGCCACACAGACATTCGCGCTCTGCTAAAGCTTTGCTTCGTAATGGGGCAACACTCTGTATCTCTCTCTGGCAGAGCCCGGCAGTGAAATTGGAAACGTCCAGAGATTGCGCCCACAGGAAAGCTGCCAGCACTGAAAGCTGTAGCTGGTTTTCACTGTCCCTTGGAACTGCATTCGCTGCCACACAGACATTCGCGCTCTGCTAAAGCTTTGCTTCGTAATGGGGCAACACTCTGTATCTCTCTCTGGCAGAGCCCGGCAGTGAAATTGGAAACGTCCAGAGATTGCGCCCACAGGAAAGCTGCCAGCACTGAAAGCTGTAGCTGGTTTTCACTGTCCCTCGGAACTGCATTCGCTGCCACACAGACATTCGCGCTCTGCTAAAGCTTTGCTTCGTAATGGGGCAACACTCTGTATCTCTCTCTGGCAGAGCCCGGCAGTGAAATTGGAAACGTCCAGAGATTGCGCCCACAGGAAAGCTGCCAGCACTGAAAGCTGTAGCTGGTTTTCACTGTCCCTTGGAACTGCATTCGCTGCCACACAGACATTCGCGCTCTGCTAAAGCTTTGCTTCGTAATGGGGCAACACTCTGTATCTCTCTCTGGCAGAGCCCGGCAGTGAAATTGGAAACGTCCAGAGATTGCGCCCACAGGAAAGCTGCCAGCACTGAAAGCTGTAGCTGGTTTTCACTGTCCCTTGGAACTGCATTCGCTGCCACACAGACATTCGCGCTCTGCTAAAGCATTGCTTCGTAATGGGGAACACTCTTTATCTCTCTCTGGCAGAGCCCGGCAGTGAAATTGGAAACGTCCAGAGATTGCGCCCACAGGAAAGCTGCCAGCACTGAAAGCTGTAGCTGGTTTTCACTGTCCCTTGGAACTGCATTCGCTGCCACACAGACATTCGCGCTCTGCTAAAGCTTTGCTTCCTAATGGGGCAACACTCTCTATGACTTTCTCCCAGTGCCCGGCAGTGAAATTGGAAACGTCCAGAGATTGCGCCCACAGGAAAGCTGCCAGCACTGAAAGCTGTAGCTGGTTTTCACTGTCCCTTGGAACTGCATTCGCTGCCACACAGACATTCGCGCTCTGCTAAAGCTTTGCTTCGTAATGGGGCAACACTCTGTATCTCTCTCTGGCAGAGCCCGTCTGCCAAATTGGAAACGTCCAGAGATTGCGCCCACAGGATAGCTGCCAGCACTGAAAGCTGTAGCTGGTTTTCACTGTCCCTTGGAACTGCATTCGCTGCCACACAGACATTCGCACTCTGCTAAAGCATTGCTTCGTAATGGGGCAACACTCTGTATCTCTCTCTGGCAGAGCCCGGCAGTGAAATTGGAAACGTCCAGAGATTGCGCCCACAGGAAAGCTGCCAGCACTGAAAGCTGTAGCTGGTTTTCACTGTCCCTTGGAACTGCATTCGCTGCCACACAGACATTCGCGCTCTGCTAAAGCTTTGCTTCGTAATGGGGCAACACTCTGTATCTCTCTCTGGCAGAGCCCGGCAGTGAAATTGGAAACGTCCAGAGATTGCGCCCACAGGAAAGCTGCCAGCACTGAAAGCTGTAGCTGGTTTTTACTGTCCCTTGGAACTGCATTCGCTGCCACACAGACATTCGCGCTCTGCTAAAGCTTTGCTTCGTAATGGGGCAACACTCTGTATCTCTCTGGCAGAGCCCGGCAGTGAAATTGGAAACGTCCAGAGATTGCGCCCACAGGAAAGCTGCCAGCACTGAAAGCTGTAGCTGGTTTTCACTGTCCCTTGGAACTGCATTCGCTGCCACACAGACATTCGCGCTCTGCTAAGGCTTTGCTTCGTAACGGGGCAACACTCTCTATCTCTCTCTGGCAGAGCCCGACAGTGAAATTGGAAACGTCCAGAGATTGCGCCCACAGGAAAGCTGCCAGCACTGAAAGCTGTAGCTGGTTTTCACTGTCCCTTGGAACTGCATTCGCTGCCACACAGACATTCGCGCTCTGCTAAAGCTTTGCTTCGTAATGGGGCAACACTCTGTATCTCTCTCTGGCAGAGCCCGGCAGTGAAATTGGAAACGTCCAGAGATTGCGCCCACAGGAAAGCTGCCAGCACTGAAAGCTGTAGCTGGTTTTCACTGTCCCTCGGAACTGCATTCGCTGCCACACAGACATTCGCGCTCTGCTAAAGCTTTGCTTCGTAATGGGGCAACACTCTGTATCTCTCTCTGGCAGAGCCCGGCAGTGAAATTGGAAACGTCCAGAGATTGCGCCCACAGGAAAGCTGCCAGCACTGAAAGCTGTAGCTGGTTTTCACTGTCCCTTGGAACTGCATTCGCTGCCACACAGACATTCGCGCTCTGCTAAAGCATTACTTCGTAATGGGGCAACACTCTGTATCTCTCTCTGGCAGAGCCCGGCAGTGAAATTGGAAACGTCCAGAGATTGCGCCCACAGGAAAGCTGCCAGCACTGAAAGCTGTAGCTGGTTTTCACTGTCCCTTGGAACTGCATTCGCTGCCACACAGACATTCGCGCTCTGCTAAAGCTTTGCTTCGTAATGGGGCAACACTCTGTATCTCTCTCTGGCAGAGCCCGGCAGTGAAATTGGAAACGTCCAGAGATTGCGCCCACAGGAAAGCTGCCAGCACTGAAAGCTGTAGCTGGTTTTCACTGTCCCTTGGAACTGCATTCGCTGCCACACAGACATTCGCGCTCTGCTAAAGCTTTGCTTCGTAATGGGGCAACACTCTGTATCTCTCTCTGGCAGAGCCCGGCAGTGAAATTGGAAACGTCCAGAGATTGCGCCCACAGGAAAGCTGCCAGCACTGAAAGCTGTAGCTGGTTTTCACTGTCCCTTGGAACTGCATTCGCTGCCACACAGACATTCGCGCTCTGCTAAAGCTTTGCTTCGTAATGGGGCAACACTCTGTATCTCTCTCTGGCAGAGCCCGGCAGTGAAATTGGAAACGTCCAGAGATTGCGCCCACAGGAAAGCTGCCAGCACTGAAAGCTGTAGCTGGTTTTCACTGTCCCTTGGAACTGCATTCGCTGCCACACAGACATTCGCGCTCTGCTAAAGCTTTGCTTCGTAATGGGGCAACACTCTGTTATCTCTCTCTGGCAGAGCCCGGCAGTGAAATTGGAAACGTCCAGAGATTGCGCCCACAGGAAAGCTGCCAGCACTGAAAGCTGTAGCTGGTTTTCACTGTCCCTCGGAACTGCATTCGCTGCCACACAGACATTCGCGCTCTGCTAAAGCTTTGCTTCGTAACGGGGCAACACTCTGTATCTCTCTCTGGCAGAGCCCGGCAGTGAAATTGGAAACGTCCAGAGATTGCGCCCACAGGAAAGCTGCCAGCACTGAAAGCTGTAGCTGGTTTTCACTGTCCCTTGGAACTGCATTCGCTGCCACACAGACATTCGCGCTCTGCTAAAGCTTTGCTTCCTAATGGGGCAACACTCTGTATCTCTCTCTGGCAGAGCCCGGCAGTGAAATTGGAAACGTCCAGAGATTGCGCCCACAGGAAAGCTGCCAGCACTGAAAGCTGTAGCTGGTTTTCACTGTCCCTTGGAACTGCATTCGCTGCCACACAGACATTCGCGCTCTGCTAAAGCTTTGCTTCGTAATGGGGCAACACTCTGTATCTCTCTCTGGCAGAGCCCGGCAGTGAAATTGGAAACGTCCAGAGATTGCGGCCACAGGAAAGCTGCCAGCACTGAAAGCTGTAGCTGGTTTTCACTGTCCCTTGGAACTGCATTCGCTGCCACACAGACATTCGCGCTCTGCTAAAGCTTTGCTTCGTAATGGGGCAACACTCTGTATCTCTCTCTGGCAGAGCCCGGCAGTGAAATTGGAAACGTCCAGAGATTGCGCCCACAGGAAAGCTGCCAGCACTGAAAGCTGTAGCTGGTTTTCACTGTCCCTTGGAACTGCATTCGCTGCCACACAGACATTCGCGCTCTGCTAAAGCTTTGCTTCGTAATGGGGCAACACTCTGTATCTCTCTCTGGCAGAGCCCGGCAGTGAAATTGGAAACGTCCAGAGATTGCGCCCACAGGAAAGCTGCCAGCACTGAAAGCTGTAGCTGGTTTTCACTGTCCCTCGGAACTGCATTCGCTGCCACACAGACATTCGCGCTCTGCTAAAGCTTTGCTTCGTAATGGGGCAACACTCTGTATCTCTCTCTGGCAGAGCCCGGCAGTGAAATTGGAAACGTCCAGAGATTGCGCCCACAGGAAAGCTGCCAGCACTGAAAGCTGTAGCTGGTTTTCACTGTCCCTTGGAACTGCATTCGCTGCCACACAGACATTCGCGCTCTGCTAAAGCTTTGCTTCGTAATGGGGCAACACTCTGTATCTCTCTCTGGCAGAGCCCGGCAGTGAAATTGGAAACGTCCAGAGATTGCGCCCACAGGAAAGCTGCCAGCACTGAAAGCTGTAGCTGGTTTTCACTGTCCCTCGGAACTGCATTCGCTGCCACACAGACATTCGCGCTCTGCTAAAGCTTTGCTTCGTAATGGGGCAACACTCTGTATCTCTCTCTGGCAGAGCCCGGCAGTGAAATTGGAAACGTCCAGAGATTGCGCCCACAGGAAAGCTGCCAGCACTGAAAGCTGTAGCTGGTTTTCACTGTCCCTTGGAACTGCATTCGCTGCCACACAGACATTCGCGCTCTGCTAAAGCTTTGCTTCGTAATGGGGCAACACTCTGTATCTCTCTCTGGCAGAGCCCGGCAGTGAAATTGGAAACGTCCAGAGATTGCGCCCACAGGAAAGCTGCCAGCACTGAAAGCTGTAGCTGGTTTTCACTGTCCCTTGGAACTGCATTTGCTGCCACACAGACATTCGCGCTCTGCTAAAGCTTTGCTTCGTAATGGGGCAACACTCTGTATCTCTCTCTGGCAGAGCCCGGCAGTGAAATTGGAAACGTCCAGAGATTGCGCCCACAGGAAAGCTGCCAGCACTGAAAGCTGTAGCTGGTTTTCACTGTCCCTTGGAACTGCATTCGCTGCCACACAGACATTCGCGCTCTGCTAAAGCTTTGCTTCGTAATGGGGCAACACTCTGTATCTCTCTCTGGCAGAGCCCGGCAGTGAAATTGGAAACGTCCAGAGATTGCGCCCACAGGAAAGCTGCCAGCACTGAAAGCTGTAGCTGGTTTTCACTGTCCCTCGGAACTGCATTCGCTGCCACACAGACATTCGCGCTCTGCTAAAGCTTTGCTTCGTAATGGGGCAACACTCTGTATCTCTCTCTGGCAGAGCCCGGCAGTGAAATTGGAAACGTCCAGAGATTGCGCCCACAGGAAAGCTGCCAGCACTGAAAGCTGTAGCTGGTTTTCACTGTCCCTTGGAACTGCATTCGCTGCCACACAGACATTCGCGCTCTGCTAAAGCTTTGCTTCGTAATGGGGCAACACTCTGTATCTCTCTCTGGCAGAGCCCGGCAGTGAAATTGGAAACGTCCAGAGATTGCGCCCACAGGAAAGCTGCCAGCACTGAAAGCTCTAGCTGGTTTTCACTGTCCCTTGGAACTGCATTCGCTGCCACACAGACATTCGCGCTCTGCTAAAGCTTTGCTTCCTAATGGGGCAACACTCTGTATCTCTCTCTGGCAGAGCCCGGCAGTGAAATTGGAAACGTCCAGAGATTGCGCCCACAGGAAAGCTGCCAGCACTGAAAGCTGTAGCTGGTTTTCACTGTCCCTTGGAACTGCATTCGCTGCCACACAGACATTCGCGCTCTGCTAAAGCTTTGCTTCCTAATGGGGCAACACTCTGTATCTCTCTCTGGCAGAGCCCGGCAGTGAAATTGGAAACGTCCAGAGATTGCGCCCACAGGAAAGCTGCCAGCACTGAAAGCTGTAGCTGGTTTTCACTGTCCCTTGGAACTGCATTCGCTGCCACACAGACATTCGCGCTCTGCTAAAGCTTTGCTTCCTAATGGGGCAACACTCTGTATCTCTCTCTGGCAGAGCCCGGCAGTGAAATTGGAAACGTCCAGAGATTGCGCCCACAGGAAAGCTGCCAGCACTGAAAGCTGTAGCTGGTTTTCACTGTCCCTTGGAACTGCATTCGCTGCCACACAGACATTCGCGCTCTGCTAAAGCTTTGCTTCGTAATGGGGCAACACTCTGTATCTCTCTCTGGCAGAGCCCGGCAGTGAAATTGGAAACGTCCAGAGATTGCGCCCACAGGAAAGCTGCCAGCACTGAAAGCTGTAGCTGGTTTTCACTGTCCCTTGGAACTGCATTCGCTGCCACACAGACATTCGCGCTCTGCTAAAGCTTTGCTTCCTAATGGGGCAACACTCTCTATGACTTTCTCCCAGTGCCCGGCAGTGAAATTGGAAACGTCCAGAGATTGCGCCCACAGGAAAGCTGCCAGCACTGAAAGCTGTAGCTGGTTTTCACTGTCCCTTGGAACTGCATTCGCTGCCACACAGACATTCGCGCTCTGCTAAAGCTTTGCTTCGTAATGGGGCAACACTCTGTATCTCTCTCTGGCAGAGCCCGGCAGTGAAATTGGAAACGTCCAGAGATTGCGCCCACAGGAAAGCTGCCAGCACTGAAAGCTGTAGCTGGTTTTCACTGTCCCTCGGAACTGCATTCGCTGCCACACAGACATTCGCGCTCTGCTAAAGCTTTGCTTCGTAATGGGGCAACACTCTGTATCTCTCTCTGGCAGAGCCCGGCAGTGAAATTGGAAACGTCCAGAGATTGCGCCCACAGGAAAGCTGCCAGCACTGAAAGCTGTAGCTGGTTTTCACTGTCCCTTGGAACTGCATTCGCTGCCACACAGACATTCGCGCTCTGCTAAAGCTTTGCTTCGTAATGGGGCAACACTCTGTATCTCTCTCTGGCAGAGCCCGGCAGTGAAATTGGAAACGTCCAGAGATTGCGCCCACAGGAAAGCTGCCAGCACTGAAAGCTGTAGCTGGTTTTCACTGTCCCTTGGAACTGCATTCGCTGCCACACAGACATTCGCGCTCTGCTAAAGCATTGCTTCGTAATGGGGAACACTCTGTATCTCTCTCTGGCAGAGCCCGGCAGTGAAATTGGAAACGTCCAGAGATTGCGCCCACAGGAAAGCTGCCAGCACTGAAAGCTGTAGCTGGTTTTCACTGTCCCTTGGAACTGCATTCGCTGCCACACAGACATTCGCGCTCTGCTAAAGCTTTGCTTCCTAATGGGGCAACACTCTCTATGACTTTCTCCCAGTGCCCGGCAGTGAAATTGGAAACGTCCAGAGATTGCGCCCACAGGAAAGCTGCCAGCACTGAAAGCTGTAGCTGGTTTTCACTGTCCCTTGGAACTGCATTCGCTGCCACACAGACATTCGCGCTCTGCTAAAGCTTTGCTTCGTAATGGGGCAACACTCTGTATCTCTCTCTGGCAGAGCCCGTCTGCCAAATTGGAAACGTCCAGAGATTGCGCCCACAGGATAGCTGCCAGCACTGAAAGCTGTAGCTGGTTTTCACTGTCCCTTGGAACTGCATTCGCTGCCACACAGACATTCGCACTCTGCTAAAGCATTGCTTCGTAATGGGGCAACACTCTGTATCTCTCTCTGGCAGAGCTCGGCAGTGAAATTGGAAACGTCCAGAGATTGCGCCCACAGGAAAGCTGCCAGCACTGAAAGCTGTAGCTGGTTTTCACTGTCCCTTGGAACTGCATTCGCTGCCACACAGACATTCGCGCTCTGCTAAAGCTTTGCTTCGTAATGGGGCAACACTCTGTATCTCTCTCTGGCAGAGCCCGGCAGTGAAATTGGAAACGTCCAGAGATTGCGCCCACAGGAAAGCTGCCAGCACTGAAAGCTGTAGCTGGTTTTTACTGTCCCTTGGAACTGCATTCGCTGCCACACAGACATTCGCGCTCTGCTAAAGCTTTGCTTCGTAATGGGGCAACACTCTGTATCTCTCTGGCAGAGCCCGGCAGTGAAATTGGAAACGTCCAGAGATTGCGCCCACAGGAAAGCTGCCAGCACTGAAAGCTGTAGCTGGTTTTCACTGTCCCTTGGAACTGCATTCGCTGCCACACAGACATTCGCGCTCTGCTAAGGCTTTGCTTCGTAACGGGGCAACACTCTCTATCTCTCTCTGGCAGAGCCCGGCAGTGAAATTGGAAACGTCCAGAGATTGCGCCCACAGGAAAGCTGCCAGCACTGAAAGCTGTAGCTGGTTTTCACTGTCCCTTGGAACTGCATTCGCTGCCACACAGACATTCGCGCTCTGCTAAAGCTTTGCTTCGTAATGGGGCAACACTCTGTATCTCTCTCTGGCAGAGCCCGGCAGTGAAATTGGAAACGTCCAGAGATTGCGCCCACAGGAAAGCTGCCAGCACTGAAAGCTGTAGCTGGTTTTCACTGTCCCTCGGAACTGCATTCGCTGCCACACAGACATTCGCGCTCTGCTAAAGCTTTGCTTCGTAATGGGGCAACACTCTGTATCTCTCTCTGGCAGAGCCCGGCAGTGAAATTGGAAACGTCCAGAGATTGCGCCCACAGGAAAGCTGCCAGCACTGAAAGCTGTAGCTGGTTTTCACTGTCCCTTGGAACTGCATTCGCTGCCACACAGACATTCGCGCTCTGCTAAAGCATTACTTCGTAATGGGGCAACACTCTGTATCTCTCTCTGGCAGAGCCCGGCAGTGAAATTGGAAACGTCCAGAGATTGCGCCCACAGGAAAGCTGCCAGCACTGAAAGCTGTAGCTGGTTTTCACTGTCCCTTGGAACTGCATTCGCTGCCACACAGACATTCGCGCTCTGCTAAAGCTTTGCTTCGTAATGGGGCAACACTCTGTATCTCTCTCTGGCAGAGCCCGGCAGTGAAATTGGAAACGTCCAGAGATTGCGCCCACAGGAAAGCTGCCAGCACTGAAAGCTGTAGCTGGTTTTCACTGTCCCTTGGAACTGCATTCGCTGCCACACAGACATTCGCGCTCTGCTAAAGCTTTGCTTCGTAATGGGGCAACACTCTGTATCTCTCTCTGGCAGAGCCCGGCAGTGAAATTGGAAACGTCCAGAGATTGCGCCCACAGGAAAGCTGCCAGCACTGAAAGCTGTAGCTGGTTTTCACTGTCCCTTGGAACTGCATTCGCTGCCACACAGACATTCGCGCTCTGCTAAAGCTTTGCTTCGTAATGGGGCAACACTCTGTATCTCTCTCTGGCAGAGCCCGGCAGTGAAATTGGAAACGTCCAGAGATTGCGCCCACAGGAAAGCTGCCAGCACTGAAAGCTGTAGCTGGTTTTCACTGTCCCTTGGAACTGCATTCGCTGCCACACAGACATTCGCGCTCTGCTAAAGCTTTGCTTCGTAATGGGGCAACACTCTGTATCTCTCTCTGGCAGAGCCCGGCAGTGAAATTGGAAACGTCCAGAGATTGCGCCCACAGGAAAGCTGCCAGCACTGAAAGCTGTAGCTGGTTTTCACTGTCCCTCGGAACTGCATTCGCTGCCACACAGACATTCGCGCTCTGCTAAAGCTTTGCTTCGTAATGGGGCAACACTCTGTTATCTCTCTCTGGCAGAGCCCGGCAGTGAAATTGGAAACGTCCAGAGATTGCGCCCACAGGAAAGCTGCCAGCACTGAAAGCTGTAGCTGGTTTTCACTGTCCCTCGGAACTGCATTCGCTGCCACACAGACATTCGCGCTCTGCTAAAGCTTTGCTTCGTAACGGGGCAACACTCTGTATCTCTCTCTGGCAGAGCCCGGCAGTGAAATTGGAAACGTCCAGAGATTGCGCCCACAGGAAAGCTGCCAGCACTGAAAGCTGTAGCTGGTTTTCACTGTCCCTTGGAACTGCATTCGCTGCCACACAGACATTCGCGCTCTGCTAAAGCTTTGCTTCCTAATGGGGCAACACTCTGTATCTCTCTCTGGCAGAGCCCGGCAGTGAAATTGGAAACGTCCAGAGATTGCGCCCACAGGAAAGCTGCCAGCACTGAAAGCTGTAGCTGGTTTTCACTGTCCCTTGGAACTGCATTCGCTGCCACACAGACATTCGCGCTCTGCTAAAGCTTTGCTTCCTAATGGGGCAACACTCTGTATCTCTCTCTGGCAGAGCCCGGCAGTGAAATTGGAAACGTCCAGAGATTGCGGCCACAGGAAAGCTGCCAGCACTGAAAGCTGTAGCTGGTTTTCACTGTCCCTTGGAACTGCATTCGCTGCCACACAGACATTCGCGCTCTGCTAAAGCTTTGCTTCGTAATGGGGCAACACTCTGTATCTCTCTCTGGCAGAGCCCGGCAGTGAAATTGGAAACGTCCAGAGATTGCGCCCACAGGAAAGCTGCCAGCACTGAAAGCTGTAGCTGGTTTTCACTGTCCCTCGGAACTGCATTCGCTGCCACACAGACATTCGCGCTCTGCTAAAGCTTTGCTTCGTAATGGGGCAACACTCTGTATCTCTCTCTGGCAGAGCCCGGCAGTGAAATTGGAAACGTCCAGAGATTGCGCCCACAGGAAAGCTGCCAGCACTGAAAGCTGTAGCTGGTTTTCACTGTCCCTTGGAACTGCATTCGCTGCCACACAGACATTCGCGCTCTGCTAAAGCTTTGCTTCGTAATGGGGCAACACTCTGTATCTCTCTCTGGCAGAGCCCGGCAGTGAAATTGGAAACGTCCAGAGATTGCGCCCACAGGAAAGCTGCCAGCACTGAAAGCTGTAGCTGGTTTTCACTGTCCCTCGGAACTGCATTCGCTGCCACACAGACATTCGCGCTCTGCTAAAGCTTTGCTTCGTAATGGGGCAACACTCTGTATCTCTCTCTGGCAGAGCCCGGCAGTGAAATTGGAAACGTCCAGAGATTGCGCCCACAGGAAAGCTGCCAGCACTGAAAGCTGTAGCTGGTTTTCACTGTCCCTTGGAACTGCATTCGCTGCCACACAGACATTCGCGCTCTGCTAAAGCTTTGCTTCGTAATGGGGCAACACTCTGTATCTCTCTCTGGCAGAGCCCGGCAGTGAAATTGGAAACGTCCAGAGATTGCGCCCACAGGAAAGCTGCCAGCACTGAAAGCTGTAGCTGGTTTTCACTGTCCCTTGGAACTGCATTTGCTGCCACACAGACATTCGCGCTCTGCTAAAGCTTTGCTTCGTAATGGGGCAACACTCTGTATCTCTCTCTGGCAGAGCCCGGCAGTGAAATTGGAAACGTCCAGAGATTGCGCCCACAGGAAAGCTGCCAGCACTGAAAGCTGTAGCTGGTTTTCACTGTCCCTTGGAACTGCATTCGCTGCCACACAGACATTCGCGCTCTGCTAAAGCTTTGCTTCGTAATGGGGCAACACTCTGTATCTCTCTCTGGCAGAGCCCGGCAGTGAAATTGGAAACGTCCAGAGATTGCGCCCACAGGAAAGCTGCCAGCACTGAAAGCTGTAGCTGGTTTTCACTGTCCCTCAGAACTGCATTCGCTGCCACACAGACATTCGCGCTCTGCTAAAGCTTTGCTTCGTAATGGGGCAACACTCTGTATCTCTCTCTGGCAGAGCCCGGCAGTGAAATTGGAAACGTCCAGAGATTGCGCCCACAGGAAAGCTGCCAGCACTGAAAGCTGTAGCTGGTTTTCACTGTCCCTTGGAACTGCATTCGCTGCCACACAGACATTCGCGCTCTGCTAAAGCTTTGCTTCGTAATGGGGCAACACTCTGTATCTCTCTCTGGCAGAGCCCGGCAGTGAAATTGGAAACGTCCAGAGATTGCGCCCACAGGAAAGCTGCCAGCACTGAAAGCTGTAGCTGGTTTTCACTGTCCCTTGGAACTGCATTCGCTGCCACACAGACATTCGCGCTCTGCTAAAGCTTTGCTTCCTAATGGGGCAACACTCTGTATCTCTCTCTGGCAGAGCCCGGCAGTGAAATTGGAAACGTCCAGAGATTGCGCCCACAGGAAAGCTGCCAGCACTGAAAGCTGTAGCTGGTTTTCACTGTCCCTTGGAACTGCATTCGCTGCCACACAGACATTCGCGCTCTGCTAAAGCTTTGCTTCCTAATGGGGCAACACTCTGTATCTCTCTCTGGCAGAGCCCGGCAGTGAAATTGGAAACGTCCAGAGATTGCGCCCACAGGAAAGCTGCCAGCACTGAAAGCTGTAGCTGGTTTTCACTGTCCCTTGGAACTGCATTCGCTGCCACACAGACATTCGCGCTCTGCTAAAGCTTTGCTTCCTAATGGGGCAACACTCTGTATCTCTCTCTGGCAGAGCCCGGCAGTGAAATTGGAAACGTCCAGAGATTGCGCCCACAGGAAAGCTGCCAGCACTGAAAGCTGTAGCTGGTTTTCACTGTCCCTTGGAACTGCATTCGCTGCCACACAGACATTCGCGCTCTGCTAAAGCTTTGCTTCGTAATGGGGCAACACTCTGTATCTCTCTCTGGCAGAGCCCGGCAGTGAAATTGGAAACGTCCAGAGATTGCGCCCACAGGAAAGCTGCCAGCACTGAAAGCTGTAGCTGGTTTTCACTGTCCCTTGGAACTGCATTCGCTGCCACACAGACATTCGCGCTCTGCTAAAGCTTTGCTTCGTAATGGGGCAACACTCTGTATCTCTCTCTGGCAGAGCCCGGCAGTGAAATTGGAAACGTCCAGAGATTGCGCCCACAGGAAAGCTGCCAGCACTGAAAGCTGTAGCTGGTTTTCACTGTCCCTTGGAACTGCATTCGCTGCCACACAGACATTCGCGCTCTGCTAAAGCTTTGCTTCGTAATGGGGCAACACTCTGTATCTCTCTCTGGCAGAGCCCGGCAGTGAAATTGGAAACGTCCAGAGATTGCGCCAACAGGAAAGCTGCCAGCACTGAAAGCTGTAGCTGGTTTTCACTGTCCCTTGGAACTGCATTCGCTGCCACACAGACATTCGCGCTCTGCTAAAGCTTTGCTTCGTAATGGGGCAACACTCTCTATCTCTCTCTGGCAGAGCCCGGCAGTGAAATTGGAAACGTCCAGAGATTGCGCCCACAGGAAAGCTGCCAGCACTGAAAGCTGTAGCTGGTTTTCACTGTCCCTCGGAACTGCATTCGCTGCCACACAGACATTCGCGCTCTGCTAAAGCTTTGCTTCGTAATGGGGCAACACTCTCTATCTCTCTCTGGCAGAGCCCGGCAGTGAAATTGGAAACGTCCAGAGATTGCGCCCACAGGAAAGCTGCCAGCACTGAAAGCTGTAGCTGGTTTTCACTGTCCCTTGGAACTGCATTCGCTGCCACACAGACATTCGCGCTCTGCTAAAGCTTTGCTTCGTAATGGGGCAACACTCTGTATCTCTCTCTGGCAGAGCCCGGCAGTGAAATTGGAAACGTCCAGAGATTGCGCCCACAGGAAAGCTGCCAGCACTGAAAGCTGTAGCTGGTTTTCACTGTCCCTTGGAACTGCATTCGCTGCCACACAGACATTCGCGCTCTGCTAAAGCTTTGCTTCGTAATGGGGCAACACTCTCTATGACTTTCTCCCAGTGCCCGGCAGTGAAATTGGAAACGTCCAGAGATTGCGCCCACAGGAAAGCTGCCAGCACTGAAAGCTGTAGCTGGTTTTCACTGTCCCTTGGAACTGCATTCGCTGCCACACAGACATTCGCGCTCTGCTAAAGCTTTGCTTCGTAATGGGGCAACACTCTGTATCTCTCTCTGGCAGAGCCCGGCTGCCAAATTGGAAACGTCCAGAGATTGCGCCCACAGGATAGCTGCCAGCACTGAAAGCTGTAGCTGGTTTTCACTGTCCCTTGGAACTGCATTCGCTGCCACACAGACATTCGCGCTCTGCTAAAGCTTTGCTTCGTAATGGGGCAACACTCTGTATCTCTCTCTGGCAGAGCCCGGCAGTGAAATTGGAAACGTCCAGAGATTGCGCCCACAGGAAAGCTGCCAGCACTGAAAGCTGTAGCTGGTTTTCACTGTCCCTTGGAACTGCATTCGCTGCCACACAGACATTCGCGCTCTGCTAAAGCTTTGCTTCGTAATGGGGCAACACTCTGTATCTCTCTCTGGCAGAGCCCGGCTGCCAAATTGGAAACGTGCAGAGATTGCGCCCACAGGATAGCTGCCAGCACTGAAAGCTGTAGCTGGTTTTCACTGTCCCTTGGAACTGCATTCGCTGCCACACAGACATTCGCGCTCTGCTAAAGCATTGCTTCGTAATGGGGCAACACTCTGTATCTCTCTCTGGCAGAGCCCGGCAGTGAAATTGGAAACGTCCAGAGATTGCGCCCACAGGAAAGCTGCCAGCACTGAAAGCTGTAGCTGGTTTTCACTGTCCCTTGGAACTGCATTCGCTGCCACACAGACATTCGCGCTCTGCTAAAGCTTTGCTTCGTAATGGGGCAACACTCTGTATCTCTCTCTGGCAGAGCCCGTCTGCCAAATTGGAAACGTCCAGAGATTGCGCCCACAGGATAGCTGCCAGCACTGAAAGCTGTAGCTGGTTTTCACTGTCCCTTGGAACTGCATTCGCTGCCACACAGACATTCGCACTCTGCTAAAGCATTGCTTCGTAATGGGGCAACACTCTGTATCTCTCTCTGGCAGAGCCCGGCAGTGAAATTGGAAACGTCCAGAGATTGCGCCCACAGGAAAGCTGCCAGCACTGAAAGCTGTAGCTGGTTTTCACTGTCCCTTGGAACTGCATTCGCTGCCACACAGACATTCGCGCTCTGCTAAAGCTTTGCTTCGTAATGGGGCAACACTCTGTATCTCTCTCTGGCAGAGCCCGGCAGTGAAATTGGAAACGTCCAGAGATTGCGCCCACAGGAAAGCTGCCAGCACTGAAAGCTGTAGCTGGTTTTTACTGTCCCTTGGAACTGCATTCGCTGCCACACAGACATTCGCGCTCTGCTAAAGCTTTGCTTCGTAATGGGGCAACACTCTGTATCTCTCTGGCAGAGCCCGGCAGTGAAATTGGAAACGTCCAGAGATTGCGCCCACAGGAAAGCTGCCAGCACTGAAAGCTGTAGCTGGTTTTCACTGTCCCTTGGAACTGCATTCGCTGCCACACAGACATTCGCGCTCTGCTAAGGCTTTGCTTCGTAACGGGGCAACACTCTCTATCTCTCTCTGGCAGAGCCCGGCAGTGAAATTGGAAACGTCCAGAGATTGCGCCCACAGGAAAGCTGCCAGCACTGAAAGCTGTAGCTGGTTTTCACTGTCCCTTGGAACTGCATTCGCTGCCACACAGACATTCGCGCTCTGCTAAAGCTTTGCTTCGTAATGGGGCAACACTCTGTATCTCTCTCTGGCAGAGCCCGGCAGTGAAATTGGAAACGTCCAGAGATTGCGCCCACAGGAAAGCTGCCAGCACTGAAAGCTGTAGCTGGTTTTCACTGTCCCTCGGAACTGCATTCGCTGCCACACAGACATTCGCGCTCTGCTAAAGCTTTGCTTCGTAATGGGGCAACACTCTGTATCTCTCTCTGGCAGAGCCCGGCAGTGAAATTGGAAACGTCCAGAGATTGCGCCCACAGGAAAGCTGCCAGCACTGAAAGCTGTAGCTGGTTTTCACTGTCCCTTGGAACTGCATTCGCTGCCACACAGACATTCGCGCTCTGCTAAAGCATTACTTCGTAATGGGGCAACACTCTGTATCTCTCTCTGGCAGAGCCCGGCAGTGAAATTGGAAACGTCCAGAGATTGCGCCCACAGGAAAGCTGCCAGCACTGAAAGCTGTAGCTGGTTTTCACTGTCCCTTGGAACTGCATTCGCTGCCACACAGACATTCGCGCTCTGCTAAAGCTTTGCTTCGTAATGGGGCAACACTCTGTATCTCTCTCTGGCAGAGCCCGGCAGTGAAATTGGAAACGTCCAGAGATTGCGCCCACAGGAAAGCTGCCAGCACTGAAAGCTGTAGCTGGTTTTCACTGTCCCTTGGAACTGCATTCGCTGCCACACAGACATTCGCGCTCTGCTAAAGCTTTGCTTCGTAATGGGGCAACACTCTGTATCTCTCTCTGGCAGAGCCCGGCAGTGAAATTGGAAACGTCCAGAGATTGCGCCCACAGGAAAGCTGCCAGCACTGAAAGCTGTAGCTGGTTTTCACTGTCCCTTGGAACTGCATTCGCTGCCACACAGACATTCGCGCTCTGCTAAAGCTTTGCTTCGTAATGGGGCAACACTCTGTATCTCTCTCTGGCAGAGCCCGGCAGTGAAATTGGAAACGTCCAGAGATTGCGCCCACAGGAAAGCTGCCAGCACTGAAAGCTGTAGCTGGTTTTCACTGTCCCTTGGAACTGCATTCGCTGCCACACAGACATTCGCGCTCTGCTAAAGCTTTGCTTCGTAATGGGGCAACACTCTGTATCTCTCTCTGGCAGAGCCCGGCTCCCAAATTGGAAACGTCCAGAGATTGCGCCCACAGGAAAGCTGCCAGCACTGAAAGCTGTAGCTGGTTTTCACTGTCCCTTGGAACTGCATTCGCTGCCACACAGACATTCGCGCTCTGCTAAAGCATTGCTTCCTAATGGGGCAACACTCTCTATGACTTTCTCCCAGTGCCCGGCAGTGAAATTGGAAACGTCCAGAGATTGCGCCCACAGGAAAGCTGCCAGCACTGAAAGCTGTAGCTGGTTTTCACTGTCCTTTGGAACTGCATTCGCTGCCACACAGACATTCGCGCTCTGCTAAAGCTTTACTTCGTAATGGGGCAACACTCTGTATCTCTCTCTGGCAGAGCCCGGCAGTGAAATTGGAAACGTCCAGAGATTGCGCCCACAGGAAAGCTGCCAGCACTGAAAGCTGTAGCTGGTTTTCACTGTCCCTTGGAACTGCATTCGCTGCCACACAGACATTCGCGCTCTGCTAAAGCATTGCTTCGTAATGGGGCAACACTCTGTATCTCTCTCTGGCAGAGCCCGGCAGTGAAATTGGAAACGTCCAGAGATTGCGCCCACAGGAAAGCTGCCAGCACTGAAAGCTGTAGCTGGTTTTCACTGTCCCTTGGAACTGCATTCGCTGCCACACAGACATTCGCGCTCTGCTAAAGCTTTGCTTCCTAATGGGGCAACACTCTCTATGACTTTCTCCCAGTGCCCGGCAGTGAAATTGGAAACGTCCAGAGATTGCGCCCACAGGAAAGCTGCCAGCACTGAAAGCTGTAGCTGGTTTTCACTGTCCCTTGGAACTGCATTCGCTGCCACACAGACATTCGTGCTCTGCTAAAGCTTTGCTTCGTAATGGGGCAACACTCTGTATCTCTCTCTGGCAGAGCCCGGCTGCCAAATTGGAAACGTCCAGAGATTGCGCCCACAGGAAAGCTGCCAGCACTGAAAGCTGTAGCTGGTTTTCACTGTCCCTTGGAACTGCATTCGCTGCCACACAGACATTCGCGCTCTGCTAAAGCTTTGCTTCGTAATGGGGCAACACTCTGTATCTCTCTCTGGCAGAGCCCGGCAGTGAAATTGGAAACGTCCAGAGATTGCGCCCACAGGAAAGCTGCCAGCACTGAAAGCTGTAGCTGGTTTTTACTGTCCCTTGGAACTGCATTCGCTGCCACACAGACATTCGCGCTCTGCTAAAGCTTTGCTTCGTAATGGGGCAACACTCTGTATCTCTCTGGCAGAGCCCGGCAGTGAAATTGGAAACGTCCAGAGATTGCGCCCACAGGAAAGCTGCCAGCACTGAAAGCTGTAGCTGGTTTTCACTGTCCCTTGGAACTGCATTCGCTGCCACACAGACATTCGCGCTCTGCTAAAGCTTTGCTTCCTAATGGGGCAACACTCTCTATGACTTTCTCCCAGTGCCCGGCAGTGAAATTGGAAACGTCCAGAGATTGCGCCCACAGGAAAGCTGCCAGCACTGAAAGCTGTAGCTGGTTTTCACTGTCCCTCGGAACTGCATTCGCTGCCACACAGACATTCGCGCTCTGCTAAAGCTTTGCTTCGTAATGGGGCAACACTCTGTATCTCTCTCTGGCAGAGCCCGGCAGTGAAATTGGAAACGTCCAGAGATTGCGCCCACAGGAAAGCTGCCAGCACTGAAAGCTGTAGCTGGTTTTCACTGTCCCTCGGAACTGCATTCGCTGCCACACAGACATTCGCGCTCTGCTAAAGCTTTGCTTCGTAATGGGGCAACACTCTGTATCTCTCTCTGGCAGAGCCCGGCAGTGAAATTGGAAACGTCCAGAGATTGCGCCCACAGGAAAGCTGCCAGCACTGAAAGCTGTAGCTGGTTTTCACTGTCCCTTGGAACTGCATTCGCTGCCACACAGACATTCGCGCTCTGCTAAAGCTTTGCTTCGTAATGGGGCAACACTCTGTATCTCTCTCTGGCAGAGCCCGGCAGTGAAATTGGAAACGTCCAGAGATTGCGCCCACAGGAAAGCTGCC
Organism: Mycteria americana; assembly: GCF_035582795.1. Taxonomy (NCBI): domain Eukaryota; kingdom Metazoa; phylum Chordata; class Aves; order Ciconiiformes; family Ciconiidae; genus Mycteria; species Mycteria americana. The sequence continues at coordinate 69,802 of NW_027445645.1, forward strand.
AGCACTGAAAGCTGTAGCTGGTTTTCACTGTCCCTTGGAACTGCATTCGCTGCCACACAGACATTCGCGCTCTGCTAAAGCATTGCTTCGTAATGGGGAACACTCTGTATCTCTCTCTGGCAGAGCCCGGCAGTGAAATTGGAAACGTCCAGAGATTGCGCCCACAGGAAAGCTGCCAGCACTGAAAGCTGTAGCTGGTTTTCACTGTCCCTTGGAACTGCATTCGCTGCCACACAGACATTCGCGCTCTGCTAAAGCTTTGCTTCCTAATGGGGCAACACTCTCTATGACTTTCTCCCAGTGCCCGGCAGTGAAATTGGAAACGTCCAGAGATTGCGCCCACAGGAAAGCTGCCAGCACTGAAAGCTGTAGCTGGTTTTCACTGTCCCTTGGAACTGCATTCGCTGCCACACAGACATTCGCGCTCTGCTAAAGCTTTGCTTCGTAATGGGGCAACACTCTGTATCTCTCTCTGGCAGAGCCCGTCTGCCAAATTGGAAACGTCCAGAGATTGCGCCCACAGGATAGCTGTCAGCACTGAAAGCTGTAGCTGGTTTTCACTGTCCCTTGGAACTGCATTCGCTGCCACACAGACATTCGCACTCTGCTAAAGCATTGCTTCGTAATGGGGCAACACTCTGTATCTCTCTCTGGCAGAGCCCGGCAGTGAAATTGGAAACGTCCAGAGATTGCGCCCACAGGAAAGCTGCCAGCACTGAAAGCTGTAGCTGGTTTTCACTGTCCCTTGGAACTGCATTCGCTGCCACACAGACATTCGCGCTCTGCTAAAGCTTTGCTTCGTAATGGGGCAACACTCTGTATCTCTCTCTGGCAGAGCCCGGCAGTGAAATTGGAAACGTCCAGAGATTGCGCCCACAGGAAAGCTGCCAGCACTGAAAGCTGTAGCTGGTTTTTACTGTCCCTTGGAACTGCATTCGCTGCCACACAGACATTCGCGCTCTGCTAAAGCTTTGCTTCGTAATGGGGCAACACTCTGTATCTCTCTGGCAGAGCCCGGCAGTGAAATTGGAAACGTCCAGAGATTGCGCCCACAGGAAAGCTGCCAGCACTGAAAGCTGTAGCTGGTTTTCACTGTCCCTTGGAACTGCATTCGCTGCCACACAGACATTCGCGCTCTGCTAAGGCTTTGCTTCGTAATGGGGCAACACTCTGTATCTCTCTCTGGCAGAGCCCGGCAGTGAAATTGGAAACGTCCAGAGATTGCGCCCACAGGAAAGCTGCCAGCACTGAAAGCTGTAGCTGGTTTTCACTGTCCCTTGGAACTGCATTCGCTGCCACACAGACATTCGCGCTCTGCTAAAGCTTTGCTTCGTAATGGGGCAACACTCTGTATCTCTCTCTGGCAGAGCCCGGCAGTGAAATTGGAAACGTCCAGAGATTGCGCCCACAGGAAAGCTGCCAGCACTGAAAGCTGTAGCTGGTTTTCACTGTCCCTCGGAACTGCATTCGCTGCCACACAGACATTCGCGCTCTGCTAAAGCTTTGCTTCGTAATGGGGCAACACTCTGTATCTCTCTCTGGCAGAGCCCGGCAGTGAAATTGGAAACGTCCAGAGATTGCGCCCACAGGAAAGCTGCCAGCACTGAAAGCTGTAGCTGGTTTTCACTGTCCCTTGGAACTGCATTCGCTGCCACACAGACATTCGCGCTCTGCTAAAGCATTACTTCGTAATGGGGCAACACTCTGTATCTCTCTCTGGCAGAGCCCGGCAGTGAAATTGGAAACGTCCAGAGATTGCGCCCACAGGAAAGCTGCCAGCACTGAAAGCTGTAGCTGGTTTTCACTGTCCCTTGGAACTGCATTCGCTGCCACACAGACATTCGCGCTCTGCTAAAGCTTTGCTTCGTAATGGGGCAACACTCTGTATCTCTCTCTGGCAGAGCCCGGCAGTGAAATTGGAAACGTCCAGAGATTGCGCCCACAGGAAAGCTGCCAGCACTGAAAGCTGTAGCTGGTTTTCACTGTCCCTTGGAACTGCATTCGCTGCCACACAGACATTCGCGCTCTGCTAAAGCTTTGCTTCGTAATGGGGCAACACTCTGTATCTCTCTCTGGCAGAGCCCGGCAGTGAAATTGGAAACGTCCAGAGATTGCGCCCACAGGAAAGCTGCCAGCACTGAAAGCTGTAGCTGGTTTTCACTGTCCCTTGGAACTGCATTCGCTGCCACACAGACATTCGCGCTCTGCTAAAGCTTTGCTTCGTAATGGGGCAACACTCTGTATCTCTCTCTGGCAGAGCCCGGCAGTGAAATTGGAAACGTCCAGAGATTGCGCCCACAGGAAAGCTGCCAGCACTGAAAGCTGTAGCTGGTTTTCACTGTCCCTTGGAACTGCATTCGCTGCCACACAGACATTCGCGCTCTGCTAAAGCTTTGCTTCGTAATGGGGCAACACTCTGTATCTCTCTCTGGCAGAGCCCGGCAGTGAAATTGGAAACGTCCAGAGATTGCGCCCACAGGAAAGCTGCCAGCACTGAAAGCTGTAGCTGGTTTTCACTGTCCCTCGGAACTGCATTCGCTGCCACACAGACATTCGCGCTCTGCTAAAGCTTTGCTTCGTAATGGGGCAACACTCTGTTATCTCTCTCTGGCAGAGCCCGGCAGTGAAATTGGAAACGTCCAGAGATTGCGCCCACAGGAAAGCTGCCAGCACTGAAAGCTGTAGCTGGTTTTCACTGTCCCTCGGAACTGCATTCGCTGCCACACAGACATTCGCGCTCTGCTAAAGCTTTGCTTCGTAACGGGGCAACACTCTGTATCTCTCTCTGGCAGAGCCCGGCAGTGAAATTGGAAACGTCCAGAGATTGCGCCCACAGGAAAGCTGCCAGCACTGAAAGCTGTAGCTGGTTTTCACTGTCCCTTGGAACTGCATTCGCTGCCACACAGACATTCGCGCTCTGCTAAAGCTTTGCTTCCTAATGGGGCAACACTCTGTATCTCTCTCTGGCAGAGCCCGGCAGTGAAATTGGAAACGTCCAGAGATTGCGCCCACAGGAAAGCTGCCAGCACTGAAAGCTGTAGCTGGTTTTCACTGTCCCTTGGAACTGCATTCGCTGCCACACAGACATTCGCGCTCTGCTAAAGCTTTGCTTCGTAATGGGGCAACACTCTGTATCTCTCTCTGGCAGAGCCCGGCAGTGAAATTGGAAACGTCCAGAGATTGCGGCCACAGGAAAGCTGCCAGCACTGAAAGCTGTAGCTGGTTTTCACTGTCCCTTGGAACTGCATTCGCTGCCACACAGACATTCGCGCTCTGCTAAAGCTTTGCTTCCTAATGGGGCAACACTCTGTATCTCTCTCTGGCAGAGCCCGGCAGTGAAATTGGAAACGTCCAGAGATTGCGCCCACAGGAAAGCTGCCAGCACTGAAAGCTGTAGCTGGTTTTCACTGTCCCTTGGAACTGCATTCGCTGCCACACAGACATTCGCGCTCTGCTAAAGCTTTGCTTCGTAATGGGGCAACACTCTGTATCTCTCTCTGGCAGAGCCCGGCAGTGAAATTGGAAACGTCCAGAGATTGCGCCCACAGGAAAGCTGCCAGCACTGAAAGCTGTAGCTGGTTTTCACTGTCCCTTGGAACTGCATTCGCTGCCACACAGACATTCGCGCTCTGCTAAAGCTTTGCTTCGTAATGGGGCAACACTCTGTATCTCTCTCTGGCAGAGCCCGGCAGTGAAATTGGAAACGTCCAGAGATTGCGCCCACAGGAAAGCTGCCAGCACTGAAAGCTGTAGCTGGTTTTCACTGTCCCTCGGAACTGCATTCGCTGCCACACAGACATTCGCGCTCTGCTAAAGCTTTGCTTCGTAATGGGGCAACACTCTGTATCTCTCTCTGGCAGAGCCCGGCAGTGAAATTGGAAACGTCCAGAGATTGCGCCCACAGGAAAGCTGCCAGCACTGAAAGCTGTAGCTGGTTTTCACTGTCCCTTGGAACTGCATTCGCTGCCACACAGACATTCGCGCTCTGCTAAAGCTTTGCTTCGTAATGGGGCAACACTCTGTATCTCTCTCTGGCAGAGCCCGGCAGTGAAATTGGAAACGTCCAGAGATTGCGCCCACAGGAAAGCTGCCAGCACTGAAAGCTGTAGCTGGTTTTCACTGTCCCTTGGAACTGCATTTGCTGCCACACAGACATTCGCGCTCTGCTAAAGCTTTGCTTCGTAATGGGGCAACACTCTGTATCTCTCTCTGGCAGAGCCCGGCAGTGAAATTGGAAACGTCCAGAGATTGCGCCCACAGGAAAGCTGCCAGCACTGAAAGCTGTAGCTGGTTTTCACTGTCCCTTGGAACTGCATTCGCTGCCACACAGACATTCGCGCTCTGCTAAAGCTTTGCTTCGTAATGGGGCAACACTCTGTATCTCTCTCTGGCAGAGCCCGGCAGTGAAATTGGAAACGTCCAGAGATTGCGCCCACAGGAAAGCTGCCAGCACTGAAAGCTGTAGCTGGTTTTCACTGTCCCTCGGAACTGCATTCGCTGCCACACAGACATTCGCGCTCTGCTAAAGCTTTGCTTCGTAATGGGGCAACACTCTGTATCTCTCTCTGGCAGAGCCCGGCAGTGAAATTGGAAACGTCCAGAGATTGCGCCCACAGGAAAGCTGCCAGCACTGAAAGCTGTAGCTGGTTTTCACTGTCCCTTGGAACTGCATTCGCTGCCACACAGACATTCGCGCTCTGCTAAAGCTTTGCTTCGTAATGGGGCAACACTCTGTATCTCTCTCTGGCAGAGCCCGGCAGTGAAATTGGAAACGTCCAGAGATTGCGCCCACAGGAAAGCTGCCAGCACTGAAAGCTGTAGCTGGTTTTCACTGTCCCTTGGAACTGCATTCGCTGCCACACAGACATTCGCGCTCTGCTAAAGCTTTGCTTCCTAATGGGGCAACACTCTGTATCTCTCTCTGGCAGAGCCCGGCAGTGAAATTGGAAACGTCCAGAGATTGCGCCCACAGGAAAGCTGCCAGCACTGAAAGCTGTAGCTGGTTTTCACTGTCCCTTGGAACTGCATTCGCTGCCACACAGACATTCGCGCTCTGCTAAAGCTTTGCTTCCTAATGGGGCAACACTCTGTATCTCTCTCTGGCAGAGCCCGGCAGTGAAATTGGAAACGTCCAGAGATTGCGCCCACAGGAAAGCTGCCAGCACTGAAAGCTGTAGCTGGTTTTCACTGTCCCTTGGAACTGCATTCGCTGCCACACAGACATTCGCGCTCTGCTAAAGCTTTGCTTCCTAATGGGGCAACACTCTGTATCTCTCTCTGGCAGAGCCCGGCAGTGAAATTGGAAACGTCCAGAGATTGCGCCCACAGGAAAGCTGCCAGCACTGAAAGCTGTAGCTGGTTTTCACTGTCCCTTGGAACTGCATTCGCTGCCACACAGACATTCGCGCTCTGCTAAAGCTTTGCTTCGTAATGGGGCAACACTCTGTATCTCTCTCTGGCAGAGCCCGGCAGTGAAATTGGAAACGTCCAGAGATTGCGCCCACAGGAAAGCTGCCAGCACTGAAAGCTGTAGCTGGTTTTCACTGTCCCTTGGAACTGCATTCGCTGCCACACAGACATTCGCGCTCTGCTAAAGCTTTGCTTCGTAATGGGGCAACACTCTGTATCTCTCTCTGGCAGAGCCCGGCAGTGAAATTGGAAACGTCCAGAGATTGCGCCAACAGGAAAGCTGCCAGCACTGAAAGCTGTAGCTGGTTTTCACTGTCCCTTGGAACTGCATTCGCTGCCACACAGACATTCGCGCTCTGCTAAAGCTTTGCTTCGTAATGGGGCAACACTCTGTATCTCTCTCTGGCAGAGCCCGGCAGTGAAATTGGAAACGTCCAGAGATTGCGCCCACAGGAAAGCTGCCAGCACTGAAAGCTGTAGCTGGTTTTCACTGTCCCTCGGAACTGCATTCGCTGCCACACAGACATTCGCGCTCTGCTAAAGCTTTGCTTCGTAATGGGGCAACACTCTGTATCTCTCTCTGGCAGAGCCCGGCAGTGAAATTGGAAACGTCCAGAGATTGCGCCCACAGGAAAGCTGCCAGCACTGAAAGCTGTAGCTGGTTTTCACTGTCCCTTGGAACTGCATTCGCTGCCACACAGACATTCGCGCTCTGCTAAAGCTTTGCTTCGTAATGGGGCAACACTCTGTATCTCTCTCTGGCAGAGCCCGGCAGTGAAATTGGAAACGTCCAGAGATTGCGCCCACAGGAAAGCTGCCAGCACTGAAAGCTGTAGCTGGTTTTCACTGTCCCTTGGAACTGCATTCGCTGCCACACAGACATTCGCGCTCTGCTAAAGCTTTGCTTCCTAATGGGGCAACACTCTCTATGACTTTCTCCCAGTGCCCGGCAGTGAAATTGGAAAAGTCCAGAGATTGCGCCCACAGGAAAGCTGCCAGCACTGAAAGCTGTAGCTGGTTTTCACTGTCCCTTGGAACTGCATTCGCTGCCACACAGACATTCGCGCTCTGCTAAAGCTTTGCTTCGTAATGGGGCAACACTCTGTATCTCTCTCTGGCAGAGCCCGGCTGCCAAATTGGAAACGTCCAGAGATTGCGCCCACAGGATAGCTGCCAGCACTGAAAGCTGTAGCTGGTTTTCACTGTCCCTTGGAACTGCATTCGCTGCCACACAGACATTCGCGCTCTGCTAAAGCTTTGCTTCGTAATGGGGCAACACTCTGTATCTCTCTCTGGCAGAGCCCGGCAGTGAAATTGGAAACGTCCAGAGATTGCGCCCACAGGAAAGCTGCCAGCACTGAAAGCTGTAGCTGGTTTTCACTGTCCCTTGGAACTGCATTCGCTGCCACACAGACATTCGCGCTCTGCTAAAGCTTTGCTTCGTAATGGGGCAACACTCTGTATCTCTCTCTGGCAGAGCCCGGCAGTGAAATTGGAAACGTCCAGAGATTGCGCCCACAGGAAAGCTGCCAGCACTGAAAGCTGTAGCTGGTTTTTACTGTCCCTTGGAACTGCATTCGCTGCCACACAGACATTCGCGCTCTGCTAAAGCTTTGCTTCGTAATGGGGCAACACTCTGTATCTCTCTGGCAGAGCCCGGCAGTGAAATTGGAAACGTCCAGAGATTGCGCCCACAGGAAAGCTGCCAGCACTGAAAGCTGTAGCTGGTTTTCACTGTCCCTTGGAACTGCATTCGCTGCCACACAGACATTCGCGCTCTGCTAAAGCTTTGCTTCCTAATGGGGCAACACTCTCTATGACTTTCTCCCAGTGCCCGGCAGTGAAATTGGAAACGTCCAGAGATTGCGCCCACAGGAAAGCTGCCAGCACTGAAAGCTGTAGCTGGTTTTCACTGTCCCTTGGAACTGCATTCGCTGCCACACAGACATTCGCGCTCTGCTAAAGCTTTGCTTCGTAATGGGGCAACACTCTGTATCTCTCTCTGGCAGAGCCCGGCTGCCAAATTGGAAACGTCCAGAGATTGCGCCCACAGGATAGCTGCCAGCACTGAAAGCTGTAGCTGGTTTTCACTGTCCCTTGGAACTGCATTCGCTGCCACACAGACATTCGCGCTCTGCTAAAGCATTGCTTCGTAATGGGGCAACACTCTGTATCTCTCTCTGGCAGAGCCCGGCTGCCAAATTGGAAACGTCCAGAGATTGCGCCCACAGGAAAGCTGCCAGCACTGAAAGCTGTAGCTGGTTTTCACTGTCCCTTGGAACTGCATTCGCTGCCACACAGACATTCGCGCTCTGCTAAAGCTTTGCTTCGTAATGGGGCAACACTCTGTATCTCTCTCTGGCAGAGCCCGGCAGTGAAATTGGAAACGTCCAGAGATTGCGCCCACAGGAAAGCTGCCAGCACTGAAAGCTGTAGCTGGTTTTTACTGTCCCTTGGAACTGCATTCGCTGCCACACAGACATTCGCGCTCTGCTAAAGCTTTGCTTCGTAATGGGGCAACACTCTGTATCTCTCTGGCAGAGCCCGGCAGTGAAATTGGAAACGTCCAGAGATTGCGCCCACAGGAAAGCTGCCAGCACTGAAAGCTGTAGCTGGTTTTCACTGTCCCTTGGAACTGCATTCGCTGCCACACAGACATTCGCGCTCTGCTAAAGCTTTGCTTCGTAATGCGGCAACACTCTGTATCTCTCTCTGGCAGAGCCCGGCAGTGAAATTGGAAACGTCCAGAGATTGCGCCCACAGGAAAGCTGCCAGCACTGAAAGCTGTAGCTGGTTTTCACTGTCCCTTGGAACTGCATTCGCTGCCACACAGACATTCGCGCTCTGCTAAAGCTTTGCTTCGTAATGGGGCAACACTCTGTATCTCTCTCTGGCAGAGCCCGGCAGTGAAATTGGAAACGTCCAGAGATTGCGCCCACAGGAAAGCTGCCAGCACTGAAAGCTGTAGCTGGTTTTCACTGTCCCTTGGAACTGCATTCGCTGCCACACAGACATTCGCGCTCTGCTAAAGCTTTGCTTCCTAATGGGGCAACACTCTCTATGACTTTCTCCCAGTGCCCGGCAGTGAAATTGGAAACGTCCAGAGATTGCGCCCACAGGAAAGCTGCCAGCACTGAAAGCTGTAGCTGGTTTTCACTGTCCCTTGGAACTGCATTCGCTGCCACACAGACATTCGCGCTCTGCTAAAGCTTTGCTTCGTAATGGGGCAACACTCTGTATCTCTCTCTGGCAGAGCCCGGCAGTGAAATTGGAAACGTCCAGAGATTGCGCCCACAGGAAAGCTGCCAGCACTGAAAGCTGTAGCTGGTTTTCACTGTCCCTCGGAACTGCATTCGCTGCCACACAGACATTCGCGCTCTGCTAAAGCTTTGCTTCGTAATGGGGCAACACTCTGTATCTCTCTCTGGCAGAGCCCGGCAGTGAAATTGGAAACGTCCAGAGATTGCGCCCACAGGAAAGCTGCCAGCACTGAAAGCTGTAGCTGGTTTTCACTGTCCCTTGGAACTGCATTCGCTGCCACACAGACATTCGCGCTCTGCTAAAGCTTTGCTTCGTAATGGGGCAACACTCTGTATCTCTCTCTGGCAGAGCCCGGCAGTGAAATTGGAAACGTCCAGAGATTGCGCCCACAGGAAAGCTGCCAGCACTGAAAGCTGTAGCTGGTTTTCACTGTCCCTTGGAACTGCATTCGCTGCCACACAGACATTCGCGCTCTGCTAAAGCATTGCTTCGTAATGGGGAACACTCTGTATCTCTCTCTGGCAGAGCCCGGCAGTGAAATTGGAAACGTCCAGAGATTGCGCCCACAGGAAAGCTGCCAGCACTGAAAGCTGTAGCTGGTTTTCACTGTCCCTTGGAACTGCATTCGCTGCCACACAGACATTCGCGCTCTGCTAAAGCTTTGCTTCCTAATGGGGCAACACTCTCTATGACTTTCTCCCAGTGCCCGGCAGTGAAATTGGAAACGTCCAGAGATTGCGCCCACAGGAAAGCTGCCAGCACTGAAAGCTGTAGCTGGTTTTCACTGTCCCTTGGAACTGCATTCGCTGCCACACAGACATTCGCGCTCTGCTAAAGCTTTGCTTCGTAATGGGGCAACACTCTGTATCTCTCTCTGGCAGAGCCCGGCAGTGAAATTGGAAACGTCCAGAGATTGCGCCCACAGGAAAGCTGCCAGCACTGAAAGCTGTAGCTGGTTTTCACTGTCCCTTGGAACTGCATTCGCTGCCACACAGACATTCGCGCTCTGCTAAAGCTTTGCTTCGTAATGGGGCAACACTCTGTATCTCTCTCTGGCAGAGCCCGGCAGTGAAATTGGAAACGTCCAGAGATTGCGCCCACAGGAAAGCTGCCAGCACTGAAAGCTGTAGCTGGTTTTTACTGTCCCTTGGAACTGCATTCGCTGCCACACAGACATTCGCGCTCTGCTAAAGCTTTGCTTCGTAATGGGGCAACACTCTGTATCTCTCTGGCAGAGCCCGGCAGTGAAATTGGAAACGTCCAGAGATTGCGCCCACAGGAAAGCTGCCAGCACTGAAAGCTGTAGCTGGTTTTCACTGTCCCTTGGAACTGCATTCGCTGCCACACAGACATTCGCGCTCTGCTAAGGCTTTGCTTCGTAACGGGGCAACACTCTCTATCTCTCTCTGGCAGAGCCCGGCAGTGAAATTGGAAACGTCCAGAGATTGCGCCCACAGGAAAGCTGCCAGCACTGAAAGCTGTAGCTGGTTTTCACTGTCCCTTGGAACTGCATTCGCTGCCACACAGACATTCGCGCTCTGCTAAAGCTTTGCTTCGTAATGGGGCAACACTCTGTATCTCTCTCTGGCAGAGCCCGGCAGTGAAATTGGAAACGTCCAGAGATTGCGCCCACAGGAAAGCTGCCAGCACTGAAAGCTGTAGCTGGTTTTCACTGTCCCTCGGAACTGCATTCGCTGCCACACAGACATTCGCGCTCTGCTAAAGCTTTGCTTCGTAATGGGGCAACACTCTGTATCTCTCTCTGGCAGAGCCCGGCAGTGAAATTGGAAACGTCCAGAGATTGCGCCCACAGGAAAGCTGCCAGCACTGAAAGCTGTAGCTGGTTTTCACTGTCCCTTGGAACTGCATTCGCTGCCACACAGACATTCGTGCTCTGCTAAAGCATTACTTCGTAATGGGGCAACACTCTGTATCTCTCTCTGGCAGAGCCCGGCAGTGAAATTGGAAACGTCCAGAGATTGCGCCCACAGGAAAGCTGCCAGCACTGAAAGCTGTAGCTGGTTTTCACTGTCCCTTGGAACTGCATTCGCTGCCACACAGACATTCGCGCTCTGCTAAAGCTTTGCTTCGTAATGGGGCAACACTCTGTATCTCTCTCTGGCAGAGCCCGGCAGTGAAATTGGAAACGTCCAGAGATTGCGCCCACAGGAAAGCTGCCAGCACTGAAAGCTGTAGCTGGTTTTCACTGTCCCTTGGAACTGCATTCGCTGCCACACAGACATTCGCGCTCTGCTAAAGCTTTGCTTCGTAATGGGGCAACACTCTGTATCTCTCTCTGGCAGAGCCCGGCAGTGAAATTGGAAACGTCCAGAGATTGCGCCCACAGGAAAGCTGCCAGCACTGAAAGCTGTAGCTGGTTTTCACTGTCCCTTGGAACTGCATTCGCTGCCACACAGACATTCGCGCTCTGCTAAAGCTTTGCTTCGTAATGGGGCAACACTCTGTATCTCTCTCTGGCAGAGCCCGGCAGTGAAATTGGAAACGTCCAGAGATTGCGCCCACAGGAAAGCTGCCAGCACTGAAAGCTGTAGCTGCTTTTCACTGTCCCTTGGAACTGCATTCGCTGCCACACAGACATTCGCGCTCTGCTAAAGCTTTGCTTCGTAATGGGGCAACACTCTGTATCTCTCTCTGGCAGAGCCCGGCAGTGAAATTGGAAACGTCCAGAGATTGCGCCCACAGGAAAGCTGCCAGCACTGAAAGCTGTAGCTGGTTTTCACTGTCCCTTGGAACTGCATTCGCTGCCACACAGACATTCGCGCTCTGCTAAAGCTTTGCTTCGTAATGGGGCAACACTCTGTATCTCTCTCTGGCAGAGCCCGGCAGTGAAATTGGAAACGTCCAGAGATTGCGCCCACAGGAAAGCTGCCAGCACTGAAAGCTGTAGCTGGTTTTCACTGTCCCTTGGAACTGCATTCGCTGCCACACAGACATTCGCGCTCTGCTAAAGCTTTGCTTCGTAATGGGGCAACACTCTGTATCTCTCTCTGGCAGAGCCCGGCTCCCAAATTGGAAACGTCCAGAGATTGCGCCCACAGGAAAGCTGCCAGCACTGAAAGCTGTAGCTGGTTTTCACTGTCCCTTGGAACTGCATTCGCTGCCACACAGACATTCGCGCTCTGCTAAAGCATTGCTTCCTAATGGGGCAACACTCTCTATGAATTTCTCCCAGTGCCCGGCAGTGAAATTGGAAACGTCCAGAGATTGCGCCCACAGGAAAGCTGCCAGCACTGAAAGCTGTAGCTGGTTTTCACTGTCCTTTGGAACTGCATTCGCTGCCACACAGACATTCGCGCTCTGCTAAAGCTTTACTTCGTAATGGGGCAACACTCTGTATCTCTCTCTGGCAGAGCCCGGCAGTGAAATTGGAAACGTCCAGAGATTGCGCCCACAGGAAAGCTGCCAGCACTGAAAGCTGTAGCTGGTTTTCACTGTCCCTTGGAACTGCATTCGCTGCCACACAGACATTCGCGCTCTGCTAAAGCATTGCTTCGTAATGGGGCAACACTCTGTATCTCTCTCTGGCAGAGCCCGGCAGTGAAATTGGAAACGTCCAGAGATTGCGCCCACAGGAAAGCTGCCAGCACTGAAAGCTGTAGCTGGTTTTCACTGTCCCTTGGAACTGCATTCGCTGCCACACAGACATTCGCGCTCTGCTAAAGCTTTGCTTCCTAATGGGGCAACACTCTCTATGACTTTCTCCCAGTGCCCGGCAGTGAAATTGGAAACGTCCAGAGATTGCGCCCACAGGAAAGCTGCCAGCACTGAAAGCTGTAGCTGGTTTTCACTGTCCCTTGGAACTGCATTCGCTGCCACACAGACATTCGCGCTCTGCTAAAGCTTTGCTTCGTAATGGGGCAACACTCTGTATCTCTCTCTGGCAGAGCCCGGCTGCCAAATTGGAAACGTCCAGAGATTGCGCCCACAGGATAGCTGCCAGCACTGAAAGCTGTAGCTGGTTTTCACTGTCCCTTGGAACTGCATTCGCTGCCACACAGACATTCGCGCTCTGCTAAAGCATTGCTTCGTAATGGGGCAACACTCTGTATCTCTCTCTGGCAGAGCCCGGCTGCCAAATTGGAAACGTCCAGAGATTGCGCCCACAGGAAAGCTGCCAGCACTGAAAGCTGTAGCTGGTTTTCACTGTCCCTTGGAACTGCATTCGCTGCCACACAGACATTCGCGCTCTGCTAAAGCTTTGCTTCGTAATGGGGCAACACTCTGTATCTCTCTCTGGCAGAGCCCGGCAGTGAAATTGGAAACGTCCAGAGATTGCGCCCACAGGAAAGCTGCCAGCACTGAAAGCTGTAGCTGGTTTTCACTGTCCCTTGGAACTGCATTCGCTGCCACACAGACATTCGCGCTCTGCTAAAGCTTTGCTTCGTAATGGGGCAACACTCTGTATCTCTCTCTGGCAGAGCCCGGCTGCCAAATTGGAAACGTCCAGAGATTGCGCCCACAGGATAGCTGCCAGCACTGAAAGCTGTAGCTGGTTTTCACTGTCCCTTGGAACTGCATTCGCTGCCACACAGACATTCGCGCTCTGCTAAAGCATTGCTTCGTAATGGGGCAACACTCTGTATCTCTCTCTGGCAGAGCCCGGCTGCCAAATTGGAAACGTCCAGAGATTGCGCCCACAGGAAAGCTGCCAGCACTGAAAGCTGTAGCTGGTTTTCACTGTCCCTTGGAACTGCATTCGCTGCCACACAGACATTCGCGCTCTGCTAAAGCTTTGCTTCGTAATGGGGCAACACTCTGTATCTCTCTCTGGCAGAGCCCGGCAGTGAAATTGGAAACGTCCAGAGATTGCGCCCACAGGAAAGCTGCCAGCACTGAAAGCTGTAGCTGGTTTTCACTGTCCCTTGGAACTGCATTCGCTGCCACACAGACATTCGCGCTCTGCTAAAGCTTTGCTTCCTAATGGGGCAACACTCTCTATGACTTTCTCCCAGTGCCCGGCAGTGAAATTGGAAACGTCCAGAGATTGCGCCCACAGGAAAGCTGCCAGCACTGAAAGCTGTAGCTGGTTTTCACTGTCCCTTGGAACTGCATTCGCTGCCACACAGACATTCGCGCTCTGCTAAAGCTTTGCTTCGTAATGGGGCAACACTCTGTATCTCTCTCTGGCAGAGCCCGGCAGTGAAATTGGAAACGTCCAGAGATTGCGCCCACAGGAAAGCTGCCAGCACTGAAAGCTGTAGCTGGTTTTCACTGTCCCTCGGAACTGCATTCGCTGCCACACAGACATTCGCGCTCTGCTAAAGCTTTGCTTCGTAATGGGGCAACACTCTGTATCTCTCTCTGGCAGAGCCCGGCAGTGAAATTGGAAACGTCCAGAGATTGCGCCCACAGGAAAGCTGCCAGCACTGAAAGCTGTAGCTGGTTTTCACTGTCCCTTGGAACTGCATTCGCTGCCACACAGACATTCGCGCTCTGCTAAAGCTTTGCTTCGTAATGGGGCAACACTCTGTATCTCTCTCTGGCAGAGCCCGGCAGTGAAATTGGAAACGTCCAGAGATTGCGCCCACAGGAAAGCTGCCAGCACTGAAAGCTGTAGCTGGTTTTCACTGTCCCTTGGAACTGCATTCGCTGCCACACAGACATTCGCGCTCTGCTAAAGCATTGCTTCGTAATGGGGAACACTCTGTATCTCTCTCTGGCAGAGCCCGGCAGTGAAATTGGAAACGTCCAGAGATTGCGCCCACAGGAAAGCTGCCAGCACTGAAAGCTGTAGCTGGTTTTCACTGTCCCTTGGAACTGCATTCGCTGCCACACAGACATTCGCGCTCTGCTAAAGCTTTGCTTCCTAATGGGGCAACACTCTCTATGACTTTCTCCCAGTGCCCGGCAGTGAAATTGGAAACGTCCAGAGATTGCGCCCACAGGAAAGCTGCCAGCACTGAAAGCTGTAGCTGGTTTTCACTGTCCCTTGGAACTGCATTCGCTGCCACACAGACATTCGCGCTCTGCTAAAGCTTTGCTTCGTAATGGGGCAACACTCTGTATCTCTCTCTGGCAGAGCCCGTCTGCCAAATTGGAAACGTCCAGAGATTGCGCCCACAGGATAGCTGCCAGCACTGAAAGCTGTAGCTGGTTTTCACTGTCCCTTGGAACTGCATTCGCTGCCACACAGACATTCGCACTCTGCTAAAGCATTGCTTCGTAATGGGGCAACACTCTGTATCTCTCTCTGGCAGAGCCCGGCAGTGAAATTGGAAACGTCCAGAGATTGCGCCCACAGGAAAGCTGCCAGCACTGAAAGCTGTAGCTGGTTTTCACTGTCCCTTGGAACTGCATTCGCTGCCACACAGACATTCGCGCTCTGCTAAAGCTTTGCTTCGTAATGGGGCAACACTCTGTATCTCTCTCTGGCAGAGCCCGGCAGTGAAATTGGAAACGTCCAGAGATTGCGCCCACAGGAAAGCTGCCAGCACTGAAAGCTGTAGCTGGTTTTTACTGTCCCTTGGAACTGCATTCGCTGCCACACAGACATTCGCGCTCTGCTAAAGCTTTGCTTCGTAATGGGGCAACACTCTGTATCTCTCTGGCAGAGCCCGGCAGTGAAATTGGAAACGTCCAGAGATTGCGCCCACAGGAAAGCTGCCAGCACTGAAAGCTGTAGCTGGTTTTCACTGTCCCTTGGAACTGCATTCGCTGCCACACAGACATTCGCGCTCTGCTAAGGCTTTGCTTCGTAACGGGGCAACACTCTCTATCTCTCTCTGGCAGAGCCCGGCAGTGAAATTGGAAACGTCCAGAGATTGCGCCCACAGGAAAGCTGCCAGCACTGAAAGCTGTAGCTGGTTTTCACTGTCCCTTGGAACTGCATTCGCTGCCACACAGACATTCGCGCTCTGCTAAAGCTTTGCTTCGTAATGGGGCAACACTCTGTATCTCTCTCTGGCAGAGCCCGGCAGTGAAATTGGAAACGTCCAGAGATTGCGCCCACAGGAAAGCTGCCAGCACTGAAAGCTGTAGCTGGTTTTCACTGTCCCTCGGAACTGCATTCGCTGCCACACAGACATTCGCGCTCTGCTAAAGCTTTGCTTCGTAATGGGGCAACACTCTGTATCTCTCTCTGGCAGAGCCCGGCAGTGAAATTGGAAACGTCCAGAGATTGCGCCCACAGGAAAGCTGCCAGCACTGAAAGCTGTAGCTGGTTTTCACTGTCCCTTGGAACTGCATTCGCTGCCACACAGACATTCGCGCTCTGCTAAAGCATTACTTCGTAATGGGGCAACACTCTGTATCTCTCTCTGGCAGAGCCCGGCAGTGAAATTGGAAACGTCCAGAGATTGCGCCCACAGGAAAGCTGCCAGCACTGAAAGCTGTAGCTGGTTTTCACTGTCCCTTGGAACTGCATTCGCTGCCACACAGACATTCGCGCTCTGCTAAAGCTTTGCTTCGTAATGGGGCAACACTCTGTATCTCTCTCTGGCAGAGCCCGGCAGTGAAATTGGAAACGTCCAGAGATTGCGCCCACAGGAAAGCTGCCAGCACTGAAAGCTGTAGCTGGTTTTCACTGTCCCTTGGAACTGCATTCGCTGCCACACAGACATTCGCGCTCTGCTAAAGCTTTGCTTCGTAATGGGGCAACACTCTGTATCTCTCTCTGGCAGAGCCCGGCAGTGAAATTGGAAACGTCCAGAGATTGCGCCCACAGGAAAGCTGCCAGCACTGAAAGCTGTAGCTGGTTTTCACTGTCCCTTGGAACTGCATTCGCTGCCACACAGACATTCGCGCTCTGCTAAAGCTTTGCTTCGTAATGGGGCAACACTCTGTATCTCTCTCTGGCAGAGCCCGGCAGTGAAATTGGAAACGTCCAGAGATTGCGCCCACAGGAAAGCTGCCAGCACTGAAAGCTGTAGCTGGTTTTCACTGTCCCTTGGAACTGCATTCGCTGCCACACAGACATTCGCGCTCTGCTAAAGCTTTGCTTCGTAATGGGGCAACACTCTGTATCTCTCTCTGGCAGAGCCCGGCAGTGAAATTGGAAACGTCCAGAGATTGCGCCCACAGGAAAGCTGCCAGCACTGAAAGCTGTAGCTGGTTTTCACTGTCCCTTGGAACTGCATTCGCTGCCACACAGACATTCGCGCTCTGCTAAAGCTTTGCTTCGTAATGGGGCAACACTCTGTATCTCTCTCTGGCAGAGCCCGGCAGTGAAATTGGAAACGTCCAGAGATTGCGCCCACAGGAAAGCTGCCAGCACTGAAAGCTGTAGCTGGTTTTCACTGTCCCTTGGAACTGCATTCGCTGCCACACAGACATTCGCGCTCTGCTAAAGCTTTGCTTCGTAATGGGGCAACACTCTGTATCTCTCTCTGGCAGAGCCCGGCTCCCAAATTGGAAACGTCCAGAGATTGCGCCCACAGGAAAGCTGCCAGCACTGAAAGCTGTAGCTGGTTTTCACTGTCCCTTGGAACTGCATTCGCTGCCACACAGACATTCGCGCTCTGCTAAAGCATTGCTTCCTAATGGGGCAACACTCTCTATGAATTTCTCCCAGTGCCCGGCAGTGAAATTGGAAACGTCCAGAGATTGCGCCCACAGGAAAGCTGCCAGCACTGAAAGCTGTAGCTGGTTTTCACTGTCCTTTGGAACTGCATTCGCTGCCACACAGACATTCGCGCTCTGCTAAAGCTTTACTTCGTAATGGGGCAACACTCTGTATCTCTCTCTGGCAGAGCCCGGCAGTGAAATTGGAAACGTCCAGAGATTGCGCCCACAGGAAAGCTGCCAGCACTGAAAGCTGTAGCTGGTTTTCACTGTCCCTTGGAACTGCATTCGCTGCCACACAGACATTCGCGCTCTGCTAAAGCATTGCTTCGTAATGGGGCAACACTCTGTATCTCTCTCTGGCAGAGCCCGGCAGTGAAATTGGAAACGTCCAGAGATTGCGCCCACAGGAAAGCTGCCAGCACTGAAAGCTGTAGCTGGTTTTCACTGTCCCTTGGAACTGCATTCGCTGCCACACAGACATTCGCGCTCTGCTAAAGCTTTGCTTCCTAATGGGGCAACACTCTCTATGACTTTCTCCCAGTGCCCGGCAGTGAAATTGGAAACGTCCAGAGATTGCGCCCACAGGAAAGCTGCCAGCACTGAAAGCTGTAGCTGGTTTTCACTGTCCCTTGGAACTGCATTCGCTGCCACACAGACATTCGCGCTCTGCTAAAGCTTTGCTTCGTAATGGGGCAACACTCTGTATCTCTCTCTGGCAGAGCCCGGCTGCCAAATTGGAAACGTCCAGAGATTGCGCCCACAGGATAGCTGCCAGCACTGAAAGCTGTAGCTGGTTTTCACTGTCCCTTGGAACTGCATTCGCTGCCACACAGACATTCGCGCTCTGCTAAAGCATTGCTTCGTAATGGGGCAACACTCTGTATCTCTCTCTGGCAGAGCCCGGCTGCCAAATTGGAAACGTCCAGAGATTGCGCCCACAGGAAAGCTGCCAGCACTGAAAGCTGTAGCTGGTTTTCACTGTCCCTTGGAACTGCATTCGCTGCCACACAGACATTCGCGCTCTGCTAAAGCTTTGCTTCGTAATGGGGCAACACTCTGTATCTCTCTCTGGCAGAGCCCGGCAGTGAAATTGGAAACGTCCAGAGATTGCGCCCACAGGAAAGCTGCCAGCACTGAAAGCTGTAGCTGGTTTTTACTGTCCCTTGGAACTGCATTCGCTGCCACACAGACATTCGCGCTCTGCTAAAGCTTTGCTTCGTAATGGGGCAACACTCTGTATCTCTCTGGCAGAGCCCGGCAGTGAAATTGGAAACGTCCAGAGATTGCGCCCACAGGAAAGCTGCCAGCACTGAAAGCTGTAGCTGGTTTTCACTGTCCCTTGGAACTGCATTCGCTGCCACACAGACATTCGCGCTCTGCTAAAGCTTTGCTTCGTAATGCGGCAACACTCTGTATCTCTCTCTGGCAGAGCCCGGCAGTGAAATTGGAAACGTCCAGAGATTGCGCCCACAGGAAAGCTGCCAGCACTGAAAGCTGTAGCTGGTTTTCACTGTCCCTTGGAACTGCATTCGCTGCCACACAGACATTCGCGCTCTGCTAAAGCTTTGCTTCGTAATGGGGCAACACTCTGTATCTCTCTCTGGCAGAGCCCGGCAGTGAAATTGGAAACGTCCAGAGATTGCGCCCACAGGAAAGCTGCCAGCACTGAAAGCTGTAGCTGGTTTTCACTGTCCCTTGGAACTGCATTCGCTGCCACACAGACATTCGCGCTCTGCTAAAGCTTTGCTTCCTAATGGGGCAACACTCTCTATGACTTTCTCCCAGTGCCCGGCAGTGAAATTGGAAACGTCCAGAGATTGCGCCCACAGGAAAGCTGCCAGCACTGAAAGCTGTAGCTGGTTTTCACTGTCCCTTGGAACTGCATTCGCTGCCACACAGACATTCGCGCTCTGCTAAAGCTTTGCTTCGTAATGGGGCAACACTCTGTATCTCTCTCTGGCAGAGCCCGGCAGTGAAATTGGAAACGTCCAGAGATTGCGCCCACAGGAAAGCTGCCAGCACTGAAAGCTGTAGCTGGTTTTCACTGTCCCTCGGAACTGCATTCGCTGCCACACAGACATTCGCGCTCTGCTAAAGCTTTGCTTCGTAATGGGGCAACACTCTGTATCTCTCTCTGGCAGAGCCCGGCAGTGAAATTGGAAACGTCCAGAGATTGCGCCCACAGGAAAGCTGCCAGCACTGAAAGCTGTAGCTGGTTTTCACTGTCCCTTGGAACTGCATTCGCTGCCACACAGACATTCGCGCTCTGCTAAAGCTTTGCTTCGTAATGGGGCAACACTCTGTATCTCTCTCTGGCAGAGCCCGGCAGTGAAATTGGAAACGTCCAGAGATTGCGCCCACAGGAAAGCTGCCAGCACTGAAAGCTGTAGCTGGTTTTCACTGTCCCTTGGAACTGCATTCGCTGCCACACAGACATTCGCGCTCTGCTAAAGCATTGCTTCGTAATGGGGAACACTCTGTATCTCTCTCTGGCAGAGCCCGGCAGTGAAATTGGAAACGTCCAGAGATTGCGCCCACAGGAAAGCTGCCAGCACTGAAAGCTGTAGCTGGTTTTCACTGTCCCTTGGAACTGCATTCGCTGCCACACAGACATTCGCGCTCTGCTAAAGCTTTGCTTCCTAATGGGGCAACACTCTCTATGACTTTCTCCCAGTGCCCGGCAGTGAAATTGGAAACGTCCAGAGATTGCGCCCACAGGAAAGCTGCCAGCACTGAAAGCTGTAGCTGGTTTTCACTGTCCCTTGGAACTGCATTCGCTGCCACACAGACATTCGCGCTCTGCTAAAGCATTGCTTCGTAATGGGGCAACACTCTGTATCTCTCTCTGGCAGAGCCCGGCTGCCAAATTGGAAACGTCCAGAGATTGCGCCCACAGGAAAGCTGCCAGCACTGAAAGCTGTAGCTGGTTTTCACTGTCCCTTGGAACTGCATTCGCTGCCACACAGACATTCGCGCTCTGCTAAAGCTTTGCTTCGTAATGGGGCAACACTCTGTATCTCTCTCTGGCAGAGCCCGGCAGTGAAATTGGAAACGTCCAGAGATTGCGCCCACAGGAAAGCTGCCAGCACTGAAAGCTGTAGCTGGTTTTTACTGTCCCTTGGAACTGCATTCGCTGCCACACAGACATTCGCGCTCTGCTAAAGCTTTGCTTCGTAATGGGGCAACACTCTGTATCTCTCTGGCAGAGCCCGGCAGTGAAATTGGAAACGTCCAGAGATTGCGCCCACAGGAAAGCTGCCAGCACTGAAAGCTGTAGCTGGTTTTCACTGTCCCTTGGAACTGCATTCGCTGCCACACAGACATTCGCGCTCTGCTAAGGCTTTGCTTCGTAACGGGGCAACACTCTCTATCTCTCTCTGGCAGAGCCCGGCAGTGAAATTGGAAACGTCCAGAGATTGCGCCCACAGGAAAGCTGCCAGCACTGAAAGCTGTAGCTGGTTTTCACTGTCCCTTGGAACTGCATTCGCTGCCACACAGACATTCGCGCTCTGCTAAAGCTTTGCTTCGTAATGGGGCAACACTCTGTATCTCTCTCTGGCAGAGCCCGGCAGTGAAATTGGAAACGTCCAGAGATTGCGCCCACAGGAAAGCTGCCAGCACTGAAAGCTGTAGCTGGTTTTCACTGTCCCTCGGAACTGCATTCGCTGCCACACAGACATTCGCGCTCTGCTAAAGCTTTGCTTCGTAATGGGGCAACACTCTGTATCTCTCTCTGGCAGAGCCCGGCAGTGAAATTGGAAACGTCCAGAGATTGCGCCCACAGGAAAGCTGCCAGCACTGAAAGCTGTAGCTGGTTTTCACTGTCCCTTGGAACTGCATTCGCTGCCACACAGACATTCGCGCTCTGCTAAAGCATTACTTCGTAATGGGGCAACACTCTGTATCTCTCTCTGGCAGAGCCCGGCAGTGAAATTGGAAACGTCCAGAGATTGCGCCCACAGGAAAGCTGCCAGCACTGAAAGCTGTAGCTGGTTTTCACTGTCCCTTGGAACTGCATTCGCTGCCACACAGACATTCGCGCTCTGCTAAAGCTTTGCTTCGTAATGGGGCAACACTCTGTATCTCTCTCTGGCAGAGCCCGGCAGTGAAATTGGAAACGTCCAGAGATTGCGCCCACAGGAAAGCTGCCAGCACTGAAAGCTGTAGCTGGTTTTCACTGTCCCTTGGAACTGCATTCGCTGCCACACAGACATTCGCGCTCTGCTAAAGCTTTGCTTCGTAATGGGGCAACACTCTGTATCTCTCTCTGGCAGAGCCCGGCAGTGAAATTGGAAACGTCCAGAGATTGCGCCCACAGGAAAGCTGCCAGCACTGAAAGCTGTAGCTGGTTTTCACTGTCCCTTGGAACTGCATTCGCTGCCACACAGACATTCGCGCTCTGCTAAAGCTTTGCTTCGTAATGGGGCAACACTCTGTATCTCTCTCTGGCAGAGCCCGGCAGTGAAATTGGAAACGTCCAGAGATTGCGCCCACAGGAAAGCTGCCAGCACTGAAAGCTGTAGCTGGTTTTCACTGTCCCTTGGAACTGCATTCGCTGCCACACAGACATTCGCGCTCTGCTAAAGCTTTGCTTCGTAATGGGGCAACACTCTGTATCTCTCTCTGGCAGAGCCCGGCAGTGAAATTGGAAACGTCCAGAGATTGCGCCCACAGGAAAGCTGCCAGCACTGAAAGCTGTAGCTGGTTTTCACTGTCCCTCGGAACTGCATTCGCTGCCACACAGACATTCGCGCTCTGCTAAAGCTTTGCTTCGTAATGGGGCAACACTCTGTATCTCTCTCTGGCAGAGCCCGGCAGTGAAATTGGAAACGTCCAGAGATTGCGCCCACAGGAAAGCTGCCAGCACTGAAAGCTGTAGCTGGTTTTCACTGTCCCTTGGAACTGCATTCGCTGCCACACAGACATTCGCGCTCTGCTAAAGCTTTGCTTCGTAATGGGGCAACACTCTGTATCTCTCTCTGGCAGAGCCCGGCAGTGAAATTGGAAACGTCCAGAGATTGCGCCCACAGGAAAGCTGCCAGCACTGAAAGCTGTAGCTGGTTTTCACTGTCCCTTGGAACTGCATTCGCTGCCACACAGACATTCGCGCTCTGCTAAAGCTTTGCTTCGTAATGGGGCAACACTCTGTATCTCTCTCTGGCAGAGCCCGGCAGTGAAATTGGAAACGTCCAGAGATTGCGCCCACAGGAAAGCTGCCAGCACTGAAAGCTGTAGCTGGTTTTCACTGTCCCTCGGAACTGCATTCGCTGCCACACAGACATTCGCGCTCTGCTAAAGCTTTGCTTCGTAATGGGGCAACACTCTGTATCTCTCTCTGGCAGAGCCCGGCAGTGAAATTGGAAACGTCCAGAGATTGCGCCCACAGGAAAGCTGCCAGCACTGAAAGCTGTAGCTGGTTTTCACTGTCCCTTGGAACTGCATTCGCTGCCACACAGACATTCGCGCTCTGCTAAAGCTTTGCTTCGTAATGGGGCAACACTCTGTATCTCTCTCTGGCAGAGCCCGGCAGTGAAATTGGAAACGTCCAGAGATTGCGCCCACAGGAAAGCTGCCAGCACTGAAAGCTGTAGCTGGTTTTCATTGTCCCTTGGAACTGCATTCGCTGCCACACAGACATTCGCGCTCTGCTAAAGCTTTGCTTCCTAATGGGGCAACACTCTGTATCTCTCTCTGGCAGAGCCCGGCAGTGAAATTGGAAACGTCCAGAGATTGCGGCCACAGGAAAGCTGCCAGCACTGAAAGCTGTAGCTGGTTTTCACTGTCCCTTGGAACTGCATTCGCTGCCACACAGACATTCGCGCTCTGCTAAAGCTTTGCTTCGTAATGGGGCAACACTCTGTATCTCTCTCTGGCAGAGCCCGGCAGTGAAATTGGAAACGTCCAGAGATTGCGCCCACAGGAAAGCTGCCAGCACTGAAAGCTGTAGCTGGTTTTCACTGTCCCTTGGAACTGCATTCGCTGCCACACAGACATTCGCGCTCTGCTAAAGCTTTGCTTCGTAATGGGGCAACACTCTGTATCTCTCTCTGGCAGAGCCCGGCAGTGAAATTGGAAACGTCCAGAGATTGCGCCCACAGGAAAGCTGCCAGCACTGAAAGCTGTAGCTGGTTTTCACTGTCCCTCGGAACTGCATTCGCTGCCACACAGACATTCGCGCTCTGCTAAAGCTTTGCTTCGTAATGGGGCAACACTCTGTATCTCTCTCTGGCAGAGCCCGGCAGTGAAATTGGAAACGTCCAGAGATTGCGCCCACAGGAAAGCTGCCAGCACTGAAAGCTGTAGCTGGTTTTCACTGTCCCTTGGAACTGCATTCGCTGCCACACAGACATTCGCGCTCTGCTAAAGCTTTGCTTCGTAATGGGGCAACACTCTGTATCTCTCTCTGGCAGAGCCCGGCAGTGAAATTGGAAACGTCCAGAGATTGCGCCCACAGGAAAGCTGCCAGCACTGAAAGCTGTAGCTGGTTTTCACTGTCCCTCGGAACTGCATTCGCTGCCACACAGACATTCGCGCTCTGCTAAAGCTTTGCTTCGTAATGGGGCAACACTCTGTATCTCTCTCTGGCAGAGCCCGGCAGTGAAATTGGAAACGTCCAGAGATTGCGCCCACAGGAAAGCTGCCAGCACTGAAAGCTGTAGCTGGTTTTCACTGTCCCTTGGAACTGCATTCGCTGCCACACAGACATTCGCGCTCTGCTAAAGCTTTGCTTCGTAATGGGGCAACACTCTGTATCTCTCTCTGGCAGAGCCCGGCAGTGAAATTGGAAACGTCCAGAGATTGCGCCCACAGGAAAGCTGCCAGCACTGAAAGCTGTAGCTGGTTTTCACTGTCCCTTGGAACTGCATTTGCTGCCACACAGACATTCGCGCTCTGCTAAAGCTTTGCTTCGTAATGGGGCAACACTCTGTATCTCTCTCTGGCAGAGCCCGGCAGTGAAATTGGAAACGTCCAGAGATTGCGCCCACAGGAAAGCTGCCAGCACTGAAAGCTGTAGCTGGTTTTCACTGTCCCTTGGAACTGCATTCGCTGCCACACAGACATTCGCGCTCTGCTAAAGCTTTGCTTCGTAATGGGGCAACACTCTGTATCTCTCTCTGGCAGAGCCCGGCAGTGAAATTGGAAACGTCCAGAGATTGCGCCCACAGGAAAGCTGCCAGCACTGAAAGCTGTAGCTGGTTTTCACTGTCCCTCGGAACTGCATTCGCTGCCACACAGACATTCGCGCTCTGCTAAAGCTTTGCTTCGTAATGGGGCAACACTCTGTATCTCTCTCTGGCAGAGCCCGGCAGTGAAATTGGAAACGTCCAGAGATTGCGCCCACAGGAAAGCTGCCAGCACTGAAAGCTGTAGCTGGTTTTCACTGTCCCTTGGAACTGCATTCACTGCCACACAGACATTCGCGCTCTGCTAAAGCTTTGCTTCGTAATGGGGCAACACTCTGTATCTCTCTCTGGCAGAGCCCGGCAGTGAAATTGGAAACGTCCAGAGATTGCGCCCACAGGAAAGCTGCCAGCACTGAAAGCTGTAGCTGGTTTTCACTGTCCCTTGGAACTGCATTCGCTGCCACACAGACATTCGCGCTCTGCTAAAGCTTTGCTTCCTAATGGGGCAACACTCTGTATCTCTCTCTGGCAGAGCCCGGCAGTGAAATTGGAAACGTCCAGAGATTGCGCCCACAGGAAAGCTGCCAGCACTGAAAGCTGTAGCTGGTTTTCACTGTCCCTTGGAACTGCATTCGCTGCCACACAGACATTCGCGCTCTGCTAAAGCTTTGCTTCCTAATGGGGCAACACTCTGTATCTCTCTCTGGCAGAGCCCGGCAGTGAAATTGGAAACGTCCAGAGATTGCGCCCACAGGAAAGCTGCCAGCACTGAAAGCTGTAGCTGGTTTTCACTGTCCCTTGGAACTGCATTCGCTGCCACACAGACATTCGCGCTCTGCTAAAGCTTTGCTTCCTAATGGGGCAACACTCTGTATCTCTCTCTGGCAGAGCCCGGCAGTGAAATTGGAAACGTCCAGAGATTGCGCCCACAGGAAAGCTGCCAGCACTGAAAGCTGTAGCTGGTTTTCACTGTCCCTTGGAACTGCATTCGCTGCCACACAGACATTCGCGCTCTGCTAAAGCTTTGCTTCGTAATGGGGCAACACTCTGTATCTCTCTCTGGCAGAGCCCGGCAGTGAAATTGGAAACGTCCAGAGATTGCGCCCACAGGAAAGCTGCCAGCACTGAAAGCTGTAGCTGGTTTTCACTGTCCCTTGGAACTGCATTCGCTGCCACACAGACATTCGCGCTCTGCTAAAGCTTTGCTTCGTAATGGGGCAACACTCTGTATCTCTCTCTGGCAGAGCCCGGCAGTGAAATTGGAAACGTCCAGAGATTGCGCCCACAGGAAAGCTGCCAGCACTGAAAGCTGTAGCTGGTTTTCACTGTCCCTTGGAACTGCATTCGCTGCCACACAGACATTCGCGCTCTGCTAAAGCTTTGCTTCGTAATGGGGCAACACTCTGTATCTCTCTCTGGCAGAGCCCGGCAGTGAAATTGGAAACGTCCAGAGATTGCGCCAACAGGAAAGCTGCCAGCACTGAAAGCTGTAGCTGGTTTTCACTGTCCCTTGGAACTGCATTCGCTGCCACACAGACATTCGCGCTCTGCTAAAGCTTTGCTTCGTAATGGGGCAACACTCTCTATCTCTCTCTGGCAGAGCCCGGCAGTGAAATTGGAAACGTCCAGAGATTGCGCCCACAGGAAAGCTGCCAGCACTGAAAGCTGTAGCTGGTTTTCACTGTCCCTCGGAACTGCATTCGCTGCCACACAGACATTCGCGCTCTGCTAAAGCTTTGCTTCGTAATGGGGCAACACTCTGTATCTCTCTCTGGCAGAGCCCGGCAGTGAAATTGGAAACGTCCAGAGATTGCGCCCACAGGAAAGCTGCCAGCACTGAAAGCTGTAGCTGGTTTTCACTGTCCCTTGGAACTGCATTCGCTGCCACACAGACATTCGCGCTCTGCTAAAGCTTTGCTTCGTAATGGGGCAACACTCTGTATCTCTCTCTGGCAGAGCCCGGCAGTGAAATTGGAAACGTCCAGAGATTGCGCCCACAGGAAAGCTGCCAGCACTGAAAGCTGTAGCTGGTTTTCACTGTCCGTTGGAACTGCATTCGCTGCCACACAGACATTCGCGCTCTGCTAAAGCTTTGCTTCGTAATGGGGCAACACTCTCTATGACTTTCTCCCAGTGCCCGGCAGTGAAATTGGAAACGTCCAGAGATTGCGCCCACAGGAAAGCTGCCAGCACTGAAAGCTGTAGCTGGTTTTCACTGTCCCTTGGAACTGCATTCGCTGCCACACAGACATTCGCGCTCTGCTAAAGCTTTGCTTCGTAATGGGGCAACACTCTGTATCTCTCTCTGGCAGAGCCCGGCTGCCAAATTGGAAACGTCCAGAGATTGCGCCCACAGGATAGCTGCCAG
Source organism: Mycteria americana (assembly GCF_035582795.1). Lineage (NCBI taxonomy): Eukaryota > Metazoa > Chordata > Aves > Ciconiiformes > Ciconiidae > Mycteria > Mycteria americana. Next base: position 96,487 of record NW_027445645.1, read on the forward strand.
CACTGAAAGCTGTAGCTGGTTTTCACTGTCCCTTGGAACTGCATTCGCTGCCACACAGACATTCGCGCTCTGCTAAAGCTTTGCTTCGTAATGGGGCAACACTCTGTATCTCTCTCTGGCAGAGCCCGGCAGTGAAATTGGAAACGTCCAGAGATTGCGCCCACAGGAAAGCTGCCAGCACTGAAAGCTGTAGCTGGTTTTCACTGTCCCTTGGAACTGCATTCGCTGCCACACAGACATTCGCGCTCTGCTAAAGCTTTGCTTCGTAATGGGGCAACACTCTGTATCTCTCTCTGGCAGAGCCCGGCTGCCAAATTGGAAACGTGCAGAGATTGCGCCCACAGGATAGCTGCCAGCACTGAAAGCTGTAGCTGGTTTTCACTGTCCCTTGGAACTGCATTCGCTGCCACACAGACATTCGCGCTCTGCTAAAGCTTTGCTTCGTAATGGGGCAACACTCTGTATCTCTCTCTGGCAGAGCCCGGCAGTGAAATTGGAAACGTCCAGAGATTGCGCCCACAGGAAAGCTGCCAGCACTGAAAGCTGTAGCTGGTTTTCACTGTCCCTTGGAACTGCATTCGCTGCCACACAGACATTCGCGCTCTGCTAAAGCTTTGCTTCGTAATGGGGCAACACTCTGTATCTCTCTCTGGCAGAGCCCGGCAGTGAAATTGGAAACGTCCAGAGATTGCGCCCACAGGAAAGCTGCCAGCACTGAAAGCTGTAGCTGGTTTTTACTGTCCCTTGGAACTGCATTCGCTGCCACACAGACATTCGCGCTCTGCTAAAGCTTTGCTTCGTAATGGGGCAACACTCTGTATCTCTCTGGCAGAGCCCGGCAGTGAAATTGGAAACGTCCAGAGATTGCGCCCACAGGAAAGCTGCCAGCACTGAAAGCTGTAGCTGGTTTTCACTGTCCCTTGGAACTGCATTCGCTGCCACACAGACATTCGCGCTCTGCTAAAGCTTTGCTTCGTAATGGGGCAACACTCTGTATCTCTCTCTGGCAGAGCCCGGCAGTGAAATTGGAAACGTCCAGAGATTGCGCCCACAGGAAAGCTGCCAGCACTGAAAGCTGTAGCTGGTTTTCACTGTCCCTTGGAACTGCATTCGCTGCCACACAGACATTCGCGCTCTGCTAAAGCTTTGCTTCGTAATGGGGCAACACTCTGTATCTCTCTCTGGCAGAGCCCGGCAGTGAAATTGGAAACGTCCAGAGATTGCGCCCACAGGAAAGCTGCCAGCACTGAAAGCTGTAGCTGGTTTTCACTGTCCCTTGGAACTGCATTCGCTGCCACACAGACATTCGCGCTCTGCTAAAGCTTTGCTTCCTAATGGGGCAACACTCTCTATGATTTCTCCCAGTGCCCGGCAGTGAAATTGGAAACGTCCAGAGATTGCGCCCACAGGAAAGCTGCCAGCACTGAAAGCTGTAGCTGGTTTTCACTGTCCCTTGGAACTGCATTCGCTGCCACACAGACATTCGCGCTCTGCTAAAGCTTTGCTTCGTAATGGGGCAACACTCTGTATCTCTCTCTGGCAGAGCCCGGCAGTGAAATTGGAAACGTCCAGAGATTGCGCCCACAGGAAAGCTGCCAGCACTGAAAGCTGTAGCTGGTTTTCACTGTCCCTCGGAACTGCATTCGCTGCCACACAGACATTCGCGCTCTGCTAAAGCTTTGCTGCGTAATGGGGCAACACTCTGTATCTCTCTCTGGCAGAGCCCGGCAGTGAAATTGGAAACGTCCAGAGATTGCGCCCACAGGAAAGCTGCCAGCACTGAAAGCTGTAGCTGGTTTTCACTGTCCCTCGGAACTGCATTCGCTGCCACACAGACATTCGCGCTCTGCTAAAGCTTTGCTTCGTAATGGGGCAACACTCTGTATCTCTCTCTGGCAGAGCCCGGCAGTGAAATTGGAAACGTCCAGAGATTGCGCCCACAGGAAAGCTGCCAGCACTGAAAGCTGTAGCTGGTTTTCACTGTCCCTTGGAACTGCATTCGCTGCCACACAGACATTCGCGCTCTGCTAAAGCTTTGCTTCCTAATGGGGCAACACTCTCTATGACTTTCTCCCAGTGCCCGGCAGTGAAATTGGAAACGTCCGGAGATTGCGCCCACAGGAAAGCTGCCAGCACTGAAAGCTGTAGCTGGTTTTCACTGTCCCTTGGAACTGCATTCGCTGCCACACAGACATTCGCGCTCTGCTAAAGCTTTGCTTCCTAATGGGGCAACACTCTCTATGACTTTCTCCCAGTGCCCGGCAGTGAAATTGGAAACGTCCAGAGATTGCGCCCACAGGAAAGCTGCCAGCACTGAAAGCTGTAGCTGGTTTTCACTGTCCCTTGGAACTGCATTCGCTGCCACACAGACATTCGCGCTCTGCTAAAGCTTTGCTTCGTAATGGGGCAACACTCTGTATCTCTCTCTGGCAGAGCCCGGCAGTGAAATTGGAAACGTCCAGAGATTGCGCCCACAGGATAGCTGCCAGCACTGAAAGCTGTAGCTGGTTTTCACTGTCCCTTGGAACTGCATTCGCTGCCACACAGACATTCGCGCTCTGCTAAAGCATTGCTTCGTAATGGGGCAACACTCTGTATCTCTCTCTGGCAGAGCCCGGCAGTGAAATTGGAAACGTCCAGAGATTGCGCCCACAGGAAAGCTGCCAGCACTGAAAGCTGTAGCTGGTTTTCACTGTCCCTTGGAACTGCATTCGCTGCCACACAGACATTCGCGCTCTGCTAAAGCTTTGCTTCGTTATGGGGCAACACTCTGTATCTCTCTCTGGCAGAGCCCGGCAGTGAAATTGGAAACGTCCAGAGATTGCGCCCACAGGAAAGCTGCCAGCACTGAAAGCTGTAGCTGGTTTTTACTGTCCCTTGGAACTGCATTCGCTGCCACACAGACATTCGCGCTCTGCTAAAGCTTTGCTTCGTAATGGGGCAACACTCTGTATCTCTCTCTGGCAGAGCCCGGCAGTGAAATTGGAAACGTCCAGAGATTGCGCCCACAGGAAAGCTGCCAGCACTGAAAGCTGTAGCTGGTTTTCACTGTCCCTTGGAACTGCATTTGCTGCCACACAGACATTCGCGCTCTGCTAAAGCTTTGCTTCGTAATGGGGCAACACTCTGTATCTCTCTCTGGCAGAGCCCGGCAGTGAAATTGGAAACGTCCAGAGATTGCGCCCACAGGAAAGCTGCCAGCACTGAAAGCTGTAGCTGGTTTTCACTGTCCCTTGGAACTGCATTCGCTGCCACACAGACATTCGCGCTCTGCTAAAGCTTTGCTTCGTAATGGGGCAACACTCTGTATCTCTCTCTGGCAGAGCCCGGCAGTGAAATTGGAAACGTCCAGAGATTGCGCCCACAGGAAAGCTGCCAGCACTGAAAGCTGTAGCTGGTTTTCACTGTCCCTCGGAACTGCATTCGCTGCCACACAGACATTCGCGCTCTGCTAAAGCTTTGCTTCCTAATGGGGCAACACTCTGTATCTCTCTCTGGCAGAGCCCGGCAGTGAAATTGGAAACGTCCAGAGATTGCGCCCACAGGAAAGCTGCCAGCACTGAAAGCTGTAGCTGGTTTTCACTGTCCCTTGGAACTGCATTCGCTGCCACACAGACATTCGCGCTCTGCTAAAGCTTTGCTTCCTAATGGGGCAACACTCTCTATGACTTTCTCCCAGTGCCCGGCAGTGAAATTGGAAACGTCCAGAGATTGCGCCCACAGGAAAGCTGCCAGCACTGAAAGCTGTAGCTGGTTTTCACTGTCCCTTGGAACTGCATTCGCTGCCACACAGACATTCGCGCTCTGCTAAAGCTTTGCTTCGTAATGGGGCAACACTCTGTATCTCTCTCTGGCAGAGCCCGGCAGTGAAATTGGAAACGTCCAGAGATTGCGCCCACAGGAAAGCTGCCAGCACTGAAAGCTGTAGCTGGTTTTCACTGTCCCTCGGAACTCCATTCGCTGCCACACAGACATTCGCGCTCTGCTAAAGCTTTGCTTCGTAATGGGGCAACACTCTGTATCTCTCTCTGGCAGAGCCCGGCAGTGAAATTGGAAACGTCCAGAGATTGCGCCCACAGGAAAGCTGCCAGCACTGAAAGCTGTAGCTGGTTTTCACTGTCCCTTGGAACTGCATTCGCTGCCACACAGACATTCGCGCTCTGCTAAAGCATTGCTTCCTAATGGGGCAACACTCTCTATGACTTTCTCCCAGTGCCCGGCAGTGAAATTGGAAACGTCCAGAGATTGCGCCCACAGGAAAGCTGCCAGCACTGAAAGCTGTAGCTGGTTTTCACTGTCCCTTGGAACTGCATTCGCTGCCACACAGACATTCGCGCTCTGCTAAAGCATTGCTTCGTAATGGGGAACACTCTGTATCTCTCTCTGGCAGAGCCCGGCAGTGAAATTGGAAACGTCCAGAGATTGCGCCCACAGGAAAGCTGCCAGCACTGAAAGCTGTAGCTGGTTTTCACTGTCCCTTGGAACTGCATTCGCTGCCACACAGACATTCGCGCTCTGCTAAAGCATTACTTCGTAATGGGGCAACACTCTGTATCTCTCTCTGGCAGAGCCCGGCAGTGAAATTGGAAACGTCCAGAGATTGCGCCCACAGGAAAGCTGCCAGCACTGAAAGCTGTAGCTGGTTTTCACTGTCCCTTGGAACTGCATTCGCTGCCACACAGACATTCGCGCTCTGCTAAAGCTTTGCTTCGTAATGGGGCAACACTCTGTATCTCTCTCTGGCAGAGCCCGGCAGTGAAATTGGAAACGTCCAGAGATTGCGCCCACAGGAAAGCTGCCAGCACTGAAAGCTGTAGCTGGTTTTCACTGTCCCTTGGAACTGCATTCGCTGCCACACAGACATTCGCGCTCTGCTAAAGCTTTGCTTCGTAATGGGGCAACACTCTGTATCTCTCTCTGGCAGAGCCCGGCAGTGAAATTGGAAACGTCCAGAGATTGCGCCCACAGGAAAGCTGCCAGCACTGAAAGCTGTAGCTGGTTTTCACTGTCCCTCGGAACTGCATTCGCTGCCACACAGACATTCGCGCTCTGCTAAAGCTTTGCTGCGTAATGGGGCAACACTCTGTATCTCTCTCTGGCAGAGCCCGGCAGTGAAATTGGAAACGTCCAGAGATTGCGCCCACAGGAAAGCTGCCAGCACTGAAAGCTGTAGCTGGTTTTCACTGTCCCTCGGAACTGCATTCGCTGCCACACAGACATTCGCGCTCTGCTAAAGCTTTGCTTCGTAATGGGGCAACACTCTGTATCTCTCTCTGGCAGAGCCCGGCAGTGAAATTGGAAACGTCCAGAGATTGCGCCCACAGGAAAGCTGCCAGCACTGAAAGCTGTAGCTGGTTTTCACTGTCCCTTGGAACTGCATTCGCTGCCACACAGACATTCGCGCTCTGCTAAAGCTTTGCTTCCTAATGGGGCAACACTCTCTATGACTTTCTCCCAGTGCCCGGCAGTGAAATTGGAAACGTCCGGAGATTGCGCCCACAGGAAAGCTGCCAGCACTGAAAGCTGTAGCTGGTTTTCACTGTCCCTTGGAACTGCATTCGCTGCCACACAGACATTCGCGCTCTGCTAAAGCTTTGCTTCCTAATGGGGCAACACTCTCTATGACTTTCTCCCAGTGCCTGGCAGTGAAATTGGAAACGTCCAGAGATTGCGCCCACAGGAAAGCTGCCAGCACTGAAAGCTGTAGCTGGTTTTCACTGTCCCTTGGAACTGCATTCGCTGCCACACAGACATTCGCGCTCTGCTAAAGCTTTGCTTCGTAATGGGGCAACACTCTGTATCTCTCTCTGGCAGAGCCCGGCAGTGAAATTGGAAACGTCCAGAGATTGCGCCCACAGGATAGCTGCCAGCACTGAAAGCTGTAGCTGGTTTTCACTGTCCCTTGGAACTGCATTCGCTGCCACACAGACATTCGCGCTCTGCTAAAGCATTGCTTCGTAATGGGGCAACACTCTGTATCTCTCTCTGGCAGAGCCCGGCAGTGAAATTGGAAACGTCCAGAGATTGCGCCCACAGGAAAGCTGCCAGCACTGAAAGCTGTAGCTGGTTTTCACTGTCCCTTGGAACTGCATTCGCTGCCACACAGACATTCGCGCTCTGCTAAAGCTTTGCTTCGTTATGGGGCAACACTCTGTATCTCTCTCTGGCAGAGCCCGGCAGTGAAATTGGAAACGTCCAGAGATTGCGCCCACAGGAAACCTGCCAGCACTGAAAGCTGTAGCTGGTTTTTACTGTCCCTTGGAACTGCATTCGCTGCCACACAGACATTCGCGCTCTGCTAAAGCTTTGCTTCGTAATGGGGCAACACTCTGTATCTCTCTGGCAGAGCCCGGCAGTGAAATTGGAAACGTCCAGAGATTGCGCCCACAGGAAAGCTGCCAGCACTGAAAGCTGTAGCTGGTTTTCACTGTCCCTTGGAACTGCATTCGCTGCCACACAGACATTCGCGCTCTGCTAAAGCTTTGCTTCGTAATGGGGCAACACTCTGTATCTCTCTCTGGCAGAGCCCGGCAGTGAAATTGGAAACGTCCAGAGATTGCGCCCACAGGAAAGCTGCCAGCACTGAAAGCTGTAGCTGGTTTTCACTGTCCCTCGGAACTGCATTCGCTGCCACACAGACATTCGCGCTCTGCTAAAGCTTTGCTTCGTAATGGGGCAACACTCTGTATCTCTCTCTGGCAGAGCCCGGCAGTGAAATTGGAAACGTCCAGAGATTGCGCCCACAGGAAAGCTGCCAGCACTGAAAGCTGTAGCTGGTTTTCACTGTCCCTTGGAACTGCATTCGCTGCCACACAGACATTCGCGCTCTGCTAAAGCTTTGCTTCCTAATGGGGCAACACTCTCTATGACTTTCTCCCAGTGCCCGGCAGTGAAATTGGAAACGTCCAGAGATTGCGCCCACAGGAAAGCTGCCAGCACTGAAAGCTGTAGCTGGTTTTCACTGTCCCTTGGAACTGCATTCGCTGCCACACAGACATTCGCGCTCTGCTAAAGCTTTGCTTCGTAATGGGGCAACACTCTGTATCTCTCTCTGGCAGAGCCCGGCAGTGAAATTGGAAACGTCCAGAGATTGCGCCCACAGGAAAGCTGCCAGCACTGAAAGCTGTAGCTGGTTTTCACTGTCCCTCGGAACTCCATTCGCTGCCACACAGACATTCGCGCTCTGCTAAAGCTTTGCTTCGTAATGGGGCAACACTCTGTATCTCTCTCTGGCAGAGCCCGGCAGTGAAATTGGAAACGTCCAGAGATTGCGCCCACAGGAAAGCTGCCAGCACTGAAAGCTGTAGCTGGTTTTCACTGTCCCTTGGAACTGCATTCGCTGCCACACAGACATTCGCGCTCTGCTAAAGCATTGCTTCCTAATGGGGCAGCACTCTCTATGACTTTCTCCCAGTGCCCGGCAGTGAAATTGGAAACGTCCAGAGATTGCGCCCACAGGAAAGCTGCCAGCACTGAAAGCTGTAGCTGGTTTTCACTGTCCCTTGGAACTGCATTCGCTGCCACACAGACATTCGCGCTCTGCTAAAGCATTGCTTCGTAATGGGGAACACTCTGTATCTCTCTCTGGCAGAGCCCGGCAGTGAAATTGGAAACGTCCAGAGATTGCGCCCACAGGAAAGCTGCCAGCACTGAAAGCTGTAGCTGGTTTTCACTGTCCCTTGGAACTGCATTCGCTGCCACACAGACATTCGCGCTCTGCTAAAGCATTACTTCGTAATGGGGCAACACTCTGTATCTCTCTCTGGCAGAGCCCGGCAGTGAAATTGGAAACGTCCAGAGATTGCGCCCACAGGAAAGCTGCCAGCACTGAAAGCTGTAGCTGGTTTTCACTGTCCCTTGGAACTGCATTCGCTGCCACACAGACATTCGCGCTCTGCTAAAGCTTTGCTTCGTAATGGGGCAACACTCTGTATCTCTCTCTGGCAGAGCCCGGCAGTGAAATTGGAAACATCCAGACATTGCGCCCACAGGAAAGCTGCCAGCACTGAAAGCTGTAGCTGGTTTTCACTGTCCCTTGGAACTGCATTCGCTGCCACACAGACATTCGCGCTCTGCTAAAGCTTTGCTTCCTAATGGGGCAACACTCTGTATCTCTCTCTGGCAGAGCCCGGCAGTGAAATTGGAAACGTCCAGAGATTGCGCCCACAGGAAAGCTGCCAGCACTGAAAGCTGTAGCTGGTTTTCACTGTCCCTTGGAACTGCATTCGCTGCCACACAGACATTCGCGCTCTGCTAAAGCTTTGCTTCGTAATGGGGCAACACTCTGTATCTCTCTCTGGCAGAGCCCGGCAGTGAAATTGGAAACGTCCAGAGATTGCGCCCACAGGAAAGCTGCCAGCACTGAAAGCTGTAGCTGGTTTTCACTGTCCCTCGGAACTGCATTCGCTGCCACACAGACATTCGCGCTCTGCTAAAGCTTTGCTTCGTAATGGGGCAACACTCTGTATCTCTCTCTGGCAGAGCCCGGCAGTGAAATTGGAAACGTCCAGAGATTGCGCCCACAGGAAAGCTGCCAGCACTGAAAGCTGTAGCTGGTTTTCACTGTCCCTTGGAACTGCATTCGCTGCCACACAGACATTCGCGCTCTGCTAAAGCATTACTTCGTAATGGGGCAACACTCTGTATCTCTCTCTGGCAGAGCCCGGCAGTGAAATTGGAAACGTCCAGAGATTGCGCCCACAGGAAAGCTGCCAGCACTGAAAGCTGTAGCTGGTTTTCACTGTCCCTTGGAGCTGCATTCGCTGCCACACAGACATTCGCGCTCTGCTAAAGCATTGCTTCGTAATGGGGAACACTCTGTATCTCTCTCTGGCAGAGCCCGGCAGTGAAATTGGAAACGTCCAGAGATTGCGCCCACAGGAAAGCTGCCAGCACTGAAAGCTGTAGCTGGTTTTCACTGTCCCTTGGAACTGCATTCGCTGCCACACAGACATTCGCGCTCTGCTAAAGCTTTGCTTCCTAATGGGGCAACACTCTCTATGACTTTCTCCCAGTGCCCGGCAGTGAAATTGGAAACGTCCAGAGATTGCGCCCACAGGAAAGCTGCCAGCACTGAAAGCTGTAGCTGGTTTTCACTGTCCCTTGGAACTGCATTCGCTGCCACACAGACATTCGCGCTCTGCTAAAGCTTTGCTTCGTAATGGGGCAACACTCTGTATCTCTCTCTGGCAGAGCCCGGCTGCCAAATTGGAAACGTCCAGAGATTGCGCCCACAGGATAGCTGCCAGCACTGAAAGCTGTAGCTGGTTTTCACTGTCCCTTGGAACTGCATTCGCTGCCACACAGACATTCGCGCTCTGCTAAAGCATTGCTTCGTAATGGGGCAACACTCTGTATCTCTCTCTGGCAGAGCCCGGCAGTGAAATTGGAAACGTCCAGAGATTGCGCCCACAGGAAAGCTGCCAGCACTGAAAGCTGTAGCTGGTTTTCACTGTCCCTTGGAACTGCATTCGCTGCCACACAGACATTCGCGCTCTGCTAAAGCTTTGCTTCGTAATGGGGCAACACTCTGTATCTCTCTCTGGCAGAGCCCGGCAGTGAAATTGGAAACGTCCAGAGATTGCGCCCACAGGAAAGCTGCCAGCACTGAAAGCTGTAGCTGGTTTTCACTGTCCCTTGGAACTGCATTCGCTGCCACACAGACATTCGCGCTCTGCTAAAGTTTTGCTTCGTAATGGGGCAACACTCTGTATCTCTCTCTGGCAGAGCCCGGCTGCCAAATTGGAAACGTCCAGAGATTGCGCCCACAGGAAAGCTGCCAGCACTGAAAGCTGTAGCTGGTTTTCACTGTCCCTTGGAACTGCATTCGCTGCCACACAGACATTCGCGCTCTGCTAAAGCTTTGCTTCGTAATGGGGCAACACTCTGTATCTCTCTCTGGCAGAGCCCGGCAGTGAAATTGGAAACGTCCAGAGATTGCGCCCACAGGAAAGCTGCCAGCACTGAAAGCTGTAGCTGGTTTTCACTGTCCCTTGGAACTGCATTCGCTGCCACACAGACATTCGCGCTCTGCTAAAGCTTTGCTTCGTAATGGGGCAACACTCTGTATCTCTCTCTGGCAGAGCCCGGCAGTGAAATTGGAAACGTCCAGAGATTGCGCCCACAGGAAAGCTGCCAGCACTGAAAGCTGTAGCTGGTTTTCACTGTCCCTTGGAACTGCATTCGCTGCCACACAGACATTCGCGCTCTGCTAAAGCTTTGCTTCGTTATGGGGCAACACTCTGTATCTCTCTCTGGCAGAGCCCGGCAGTGAAATTGGAAACGTCCAGAGATTGCGCCCACAGGAAAGCTGCCAGCACTGAAAGCTGTAGCTGGTTTTCACTGTCCCTTGGAACTGCATTCGCTGCCACACAGACATTCGCGCTCTGCTAAAGCTTTGCTTCGTAATGGGGCAACACTCTGTATCTCTCTCTGGCAGAGCCCGGCAGTGAAATTGGAAACGTCCAGAGATTGCGCCCACAGGAAAGCTGCCAGCACTGAAAGCTGTAGCTGGTTTTCACTGTCCCTTGGAACTGCATTCGCTGCCACACAGACATTCGCGCTCTGCTAAAGCTTTGCTTCGTAATGGGGCAACACTCTGTATCTCTCTCTGGCAGAGCCCGGCAGTGAAATTGGAAACATCCAGAGATTGCGCCCACAGGAAAGCTGCCAGCACTGAAAGCTGTAGCTGGTTTTCACTGTCCCTTAGAACTGCATTCGCTGCCACAGAGACATTCGCGCTCTGCTAAAGCATTACTTCGTAATGGGGCAACACTCTGTATCTCTCTCTGGCAGAGCCCGGCAGTGAAATTGGAAACGTCCAGAGATTGCGCCCACAGGAAAGCTGCCAGCACTGAAAGCTGTAGCTGGTTTTCACTGTCCCTTGGAGCTGCATTCGCTGCCACACAGACATTCGCGCTCTGCTAAAGCATTGCTTCGTAATGGGGAACACTCTGTATCTCTCTCTGGCAGAGCCCGGCAGTGAAATTGGAAACGTCCAGAGATTGCGCCCACAGGAAAGCTGCCAGCACTGAAAGCTGTAGCTGGTTTTCACTGTCCCTTGGAACTGCATTCGCTGCCACACAGACATTCGCGCTCTGCTAAAGCTTTGCTTCCTAATGGGGCAACACTCTCTATGACTTTCTCCCAGTGCCCGGCAGTGAAATTGGAAACGTCCAGAGATTGCGCCCACAGGAAAGCTGCCAGCACTGAAAGCTGTAGCTGGTTTTCACTGTCCCTTGGAACTGCATTCGCTGCCACACAGACATTCGCGCTCTGCTAAAGCTTTGCTTCGTAATGGGGCAACACTCTGTATCTCTCTCTGGCAGAGCCCGGCTGCCAAATTGGAAACGTCCAGAGATTGCGCCCACAGGATAGCTGCCAGCACTGAAAGCTGTAGCTGGTTTTCACTGTCCCTTGGAACTGCATTCGCTGCCACACAGACATTCGCGCTCTGCTAAAGCATTACTTCGTAATGGGGCAACACTCTGTATCTCTCCCTGGCAGAGCCCGGCAGTGAAATTGGAAACGTCCAGAGATTGCGCCCACAGGAAAGCTGCCAGCACTGAAAGCTGTAGCTGGTTTTCACTGTCCCTTGGAACTGCATTCGCTGCCACACAGACATTCGCGCTCTGCTAAAGCTTTGCTTCGTAATGGGGCAACACTCTGTATCTCTCTCTGGCAGAGCCCGGCAGTGAAATTGGAAACGTCCAGAGATTGCGCCCACAGGAAAGCTGCCAGCACTGAAAGCTGTAGCTGGTTTTCACTGTCCCTTGGAACTGCATTCGCTGCCACACAGACATTCGCGCTCTGCTAAAGTTTTGCTTCGTAATGGGGCAACACTCTGTATCTCTCTCTGGCAGAGCCCGGCTGCCAAATTGGAAACGTCCAGAGATTGCGCCCACAGGAAAGCTGCCAGCACTGAAAGCTGTAGCTGGTTTTCACTGTCCCTTGGAACTGCATTCGCTGCCACACAGACATTCGCGCTCTGCTAAAGCTTTGCTTCGTAATGGGGCAACACTCTGTATCTCTCTCTGGCAGAGCCCGGCAGTGAAATTGGAAACGTCCAGAGATTGCGCCCACAGGAAAGCTGCCAGCACTGAAAGCTGTAGCTGGTTTTCACTGTCCCTTGGAACTGCATTCGCTGCCACACAGACATTCGCGCTCTGCTAAAGCTTTGCTTCGTAATGGGGCAACACTCTGTATCTCTCTCTGGCAGAGCCCGGCAGTGAAATTGGAAACGTCCAGAGATTGCGCCCACAGGAAAGCTGCCAGCACTGAAAGCTGTAGCTGGTTTTCACTGTCCCTTGGAACTGCATTCGCTGCCACACAGACATTCGCGCTCTGCTAAAGCTTTGCTTCGTAATGGGGCAACACTCTGTATCTCTCTCTGGCAGAGCCCGGCAGTGAAATTGGAAACGTCCAGAGATTGCGCCCACAGGAAAGCTGCCAGCACTGAAAGCTGTAGCTGGTTTTCACTGTCCCTTGGAACTGCATTCGCTGCCACACAGACATTCGCGCTCTGCTAAAGCTTTGCTTCGTTATGGGGCAACACTCTGTATCTCTCTCTGGCAGAGCCCGGCAGTGAAATTGGAAACGTCCAGAGATTGCGCCCACAGGAAAGCTGCCAGCACTGAAAGCTGTAGCTGGTTTTCACTGTCCCTTGGAACTGCATTCGCTGCCACACAGACATTCGCGCTCTGCTAAAGCTTTGCTTCGTAATGGGGCAACACTCTGTATCTCTCTCTGGCAGAGCCCGGCAGTGAAATTGGAAACATCCAGAGATTGCGCCCACAGGAAAGCTGCCAGCACTGAAAGCTGTAGCTGGTTTTCACTGTCCCTTAGAACTGCATTCGCTGCCACACAGACATTCGCGCTCTGCTAAAGCTTTGCTTCGTAATGGGGCAACACTCTGTATCTCTCTCTGGCAGAGCCCGGCTGCCAAATTGGAAATGTCCAGAGATTGCGCCCACAGGAAAGGTGCCAGCACTGAAAGCTGTAGGTGGTTTTCACTGTCCCTTGGAACTGCATTCGCTGCCACACAGACATTCGCGCTCTGCTAAAGCTTTGCTTCGTAATGGGGCAACACTCTGTATCTCTCTCTGGCAGAGCCCGGCAGTGAAATTGGAAACGTCCAGAGATTGCGCCCACAGGAAAGCTGCCAGCACTGAAAGCTGTAGCTGGTTTTCACTGTCCCTTGGAACTGCATTCGCTGCCACACAGACATTCGCGCTCTGCTAAAGCTTTGCTTCGTAATGGGGCAACAACTCTGTATCTCTCTCTGGCAGAGCCCGGCAGTGAAATTGGAAACGTCCAGAGATTGCGCCCACAGGAAAGCTGCCAGCACTGAAAGCTGTAGCTGGTTTTCACTGTCCCTCGGAACTGCATTCGCTGCCACACAGACATTCGCGCTCTGCTAAAGCTTTGCTTCGTAATGGGGCAACACTCTGTATCTCTCTCTGGCAGAGCCCGGCAGTGAAATTGGAAACGTCCAGAGATTGCGCCCACAGGAAAGCTGCCAGCACTGAAAGCTGTAGCTGGTTTTCACTGTCCCTTGGAACTGCATTCGCTGCCACACAGACATTCGCGCTCTGCTAAAGCTTTGCTTCCTAATGGGGCAACACTCTCTATGACTTTCTCCAAGTGCCCGGCAGTGAAATTGGAAACGTCCAGAGATTGCGCCCACAGGAAAGCTGCCAGCACTGAAAGCTGTAGCTGGTTTTCACTGTCCCTTGGAACTGCATTCGCTGCCACACAGACATTCGCGCTCTGCTAAAGCTTTGCTTCCTAATGGGGCAACACTCTCTATGACTTTCTCCAAGTGCCCGGCAGTGAAATTGGAAACGTCCAGAGATTGCGCCCACAGGAAAGCTGCCAGCACTGAAAGCTGTAGCTGGTTTTCACTGTCCCTTGGAACTGCATTCGCTGCCACACAGACATTCGCGCTCTGCTAAAGCTTTGCTTCGTAATGGGGCAACACTCTGTATCTCTCTCTGGCAGAGCCCGGCTGCCAAATTGGAAACGTCCAGAGATTGCGCCCACAGGAAAGCTGCCAGCACTGAAAGCTGTAGCTGGTTTTCACTGTCCCTTGGAACTGCATTCGCTGCCACACAGACATTCGCGCTCTGCTAAAGCTTTGCTTCGTAATGGGGCAACACTCTGTATCTCTCTCTGGCAGAGCCCGGCAGTGAAATTGGAAACGTCCAGAGATTGCGCCCACAGGAAAGCTGCCAGCACTGAAAGCTGTAGCTGGTTTTCACTGTCCCTTGGAACTGCATTCGCTGCCACACAGACATTCGCGCTCTGCTAAAGCTTTGCTTCGTAATGGGGCAACACTCTGTATCTCTCTCTGGCAGAGCCCGGCAGTGAAATTGGAAACGTCCAGAGATTGCGCCCACAGGAAAGCTGCCAGCACTGAAAGCTGTAGCTGGTTTTCACTGTCCCTTGGAACTGCATTCGCTGCCACACAGACATTCGCGCTCTGCTAAAGCTTTGCTTCGTAATGGGGCAACACTCTGTATCTCTCTCTGGCAGAGCCCGGCAGTGAAATTGGAAACGTCCAGAGATTGCGCCCACAGGAAAGCTGCCAGCACTGAAAGCTGTAGCTGGTTTTCACTGTCCCTTGGAACTGCATTCGCTGCCACACAGACATTCGCGCTCTGCTAAAGCTTTGCTTCGTTATGGGGCAACACTCTGTATCTCTCTCTGGCAGAGCCCGGCAGTGAAATTGGAAACGTCCAGAGATTGCGCCCACAGGAAAGCTGCCAGCACTGAAAGCTGTAGCTGGTTTTCACTGTCCCTTGGAACTGCATTCGCTGCCACACAGACATTCGCGCTCTGCTAAAGCTTTGCTTCGTAATGGGGCAACACTCTGTATCTCTCTCTGGCAGAGCCCGGCAGTGAAATTGGAAACGTCCAGAGATTGCGCCCACAGGAAAGCTGCCAGCACTGAAAGCTGTAGCTGGTTTTCACTGTCCCTTGGAACTGCATTCGCTGCCACACAGACATTCGCGCTCTGCTAAAGCTTTGCTTCGTAATGGGGCAACACTCTGTATCTCTCTCTGGCAGAGCCCGGCAGTGAAATTGGAAACATCCAGAGATTGCGCCCACAGGAAAGCTGCCAGCACTGAAAGCTGTAGCTGGTTTTCACTGTCCCTTAGAACTGCATTCGCTGCCACACAGACATTCGCGCTCTGCTAAAGCTTTGCTTCGTAATGGGGCAACACTCTGTATCTCTCTCTGGCAGAGCCCGGCTGCCAAATTGGAAACGTCCAGAGATTGCGCCCACAGGAAAGGTGCCAGCACTGAAAGCTGTAGGTGGTTTTCACTGTCCCTTGGAACTGCATTCGCTGCCACACAGACATTCGCGCTCTGCTAAAGCTTTGCTTCGTAATGGGGCAACACTCTGTATCTCTCTCTGGCAGAGCCCGGCAGTGAAATTGGAAACGTCCAGAGATTGCGCCCACAGGAAAGCTGCCAGCACTGAAAGCTGTAGCTGGTTTTCACTGTCCCTTGGAACTGCATTCGCTGCCACACAGACATTCGCGCTCTGCTAAAGCTTTGCTTCGTAATGGGGCAACAACTCTGTATCTCTCTCTGGCAGAGCCCGGCAGTGAAATTGGAAACGTCCAGAGATTGCGCCCACAGGAAAGCTGCCAGCACTGAAAGCTGTAGCTGGTTTTCACTGTCCCTCGGAACTGCATTCGCTGCCACACAGACATTCGCGCTCTGCTAAAGCTTTGCTTCGTAATGGGGCAACACTCTGTATCTCTCTCTGGCAGAGCCCGGCAGTGAAATTGGAAACGTCCAGAGATTGCGCCCACAGGAAAGCTGCCAGCACTGAAAGCTGTAGCTGGTTTTCACTGTCCCTTGGAACTGCATTCGCTGCCACACAGACATTCGCGCTCTGCTAAAGCTTTGCTTCCTAATGGGGCAACACTCTCTATGACTTTCTCCAAGTGCCCGGCAGTGAAATTGGAAACGTCCAGAGATTGCGCCCACAGGAAAGCTGCCAGCACTGAAAGCTGTAGCTGGTTTTCACTGTCCCTTGGAACTGCATTCGCTGCCACACAGACATTCGCGCTCTGCTAAAGCTTTGCTTCGTAATGGGGCAACACTCTGTATCTCTCTCTGGCAGAGCCCGGCTGCCAAATTGGAAACGTCCAGAGATTGCGCCCACAGGATAGCTGCCAGCACTGAAAGCTGTAGCTGGTTTTCACTGTCCCTTGGAACTGCATTCGCTGCCACACAGACATTCGCGCTCTGCTAAAGCATTGCTTCGTAATGGGGCAACACTCTGTATCTCTCTCTGGCAGAGCCCGGCAGTGAAATTGGAAACGTCCAGAGATTGCGCCCACAGGATAGCTGCCAGCACTGAAAGCTGTAGCTGGTTTTCACTGTCCCTTGGAACTGCATTCGCTGCCACACAGACATTCGCGCTCTGCTAAAGCATTGCTTCGTAATGGGGCAACACTCTGTATCTCTCTCTGGCAGAGCCCGGCAGTGAAATTGGAAACGTCCAGAGATTGCGCCCACAGGAAAGCTGCCAGCACTGAAAGCTGTAGCTGGTTTTCACTGTCCCTTGGAACTGCATTCGCTGCCACACAGACATTCGCGCTCTGCTAAAGCTTTGCTTCGTAATGGGGCAACACTCTGTATCTCTCTGGCAGAGCCCGGCAGTGAAATTGGAAACGTCCAGAGATTGCGCCCACAGGAAAGCTGCCAGCACTGAAAGCTGTAGCTGGTTTTCACTGTCCCTTGGAACTGCATTCGCTGCCACACAGACATTCGCGCTCTGCTAAAGCTTTGCTTCGTAATGCGGCAACACTCTGTATCTCTCTCTGGCAGAGCCCGGCAGTGAAATTGGAAACGTCCAGAGATTGCGCCCACAGGAAAGCTGCCAGCACTGAAAGCTGTAGCTGGTTTTCACTGTCCCTTGGAACTGCATTCGCTGCCACACAGACATTCGCGCTCTGCTAAAGCTTTGCTTCGTAGTGGGGCAACACTCTCTATGACTTTCTCCCAGTGCCCGGCAGTGAAATTGGAAACGTCCAGAGATTGCGCCCACAGGAAAGCTGCCAGCACTGAAAGCTGTAGCTGGTTTTCACTGTCCCTTGGAACTGCATTCGCTGCCACACAGACATTCGCGCTCTGCTAAAGCTTTGCTTCGTAATGCGGCAACACTCTGTATCTCTCTCTGGCAGAGCCCGGCAGTGAAATTGGAAACGTCCAGAGATTGCGCCCACAGGAAAGCTGCCAGCACTGAAAGCTGTAGCTGGTTTTCACTGTCCCTTGGAACTGCATTCGCTGCCACACAGACATTCGCGCTCTGCTAAAGCTTTGCTTCCTAATGGGGCAACACTCTGTATCTCTCTCTGGCAGAGCCCGGCAGTGAAATTGGAAACGTCCAGAGATTGCGCCCACAGGAAAGCTGCCAGCACTGAAAGCTGTAGCTGGTTTTCACTGTCCCTTGGAACTGCATTCGCTGCCACACAGACATTCGCGCTCTGCTAAAGCATTGCTTCCTAATGGGGCAACACTCTCTATGACTTTCTCCCAGTGCCCGGCAGTGAAATTGGAAACGTCCAGAGATTGCGCCCACAGGAAAGCTGCCAGCACTGAAAGCTGTAGCTGGTTTTCACTGTCCCTTGGAACTGCATTCGCTGCCACACAGACATTCGCGCTCTGCTAAAGCTTTGCTTCCTAATGGGGCAACACTCTGTATCTCTCTCTGGCAGAGCCCGGCAGTGAAATTGGAAACGTCCAGAGATTGCGCCCACAGGAAAGCTGCCAGCACTGAAAGCTGTAGCTGGTTTTCACTGTCCCTTGGAACTGCATTCGCTGCCACACAGACATTCGCGCTCTGCTAAAGCTTTGCTTCGTAATGGGGCAACACTCTGTATCTCTCTCTGGCAGAGCCCGGCAGTGAAATTGGAAACGTCCAGAGATTGCGCCCACAGGAAAGCTGCCAGCACTGAAAGCTGTAGCTGCTTTTCACTGTCCCTTGGAACTGCATTCGCTGCCACACAGACATTCGCGCTCTGCTAAAGCTTTGCTTCGTAATGGGGCAACACTCTGTATCTCTCTGGCAGAGCCCGGCAGTGAAATTGGAAACGTCCAGAGATTGCGCCCACAGGAAAGCTGCCAGCACTGAAAGCTGTAGCTGGTTTTCACTGTCCCTTGGAACTGCATTCGCTGCCACACAGACATTCGCGCTCTGCTAAAGCTTTGCTTCGTAATGGGGCAACACTCTGTATCTCTCTCTGGCAGAGCCCGGCAGTGAAATTGGAAACGTCCAGAGATTGCGCCCACAGGAAAGCTGCCAGCACTGAAAGCTGTAGCTGGTTTTCACTGTCCCTTGGAACTGCATTCGCTGCCACACAGACATTCGCGCTCTGCTAAAGCTTTGCTTCGTAGTGGGGCAACACTCTCTATGACTTTCTCCCAGTGCCCGGCAGTGAAATTGGAAACGTCCAGAGATTGCGCCCACAGGAAAGCTGCCAGCACTGAAAGCTGTAGCTGGTTTTCACTGTCCCTTGGAACTGCATTCGCTGCCACACAGACATTCGCGCTCTGCTAAAGCTTTGCTTCGTAATGCGGCAACACTCTGTATCTCTCTCTGGCAGAGCCCGGCAGTGAAATTGGAAACGTCCAGAGATTGCGCCCACAGGAAAGCTGCCAGCACTGAAAGCTGTAGCTGGTTTTCACTGTCCCTTGGAACTGCATTCGCTGCCACACAGACATTCGCGCTCTGCTAAAGCTTTGCTTCCTAATGGGGCAACACTCTGTATCTCTCTCTGGCAGAGTCCGGCAGTGAAATTGGAAACGTCCAGAGATTGCGCCCACAGGAAAGCTGCCAGCACTGAAAGCTGTAGCTGGTTTTCACTGTCCCTTGGAACTGCATTCGCTGCCACACAGACATTCGCGCTCTGCTAAAGCATTGCTTCCTAATGGGGCAACACTCTCTATGACTTTCTCCCAGTGCCCGGCAGTGAAATTGGAAACGTCCAGAGATTGCGCCCACAGGAAAGCTGCCAGCACTGAAAGCTGTAGCTGGTTTTCACTGTCCCTTGGAACTGCATTCGCTGCCACACAGACATTCGCGCTCTGCTAAAGCTTTGCTTCCTAATGGGGCAACACTCTGTATCTCTCTCTGGCAGAGCCCGGCAGTGAAATTGGAAACGTCCAGAGATTGCGCCCACAGGAAAGCTGCCAGCACTGAAAGCTGTAGCTGGTTTTCACTGTCCCTTGGAACTGCATTCGCTGCCACACAGACATTCGCGCTCTGCTAAAGCTTTGCTTCGTAATGGGGCAACACTCTGTATCTCTCTCTGGCAGAGCCCGGCAGTGAAATTGGAAACGTCCAGAGATTGCGCCCACAGGAAAGCTGCCAGCACTGAAAGCTGTAGCTGGTTTTCACTGTCCCTTGGAACTGCATTCGCTGCCACACAGACATTCGCGCTCTGCTAAAGCTTTGCTTCGTAATGGGGCAACACTCTGTATCTCTCTCTGGCAGAGCCCGGCAGTGAAATTGGAAACATCCAGACATTGCGCCCACAGGAAAGCTGCCAGCACTGAAAGCTGTAGCTGGTTTTCACTGTCCCTTGGAACTGCATTCGCTGCCACACAGACATTCGCGCTCTGCTAAAGCTTTGCTTCCTAATGGGGCAACACTCTGTATCTCTCTCTGGCAGAGCCCGGCAGTGAAATTGGAAACGTCCAGAGATTGCGCCCACAGGAAAGCTGCCAGCACTGAAAGCTGTAGCTGGTTTTCACTGTCCCTTGGAACTGCATTCGCTGCCACACAGACATTCGCGCTCTGCTAAAGCTTTGCTTCGTAATGGGGCAACACTCTGTATCTCTCTCTGGCAGAGCCCGGCAGTGAAATTGGAAACGTCCAGAGATTGCGCCCACAGGAAAGCTGCCAGCACTGAAAGCTGTAGCTGGTTTTCACTGTCCCTTGGAACTGCATTCGCTGCCACACAGACATTCGCGCTCTGCTAAAGCTTTGCTTCGTAGTGGGGCAACACTCTCTATGACTTTCTCCCAGTGCCCGGCAGTGAAATTGGAAACGTCCAGAGATTGCGCCCACAGGAAAGCTGCCAGCACTGAAAGCTGTAGCTGGTTTTCACTGTCCCTTGGAACTGCATTCGCTGCCACACAGACATTCGCGCTCTGCTAAAGCTTTGCTTCGTAGTGGGGCAACACTCTCTATGACTTTCTCCCAGTGCCCGGCAGTGAAATTGGAAACGTCCAGAGATTGCGCCCACAGGAAAGCTGCCAGCACTGAAAGCTGTAGCTGGTTTTCACTGTCCCTTGGAACTGCATTCGCTGCCACACAGACATTCGCGCTCTGCTAAAGCTTTGCTTCGTAATGCGGCAACACTCTGTATCTCTCTCTGGCAGAGCCCGGCAGTGAAATTGGAAACGTCCAGAGATTGCGCCCACAGGAAAGCTGCCAGCACTGAAAGCTGTAGCTGGTTTTCACTGTCCCTTGGAACTGCATTCGCTGCCACACAGACATTCGCGCTCTGCTAAAGCTTTGCTTCCTAATGGGGCAACACTCTGTATCTCTCTCTGGCAGAGTCCGGCAGTGAAATTGGAAACGTCCAGAGATTGCGCCCACAGGAAAGCTGCCAGCACTGAAAGCTGTAGCTGGTTTTCACTGTCCCTTGGAACTGCATTCGCTGCCACACAGACATTCGCGCTCTGCTAAAGCATTGCTTCCTAATGGGGCAACACTCTCTATGACTTTCTCCCAGTGCCCGGCAGTGAAATTGGAAACGTCCAGAGATTGCGCCCACAGGAAAGCTGCCAGCACTGAAAGCTGTAGCTGGTTTTCACTGTCCCTTGGAACTGCATTCGCTGCCACACAGACATTCGCGCTCTGCTAAAGCTTTGCTTCCTAATGGGGCAACACTCTGTATCTCTCTCTGGCAGAGCCCGGCAGTGAAATTGGAAACGTCCAGAGATTGCGCCCACAGGAAAGCTGCCAGCACTGAAAGCTGTAGCTGGTTTTCACTGTCCCTTGGAACTGCATTCGCTGCCACACAGACATTCGCGCTCTGCTAAAGCTTTGCTTCGTAATGGGGCAACACTCTGTATCTCTCTCTGGCAGAGCCCGGCAGTGAAATTGGAAACGTCCAGAGATTGCGCCCACAGGAAAGCTGCCAGCACTGAAAGCTGTAGCTGCTTTTCACTGTCCCTTGGAACTGCATTCGCTGCCACACAGACATTCGCGCTCTGCTAAAGCTTTGCTTCGTAATGGGGCAACACTCTGTATCTCTCTGGCAGAGCCCGGCAGTGAAATTGGAAACGTCCAGAGATTGCGCCCACAGGAAAGCTGCCAGCACTGAAAGCTGTAGCTGGTTTTCACTGTCCCTTGGAACTGCATTCGCTGCCACACAGACATTCGCGCTCTGCTAAAGCTTTGCTTCGTAATGCGGCAACACTCTGTATCTCTCTCTGGCAGAGCCCGGCAGTGAAATTGGAAACGTCCAGAGATTGCGCCCACAGGAAAGCTGCCAGCACTGAAAGCTGTAGCTGGTTTTCACTGTCCCTTGGAACTGCATTCGCTGCCACACAGACATTCGCGCTCTGCTAAAGCTTTGCTTCGTAGTGGGGCAACACTCTCTATGACTTTCTCCCAGTGCCCGGCAGTGAAATTGGAAACGTCCAGAGATTGCGCCCACAGGAAAGCTGCCAGCACTGAAAGCTGTAGCTGGTTTTCACTGTCCCTTGGAACTGCATTCGCTGCCACACAGACATTCGCGCTCTGCTAAAGCTTTGCTTCGTAATGCGGCAACACTCTGTATCTCTCTCTGGCAGAGCCCGGCAGTGAAATTGGAAACGTCCAGAGATTGCGCCCACAGGAAAGCTGCCAGCACTGAAAGCTGTAGCTGGTTTTCACTGTCCCTTGGAACTGCATTCGCTGCCACACAGACATTCGCGCTCTGCTAAAGCTTTGCTTCCTAATGGGGCAACACTCTGTATCTCTCTCTGGCAGAGTCCGGCAGTGAAATTGGAAACGTCCAGAGATTGCGCCCACAGGAAAGCTGCCAGCACTGAAAGCTGTAGCTGGTTTTCACTGTCCCTTGGAACTGCATTCGCTGCCACACAGACATTCGCGCTCTGCTAAAGCATTGCTTCCTAATGGGGCAACACTCTCTATGACTTTCTCCCAGTGCCCGGCAGTGAAATTGGAAACGTCCAGAGATTGCGCCCACAGGAAAGCTGCCAGCACTGAAAGCTGTAGCTGGTTTTCACTGTCCCTTGGAACTGCATTCGCTGCCACACAGACATTCGCGCTCTGCTAAAGCTTTGCTTCCTAATGGGGCAACACTCTGTATCTCTCTCTGGCAGAGCCCGGCAGTGAAATTGGAAACGTCCAGAGATTGCGCCCACAGGAAAGCTGCCAGCACTGAAAGCTGTAGCTGGTTTTCACTGTCCCTTGGAACTGCATTCGCTGCCACACAGACATTCGCGCTCTGCTAAAGCTTTGCTTCGTAATGGGGCAACACTCTGTATCTCTCTCTGGCAGAGCCCGGCAGTGAAATTGGAAACGTCCAGAGATTGCGCCCACAGGAAAGCTGCCAGCACTGAAAGCTGTAGCTGGTTTTCACTGTCCCTCGGAACTGCATTCGCTGCCACACAGACATTCGTGCTCTGCTAAAGCTTTGCTTCGTAATGGGGCAACACTCTGTATCTCTCTCTGGCAGAGCCCGGCAGTGAAATTGGAAACATCCAGACATTGCGCCCACAGGAAAGCTGCCAGCACTGAAAGCTGTAGCTGGTTTTCACTGTCCCTTGGAACTGCATTCGCTGCCACACAGACATTCGCGCTCTGCTAAAGCTTTGCTTCCTAATGGGGCAACACTCTCTATGACTTTCTCCCAGTGCCCGGCAGTGAAATTGGAAACGTCCAGAGATTGCGCCCACAGGAAAGCTGCCAGCACTGAAAGCTGTAGCTGGTTTTCACTGTCCCTTGGAACTGCATTCGCTGCCACACAGACATTCGCGCTCTGCTAAAGCTTTGCTTCCTAATGGGGCAACACTCTCTATGACTTTCTCCAAGTGCCCGGCAGTGAAATTGGAAACGTCCAGAGATTGCGCCCACAGGAAAGCTGCCAGCACTGAAAGCTGTAGCTGGTTTTCACTGTCCCTTGGAACTGCATTCGCTGCCACACAGACATTCGCGCTCTGCTAAAGCTTTGCTTCGTAATGGGGCAACACTCTGTATCTCTCTCTGGCAGAGCCCGGCTGCCAAATTGGAAACGTCCAGAGATTGCGCCCACAGGATAGCTGCCAGCACTGAAAGCTGTAGCTGGTTTTCACTGTCCCTTGGAACTGCATTCGCTGCCACACAGACATTCGCGCTCTGCTAAAGCATTGCTTCGTAATGGGGCAACACTCTGTATCTCTCTCTGGCAGAGCCCGGCAGTGAAATTGGAAACGTCCAGAGATTGCGCCCACAGGAAAGCTGCCAGCACTGAAAGCTGTAGCTGCTTTTCACTGTCCCTTGGAACTGCATTCGCTGCCACACAGACATTCGCGCTCTGCTAAAGCTTTGCTTCGTAATGGGGCAACACTCTGTATCTCTCTGGCAGAGCCCGGCAGTGAAATTGGAAACGTCCAGAGATTGCGCCCACAGGAAAGCTGCCAGCACTGAAAGCTGTAGCTGGTTTTCACTGTCCCTTGGAACTGCATTCGCTGCCACACAGACATTCTCGCTCTGCTAAAGCTTTGCTTCGTAATGCGGCAACACTCTGTATCTCTCTCTGGCAGAGCCCGGCAGTGAAATTGGAAACGTCCAGAGATTGCGCCCACAGGAAAGCTGCCAGCACTGAAAGCTGTAGCTGGTTTTCACTGTCCCTTGGAACTGCATTCGCTGCCACACAGACATTCGCGCTCTGCTAAAGCTTTGCTTCGTAGTGGGGCAACACTCTCTATGACTTTCTCCCAGTGCCCGGCAGTGAAATTGGAAACGTCCAGAGATTGCGCCCACAGGAAAGCTGCCAGCACTGAAAGCTGTAGCTGGTTTTCACTGTCCCTTGGAACTGCATTCGCTGCCACACAGACATTCGCGCTCTGCTAAAGCTTTGCTTCGTAATGCGGCAACACTCTGTATCTCTCTCTGGCAGAGCCCGGCAGTGAAATTGGAAACGTCCAGAGATTGCGCCCACAGGAAAGCTGCCAGCACTGAAAGCTGTAGCTGGTTTTCACTGTCCCTTGGAACTGCATTCGCTGCCACACAGACATTCGCGCTCTGCTAAAGCTTTGCTTCCTAATGGGGCAACACTCTGTATCTCTCTCTGGCAGAGTCCGGCAGTGAAATTGGAAACGTCCAGAGATTGCGCCCACAGGAAAGCTGCCAGCACTGAAAGCTGTAGCTGGTTTTCACTGTCCCTTGGAACTGCATTCGCTGCCACACAGACATTCGCGCTCTGCTAAAGCATTGCTTCCTAATGGGGCAACACTCTCTATGACTTTCTCCCAGTGCCCGGCAGTGAAATTGGAAACGTCCAGAGATTGCGCCCACAGGAAAGCTGCCAGCACTGAAAGCTGTAGCTGGTTTTCACTGTCCCTTGGAACTGCATTCGCTGCCACACAGACATTCGCGCTCTGCTAAAGCTTTGCTTCGTAATGGGGCAACACTCTGTATCTCTCTCTGGCAGAGCCCGGCAGTGAAATTGGAAACGTCCAGAGATTGCGCCCACAGGAAAGCTGCCAGCACTGAAAGCTGTAGCTGGTTTTCACTGTCCCTTGGAACTGCATTCGCTGCCACACAGACATTCGTGCTCTGCTAAAGCTTTGCTTCCTAATGGGGCAACACTCTCTATGACTTTCTCCCAGTGCCCGGCAGTGAAATTGGAAACGTCCAGAGATTGCGCCCACAGGAAAGCTGCCAGCACTGAAAGCTGTAGCTGGTTTTCACTGTCCCTTGGAACTGCATTCGCTGCCACACAGACATTCGCGCTCTGCTAAAGCTTTGCTTCGTAATGGGGCAACACTCTGTATCTCTCTCTGGCAGAGCCCGGCAGTGAAATTGGAAACGTCCAGAGATTGCGCCCACAGGAAAGCTGCCAGCACTGAAAGCTGTAGCTGGTTTTCACTGTCCCTCGGAACTGCATTCGCTGCCACACAGACATTCGCGCTCTGCTAAAGCTTTGCTTCGTAATGGGGCAACACTCTGTATCTCTCTCTGGCAGAGCCCGGCAGTGAAATTGGAAACATCCAGAGATTGCGCCCACAGGAAAGCTGCCAGCACTGAAAGCTGTAGCTGGTTTTCACTGTCCCTTGGAACTGCATTCGCTGCCACACAGACATTCGCGCTCTGCTAAAGCTTTGCTTCCTAATGGGGCAACACTCTGTATCTCTCTCTGGCAGAGCCCGGCAGTGAAATTGGAAACGTCCAGAGATTGCGCCCACAGGAAAGCTGCCAGCACTGAAAGCTGTAGCTGGTTTTCACTGTCCCTTGGAACTGCATTCGCTGCCACACAGACATTCGCGCTCTGCTAAAGCTTTGCTTCGTAATGGGGCAACACTCTGTATCTCTCTCTGGCAGAGCCCGGCAGTGAAATTGGAAACGTCCAGAGATTGCGCCCACAGGAAAGCTGCCAGCACTGAAAGCTGTAGCTGGTTTTCACTGTCCCTTGGAACTGCATTCGCTGCCACACAGACATTCGCGCTCTGCTAAAGCATTACTTCGTAATGGGGCAACACTCTGTATCTCTCTCTGGCAGAGCCCGGCAGTGAAATTGGAAACGTCCAGAGATTGCGCCCACAGGAAAGCTGCCAGCACTGAAAGCTGTAGCTGGTTTTCACTGTCCCTTGGAGCTGCATTCGCTGCCACACAGACATTCGCGCTCTGCTAAAGCATTGCTTCGTAATGGGGAACACTCTGTATCTCTCTCTGGCAGAGCCCGGCAGTGAAATTGGAAACGTCCAGAGATTGCGCCCACAGGAAAGCTGCCAGCACTGAAAGCTGTAGCTGGTTTTCACTGTCCCTTGGAACTGCATTCGCTGCCACACAGACATTCGCGCTCTGCTAAAGCTTTGCTTCCTAATGGGGCAACACTCTCTATGACTTTCTCCCAGTGCCCGGCAGTGAAATTGGAAACGTCCAGAGATTGCGCCCACAGGAAAGCTGCCAGCACTGAAAGCTGTAGCTGGTTTTCACTGTCCCTTGGAACTGCATTCGCTGCCACACAGACATTCGCGCTCTGCTAAAGCTTTGCTTCGTAATGGGGCAACACTCTGTATCTCTCTCTGGCAGAGCCCGGCTGCCAAATTGGAAACGTCCAGAGATTGCGCCCACAGGATAGCTGCCAGCACTGAAAGCTGTAGCTGGTTTTCACTGTCCCTTGGAACTGCATTCGCTGCCACACAGACATTCGCGCTCTGCTAAAGCATTGCTTCGTAATGGGGCAACACTCTGTATCTCTCTCTGGCAGAGCCCGGCAGTGAAATTGGAAACGTCCAGAGATTGCGCCCACAGGAAAGCTGCCAGCACTGAAAGCTGTAGCTGGTTTTCACTGTCCCTTGGAACTGCATTCGCTGCCACACAGACATTCGCGCTCTGCTAAAGCTTTGCTTCGTAATGGGGCAACACTCTGTATCTCTCTGGCAGAGCCCGGCAGTGAAATTGGAAACGTCCAGAGATTGCGCCCATTGGAAAGCTGCCAGCACTGAAAGCTGTAGCTGGTTTTCACTGTCCCTTGGAACTGCATTCGCTGCCACACAGACATTCGCGCTCTGCTAAAGCTTTGCTTCGTAATGCGGCAACACTCTGTATCTCTCTCTGGCAGAGCCCGGCAGTGAAATTGGAAACGTCCAGAGATTGCGCCCACAGGAAAGCTGCCAGCACTGAAAGCTGTAGCTGGTTTTCACTGTCCCTTGGAACTGCATTCGCTGCCACACAGACATTCGCGCTCTGCTAAAGCTTTGCTTCGTAATGGGGCAACACTCTCTATGACTTTCTCCCAGTGCCCGGCAGTGAAATTGGAAACGTCCAGAGATTGCGCCCACAGGAAAGCTGCCAGCACTGAAAGCTGTAGCTGGTTTTCACTGTCCCTTGGAACTGCATTCGCTGCCACACAGACATTCGCGCTCTGCTAAAGCTTTGCTTCGTAATGGGGCAACACTCTGTATCTCTCTCTGGCAGAGCCCGGCAGTGAAATTGGAAACGTCCAGAGATTGCGCCCACAGGAAAGCTGCCAGCACTGAAAGCTGTAGCTGGTTTTCACTGTCCCTTGGAACTGCATTCGCTGCCACACAGACATTCGCGCTCTGCTAAAGCTTTGCTTCGTAATGGGGCAACACTCTGTATCTCTCTCTGGCAGAGCCCGGCAGTGAAATTGGAAACGTCCAGAGATTGCGCCCACAGGAAAGCTGCCAGCACTGAAAGCTGTAGCTGGTTTTCACTGTCCCTTGGAACTGCATTCGCTGCCACACAGACATTCGCGCTCTGCTAAAGCATTGCTTCGTAATGGGGAACACTCTGTATCTCTCTCTGGCAGAGCCCGGCAGTGAAATTGGAAACGTCCAGAGATTGCGCCCACAGGAAAGCTGCCAGCACTGAAAGCTGTAGCTGGTTTTCACTGTCCCTTGGAACTGCATTCGCTGCCACACAGACATTCGCGCTCTGCTAAAGCTTTGCTTCCTCATGGGGCAACACTCTCTATGACTTTCTCCCAGTGCCCGTCAGTGAAATTGGAAACGTCCAGAGATTGCGCCCACAGGAAAGCTGCCAGCACTGAAAGCTGTAGCTGGTTTTCACTGTCCCTTGGAACTGCATTCGCTGCCACACAGACATTCGCGCTCTGCTAAAGCATTACTTCGTAATGGGGCAACACTCTGTATCTCTCTCTGGCAGAGCCCGGCAGTGAAATTGGAAACGTCCAGAGATTGCGCCCACAGGAAAGCTGCCAGCACTGAAAGCTGTAGCTGGTTTTCACTGTCCCTTGGAACTGCATTCGCTGCCACACAGACATTCGCGCTCTGCTAAAGCTTTGCTTCGTAATGGGGCAACACTCTGTATCTCTCTCTGGCAGAGCCCGGCAGTGAAATTGGAAACATCCAGAGATTGCGCCCACAGGAAAGCTGCCAGCACTGAAAGCTGTAGCTGGTTTTCACTGTCCCTTGGAACTGCATTCGCTGCCACACAGACATTCGCGCTCTGCTAAAGCTTTGCTTCGTAATGGGGCAACACTCTGTATCTCTCTCTGGCAGAGCCCGGCAGTGAAATTGGAAACGTCCAGAGATTGCGCCCACAGGAAAGCTGCCAGCACTGAAAGCTGTAGCTGGTTTTCACTGTCCCTTGGAACTGCATTCGCTGCCACACAGACATTCGCGCTCTGCTAAAGCTTTGCTTCGTAATGGGGCAACACTCTGTATCTCTCTCTGGCAGAGCCCGGCAGTGAAATTGGAAACGTCCAGAGATTGCGCCCACAGGAAAGCTGCCAGCACTGAAAGCTGTAGCTGGTTTTCACTGTCCCTCGGAACTGCATTCGCTGCCACACAGACATTCGCGCTCTGCTAAAGCTTTGCTTCGTAATGGGGCAACACTCTGTATCTCTCTCTGGCAGAGCCCGGCAGTGAAATTGGAAACGTCCAGAGATTGCGCCCACAGGAAAGCTGCCAGCACTGAAAGCTGTAGCTGGTTTTCACTGTCCCTTGGAACTGCATTCGCTGCCACACAGACATTCGCGCTCTGCTAAAGCATTACTTCGTAATGGGGCAACACTCTGTATCTCTCTCTGGCAGAGCCCGGCAGTGAAATTGGAAACGTCCAGAGATTGCGCCCACAGGAAAGCTGCCAGCACTGAAAGCTGTAGCTGGTTTTCACTGTCCCTTGGAACTGCATTCGCTGCCACACAGACATTCGCGCTCTGCTAAAGCATTGCTTCCTAATGGGGCAATACTCTCTATGACTTTCTCCCAGTGCCCGGCAGTGAAATTGGAAACGTCCAGAGATTGCGCCCACAGGAAAGCTGCCAGCACTGAAAGCTGTAGCTGGTTTTCACTGTCCCTTGGAACTGCATTCGCTGCCACACAGACATTCGCGCTCTGCTAAAGCATTGCTTCGTAATGGGGAACACTCTGTATCTCTCTCTGGCAGAGCCCGGCAGTGAAATTGGAAACGTCCAGAGATTGCGCCCACAGGAAAGCTGCCAGCACTGAAAGCTGTAGCTGGTTTTCACTGTCCCTTGGAACTGCATTCGCTGCCACACAGACATTCGCGCTCTGCTAAAGCTTTGCTTCCTCATGGGGCAACACTCTCTATGACTTTCTCCCAGTGCCCGGCAGTGAAATTGGAAACGTCCAGAGATTGCGCCCACAGGAAAGCTGCCAGCACTGAAAGCTGTAGCTGGTTTTCACTGTCCCTCGGAACTGCATTCGCTGCCACACAGACATTCGCGCTCTGCTAAAGCTTTGCTTCGTAATGGGGCAACACTCTGTATCTCTCTCTGGCAGAGCCCGGCAGTGAAATTGGAAACGTCCAGAGATTGCGCCCACAGGAAAGCTGCCAGCACTGAAAGCTGTAGCTGGTTTTCACTGTCCCTTGGAACTGCATTCGCTGCCACACAGACATTCGCGCTCTGCTAAAGCATTACTTCGTAATGGGGCAACACTCTGTATCTCTCTCTGGCAGAGCCCGGCAGTGAAATTGGAAACGTCCAGAGATTGCGCCCACAGGAAAGCTGCCAGCACTGAAAGCTGTAGCTGGTTTTCACTGTCCCTTGGAACTGCATTCGCTGCCACACAGACATTCGCGCTCTGCTAAAGCATTGCTTCGTAATGGGGAACACTCTGTATCTCTCTCTGGCAGAGCCCGGCAGTGAAATTGGAAACGTCCAGAGATTGCGCCCACAGGAAAGCTGCCAGCACTGAAAGCTGTAGCTGGTTTTCACTGTCCCTTGGAACTGCATTCGCTGCCACACAGACATTCGCGCTCTGCTAAAGCATTGCTTCGTAATGAGGCAACACTCTGTATCTCTCTCTGGCAGAGCCCGGCAGTGAAATTGGAAACGTCCAGAGATTGCGCCCACAGGAAAGCTGCCAGCACTGAAAGCTGTAGCTGGTTTTCACTGTCCCTTGGAACTGCATTCGCTGCCACACAGACATTCGCGCTCTGCTAAAGCTTTGCTTCGTAATGGGGCAACACTCTGTATCTCTCTCTGGCAGAGCCCGGCAGTGAAATTGGAAACGTCCAGAGATTGCGCCCACAGGAAAGCTGCCAGCACTGAAAGCTGTAGCTGGTTTTCACTGTCCCTTGGAACTGCATTCGCTGCCACACAGACATTCGCGCTCTGCTAAAGCTTTGCTTCGTAATGGGGCAACACTCTGTATCTCTCTGGCAGAGCCCGGCAGTGAAATTGGAAACGTCCAGAGATTGCGCCCACAGGAAAGCTGCCAGCACTGAAAGCTGTAGCTGGTTTTCACTGTCCCTTGGAACTGCATTCGCTGCCACACAGACATTCGCGCTCTGCTAAAGCTTTGCTTCGTAATGCGGCAACACTCTGTATCTCTCTCTGGCAGAGCCCGGCAGTGAAATTGGAAACGTCCAGAGATTGCGCCCACAGGAAAGCTGCCAGCACTGAAAGCTGTAGCTGGTTTTCACTGTCCCTTGGAACTGCATTCGCTGCCACACAGACATTCGCGCTCTGCTAAAGCTTTGCTTCGTAATGGGGCAACACTCTGTATCTCTCTCTGGCAGAGCCCGGCAGTGAAATTGGAAACGTCCAGAGATTGCGCCCACAGGAAAGCTGCCAGCACTGAAAGCTGTAGCTGGTTTTCACTGTCCCTTGGAACTGCATTCGCTGCCACACAGACATTCGCGCTCTGCTAAAGCTTTGCTTCCTAATGGGGCAACACTCTCTATGACTTTCTCCCAGTGCCCGGCAGTGAAATTGGAAACGTCCAGAGATTGCGCCCACAGGAAAGCTGCCAGCACTGAAAGCTGTAGCTGGTTTTCACTGTCCCTTGGA
This sequence comes from Mycteria americana, assembly GCF_035582795.1. Taxonomy (NCBI): domain Eukaryota; kingdom Metazoa; phylum Chordata; class Aves; order Ciconiiformes; family Ciconiidae; genus Mycteria; species Mycteria americana. The sequence continues at coordinate 127,473 of NW_027445645.1, forward strand.
ACTGCATTCGCTGCCACACAGACATTCGCGCTCTGCTAAAGCTTTGCTTCGTAATGGGGCAACACTCTGTATCTCTCTCTGGCAGAGCCCGGCAGTGAAATTGGAAACGTCCAGAGATTGCGCCCACAGGAAAGCTGCCAGCACTGAAAGCTGTAGCTGGTTTTCACTGTCCCTCGGAACTGCATTCGCTGCCACACAGACATTCGCGCTCTGCTAAAGCTTTGCTTCGTAATGGGGCAACACTCTGTATCTCTCTCTGGCAGAGCCCGGCAGTGAAATTGGAAACGTCCAGAGATTGCGCCCACAGGAAAGCTGCCAGCACTGAAAGCTGTAGCTGGTTTTCACTGTCCCTTGGAACTGCATTCGCTGCCACACAGACATTCGCGCTCTGCTAAAGCTTTGCTTCGTAATGGGGCAACACTCTGTATCTCTCTCTGGCAGAGCCCGGCAGTGAAATTGGAAACGTCCAGAGATTGCACCCACAGGAAAGCTGCCAGCACTGAAAGCTGTAGCTGGTTTTCACTGTCCCTTGGAACTGCATTCGCTGCCACACAGACATTCGCGCTCTGCTAAAGCATTACTTCGTAATGGGGCAACACTCTGTATCTCTCTCTGGCAGAGCCCGGCAGTGAAATTGGAAACGTCCAGAGATTGCGCCCACAGGAAAGCTGCCAGCACTGAAAGCTGTAGCTGGTTTTCACTGTCCCTTGGAACTGCATTCGCTGCCACACAGACATTCGCGCTCTGCTAAAGCATTGCTTCCTAATGGGGCAATACTCTCTATGACTTTCTCCCAGTGCCCGGCAGTGAAATTGGAAACGTCCAGAGATTGCGCCCACAGGAAAGCTGCCAGCACTGAAAGCTGTAGCTGGTTTTCACTGTCCCTTGGAACTGCATTCGCTGCCACACAGACATTCGCGCTCTGCTAAAGCATTGCTTCGTAATGGGGAACACTCTGTATCTCTCTCTGGCAGAGCCCGGCAGTGAAATTGGAAACGTCCAGAGATTGCGCCCACAGGAAAGCTGCCAGCACTGAAAGCTGTAGCTGGTTTTCACTGTCCCTTGGAACTGCATTCGCTGCCACACAGACATTCGCGCTCTGCTAAAGCTTTGCTTCCTCATGGGGCAACACTCTCTATGACTTTCTCCCAGTGCCCGGCAGTGAAATTGGAAACGTCCAGAGATTGCGCCCACAGGAAAGCTGCCAGCACTGAAAGCTGTAGCTGGTTTTCACTGTCCCTTGGAACTGCATTCGCTGCCACACAGACATTCGCGCTCTGCTAAAGCTTTGCTTCGTAATGGGGCAACACTCTGTATCTCTCTCTGGCAGAGCCCGGCAGTGAAATTGGAAACGTCCAGAGATTGCGCCCACAGGAAAGCTGCCAGCACTGAAAGCTGTAGCTGGTTTTCACTGTCCCTCGGAACTGCATTCGCTGCCACACAGACATTCGCGCTCTGCTAAAGCTTTGCTTCGTAATGGGGCAACACTCTGTATCTCTCTCTGGCAGAGCCCGGCAGTGAAATTGGAAACGTCCAGAGATTGCGCCCACAGGAAAGCTGCCAGCACTGAAAGCTGTAGCTGGTTTTCACTGTCCCTTGGAACTGCATTCGCTGCCACACAGACATTCGCGCTCTGCTAAAGCATTACTTCGTAATGGGGCAACACTCTGTATCTCTCTCTGGCAGAGCCCGGCAGTGAAATTGGAAACGTCCAGAGATTGCGCCCACAGGAAAGCTGCCAGCACTGAAAGCTGTAGCTGGTTTTCACTGTCCCTTGGAACTGCATTCGCTGCCACACAGACATTCGCGCTCTGCTAAAGCATTGCTTCGTAATGGGGAACACTCTGTATCTCTCTCTGGCAGAGCCCGGCAGTGAAATTGGAAACGTCCAGAGATTGCGCCCACAGGAAAGCTGCCAGCACTGAAAGCTGTAGCTGGTTTTCACTGTCCCTTGGAACTGCATTCGCTGCCACACAGACATTCGCGCTCTGCTAAAGCATTGCTTCGTAATGAGGCAACACTCTGTATCTCTCTCTGGCAGAGCCCGGCAGTGAAATTGGAAACGTCCAGAGATTGCGCCCACAGGAAAGCTGCCAGCACTGAAAGCTGTAGCTGGTTTTCACTGTCCCTTGGAACTGCATTCGCTGCCACACAGACATTCGCGCTCTGCTAAAGCTTTGCTTCGTAATGGGGCAACACTCTGTATCTCTCTCTGGCAGAGCCCGGCAGTGAAATTGGAAACGTCCAGAGATTGCGCCCACAGGAAAGCTGCCAGCACTGAAAGCTGTAGCTGGTTTTCACTGTCCCTTGGAACTGCATTCGCTGCCACACAGACATTCGCGCTCTGCTAAAGCTTTGCTTCGTAATGGGGCAACACTCTGTATCTCTCTGGCAGAGCCCGGCAGTGAAATTGGAAACGTCCAGAGATTGCGCCCACAGGAAAGCTGCCAGCACTGAAAGCTGTAGCTGGTTTTCACTGTCCCTTGGAACTGCATTCGCTGCCACACAGACATTCGCGCTCTGCTAAAGCTTTGCTTCGTAATGCGGCAACACTCTGTATCTCTCTCTGGCAGAGCCCGGCAGTGAAATTGGAAACGTCCAGAGATTGCGCCCACAGGAAAGCTGCCAGCACTGAAAGCTGTAGCTGGTTTTCACTGTCCCTTGGAACTGCATTCGCTGCCACACAGACATTCGCGCTCTGCTAAAGCTTTGCTTCGTAATGGGGCAACACTCTGTATCTCTCTCTGGCAGAGCCCGGCAGTGAAATTGGAAACGTCCAGAGATTGCGCCCACAGGAAAGCTGCCAGCACTGAAAGCTGTAGCTGGTTTTCACTGTCCCTTGGAACTGCATTCGCTGCCACACAGACATTCGCGCTCTGCTAAAGCTTTGCTTCCTAATGGGGCAACACTCTCTATGACTTTCTCCCAGTGCCCGGCAGTGAAATTGGAAACGTCCAGAGATTGCGCCCACAGGAAAGCTGCCAGCACTGAAAGCTGTAGCTGGTTTTCACTGTCCCTTGGAACTGCATTCGCTGCCACACAGACATTCGCGCTCTGCTAAAGCTTTGCTTCGTAATGGGGCAACACTCTGTATCTCTCTCTGGCAGAGCCCGGCAGTGAAATTGGAAACGTCCAGAGATTGCGCCCACAGGAAAGCTGCCAGCACTGAAAGCTGTAGCTGGTTTTCACTGTCCCTCGGAACTGCATTCGCTGCCACACAGACATTCGCGCTCTGCTAAAGCTTTGCTTCGTAATGGGGCAACACTCTGTATCTCTCTCTGGCAGAGCCCGGCAGTGAAATTGGAAACGTCCAGAGATTGCGCCCACAGGAAAGCTGCCAGCACTGAAAGCTGTAGCTGGTTTTCACTGTCCCTCGGAACTGCATTCGCTGCCACACAGACATTCGCGCTCTGCTAAAGCTTTGCTTCGTAATGGGGCAACACTCTGTATCTCTCTCTGGCAGAGCCCGGCAGTGAAATTGGAAACGTCCAGAGATTGCGCCCACAGGAAAGCTGCCAGCACTGAAAGCTGTAGCTGGTTTTCACTGTCCCTTGGAACTGCATTCGCTGCCACACAGACATTCGCGCTCTGCTAAAGCTTTGCTTCCTAATGGGGCAACACTCTCTATGACTTTCTCCCAGTGCCCGGCAGTGAAATTGGAAACGTCCAGAGATTGCGCCCACAGGAAAGCTGCCAGCACTGAAAGCTGTAGCTGCTTTTCACTGTCCCTTGGAACTGCATTCGCTGCCACACAGACATTCGCGCTCTGCTAAAGCTTTGCTTCCTAATGGGGCAACACTCTCTATGACTTTCTCCCAGTGCCCGGCAGTGAAATTGGAAACGTCCAGAGATTGCGCCCACAGGAAAGCTGCCAGCACTGAAAGCTGTAGCTGGTTTTCACTGTCCCTTGGAACTGCATTCGCTGCCACACAGACATTCGCGCTCTGCTAAAGCTTTGCTTCGTAATGGGGCAACACTCTGTATCTCTCTCTGGCAGAGCCCGGCAGTGAAATTGGAAACGTCCAGAGATTGCGCCCACAGGAAAGCTGCCAGCACTGAAAGCTGTAGCTGGTTTTCACTGTCCCTTGGAACTGCATTCGCTGCCACACAGACATTCGCGCTCTGCTAAAGCTTTGCTTCGTAATGGGGCAACACTCTGTATCTCTCTCTGGCAGAGCCCGGCAGTGAAATTGGAAACGTCCAGAGATTGCACCCACAGGAAAGCTGCCAGCACTGAAAGCTGTAGCTGGTTTTCACTGTCCCTTGGAACTGCATTCGCTGCCACACAGACATTCGCGCTCTGCTAAAGCATTACTTCGTAATGGGGCAACACTCTGTATCTCTCTCTGGCAGAGCCCGGCAGTGAAATTGGAAACGTCCAGAGATTGCGCCCACAGGAAAGCTGCCAGCACTGAAAGCTGTAGCTGGTTTTCACTGTCCCTTGGAACTGCATTCGCTGCCACACAGACATTCGCGCTCTGCTAAAGCATTGCTTCCTAATGGGGCAATACTCTCTATGACTTTCTCCCAGTGCCCGGCAGTGAAATTGGAAACGTCCAGAGATTGCGCCCACAGGAAAGCTGCCAGCACTGAAAGCTGTAGCTGGTTTTCACTGTCCCTTGGAACTGCATTCGCTGCCACACAGACATTCGCGCTCTGCTAAAGCATTGCTTCGTAATGGGGAACACTCTGTATCTCTCTCTGGCAGAGCCCGGCAGTGAAATTGGAAACGTCCAGAGATTGCGCCCACAGGAAAGCTGCCAGCACTGAAAGCTGTAGCTGGTTTTCACTGTCCCTTGGAACTGCATTCGCTGCCACACAGACATTCGCGCTCTGCTAAAGCTTTGCTTCCTCATGGGGCAACACTCTCTATGACTTTCTCCCAGTGCCCGGCAGTGAAATTGGAAACGTCCAGAGATTGCGCCCACAGGAAAGCTGCCAGCACTGAAAGCTGTAGCTGGTTTTCACTGTCCCTTGGAACTGCATTCGCTGCCACACAGACATTCGCGCTCTGCTAAAGCTTTGCTTCGTAATGGGGCAACACTCTGTATCTCTCTCTGGCAGAGCCCGGCAGTGAAATTGGAAACGTCCAGAGATTGCGCCCACAGGAAAGCTGCCAGCACTGAAAGCTGTAGCTGGTTTTCACTGTCCCTCGGAACTGCATTCGCTGCCACACAGACATTCGCGCTCTGCTAAAGCTTTGCTTCGTAATGGGGCAACACTCTGTATCTCTCTCTGGCAGAGCCCGGCAGTGAAATTGGAAACGTCCAGAGATTGCGCCCACAGGAAAGCTGCCAGCACTGAAAGCTGTAGCTGGTTTTCACTGTCCCTTGGAACTGCATTCGCTGCCACACAGACATTCGCGCTCTGCTAAAGCATTACTTCGTAATGGGGCAACACTCTGTATCTCTCTCTGGCAGAGCCCGGCAGTGAAATTGGAAACGTCCAGAGATTGCGCCCACAGGAAAGCTGCCAGCACTGAAAGCTGTAGCTGGTTTTCACTGTCCCTTGGAACTGCATTCGCTGCCACACAGACATTCGCGCTCTGCTAAAGCATTGCTTCGTAATGGGGAACACTCTGTATCTCTCTCTGGCAGAGCCCGGCAGTGAAATTGGAAACGTCCAGAGATTGCGCCCACAGGAAAGCTGCCAGCACTGAAAGCTGTAGCTGGTTTTCACTGTCCCTTGGAACTGCATTCGCTGCCACACAGACATTCGCGCTCTGCTAAAGCATTGCTTCGTAATGAGGCAACACTCTGTATCTCTCTCTGGCAGAGCCCGGCAGTGAAATTGGAAACGTCCAGAGATTGCGCCCACAGGAAAGCTGCCAGCACTGAAAGCTGTAGCTGGTTTTCACTGTCCCTTGGAACTGCATTCGCTGCCACACAGACATTCGCGCTCTGCTAAAGCTTTGCTTCGTAATGGGGCAACACTCTGTATCTCTCTCTGGCAGAGCCCGGCAGTGAAATTGGAAACGTCCAGAGATTGCGCCCACAGGAAAGCTGCCAGCACTGAAAGCTGTAGCTGGTTTTCACTGTCCCTTGGAACTGCATTCGCTGCCACACAGACATTCGCGCTCTGCTAAAGCTTTGCTTCGTAATGGGGCAACACTCTGTATCTCTCTGGCAGAGCCCGGCAGTGAAATTGGAAACGTCCAGAGATTGCGCCCACAGGAAAGCTGCCAGCACTGAAAGCTGTAGCTGGTTTTCACTGTCCCTTGGAACTGCATTCGCTGCCACACAGACATTCGCGCTCTGCTAAAGCTTTGCTTCGTAATGCGGCAACACTCTGTATCTCTCTCTGGCAGAGCCCGGCAGTGAAATTGGAAACGTCCAGAGATTGCGCCCACAGGAAAGCTGCCAGCACTGAAAGCTGTAGCTGGTTTTCACTGTCCCTTGGAACTGCATTCGCTGCCACACAGACATTCGCGCTCTGCTAAAGCTTTGCTTCGTAATGGGGCAACACTCTGTATCTCTCTCTGGCAGAGCCCGGCAGTGAAATTGGAAACGTCCAGAGATTGCGCCCACAGGAAAGCTGCCAGCACTGAAAGCTGTAGCTGGTTTTCACTGTCCCTTGGAACTGCATTCGCTGCCACACAGACATTCGCGCTCTGCTAAAGCTTTGCTTCCTAATGGGGCAACACTCTCTATGACTTTCTCCCAGTGCCCGGCAGTGAAATTGGAAACGTCCAGAGATTGCGCCCACAGGAAAGCTGCCAGCACTGAAAGCTGTAGCTGGTTTTCACTGTCCCTTGGAACTGCATTCGCTGCCACACAGACATTCGCGCTCTGCTAAAGCTTTGCTTCGTAATGGGGCAACACTCTGTATCTCTCTCTGGCAGAGCCCGGCAGTGAAATTGGAAACGTCCAGAGATTGCGCCCACAGGAAAGCTGCCAGCACTGAAAGCTGTAGCTGGTTTTCACTGTCCCTCGGAACTGCATTCGCTGCCACACAGACATTCGCGCTCTGCTAAAGCTTTGCTTCGTAATGGGGCAACACTCTGTATCTCTCTCTGGCAGAGCCCGGCAGTGAAATTGGAAACGTCCAGAGATTGCGCCCACAGGAAAGCTGCCAGCACTGAAAGCTGTAGCTGGTTTTCACTGTCCCTCGGAACTGCATTCGCTGCCACACAGACATTCGCGCTCTGCTAAAGCTTTGCTTCGTAATGGGGCAACACTCTGTATCTCTCTCTGGCAGAGCCCGGCAGTGAAATTGGAAACGTCCAGAGATTGCGCCCACAGGAAAGCTGCCAGCACTGAAAGCTGTAGCTGGTTTTCACTGTCCCTTGGAACTGCATTCGCTGCCACACAGACATTCGCGCTCTGCTAAAGCTTTGCTTCCTAATGGGGCAACACTCTCTATGACTTTCTCCCAGTGCCCGGCAGTGAAATTGGAAACGTCCAGAGATTGCGCCCACAGGAAAGCTGCCAGCACTGAAAGCTGTAGCTGCTTTTCACTGTCCCTTGGAACTGCATTCGCTGCCACACAGACATTCGCGCTCTGCTAAAGCTTTGCTTCCTAATGGGGCAACACTCTCTATGACTTTCTCCCAGTGCCCGGCAGTGAAATTGGAAACGTCCAGAGATTGCGCCCACAGGAAAGCTGCCAGCACTGAAAGCTGTAGCTGGTTTTCACTGTCCCTTGGAACTGCATTCGCTGCCACACAGACATTCGCGCTCTGCTAAAGCTTTGCTTCGTAATGGGGCAACACTCTGTATCTCTCTCTGGCAGAGCCCGGCAGTGAAATTGGAAACGTCCAGAGATTGCGCCCACAGGAAAGCTGCCAGCACTGAAAGCTGTAGCTGGTTTTCACTGTCCCTTGGAACTGCATTCGCTGCCACACAGACATTCGCGCTCTGCTAAAGCTTTGCTTCGTAATGGGGCAACACTCTGTATCTCTCTCTGGCAGAGCCCGGCAGTGAAATTGGAAACGTCCAGAGATTGCGCCAACAGGAAAGCTGCCAGCACTGAAAGCTGTAGCTGGTTTTCACTGTCCCTCGGAACTGCATTCGCTGCCACACAGACATTCGCGCTCTGCTAAAGCTTTGCTTCGTAATGGGGCAACACTCTCTATCTCTCTCTGGCAGAGCCCGGCAGTGAAATTGGAAACGTCCAGAGATTGCGCCCACAGGAAAGCTGCCAGCACTGAAAGCTGTAGCTGGTTTTCACTGTCCCTTGGAACTGCATTCGCTGCCACACAGACATTCGCGCTCTGCTAAAGCTTTGCTTCGTAATGGGGCAACACTCTGTATCTCTCTCTGGCAGAGCCCGGCAGTGAAATTGGAAACGTCCAGAGATTGCGCCCACAGGAAAGCTGCCAGCACTGAAAGCTGTAGCTGGTTTTCACTGTCCCTTGGAACTGCATTCGCTGCCACACAGACATTCGCGCTCTGCTAAAGCTTTGCTTCGTAATGGGGCAACACTCTCTATGACTTTCTCCCAGTGCCCGGCAGTGAAATTGGAAACGTCCAGAGATTGCGCCCACAGGAAAGCTGCCAGCACTGAAAGCTGTAGCTGGTTTTCACTGTCCCTTGGAACTGCATTCGCTGCCACACAGACATTCGCGCTCTGCTAAAGCTTTGCTTCGTAATGGGGCAACACTCTGTATCTCTCTCTGGCAGAGCCCGGCTGCCAAATTGGAAACGTCCAGAGATTGCGCCCACAGGATAGCTGCCAGCACTGAAAGCTGTAGCTGGTTTTCACTGTCCCTTGGAACTGCATTCGCTGCCACACAGACATTCGCGCTCTGCTAAAGCTTTGCTTCGTAATGGGGCAACACTCTGTATCTCTCTCTGGCAGAGCCCGGCAGTGAAATTGGAAACGTCCAGAGATTGCGCCCACAGGAAAGCTGCCAGCACTGAAAGCTGTAGCTGGTTTTCACTGTCCCTTGGAACTGCATTCGCTGCCACACAGACATTCGCGCTCTGCTAAAGCTTTGCTTCGTAATGGGGCAACACTCTGTATCTCTCTCTGGCAGAGCCCGGCTGCCAAATTGGAAACGTGCAGAGATTGCGCCCACAGGATAGCTGCCAGCACTGAAAGCTGTAGCTGGTTTTCACTGTCCCTTGGAACTGCATTCGCTGCCACACAGACATTCGCGCTCTGCTAAAGCATTGCTTCGTAATGGGGCAACACTCTGTATCTCTCTCTGGCAGAGCCCGGCAGTGAAATTGGAAACGTCCAGAGATTGCGCCCACAGGAAAGCTGCCAGCACTGAAAGCTGTAGCTGGTTTTCACTGTCCCTTGGAACTGCACTCGCTGCCACACAGACATTCGCGCTCTGCTAAAGCTTTGCTTCGTAATGGGGCAACACTCTGTATCTCTCTCTGGCAGAGCCCGGCAGTGAAATTGGAAACGTCCAGAGATTGCGCCCACAGGAAAGCTGCCAGCACTGAAAGCTGTAGCTGGTTTTTACTGTCCCTTGGAACTGCATTCGCTGCCACACAGACATTCGCGCTCTGCTAAAGCTTTGCTTCGTAATGGGGCAACACTCTGTATCTCTCTGGCAGAGCCCGGCAGTGAAATTGGAAACGTCCAGAGATTGCGCCCACAGGAAAGCTGCCAGCACTGAAAGCTGTAGCTGGTTTTCACTGTCCCTTGGAACTGCATTCGCTGCCACACAGACATTCGCGCTCTGCTAAAGCTTTGCTTCGTAATGGGGCAACACTCTGTATCTCTCTCTGGCAGAGCCCGGCAGTGAAATTGGAAACGTCCAGAGATTGCGCCCACAGGAAAGCTGCCAGCACTGAAAGCTGTAGCTGGTTTTCACTGTCCCTTGGAACTGCATTCGCTGCCACACAGACATTCGCGCTCTGCTAAAGCTTTGCTTCGTAATGGGGCAACACTCTGTATCTCTCTCTGGCAGAGCCCGGCAGTGAAATTGGAAACGTCCAGAGATTGCGCCCACAGGAAAGCTGCCAGCACTGAAAGCTGTAGCTGGTTTTCACTGTCCCTTGGAACTGCATTCGCTGCCACACAGACATTCGCGCTCTGCTAAAGCTTTGCTTCCTAATGGGGCAACACTCTCTATGATTTCTCCCAGTGCCCGGCAGTGAAATTGGAAACGTCCAGAGATTGCGCCCACAGGAAAGCTGCCAGCACTGAAAGCTGTAGCTGGTTTTCACTGTCCCTTGGAACTGCATTCGCTGCCACACAGACATTCGCGCTCTGCTAAAGCTTTGCTTCGTAATGGGGCAACACTCTGTATCTCTCTCTGGCAGAGCCCGGCAGTGAAATTGGAAACGTCCAGAGATTGCGCCCACAGGAAAGCTGCCAGCACTGAAAGCTGTAGCTGGTTTTCACTGTCCCTCGGAACTGCATTCGCTGCCACACAGACATTCGCGCTCTGCTAAAGCATTGCTTCGTAATGGGGAACACTCTGTATCTCTCTCTGGCAGAGCCCGGCAGTGAAATTGGAAACGTCCAGAGATTGCGCCCACAGGAAAGCTGCCAGCACTGAAAGCTGTAGCTGGTTTTCACTGTCCCTTGGAACTGCATTCGCTGCCACACAGACATTCGCGCTCTGCTAAAGCATTGCTTCGTAATGAGGCAACACTCTGTATCTCTCTCTGGCAGAGCCCGGCAGTGAAATTGGAAACGTCCAGAGATTGCGCCCACAGGAAAGCTGCCAGCACTGAAAGCTGTAGCTGGTTTTCACTGTCCCTTGGAACTGCATTCGCTGCCACACAGACATTCGCGCTCTGCTAAAGCTTTGCTTCGTAATGGGGCAACACTCTGTATCTCTCTCTGGCAGAGCCCGGCAGTGAAATTGGAAACGTCCAGAGATTGCGCCCACAGGAAAGCTGCCAGCACTGAAAGCTGTAGCTGGTTTTCACTGTCCCTTGGAACTGCATTCGCTGCCACACAGACATTCGCGCTCTGCTAAAGCATTGCTTCGTAATGAGGCAACACTCTGTATCTCTCTCTGGCAGAGCCCGGCAGTGAAATTGGAAACGTCCAGAGATTGCGCCCACAGGAAAGCTGCCAGCACTGAAAGCTGTAGCTGGTTTTCACTGTCCCTTGGAACTGCATTCGCTGCCACACAGACATTCGCGCTCTGCTAAAGCTTTGCTTCGTAATGGGGCAACACTCTGTATCTCTCTGGCAGAGCCCGGCAGTGAAATTGGAAACGTCCAGAGATTGCGCCCACAGGAAAGCTGCCAGCACTGAAAGCTGTAGCTGGTTTTCACTGTCCCTTGGAACTGCATTCGCTGCCACACAGACATTCGCGCTCTGCTAAAGCTTTGCTTCGTAATGCGGCAACACTCTGTATCTCTCTCTGGCAGAGCCCGGCAGTGAAATTGGAAACGTCCAGAGATTGCGCCCACAGGAAAGCTGCCAGCACTGAAAGCTGTAGCTGGTTTTCACTGTCCCTTGGAACTGCATTCGCTGCCACACAGACATTCGCGCTCTGCTAAAGCTTTGCTTCGTAATGGGGCAACACTCTGTATCTCTCTCTGGCAGAGCCCGGCAGTGAAATTGGAAACGTCCAGAGATTGCGCCCACAGGAAAGCTGCCAGCACTGAAAGCTGTAGCTGGTTTTCACTGTCCCTTGGAACTGCATTCGCTGCCACACAGACATTCGCGCTCTGCTAAAGCTTTGCTTCGTAATGGGGCAACACTCTCTATGACTTTCTCCCAGTGCCCGGCAGTGAAATTGGAAACGTCCAGAGATTGCGCCCACAGGAAAGCTGCCAGCACTGAAAGCTGTAGCTGGTTTTCACTGTCCCTTGGAACTGCATTCGCTGCCACACAGACATTCGCGCTCTGCTAAAGCTTTGCTTCGTAATGGGGCAACACTCTGTATCTCTCTCTGGCAGAGCCCGGCAGTGAAATTGGAAACGTCCAGAGATTGCGCCCACAGGAAAGCTGCCAGCACTGAAAGCTGTAGCTGGTTTTCACTGTCCCTCGGAACTGCATTCGCTGCCACACAGACATTCGCGCTCTGCTAAAGCTTTGCTTCGTAATGGGGCAACACTCTCTATCTCTCTCTGGCAGAGCCCGGCAGTGAAATTGGAAACGTCCAGAGATTGCGCCCACAGGAAAGCTGCCAGCACTGAAAGCTGTAGCTGGTTTTCACTGTCCCTCGGAACTGCATTCGCTGCCACACAGACATTCGCGCTCTGCTAAAGCTTTGCTTCGTAATGGGGCAACACTCTGTATCTCTCTCTGGCAGAGCCCGGCAGCGAAATTGGAAACGTCCAGAGATTGCGCCCACAGGAAAGCTGCCAGCACTGAAAGCTGTAGCTGGTTTTCACTGTCCCTTGGAACTGCATTCGCTGCCACACAGACATTCGCGCTCTGCTAAAGCATTGCTTCCTAATGGGGCAACACTCTCTATGACTTTCTCCCAGTGCCCAGCAGTGAAATTGGAAACGTCCAGAGATTGCGCCCACAGGAAAGCTGCCAGCACTGAAAGCTGTAGCTGGTTTTCACTGTCCCTTGGAACTGCATTCGCTGCCACACAGACATTCGCGCTCTGCTAAAGCTTTGCTTCCTAATGGGGCAACACTCTCTATGACTTTCTCCCAGTGCCCGGCAGTGAAATTGGAAACGTCCAGAGATTGCGCCCACAGGAAAGCTGCCAGCACTGAAAGCTGTAGCTGGTTTTCACTGTCCCTTGGAACTGCATTCGCTGCCACACAGACATTCGCGCTCTGCTAAAGCTTTGCTTCGTAATGGGGCAACACTCTGTATCTCTCTCTGGCAGAGCCCGGCAGTGAAATTGGAAACGTCCAGAGATTGCGCCCACAGGAAAGCTGCCAGCACTGAAAGCTGTAGCTGGTTTTCACTGTCCCTTGGAACTGCATTCGCTGCCACACAGACATTCGCGCTCTGCTAAAGCTTTGCTTCGTAATGGGGCAACACTCTGTATCTCTCTCTGGCAGAGCCCGGCAGTGAAATTGGAAACGTCCAGAGATTGCGCCAACAGGAAAGCTGCCAGCACTGAAAGCTGTAGCTGGTTTTCACTGTCCCTCGGAACTGCATTCGCTGCCACACAGACATTCGCGCTCTGCTAAAGCTTTGCTTCGTAATGGGGCAACACTCTCTATCTCTCTCTGGCAGAGCCCGGCAGTGAAATTGGAAACGTCCAGAGATTGCGCCCACAGGAAAGCTGCCAGCACTGAAAGCTGTAGCTGGTTTTCACTGTCCCTCGGAACTGCATTCGCTGCCACACAGACATTCGCGCTCTGCTAAAGCTTTGCTTCGTAATGGGGCAACACTCTCTATCTCTCTCTGGCAGAGCCCGGCAGTGAAATTGGAAACGTCCAGAGATTGCGCCCACAGGAAAGCTGCCAGCACTGAAAGCTGTAGCTGGTTTTCACTGTCCCTTGGAACTGCATTCGCTGCCACACAGACATTCGCGCTCTGCTAAAGCTTTGCTTCGTAATGGGGCAACACTCTGTATCTCTCTCTGGCAGAGCCCGGCAGTGAAATTGGAAACGTCCAGAGATTGCGCCCACAGGAAAGCTGCCAGCACTGAAAGCTGTAGCTGGTTTTCACTGTCCCTTGGAACTGCATTCGCTGCCACACAGACATTCGCGCTCTGCTAAAGCTTTGCTTCGTAATGGGGCAACACTCTCTATGACTTTCTCCCAGTGCCCGGCAGTGAAATTGGAAACGTCCAGAGATTGCGCCCACAGGAAAGCTGCCAGCACTGAAAGCTGTAGCTGGTTTTCACTGTCCCTTGGAACTGCATTCGCTGCCACACAGACATTCGCGCTCTGCTAAAGCTTTGCTTCGTAATGGGGAACACTCTGTATCTCTCTCTGGCAGAGCCCGGCAGTGAAATTGGAAACGTCCAGAGATTGCGCCCACAGGAAAGCTGCCAGCACTGAAAGCTGTAGCTGGTTTTCACTGTCCCTTGGAACTGCATTCGCTGCCACACAGACATTCGCGCTCTGCTAAAGCTTTGCTTCGTAATGGGGCAACACTCTGTATCTCTCTCTGGCAGAGCCCGGCAGTGAAATTGGAAACGTCCAGAGATTGCGCCCACAGGAAAGCTGCCAGCACTGAAAGCTGTAGCTGGTTTTCACTGTCCCTTGGAACTGCATTCGCTGCCACACAGACATTCGCGCTCTGCTAAAGCTTTGCTTCGTAATGGGGCAACACTCTGTATCTCTCTGGCAGAGCCCGGCAGTGAAATTGGAAACGTCCAGAGATTGCGCCCACAGGAAAGCTGCCAGCACTGAAAGCTGTAGCTGGTTTTCACTGTCCCTTGGAACTGCATTCGCTGCCACACAGACATTCGCGCTCTGCTAAAGCTTTGCTTCGTAATGCGGCAACACTCTGTATCTCTCTCTGGCAGAGCCCGGCAGTGAAATTGGAAACGTCCAGAGATTGCGCCCACAGGAAAGCTGCCAGCACTGAAAGCTGTAGCTGGTTTTCACTGTCCCTTGGAACTGCATTCGCTGCCACACAGACATTCGCGCTCTGCTAAAGCTTTGCTTCGTAATGGGGCAACACTCTGTATCTCTCTCTGGCAGAGCCCGGCAGTGAAATTGGAAACGTCCAGAGATTGCGCCCACAGGAAAGCTGCCAGCACTGAAAGCTGTAGCTGGTTTTCACTGTCCCTTGGAACTGCATTCGCTGCCACACAGACATTCGCGCTCTGCTAAAGCTTTGCTTCGTAATGGGGCAACACTCTCTATGACTTTCTCCCAGTGCCCGGCAGTGAAATTGGAAACGTCCAGAGATTGCGCCCACAGGAAAGCTGCCAGCACTGAAAGCTGTAGCTGGTTTTCACTGTCCCTTGGAACTGCATTCGCTGCCACACAGACATTCGCGCTCTGCTAAAGCTTTGCTTCGTAATGGGGCAACACTCTGTATCTCTCTCTGGCAGAGCCCGGCAGTGAAATTGGAAACGTCCAGAGATTGCGCCCACAGGAAAGCTGCCAGCACTGAAAGCTGTAGCTGGTTTTCACTGTCCCTCGGAACTGCATTCGCTGCCACACAGACATTCGCGCTCTGCTAAAGCTTTGCTTCGTAATGGGGCAACACTCTGTATCTCTCTCTGGCAGAGCCCGGCAGTGAAATTGGAAACGTCCAGAGATTGCGCCCACAGGAAAGCTGCCAGCACTGAAAGCTGTAGCTGGTTTTCACTGTCCCTCGGAACTGCATTCGCTGCCACACAGACATTCGCGCTCTGCTAAAGCTTTGCTTCGTAATGGGGCAACACTCTGTATCTCTCTCTGGCAGAGCCCGGCAGCGAAATTGGAAACGTCCAGAGATTGCGCCCACAGGAAAGCTGCCAGCACTGAAAGCTGTAGCTGGTTTTCACTGTCCCTTGGAACTGCATTCGCTGCCACACAGACATTCGCGCTCTGCTAAAGCTTTGCTTCGTAATGGGGCAACACTCTCTATGACTTTCTCCCAGTGCCCGGCAGTGAAATTGGAAACGTCCAGAGATTGCGCCCACAGGAAAGCTGCCAGCACTGAAAGCTGTAGCTGGTTTTCACTGTCCCTTGGAACTGCATTCGCTGCCACACAGACATTCGCGCTCTGCTAAAGCTTTGCTTCGTAATGGGGCAACACTCTGTATCTCTCTCTGGCAGAGCCCGGCAGTGAAATTGGAAACGTCCAGAGATTGCGCCCACAGGAAAGCTGCCAGCACTGAAAGCTGTAGCTGGTTTTCACTGTCCCTTGGAACTGCATTCGCTGCCACACAGACATTCGCGCTCTGCTAAAGCTTTGCTTCGTAATGGGGCAACACTCTCTATGACTTTCTCCCAGTGCCCGGCAGTGAAATTGGAAACGTCCAGAGATTGCGCCCACAGGAAAGCTGCCAGCACTGAAAGCTGTAGCTGGTTTTCACTGTCCCTTGGAACTGCATTCGCTGCCACACAGACATTCGCGCTCTGCTAAAGCTTTGCTTCGTAATGGGGCAACACTCTGTATCTCTCTCTGGCAGAGCCCGGCTGCCAAATTGGAAACGTCCAGAGATTGCGCCCACAGGATAGCTGCCAGCACTGAAAGCTGTAGCTGGTTTTCACTGTCCCTTGGAACTGCATTCGCTGCCACACAGACATTCGCGCTCTGCTAAAGCTTTGCTTCGTAATGGGGCAACACTCTGTATCTCTCTCTGGCAGAGCCCGGCAGTGAAATTGGAAACGTCCAGAGATTGCGCCCACAGGAAAGCTGCCAGCACTGAAAGCTGTAGCTGGTTTTCACTGTCCCTTGGAACTGCATTCGCTGCCACACAGACATTCGCGCTCTGCTAAAGCTTTGCTTCGTAATGGGGCAACACTCTGTATCTCTCTCTGGCAGAGCCCGGCTGCCAAATTGGAAACGTGCAGAGATTGCGCCCACAGGATAGCTGCCAGCACTGAAAGCTGTAGCTGGTTTTCACTGTCCCTTGGAACTGCATTCGCTGCCACACAGACATTCGCGCTCTGCTAAAGCTTTGCTTCGTAATGGGGCAACACTCTGTATCTCTCTGGCAGAGCCCGGCAGTGAAATTGGAAACGTCCAGAGATTGCGCCCACAGGAAAGCTGCCAGCACTGAAAGCTGTAGCTGGTTTTCACTGTCCCTTGGAACTGCATTCGCTGCCACACAGACATTCGCGCTCTGCTAAAGCTTTGCTTCGTAATGCGGCAACACTCTGTATCTCTCTCTGGCAGAGCCCGGCAGTGAAATTGGAAACGTCCAGAGATTGCGCCCACAGGAAAGCTGCCAGCACTGAAAGCTGTAGCTGGTTTTCACTGTCCCTTGGAACTGCATTCGCTGCCACACAGACATTCGCGCTCTGCTAAAGCTTTGCTTCGTAATGGGGCAACACTCTGTATCTCTCTCTGGCAGAGCCCGGCAGTGAAATTGGAAACGTCCAGAGATTGCGCCCACAGGAAAGCTGCCAGCACTGAAAGCTGTAGCTGGTTTTCACTGTCCCTTGGAACTGCATTCACTGCCACACAGACATTCGCGCTCTGCTAAAGCTTTGCTTCCTAATGGGGCAACACTCTCTATGATTTCTCCCAGTGCCCGGCAGTGAAATTGGAAACGTCCAGAGATTGCGCCCACAGGAAAGCTGCCAGCACTGAAAGCTGTAGCTGGTTTTCACTGTCCCTTGGAACTGCATTCGCTGCCACACAGACATTCGCGCTCTGCTAAAGCTTTGCTTCGTAATGGGGCAACACTCTGTATCTCTCTCTGGCAGAGCCCGGCAGTGAAATTGGAAACGTCCAGAGATTGCGCCCACAGGAAAGCTGCCAGCACTGAAAGCTGTAGCTGGTTTTCACTGTCCCTCGGAACTGCATTCGCTGCCACACAGACATTCGCGCTCTGCTAAAGCTTTGCTTCGTAATGGGGCAACACTCTGTATCTCTCTCTGGCAGAGCCCGGCAGTGAAATTGGAAACGTCCAGAGATTGCGCCCACAGGAAAGCTGCCAGCACTGAAAGCTGTAGCTGGTTTTCACTGTCCCTTGGAACTGCATTCGCTGCCACACAGACATTCGCGCTCTGCTAAAGCT
The DNA here is from genome assembly GCF_035582795.1 of Mycteria americana. NCBI lineage: Eukaryota > Metazoa > Chordata > Aves > Ciconiiformes > Ciconiidae > Mycteria > Mycteria americana. The sequence goes on from NW_027445645.1 coordinate 144,940, forward strand.
TTGCTTCCTAATGGGGCAACACTCTCTATGACTTTCTCCCAGTGCCCGGCAGTGAAATTGGAAACGTCCGGAGATTGCGCCCACAGGAAAGCTGCCAGCACTGAAAGCTGTAGCTGGTTTTCACTGTCCCTTGGAACTGCATTCGCTGCCACACAGACATTCGCGCTCTGCTAAAGCATTGCTTCGTAATGGGGAACACTCTGTATCTCTGTCTGGCAGAGCCCGGCAGTGAAATTGGAAACGTCCAGAGATTGCGCCCACAGGAAAGCTGCCAGCACTGAAAGCTGTAGCTGGTTTTCACTGTCCCTTGGAACTGCATTCGCTGCCACACAGACATTCGCGCTCTGCTAAAGCTTTGCTTCCTAATGGGGCAACACTCTCTATGACTTTCTCCCAGTGCCCGGCAGTGAAATTGGAAACGTCCAGAGATTGCGCCCACAGGAAAGCTGCCAGCACTGAAAGCTGTAGCTGGTTTTCACTGTCCCTTGGAACTGCATTCGCTGCCACACAGACATTCGCGCTCTGCTAAAGCTTTGCTTCGTAATGGGGCAACACTCTGTATCTCTCTCTGGCAGAGCCCGGCAGTGAAATTGGAAACGTCCAGAGATTGCGCCCACAGGATAGCTGCCAGCACTGAAAGCTGTAGCTGGTTTTCACTGTCCCTTGGAACTGCATTCGCTGCCACACAGACATTCGCGCTCTGCTAAAGCATTGCTTCGTAATGGGGCAACACTCTGTATCTCTCTCTGGCAGAGCCCGGCAGTGAAATTGGAAACGTCCAGAGATTGCGCCCACAGGAAAGCTGCCAGCACTGAAAGCTGTAGCTGGTTTTCACTGTCCCTTGGAACTGCATTCGCTGCCACACAGACATTCGCGCTCTGCTAAAGCTTTGCTTCGTTATGGGGCAACACTCTGTATCTCTCTCTGGCAGAGCCCGGCAGTGAAATTGGAAACGTCCAGAGATTGCGCCCACAGGAAAGCTGCCAGCACTGAAAGCTGTAGCTGGTTTTTACTGTCCCTTGGAACTGCATTCGCTGCCACACAGACATTCGCGCTCTGCTAAAGCTTTGCTTCGTAATGGGGCAACACTCTGTATCTCTCTGGCAGAGCCCGGCAGTGAAATTGGAAACGTCCAGAGATTGCGCCCACAGGAAAGCTGCCAGCACTGAAAGCTGTAGCTGGTTTTCACTGTCCCTTGGAACTGCATTTGCTGCCACACAGACATTCGCGCTCTGCTAAAGCTTTGCTTCGTAATGGGGCAACACTCTGTATCTCTCTCTGGCAGAGCCCGGCAGTGAAATTGGAAACGTCCAGAGATTGCGCCCACAGGAAAGCTGCCAGCACTGAAAGCTGTAGCTGGTTTTCACTGTCCCTTGGAACTGCATTCGCTGCCACACAGACATTCGCGCTCTGCTAAAGCTTTGCTTCGTAATGGGGCAACACTCTGTATCTCTCTCTGGCAGAGCCCGGCAGTGAAATTGGAAACGTCCAGAGATTGCGCCCACAGGAAAGCTGCCAGCACTGAAAGCTGTAGCTGGTTTTCACTGTCCCTCGGAACTGCATTCGCTGCCACACAGACATTCGCGCTCTGCTAAAGCTTTGCTTCGTAATGGGGCAACACTCTGTATCTCTCTCTGGCAGAGCCCGGCAGTGAAATTGGAAACGTCCAGAGATTGCGCCCACAGGAAAGCTGCCAGCACTGAAAGCTGTAGCTGGTTTTCACTGTCCCTTGGAACTGCATTCGCTGCCACACAGACATTCGCGCTCTGCTAAAGCTTTGCTTCCTAATGGGGCAACACTCTGTATCTCTCTCTGGCAGAGCCCGGCAGTGAAATTGGAAACGTCCAGAGATTGCGCCCACAGGAAAGCTGCCAGCACTGAAAGCTGTAGCTGGTTTTCACTGTCCCTCGGAACTGCATTCGCTGCCACACAGACATTCGCGCTCTGCTAAAGCTTTGCTTCGTAATGGGGCAACACTCTGTATCTCTCTCTGGCAGAGCCCGGCAGTGAAATTGGAAACGTCCAGAGATTGCGCCCACAGGAAAGCTGCCAGCACTGAAAGCTGTAGCTGGTTTTCACTGTCCCTTGGAACTGCATTCGCTGCCACACAGACATTCGCGCTCTGCTAAAGCATTGCTTCCTAATGGGGCAACACTCTCTATGACTTTCTCCCAGTGCCCGGCAGTGAAATTGGAAACGTCCAGAGATTGCGCCCACAGGAAAGCTGCCAGCACTGAAAGCTGTAGCTGGTTTTCACTGTCCCTTGGAACTGCATTCGCTGCCACACAGACATTCGCGCTCTGCTAAAGCATTGCTTCGTAATGGGGAACACTCTGTATCTCTCTCTGGCAGAGCCCAGCAGTGAAATTGGAAACGTCCAGAGATTGCGCCCACAGGAAAGCTGCCAGCACTGAAAGCTGTAGCTGGTTTTCACTGTCCCTTGGAACTGCATTCGCTGCCACACAGACATTCGCGCTCTGCTAAAGCATTACTTCGTAATGGGGCAACACTCTGTATCTCTCTCTGGCAGAGCCCGGCAGTGAAATTGGAAACGTCCAGAGATTGCGCCCACAGGAAAGCTGCCAGCACTGAAAGCTGTAGCTGGTTTTCACTGTCCCTTGGAACTGCATTCGCTGCCACACAGACATTCGCGCTCTGCTAAAGCTTTGCTTCGTAATGGGGCAACACTCTGTATCTCTCTCTGGCAGAGCCCGGCAGTGAAATTGGAAACATCCAGAGATTGCGCCCACAGGAAAGCTGCCAGCACTGAAAGCTGTAGCTGGTTTTCACTGTCCCTTGGAACTGCATTCGCTGCCACACAGACATTCGCGCTCTGCTAAAGCTTTGCTTCCTAATGGGGCAACACTCTGTATCTCTCTCTGGCAGAGCCCGGCAGTGAAATTGGAAACGTCCAGAGATTGCGCCCACAGGAAAGCTGCCAGCACTGAAAGCTGTAGCTGGTTTTCACTGTCCCTTGGAACTGCATTCGCTGCCACACAGACATTCGCGCTCTGCTAAAGCTTTGCTTCGTAATGGGGCAACACTCTGTATCTCTCTCTGGCAGAGCCCGGCAGTGAAATTGGAAACGTCCAGAGATTGCGCCCACAGGAAAGCTGCCAGCACTGAAAGCTGTAGCTGGTTTTCACTGTCCCTTGGAACTGCATTCGCTGCCACACAGACATTCGCGCTCTGCTAAAGCTTTGCTTCGTAATGGGGCAACACTCTGTATCTCTCTCTGGCAGAGCCCGGCAGTGAAATTGGAAACGTCCAGAGATTGCGCCCACAGGAAAGCTGCCAGCACTGAAAGCTGTAGCTGGTTTTCACTGTCCCTTGGAACTGCATTCGCTGCCACACAGACATTCGCGCTCTGCTAAAGCATTACTTCGTAATGGGGCAACACTCTGTATCTCTCTCTGGCAGAGCCCGGCAGTGAAATTGGAAACGTCCAGAGATTGCGCCCACAGGAAAGCTGCCAGCACTGAAAGCTGTAGCTGGTTTTCACTGTCCCTTGGAGCTGCATTCGCTGCCACACAGACATTCGCGCTCTGCTAAAGCATTGCTTCGTAATGGGGAACACTCTGTATCTCTCTCTGGCAGAGCCCGGCAGTGAAATTGGAAACGTCCAGAGATTGCGCCCACAGGAAAGCTGCCAGCACTGAAAGCTGTAGCTGGTTTTCACTGTCCCTTGGAACTGCATTCGCTGCCACACAGACATTCGCGCTCTGCTAAAGCTTTGCTTCCTAATGGGGCAACACTCTCTATGACTTTCTCCCAGTGCCCGGCAGTGAAATTGGAAACGTCCAGAGATTGCGCCCACAGGAAAGCTGCCAGCACTGAAAGCTGTAGCTGGTTTTCACTGTCCCTTGGAACTGCATTCGCTGCCACACAGACATTCGCGCTCTGCTAAAGCTTTGCTTCGTAATGGGGCAACACTCTGTATCTCTCTCTGGCAGAGCCCGGCTGCCAAATTGGAAACGTCCAGAGATTGCGCCCACAGGATAGCTGCCAGCACTGAAAGCTGTAGCTGGTTTTCACTGTCCCTTGGAACTGCATTCGCTGCCACACAGACATTCGCGCTCTGCTAAAGCATTGCTTCGTAATGGGGCAACACTCTGTATCTCTCTCTGGCAGAGCCCGGCAGTGAAATTGGAAACGTCCAGAGATTGCGCCCACAGGAAAGCTGCCAGCACTGAAAGCTGTAGCTGGTTTTCACTGTCCCTTGGAACTGCATTCGCTGCCACACAGACATTCGCGCTCTGCTAAAGCTTTGCTTCGTAATGGGGCAACACTCTGTATCTCTCTCTGGCAGAGCCCGGCAGTGAAATTGGAAACGTCCAGAGATTGCGCCCACAGGAAAGCTGCCAGCACTGAAAGCTGTAGCTGGTTTTCACTGTCCCTTGGAACTGCATTCGCTGCCACACAGACATTCGCGCTCTGCTAAAGTTTTGCTTCGTAATGGGGCAACACTCTGTATCTCTCTCTGGCAGAGCCCGGCTGCCAAATTGGAAACGTCCAGAGATTGCGCCCACAGGAAAGCTGCCAGCACTGAAAGCTGTAGCTGGTTTTCACTGTCCCTTGGAACTGCATTCGCTGCCACACAGACATTCGCGCTCTGCTAAAGCTTTGCTTCGTAATGGGGCAACACTCTGTATCTCTCTCTGGCAGAGCCCGGCAGTGAAATTGGAAACGTCCAGAGATTGCGCCCACAGGAAAGCTGCCAGCACTGAAAGCTGTAGCTGGTTTTCACTGTCCCTTGGAACTGCATTCGCTGCCACACAGACATTCGCGCTCTGCTAAAGCTTTGCTTCGTAATGGGGCAACACTCTGTATCTCTCTCTGGCAGAGCCCGGCAGTGAAATTGGAAACGTCCAGAGATTGCGCCCACAGGAAAGCTGCCAGCACTGAAAGCTGTAGCTGGTTTTCACTGTCCCTTGGAACTGCATTCGCTGCCACACAGACATTCGCGCTCTGCTAAAGCTTTGCTTCGTAATGGGGCAACACTCTGTATCTCTCTCTGGCAGAGCCCGGCAGTGAAATTGGAAACGTCCAGAGATTGCGCCCACAGGAAAGCTGCCAGCACTGAAAGCTGTAGCTGGTTTTCACTGTCCCTTGGAACTGCATTCGCTGCCACACAGACATTCGCGCTCTGCTAAAGCTTTGCTTCGTTATGGGGCAACACTCTGTATCTCTCTCTGGCAGAGCCCGGCAGTGAAATTGGAAACGTCCAGAGATTGCGCCCACAGGAAAGCTGCCAGCACTGAAAGCTGTAGCTGGTTTTCACTGTCCCTTGGAACTGCATTCGCTGCCACACAGACATTCGCGCTCTGCTAAAGCTTTGCTTCGTAATGGGGCAACACTCTGTATCTCTCTCTGGCAGAGCCCGGCAGTGAAATTGGAAACGTCCAGAGATTGCGCCCACAGGAAAGCTGCCAGCACTGAAAGCTGTAGCTGGTTTTCACTGTCCCTTGGAACTGCATTCGCTGCCACACAGACATTCGCGCTCTGCTAAAGCTTTGCTTCGTAATGGGGCAACACTCTGTATCTCTCTCTGGCAGAGCCCGGCAGTGAAATTGGAAACATCCAGAGATTGCGCCCACAGGAAAGCTGCCAGCACTGAAAGCTGTAGCTGGTTTTCACTGTCCCTTAGAACTGCATTCGCTGCCACACAGACATTCGCGCTCTGCTAAAGCTTTGCTTCGTAATGGGGCAACACTCTGTATCTCTCTCTGGCAGAGCCCGGCTGCCAAATTGGAAACGTCCAGAGATTGCGCCCACAGGAAAGGTGCCAGCACTGAAAGCTGTAGGTGGTTTTCACTGTCCCTTGGAACTGCATTCGCTGCCACACAGACATTCGCGCTCTGCTAAAGCTTTGCTTCGTAATGCGGCAACACTCTGTATCTCTCTCTGGCAGAGCCCGGCAGTGAAATTGGAAACGTCCAGAGATTGCGCCCACAGGAAAGCTGCCAGCACTGAAAGCTGTAGCTGGTTTTCACTGTCCCTTGGAACTGCATTCGCTGCCACACAGACATTCGCGCTCTGCTAAAGCTTTGCTTCGTAATGGGGCAACACTCTGTATCTCTCTCTGGCAGAGCCCGGCAGTGAAATTGGAAACGTCCAGAGATTGCGCCCACAGGAAAGCTGCCAGCACTGAAAGCTGTAGCTGGTTTTCACTGTCCCTTGGAACTGCATTCGCTGCCACACAGACATTCGCGCTCTGCTAAAGCTTTGCTTCGTTATGGGGCAACACTCTGTATCTCTCTCTGGCAGAGCCCGGCAGTGAAATTGGAAACGTCCAGAGATTGCGCCCACAGGAAAGCTGCCAGCACTGAAAGCTGTAGCTGGTTTTCACTGTCCCTTGGAACTGCATTCGCTGCCACACAGACATTCGCGCTCTGCTAAAGCTTTGCTTCGTAATGGGGCAACACTCTGTATCTCTCTCTGGCAGAGCCCGGCAGTGAAATTGGAAACGTCCAGAGATTGCGCCCACAGGAAAGCTGCCAGCACTGAAAGCTGTAGCTGGTTTTCACTGTCCCTTGGAACTGCATTCGCTGCCACACAGACATTCGCGCTCTGCTAAAGCTTTGCTTCGTAATGGGGCAACACTCTGTATCTCTCTCTGGCAGAGCCCGGCAGTGAAATTGGAAACATCCAGAGATTGCGCCCACAGGAAAGCTGCCAGCACTGAAAGCTGTAGCTGGTTTTCACTGTCCCTTAGAACTGCATTCGCTGCCACACAGACATTCGCGCTCTGCTAAAGCTTTGCTTCGTAATGGGGCAACACTCTGTATCTCTCTCTGGCAGAGCCCGGCTGCCAAATTGGAAACGTCCAGAGATTGTGCCCACAGGAAAGGTGCCAGCACTGAAAGCTGTAGGTGGTTTTCACTGTCCCTTGGAACTGCATTCGCTGCCACACAGACATTCGCGCTCTGCTAAAGCTTTGCTTCGTAATGGGGCAACACTCTGTATCTCTCTCTGGCAGAGCCCGGCAGTGAAATTGGAAACGTCCAGAGATTGCGCCCACAGGAAAGCTGCCAGCACTGAAAGCTGTAGCTGCTTTTCACTGTCCCTTGGAACTGCATTCGCTGCCACACAGACATTCGCGCTCTGCTAAAGCTTTGCTTCGTAATGGGGCAACAACTCTGTATCTCTCTCTGGCAGAGCCCGGCAGTGAAATTGGAAACGTCCAGAGATTGCGCCCTCAGGAAAGCTGCCAGCACTGAAAGCTGTAGCTGGTTTTCACTGTCCCTCGGAACTGCATTCGCTGCCACACAGACATTCGCGCTCTGCTAAAGCTTTGCTTCGTAATGGGGCAACACTCTGTATCTCTCTCTGGCAGAGCCCGGCAGTGAAATTGGAAACGTCCAGAGATTGCGCCCACAGGAAAGCTGCCAGCACTGAAAGCTGTAGCTGGTTTTCACTGTCCCTTGGAACTGCATTCGCTGCCACACAGACATTCGCGCTCTGCTAAAGCTTTGCTTCCTAATGGGGCAACACTCTCTATGACTTTCTCCAAGTGCCCGGCAGTGAAATTGGAAACGTCCAGAGATTGCGCCCACAGGAAAGCTGCCAGCACTGAAAGCTGTAGCTGGTTTTCACTGTCCCTTGGAACTGCATTCGCTGCCACACAGACATTCGCGCTCTGCTAAAGCTTTGCTTCGTAATGGGGCAACACTCTGTATCTCTCTCTGGCAGAGCCCGGCAGTGAAATTGGAAACGTCCAGAGATTGCGCCCACAGGAAAGCTGCCAGCACTGAAAGCTGTAGCTGGTTTTCACTGTCCCTTGGAACTGCATTCGCTGCCACACAGACATTCGCGCTCTGCTAAAGCTTTGCTTCGTTATGGGGCAACACTCTGTATCTCTCTCTGGCAGAGCCCGGCAGTGAAATTGGAAACTTCCAGAGATTGCGCCCACAGGAAAGCTGCCAGCACTGAAAGCTGTAGCTGGTTTTTACTGTCCCTTGGAACTGCATTCGCTGCCACACAGACATTCGCGCTCTGCTAAAGCTTTGCTTCGTAATGGGGCAACACTCTGTATCTCTCTGGCAGAGCCCGGCAGTGAAATTGGAAACGTCCAGAGATTGCGCCCACAGGAAAGCTGCCAGCACTGAAAGCTGTAGCTGGTTTTCACTGTCCCTTGGAACTGCATTCGCTGCCACACAGACATTCGCGCTCTGCTAAAGCTTTGCTTCGTAATGCGGCAACACTCTGTATCTCTCTCTGGCAGAGCCCGGCAGTGAAATTGGAAACGTCCAGAGATTGCGCCCACAGGAAAGCTGCCAGCACTGAAAGCTGTAGCTGGTTTTCACTGTCCCTTGGAACTGCATTCGCTGCCACACAGACATTCGCGCTCTGCTAAAGCTTTGCTTCCTAATGGGGCAACACTCTGTATCTCTCTCTGGCAGAGTCCGGCAGTGAAATTGGAAACGTCCAGAGATTGCGCCCACAGGAAAGCTGCCAGCACTGAAAGCTGTAGCTGGTTTTCACTGTCCCTTGGAACTGCATTCGCTGCCACACAGACATTCGCGCTCTGCTAAAGCTTTGCTTCCTAATGGGGCAACACTCTGTATCTCTCTCTGGCAGAGCCCGGCAGTGAAATTGGAAACGTCCAGAGATTGCGCCCACAGGAAAGCTGCCAGCACTGAAAGCTGTAGCTGGTTTTCACTGTCCCTTGGAACTGCATTCGCTGCCACACAGACATTCGCGCTCTGCTAAAGCTTTGCTTCGTAATGGGGCAACACTCTGTATCTCTCTCTGGCAGAGCCCGGCAGTGAAATTGGAAACGTCCAGAGATTGCGCCCACAGGAAAGCTGCCAGCACTGAAAGCTGTAGCTGGTTTTCACTGTCCCTTGGAACTGCATTTGCTGCCACACAGACATTCGCGCTCTGCTAAAGCTTTGCTTCGTAATGGGGCAACACTCTGTATCTCTCTCTGGCAGAGCCCGGCAGTGAAATTGGAAACGTCCAGAGATTGTGCCCACAGGAAAGCTGCCAGCACTGAAAGCTGTAGCTGGTTTTCACTGTCCCTTGGAACTGCATTCGCTGCCACACAGACATTCGCGCTCTGCTAAAGCTTTGCTTCGTAATGGGGCAACACTCTGTATCTCTCTCTGGCAGAGCCCGGCAGTGAAATTGGAAACGTCCAGAGATTGCGCCCACAGGAAAGCTGCCAGCACTGAAAGCTGTAGCTGGTTTTCACTGTCCCTCGGAACTGCATTCGCTGCCACACAGACATTCGCGCTCTGCTAAAGCTTTGCTTCGTAATGGGGCAACACTCTGCATCTCTCTCTGGCAGAGCCCGGCAGTGAAATTGGAAACGTCCAGAGATTGCGCCCACAGGAAAGCTGCCAGCACTGAAAGCTGTAGCTGGTTTTCACTGTCCCTTGGAACTGCATTCGCTGCCACACAGACATTCGCGCTCTGCTAAAGCTTTGCTTCCTAATGGGGCAACACTCTCTATGACTTTCTCCCAGTGCCCGGCAGTGAAATTGGAAACGTCCAGAGATTGCGCCCACAGGAAAGCTGCCAGCACTGAAAGCTGTAGCTGGTTTTCACTGTCCCTTGGAACTGCATTCGCTGCCACACAGACATTCGCGCTCTGCTAAAGCTTTGCTTCGTAATGGGGCAACACTCTGTATCTCTCTCTGGCAGAGCCCGGCAGTGAAATTGGAAACGTCCAGAGATTGCGCCCACAGGAAAGCTGCCAGCACTGAAAGCTGTAGCTGGTTTTCACTGTCCCTCGGAACTGCATTCGCTGCCACACAGACATTCGCGCTCTGCTAAAGCTTTGCTTCGTAATGGGGCAACACTCTGTATCTCTCTCTGGCAGAGCCCGGCAGTGAAATTGGAAACGTCCAGAGATTGCGCCCACAGGAAAGCTGCCAGCACTGAAAGCTGTAGCTGGTTTTCACTGTCCCTTGGAACTGCATTCGCTGCCACACAGACATTCGCGCTCTGCTAAAGCATTGCTTCCTAATGGGGCAACACTCTCTATGACTTTCTCCCAGTGCCCGGCAGTGAAATTGGAAACGTCCAGAGATTGCGCCCACAGGAAAGCTGCCAGCACTGAAAGCTGTAGCTGGTTTTCACTGTCCCTTGGAACTGCATTCGCTGCCACACAGACATTCGCGCTCTGCTAAAGCATTGCTTCGTAATGGGGAACACTCTGTATCTCTCTCTGGCAGAGCCCGGCAGTGAAATTGGAAACGTCCAGAGATTGCGCCCACAGGAAAGCTGCCAGCACTGAAAGCTGTAGCTGGTTTTCACTGTCCCTTGGAACTGCATTCGCTGCCACACAGACATTCGCGCTCTGCTAAAGCATTACTTCGTAATGGGGCAACACTCTGTATCTCTCTCTGGCAGAGCCCGGCAGTGAAATTGGAAACGTCCAGAGATTGCGCCCACAGGAAAGCTGCCAGCACTGAAAGCTGTAGCTGGTTTTCACTGTCCCTTGGAACTGCATTCGCTGCCACACAGACATTCGCGCTCTGCTAAAGCTTTGCTTCGTAATGGGGCAACACTCTGTATCTCTCTCTGGCAGAGCCCGGCAGTGAAATTGGAAACATCCAGACATTGCGCCCACAGGAAAGCTGCCAGCACTGAAAGCTGTAGCTGGTTTTCACTGTCCCTTGGAACTGCATTCGCTGCCACACAGACATTCGCGCTCTGCTAAAGCTTTGCTTCCTAATGGGGCAACACTCTGTATCTCTCTCTGGCAGAGCCCGGCAGTGAAATTGGAAACATCCAGACATTGCGCCCACAGGAAAGCTGCCAGCACTGAAAGCTGTAGCTGGTTTTCACTGTCCCTTGGAACTGCATTCGCTGCCACACAGACATTCGCGCTCTGCTAAAGCTTTGCTTCCTAATGGGGCAACACTCTGTATCTCTCTCTGGCAGAGCCCGGCAGTGAAATTGGAAACGTCCAGAGATTGCGCCCACAGGAAAGCTGCCAGCACTGAAAGCTGTAGCTGGTTTTCACTGTCCCTCGGAACTGCATTCGCTGCCACACAGACATTCGCGCTCTGCTAAAGCTTTGCTTCCTAATGGGGCAACACTCTGTATCTCTCTCTGGCAGAGCCCGGCAGTGAAATTGGAAACATCCAGACATTGCGCCCACAGGAAAGCTGCCAGCACTGAAAGCTGTAGCTGGTTTTCACTGTCCCTTGGAACTGCATTCGCTGCCACACAGACATTCGCGCTCTGCTAAAGCTTTGCTTCCTAATGGGGCAACACTCTGTATCTCTCTCTGGCAGAGCCCGGCAGTGAAATTGGAAACGTCCAGAGATTGCGCCCACAGGAAAGCTGCCAGCACTGAAAGCTGTAGCTGGTTTTCACTGTCCCTCGGAACTGCATTCGCTGCCACACAGACATTCGCGCTCTGCTAAAGCTTTGCTTCGTAATGGGGCAACACTCTGTATCTCTCTCTGGCAGAGCCCGGCAGTGAAATTGGAAACGTCCAGAGATTGCGCCCACAGGAAAGCTGCCAGCACTGAAAGCTGTAGCTGGTTTTCACTGTCCCTTGGAACTGCATTCGCTGCCACACAGACATTCGCGCTCTGCTAAAGCATTGCTTCCTAATGGGGCAACACTCTCTATGACTTTCTCCCAGTGCCCGGCAGTGAAATTGGAAACGTCCAGAGATTGCGCCCACAGGAAAGCTGCCAGCACTGAAAGCTGTAGCTGGTTTTCACTGTCCCTTGGAACTGCATTCGCTGCCACACAGACATTCGCGCTCTGCTAAAGCATTGCTTCGTAATGGGGAACACTCTGTATCTCTCTCTGGCAGAGCCCGGCAGTGAAATTGGAAACGTCCAGAGATTGCGCCCACAGGAAAGCTGCCAGCACTGAAAGCTGTAGCTGGTTTTCACTGTCCCTTGGAACTGCATTCGCTGCCACACAGACATTCGCGCTCTGCTAAAGCATTACTTCGTAATGGGGCAACACTCTGTATCTCTCTCTGGCAGAGCCCGGCAGTGAAATTGGAAACGTCCAGAGATTGCGCCCACAGGAAAGCTGCCAGCACTGAAAGCTGTAGCTGGTTTTCACTGTCCCTTGGAACTGCATTCGCTGCCACACAGACATTCGCGCTCTGCTAAAGCTTTGCTTCGTAATGGGGCAACACTCTGTATCTCTCTCTGGCAGAGCCCGGCAGTGAAATTGGAAACATCCAGACATTGCGCCCACAGGAAAGCTGCCAGCACTGAAAGCTGTAGCTGGTTTTCACTGTCCCTTGGAACTGCATTCGCTGCCACACAGACATTCGCGCTCTGCTAAAGCTTTGCTTCCTAATGGGGCAACACTCTGTATCTCTCTCTGGCAGAGCCCGGCAGTGAAATTGGAAACGTCCAGAGATTGCGCCCACAGGAAAGCTGCCAGCACTGAAAGCTGTAGCTGGTTTTCACTGTCCCTTGGAACTGCATTCGCTGCCACACAGACATTCGCGCTCTGCTAAAGCTTTGCTTCGTAATGGGGCAACACTCTGTATCTCTCTCTGGCAGAGCCCGGCAGTGAAATTGGAAACGTCCAGAGATTGCGCCCACAGGAAAGCTGCCAGCACTGAAAGCTGTAGCTGGTTTTCACTGTCCCTCGAAACTGCATTCGCTGCCACACAGACATTCGCGCTCTGCTAAAGCTTTGCTTCGTAATGGGGCAACACTCTGTATCTCTCTCTGGCAGAGCCCGGCAGTGAAATTGGAAACGTCCAGAGATTGCGCCCACAGGAAAGCTGCCAGCACTGAAAGCTGTAGCTGGTTTTCACTGTCCCTTGGAACTGCATTCGCTGCCACACAGACATTCGCGCTCTGCTAAAGCATTACTTCGTAATGGGGCAACACTCTGTATCTCTCTCTGGCAGAGCCCGGCAGTGAAATTGGAAACGTCCAGAGATTGCGCCCACAGGAAAGCTGCCAGCACTGAAAGCTGTAGCTGGTTTTCACTGTCCCTTGGAGCTGCATTCGCTGCCACACAGACATTCGCGCTCTGCTAAAGCATTGCTTCGTAATGGGGAACACTCTGTATCTCTCTCTGGCAGAGCCCGGCAGTGAAATTGGAAACGTCCAGAGATTGCGCCCACAGGAAAGCTGCCAGCACTGAAAGCTGTAGCTGGTTTTCACTGTCCCTTGGAACTGCATTCGCTGCCACACAGACATTCGCGCTCTGCTAAAGCTTTGCTTCGTAATGGGGCAACACTCTCTATGACTTTCTCCCAGTGCCCGGCAGTGAAATTGGAAACGTCCAGAGATTGCGCCCACAGGAAAGCTGCCAGCACTGAAAGCTGTAGCTGGTTTTCACTGTCCCTTGGAACTGCATTCGCTGCCACACAGACATTCGCGCTCTGCTAAAGCTTTGCTTCGTAATGGGGCAACACTCTGTATCTCTCTCTGGCAGAGCCCGGCTGCCAAATTGGAAACGTCCAGAGATTGCGCCCACAGGATAGCTGCCAGCACTGAAAGCTGTAGCTGGTTTTCACTGTCCCTTGGAACTGCATTCGCTGCCACACAGACATTCGCGCTCTGCTAAAGCATTGCTTCGTAATGGGGCAACACTCTGTATCTCTCTCTGGCAGAGCCCGGCAGTGAAATTGGAAACGTCCAGAGATTGCGCCCACAGGAAAGCTGCCAGCACTGAAAGCTGTAGCTGGTTTTCACTGTCCCTTGGAACTGCATTCGCTGCCACACAGACATTCGCGCTCTGCTAAAGTTTTGCTTCGTAATGGGGCAACACTCTGTATCTCTCTCTGGCAGAGCCCGGCTGCCAAATTGGAAACGTCCAGAGATTGCGCCCACAGGAAAGCTGCCAGCACTGAAAGCTGTAGCTGGTTTTCACTGTCCCTTGGAACTGCATTCGCTGCCACACAGACATTCGCGCTCTGCTAAAGCTTTGCTTCGTAATGGGGCAACACTCTGTATCTCTCTCTGGCAGAGCCCGGCAGTGAAATTGGAAACGTCCAGAGATTGCGCCCACAGGAAAGCTGCCAGCACTGAAAGCTGTAGCTGGTTTTCACTGTCCCTTGGAACTGCATTCGCTGCCACACAGACATTCGCGCTCTGCTAAAGCTTTGCTTCGTAATGGGGCAACACTCTGTATCTCTCTCTGGCAGAGCCCGGCAGTGAAATTGGAAACGTCCAGAGATTGCGCCCACAGGAAAGCTGCCAGCACTGAAAGCTGTAGCTGGTTTTCACTGTCCCTTGGAACTGCATTCGCTGCCACACAGACATTCGCGCTCTGCTAAAGCTTTGCTTCGTAATGGGGCAACACTCTGTATCTCTCTCTGGCAGAGCCCGGCAGTGAAATTGGAAACGTCCAGAGATTGCGCCCACAGGAAAGCTGCCAGCACTGAAAGCTGTAGCTGGTTTTCACTGTCCCTTGGAACTGCATTCGCTGCCACACAGACATTCGCGCTCTGCTAAAGCTTTGCTTCGTTATGGGGCAACACTCTGTATCTCTCTCTGGCAGAGCCCGGCAGTGAAATTGGAAACGTCCAGAGATTGCGCCCACAGGAAAGCTGCCAGCACTGAAAGCTGTAGCTGGTTTTCACTGTCCCTTGGAACTGCATTCGCTGCCACACAGACATTCGCGCTCTGCTAAAGCTTTGCTTCGTAATGGGGCAACACTCTGTATCTCTCTCTGGCAGAGCCCGGCAGTGAAATTGGAAACGTCCAGAGATTGCGCCCACAGGAAAGCTGCCAGCACTGAAAGCTGTAGCTGCTTTTCACTGTCCCTTGGAACTGCATTCGCTGCCACACAGACATTCGCGCTCTGCTAAAGCTTTGCTTCGTAATGGGGCAACAACTCTGTATCTCTCTCTGGCAGAGCCCGGCAGTGAAATTGGAAACGTCCAGAGATTGCGCCCACAGGAAAGCTGCCAGCACTGAAAGCTGTAGCTGGTTTTCACTGTCCCTCGGAACTGCATTCGCTACCACACAGACATTCGCGCTCTGCTAAAGCTTTGCTTCGTAATGGGGCAACACTCTGTATCTCTCTCTGGCAGAGCCCGGCAGTGAAATTGGAAACGTCCAGAGATTGCGCCCACAGGAAAGCTGCCAGCACTGAAAGCTGTAGCTGGTTTTCACTGTCCCTTGGAACTGCATTCGCTGCCACACAGACATTCGCGCTCTGCTAAAGCTTTGGTTCCTAATGGGGCAACACTCTCTATGACTTTCTCCAAGTGCCCGGCAGTGAAATTGGAAACGTCCAGAGATTGCGCCCACAGGAAAGCTGCCAGCACTGAAAGCTGTAGCTGGTTTTCACTGTCCCTTGGAACTGCATTCGCTGCCACACAGACATTCGCGCTCTGCTAAAGCTTTGCTTCGTAATGGGGCAACACTCTGTATCTCTCTCTGGCAGAGCCCGGCTGCCAAATTGGAAACGTCCAGAGATTGCGCCCACAGGATAGCTGCCAGCACTGAAAGCTGTAGCTGGTTTTCACTGTCCCTTGGAACTGCATTCGCTGCCACACAGACATTCGCGCTCTGCTAAAGCATTGCTTCGTAATGGGGCAACACTCTGTATCTCTCTCTGGCAGAGCCCGGCAGTGAAATTGGAAACGTCCAGAGATTGCGCCCACAGGAAAGCTGCCAGCACTGAAAGCTGTAGCTGCTTTTCACTGTCCCTTGGAACTGCATTCGCTGCCACACAGACATTCGCGCTCTGCTAAAGCTTTGCTTCGTAATGGGGCAACACTCTGTATCTCTCTGGCAGAGCCCGGCAGTGAAATTGGAAACGTCCAGAGATTGCGCCCACAGGAAAGCTGCCAGCACTGAAAGCTGTAGCTGGTTTTCACTGTCCCTTGGAACTGCATTCGCTGCCACACAGACATTCGCGCTCTGCTAAAGCTTTGCTTCGTAATGCGGCAACACTCTGTATCTCTCTCTGGCAGAGCCCGGCAGTGAAATTGGAAACGTCCAGAGATTGCGCCCACAGGAAAGCTGCCAGCACTGAAAGCTGTAGCTGGTTTTCACTGTCCCTTGGAACTGCATTCGCTGCCACACAGACATTCGCGCTCTGCTAAAGCTTTGCTTCCTAATGGGGCAACACTCTGTATCTCTCTCTGGCAGAGTCCGGCAGTGAAATTGGAAACGTCCAGAGATTGCGCCCACAGGAAAGCTGCCAGCACTGAAAGCTGTAGCTGGTTTTCACTGTCCCTTGGAACTGCATTCGCTGCCACACAGACATTCGCGCTCTGCTAAAGCATTGCTTCCTAATGGGGCAACACTCTCTATGACTTTCTCCCAGTGCCCGGCAGTGAAATTGGAAACGTCCAGAGATTGCGCCCACAGGAAAGCTGCCAGCACTGAAAGCTGTAGCTGGTTTTCACTGTCCCTTGGAACTGCATTCGCTGCCACACAGACATTCGCGCTCTGCTAAAGCTTTGCTTCGTAAGGGGCAACACTCTGTATCTCTCTCTGGCAGAGCCCGGCAGTGAAATTGGAAACGTCCAGAGATTGCGCCCACAGGAAAGCTGCCAGCACTGAAAGCTGTAGCTGGTTTTCACTGTCCCTTGGAACTGCATTCGCTGCCACACAGACATTCGCGCTCTGCTAAAGCTTTGCTTCCTAATGGGGCAACACTCTCTATGACTTTCTCCCAGTGCCCGGCAGTGAAATTGGAAACGTCCAGAGATTGCGCCCACAGGAAAGCTGCCAGCACTGAAAGCTGTAGCTGGTTTTCACTGTCCCTTGGAACTGCATTCGCTGCCACACAGACATTCGCGCTCTGCTAAAGCTTTGCTTCGTAATGGGGCAACACTCTGTATCTCTCTCTGGCAGAGCCCGGCAGTGAAATTGGAAACGTCCAGAGATTGCGCCCCCAGGAAAGCTGCCAGCACTGAAAGCTGTAGCTGGTTTTCACTGTCCCTCGGAACTGCATTCGCTGCCACACAGACATTCGCGCTCTGCTAAAGCTTTGCTTCGTAATGGGGCAACACTCTGTATCTCTCTCTGGCAGAGCCCGGCAGTGAAATTGGAAACATCCAGACATTGCGCCCACAGGAAAGCTGCCAGCACTGAAAGCTGTAGCTGGTTTTCACTGTCCCTTGGAACTGCATTCGCTGCCACACAGACATTCGCGCTCTGCTAAAGCTTTGCTTCCTAATGGGGCAACACTCTGTATCTCTCTCTGGCAGAGCCCGGCAGTGAAATTGGAAACGTCCAGAGATTGCGCCCACAGGAAAGCTGCCAGCACTGAAAGCTGTAGCTGGTTTTCACTGTCCCTCGGAACTGCATTCGCTGCCACACAGACATTCGCGCTCTGCTAAAGCTTTGCTTCGTAATGGGGCAACACTCTGTATCTCTCTCTGGCAGAGCCCGGCAGTGAAATTGGAAACGTCCAGAGATTGCGCCCACAGGAAAGCTGCCAGCACTGAAAGCTGTAGCTGGTTTTCACTGTCCCTTGGAACTGCATTCGCTGCCACACAGACATTCGCGCTCTGCTAAAGCATTACTTCGTAATGGGGCAACACTCTGTATCTCTCTCTGGCAGAGCCCGGCAGTGAAATTGGAAACGTCCAGAGATTGCGCCCACAGGAAAGCTGCCAGCACTGAAAGCTGTAGCTGGTTTTCACTGTCCCTTGGAGCTGCATTCGCTGCCACACAGACATTCGCGCTCTGCTAAAGCATTGCTTCGTAATGGGGAACACTCTGTATCTCTCTCTGGCAGAGCCCGGCAGTGAAATTGGAAACGTCCAGAGATTGCGCCCACAGGAAAGCTGCCAGCACTGAAAGCTGTAGCTGGTTTTCACTGTCCCTTGGAACTGCATTCGCTGCCACACAGACATTCGCGCTCTGCTAAAGCTTTGCTTCCTAATGGGGCAACACTCTCTATGACTTTCTCCCAGTGCCCGGCAGTGAAATTGGAAACGTCCAGAGATTGCGCCCACAGGAAAGCTGCCAGCACTGAAAGCTGTAGCTGGTTTTCACTGTCCCTTGGAACTGCATTCGCTGCCACACAGACATTCGCGCTCTGCTAAAGCTTTGCTTCGTAATGGGGCAACACTCTGTATCTCTCTCTGGCAGAGCCCGGCTGCCAAATTGGAAACGTCCAGAGATTGCGCCCACAGGATAGCTGCCAGCACTGAAAGCTGTAGCTGGTTTTCACTGTCCCTTGGAACTGCATTCGCTGCCACACAGACATTCGCGCTCTGCTAAAGCTTTGCTTCCTAATGGGGCAACACTCTGTATCTCTCTCTGGCAGAGCCCGGCAGTGAAATTGGAAACGTCCAGAGATTGCGCCCACAGGAAAGCTGCCAGCACTGAAAGCTGTAGCTGGTTTTCACTGTCCCTTGGAACTGCATTCGCTGCCACACAGACATTCGCGCTCTGCTAAAGCTTTGCTTCGTAATGGGGCAACACTCTGTATCTCTCTCTGGCAGAGCCCGGCAGTGAAATTGGAAACGTCCAGAGATTGCGCCCACAGGAAAGCTGCCAGCACTGAAAGCTGTAGCTGGTTTTCACTGTCCCTTGGAACTGCATTCGCTGCCACACAGACATTCGCGCTCTGCTAAAGCTTTGCTTCCTAATGGGGCAACACTCTGTATCTCTCTCTGGCAGAGCCCGGCTGCCAAATTGGAAACGTCCAGAGATTGCGCCCACAGGAAAGCTGCCAGCACTGAAAGCTGTAGCTGGTTTTCACTGTCCCTTGGAACTGCATTCGCTGCCACACAGACATTCGCGCTCTGCTAAAGCTTTGCTTCGTAATGGGGCAACACTCTGTATCTCTCTCTGGCAGAGCCCGGCAGTGAAACTGGAAACGTCCAGAGATTGCGCCCACAGGAAAGCTGCCAGCACTGAAAGCTGTAGCTGGTTTTCACTGTCCCTTGGAACTGCATTCGCTGCCACACAGACATTCGCGCTCTGCTAAAGCTTTGCTTCGTAATGGGGCAACACTCTGTATCTCTCTCTGGCAGAGCCCGGCAGTGAAATTGGAAACGTCCAGAGATTGCGCCCACAGGAAAGCTGCCAGCACTGAAAGCTGTAGCTGGTTTTCACTGTCCCTTGGAACTGCATTCGCTGCCACACAGACATTCGCGCTCTGCTAAAGCTTTGCTTCGTTATGGGGCAACACTCTGTATCTCTCTCTGGCAGAGCCCGGCAGTGAAATTGGAAACGTCCAGAGATTGCGCCCACAGGAAAGCTGCCAGCACTGAAAGCTGTAGCTGGTTTTCACTGTCCCTTGGAACTGCATTCGCTGCCACACAGACATTCGCGCTCTGCTAAAGCTTTGCTTCGTAATGGGGCAACACTCTGTATCTCTCTCTGGCAGAGCCCGGCAGTGAAATTGGAAACGTCCAGAGATTGCGCCCACAGGAAAGCTGCCAGCACTGAAAGCTGTAGCTGGTTTTCACTGTCCCTTGGAACTGCATTCGCTGCCACACAGACATTCGCGCTCTGCTAAAGCTTTGCTTCGTAATGGGGCAACACTCTGTATCTCTCTCTGGCAGAGCCCGGCAGTGAAATTGGAAACATCCAGAGATTGCGCCCACAGGAAAGCTGCCAGCACTGAAAGCTGTAGCTGGTTTTCACTGTCCCTTAGAACTGCATTCGCTGCCACACAGACATTCGCGCTCTGCTAAAGCTTTGCTTCGTAATGGGGCAACACTCTGTATCTCTCTCTGGCAGAGCCCGGCTGCCAAATTGGAAACGTCCAGAGATTGCGCCCACAGGAAAGGTGCCAGCACTGAAAGCTGTAGGTGGTTTTCACTGTCCCTTGGAACTGCATTCGCTGCCACACAGACATTCGCGCTCTGCTAAAGCTTTGCTTCGTAATGGGGCAACACTCTGTATCTCTCTCTGGCAGAGCCCGGCAGTGAAATTGGAAACGTCCAGAGATTGCGCCCACAGGAAAGCTGCCAGCACTGAAAGCTGTAGCTGGTTTTCACTGTCCCTTGGAACTGCATTCGCTGCCACACAGACATTCGCGCTCTGCTAAAGCTTTGCTTCGTAATGGGGCAACAACTCTGTATCTCTCTCTGGCAGAGCCCGGCAGTGAAATTGGAAACGTCCAGAGATTGCGCCCACAGGAAAGCTGCCAGCACTGAAAGCTGTAGCTGGTTTTCACTGTCCCTCGGAACTGCATTCGCTGCCACACAGACATTCGCGCTCTGCTAAAGCTTTGCTTCGTAATGGGGCAACACTCTGTATCTCTCTCTGGCAGAGCCCGGCAGTGAAATTGGAAACGTCCAGAGATTGCGCCCACAGGAAAGCTGCCAGCACTGAAAGCTGTAGCTGGTTTTCACTGTCCCTTGGAACTGCATTCGCTGCCACACAGACATTCGCGCTCTGCTAAAGCTTTGCTTCCTAATGGGGCAACACTCTCTATGACTTTCTCCAAGTGCCCGGCAGTGAAATTGGAAACGTCCAGAGATTGCGCCCACAGGAAAGCTGCCAGCACTGAAAGCTGTAGCTGGTTTTCACTGTCCCTTGGAACTGCATTCGCTGCCACACAGACATTCGCGCTCTGCTAAAGCTTTGCTTCGTAATGGGGCAACACTCTGTATCTCTCTCTGGCAGAGCCCGGCTGCCAAATTGGAAACGTCCAGAGATTGCGCCCACAGGAAAGCTGCCAGCACTGAAAGCTGTAGCTGGTTTTCACTGTCCCTTGGAACTGCATTCGCTGCCACACAGACATTCGCGCTCTGCTAAAGCATTGCTTCGTAATGGGGCAACACTCTGTATCTCTCTCTGGCAGAGCCCGGCAGTGAAATTGGAAACGTCCAGAGATTGCGCCCACAGGAAAGCTGCCAGCACTGAAAGCTGTAGCTGCTTTTCACTGTCCCTTGGAACTGCATTCGCTGCCACACAGACATTCGCGCTCTGCTAAAGCTTTGCTTCGTAATGGGGCAACACTCTGTATCTCTCTGGCAGAGCCCGGCAGTGAAATTGGAAACGTCCAGAGATTGCGCCCACAGGAAAGCTGCCAGCACTGAAAGCTGTAGCTGGTTTTCACTGTCCCTTGGAACTGCATTCGCTGCCACACAGACATTCGCGCTCTGCTAAAGCTTTGCTTCGTAATGCGGCAACACTCTGTATCTCTCTCTGGCAGAGCCCGGCAGTGAAATTGGAAACGTCCAGAGATTGCGCCCACAGGAAAGCTGCCAGCACTGAAAGCTGTAGCTGGTTTTCACTGTCCCTTGGAACTGCATTCGCTGCCACACAGACATTCGCGCTCTGCTAAAGCTTTGCTTCGTAGTGGGGCAACACTCTCTATGACTTTCTCCCAGTGCCCGGCAGTGAAATTGGAAACGTCCAGAGATTGCGCCCACAGGAAAGCTGCCAGCACTGAAAGCTGTAGCTGGTTTTCACTGTCCCTTGGAACTGCATTCGCTGCCACACAGACATTCGCGCTCTGCTAAAGCTTTGCTTCGTAATGCGGCAACACTCTGTATCTCTCTCTGGCAGAGCCCGGCAGTGAAATTGGAAACGTCCAGAGATTGCGCCCACAGGAAAGCTGCCAGCACTGAAAGCTGTAGCTGGTTTTCACTGTCCCTTGGAACTGCATTCGCTGCCACACAGACATTCGCGCTCTGCTAAAGCTTTGCTTCCTAATGGGGCAACACTCTGTATCTCTCTCTGGCAGAGTCCGGCAGTGAAATTGGAAACGTCCAGAGATTGCGCCCACAGGAAAGCTGCCAGCACTGAAAGCTGTAGCTGGTTTTCACTGTCCCTTGGAACTGCATTCGCTGCCACACAGACATTCGCGCTCTGCTAAAGCATTGCTTCCTAATGGGGCAACACTCTCTATGACTTTCTCCCAGTGCCCGGCAGTGAAATTGGAAACGTCCAGAGATTGCGCCCACAGGAAAGCTGCCAGCACTGAAAGCTGTAGCTGGTTTTCACTGTCCCTTGGAACTGCATTCGCTGCCACACAGACATTCGCGCTCTGCTAAAGCTTTGCTTCCTAATGGGGCAACACTCTGTATCTCTCTCTGGCAGAGCCCGGCAGTGAAATTGGAAACGTCCAGAGATTGCGCCCACAGGAAAGCTGCCAGCACTGAAAGCTGTAGCTGGTTTTCACTGTCCCTTGGAACTGCATTCGCTGCCACACAGACATTCGCGCTCTGCTAAAGCTTTGCTTCCTAATGGGGCAACACTCTCTATGACTTTCTCCCAGTGCCCGGCAGTGAAATTGGAAACGTCCAGAGATTGCGCCCACAGGAAAGCTGCCAGCACTGAAAGCTGTAGCTGGTTTTCACTGTCCCTTGGAACTGCATTCGCTGCCACACAGACATTCGCGCTCTGCTAAAGCTTTGCTTCGTAATGGGGCAACACTCTGTATCTCTCTCTGGCAGAGCCCGGCAGTGAAATTGGAAACGTCCAGAGATTGCGCCCACAGGAAAGCTGCCAGCACTGAAAGCTGTAGCTGGTTTTCACTGTCCCTCGGAACTGCATTCGCTGCCACACAGACATTCGCGCTCTGCTAAAGCTTTGCTTCGTAATGGGGCAACACTCTGTATCTCTCTCTGGCAGAGCCCGGCAGTGAAATTGGAAACATCCAGACATTGCGCCCACAGGAAAGCTGCCAGCACTGAAAGCTGTAGCTGGTTTTCACTGTCCCTTGGAACTGCATTCGCTGCCACACAGACATTCGCGCTCTGCTAAAGCTTTGCTTCCTAATGGGGCAACACTCTGTATCTCTCTCTGGCAGAGCCCGGCAGTGAAATTGGAAACGTCCAGAGATTGCGCCCACAGGAAAGCTGCCAGCACTGAAAGCTGTAGCTGGTTTTCACTGTCCCTCGGAACTGCATTCGCTGCCACACAGACATTCGCGCTCTGCTAAAGCTTTGCTTCGTAATGGGGCAACACTCTGTATCTCTCTCTGGCAGAGCCCGGCAGTGAAATTGGAAACGTCCAGAGATTGCGCCCACAGGAAAGCTGCCAGCACTGAAAGCTGTAGCTGGTTTTCACTGTCCCTTGGAACTGCATTCGCTGCCACACAGACATTCGCGCTCTGCTAAAGCATTACTTCGTAATGGGGCAACACTCTGTATCTCTCTCTGGCAGAGCCCGGCAGTGAAATTGGAAACGTCCAGAGATTGCGCCCACAGGAAAGCTGCCAGCACTGAAAGCTGTAGCTGGTTTTCACTGTCCCTTGGAACTGCATTCGCTGCCACACAGACATTCGCGCTCTGCTAAAGCTTTGCTTCGTAGTGGGGCAACACTCTCTATGACTTTCTCCCAGTGCCCGGCAGTGAAATTGGAAACGTCCAGAGATTGCGCCCACAGGAAAGCTGCCAGCACTGAAAGCTGTAGCTGGTTTTCACTGTCCCTTGGAACTGCATTCGCTGCCACACAGACATTCGCGCTCTGCTAAAGCTTTGCTTCGTAATGCGGCAACACTCTGTATCTCTCTCTGGCAGAGCCCGGCAGTGAAATTGGAAACGTCCAGAGATTGCGCCCACAGGAAAGCTGCCAGCACTGAAAGCTGTAGCTGGTTTTCACTGTCCCTTGGAACTGCATTCGCTGCCACACAGACATTCGCGCTCTGCTAAAGCTTTGCTTCCTAATGGGGCAACACTCTGTATCTCTCTCTGGCAGAGTCCGGCAGTGAAATTGGAAACGTCCAGAGATTGCGCCCACAGGAAAGCTGCCAGCACTGAAAGCTGTAGCTGGTTTTCACTGTCCCTTGGAACTGCATTCGCTGCCACACAGACATTCGCGCTCTGCTAAAGCATTGCTTCCTAATGGGGCAACACTCTCTATGACTTTCTCCCAGTGCCCGGCAGTGAAATTGGAAACGTCCAGAGATTGCGCCCACAGGAAAGCTGCCAGCACTGAAAGCTGTAGCTGGTTTTCACTGTCCCTTGGAACTGCATTCGCTGCCACACAGACATTCGCGCTCTGCTAAAGCTTTGCTTCCTAATGGGGCAACACTCTGTATCTCTCTCTGGCAGAGCCCGGCAGTGAAATTGGAAACGTCCAGAGATTGCGCCCACAGGAAAGCTGCCAGCACTGAAAGCTGTAGCCGGTTTTCACTGTCCCTTGGAACTGCATTCGCTGCCACACAGACATTCGCGCTCTGCTAAAGCTTTGCTTCCTAATGGGGCAACACTCTGTATCTCTCTCTGGCAGAGCCCGGCAGTGAAATTGGAAACGTCCAGAGATTGCGCCCACAGGAAAGCTGCCAGCACTGAAAGCTGTAGCTGGTTTTCACTGTCCCTCGGAACTGCATTCGCTGCCACACAGACATTCGCGCTCTGCTAAAGCTTTGCTTCGTAATGGGGCAACACTCTGTATCTCTCTCTGGCAGAGCCCGGCAGTGAAATTGGAAACGTCCAGAGATTGCGCCCACAGGAAAGCTGCCAGCACTGAAAGCTGTAGCTGGTTTTCACTGTCCCTTGGAACTGCATTCGCTGCCACACAGACATTCGCGCTCTGCTAAAGCATTACTTCGTAATGGGGCAACACTCTGTATCTCTCTCTGGCAGAGCCCGGCAGTGAAATTGGAAACGTCCAGAGATTGCGCCCACAGGAAAGCTGCCAGCACTGAAAGCTGTAGCTGGTTTTCACTGTCCCTTGGAGCTGCATTCGCTGCCACACAGACATTCGCGCTCTGCTAAAGCATTGCTTCGTAATGGGGAACACTCTGTATCTCTCTCTGGCAGAGCCCGGCAGTGAAATTGGAAACGTCCAGAGATTGCGCCCACAGGAAAGCTGCCAGCACTGAAAGCTGTAGCTGGTTTTCACTGTCCCTTGGAACTGCATTCGCTGCCACACAGACATTCGCGCTCTGCTAAAGCTTTGCTTCCTAATGGGGCAACACTCTCTATGACTTTCTCCCAGTGCCCGGCAGTGAAATTGGAAACGTCCAGAGATTGCGCCCACAGGAAAGCTGCCAGCACTGAAAGCTGTAGCTGGTTTTCACTGTCCCTTGGAACTGCATTCGCTGCCACACAGACATTCGCGCTCTGCTAAAGCTTTGCTTCGTAATGGGGCAACACTCTGTATCTCTCTCTGGCAGAGCCCGGCTGCCAAATTGGAAACGTCCAGAGATTGCGCCCACAGGATAGCTGCCAGCACTGAAAGCTGTAGCTGGTTTTCACTGTCCCTTGGAACTGCATTCGCTGCCACACAGACATTCGCGCTCTGCTAAAGCATTGCTTCGTAATGGGGCAACACTCTGTATCTCTCTCTGGCAGAGCCCGGCAGTGAAATTGGAAACGTCCAGAGATTGCGCCCACAGGAAAGCTGCCAGCACTGAAAGCTGTAGCTGGTTTTCACTGTCCCTTGGAACTGCATTCGCTGCCACACAGACATTCGCGCTCTGCTAAAGCTTTGCTTCGTAATGGGGCAACACTCTGTATCTCTCTCTGGCAGAGCCCGGCAGTGAAATTGGAAACGTCCAGAGATTGCGCCCACAGGAAAGCTGCCAGCACTGAAAGCTGTAGCTGGTTTTCACTGTCCCTTGGAACTGCATTCGCTGCCACACAGACATTCGCGCTCTGCTAAAGCTTTGCTTCCTAATGGGGCAACACTCTGTATCTCTCTCTGGCAGAGCCCGGCTGCCAAATTGGAAACGTCCAGAGATTGCGCCCACAGGAAAGCTGCCAGCACTGAAAGCTGTAGCTGGTTTTCACTGTCCCTTGGAACTGCATTCGCTGCCACACAGACATTCGCGCTCTGCTAAAGCTTTGCTTCGTAATGGGACAACACTCTGTATCTCTCTCTGGCAGAGCCCGGCAGTGAAACTGGAAACGTCCAGAGATTGCGCCCACAGGAAAGCTGCCAGCACTGAAAGCTGTAGCTGGTTTTCACTGTCCCTTGGAACTGCATTCGCTGCCACACAGACATTCGCGCTCTGCTAAAGCTTTGCTTCGTAATGGGGCAACACTCTGTATCTCTCTCTGGCAGAGCCCGGCAGTGAAATTGGAAACGTCCAGAGATTGCGCCCACAGGAAAGCTGCCAGCACTGAAAGCTGTAGCTGGTTTTCACTGTCCCTTGGAACTGCATTCGCTGCCACACAGACATTCGCGCTCTGCTAAAGCTTTGCTTCGTAATGGGGCAACACTCTGTATCTCTCTCTGGCAGAGCCCGGCAGTGAAATTGGAAACGTCCAGAGATTGCGCCCACAGGAAAGCTGCCAGCACTGAAAGCTGTAGCTGGTTTTCACTGTCCCTTGGAACTGCATTCGCTGCCACACAGACATTCGCGCTCTGCTAAAGCTTTGCTTCGTTATGGGGCAACACTCTGTATCTCTCTCTGGCAGAGCCCGGCAGTGAAATTGGAAACGTCCAGAGATTGCGCCCACAGGAAAGCTGCCAGCACTGAAAGCTGTAGCTGGTTTTCACTGTCCCTTGGAACTGCATTCGCTGCCACACAGACATTCGCGCTCTGCTAAAGCTTTGCTTCGTAATGGGGCAACACTCTGTATCTCTCTCTGGCAGAGCCCGGCAGTGAAATTGGAAACGTCCAGAGATTGCGCCCACAGGAAAGCTGCCAGCACTGAAAGCTGTAGCTGGTTTTCACTGTCCCTTGGAACTGCATTCGCTGCCACACAGACATTCGCGCTCTGCTAAAGCTTTGCTTCGTAATGGGGCAACACTCTGTATCTCTCTCTGGCAGAGCCCGGCAGTGAAATTGGAAACATCCAGAGATTGCGCGCACAGGAAAGCTGCCAGCACTGAAAGCTGTAGCTGGTTTTCACTGTCCCTTAGAACTGCATTCGCTGCCACACAGACATTCGCGCTCTGCTAAAGCTTTGCTTCGTAATGGGGCAACACTCTGTATCTCTCTCTGGCAGAGCCCGGCTGCCAAATTGGAAACGTCCAGAGATTGCGCCCACAGGAAAGGTGCCAGCACTGAAAGCTGTAGGTGGTTTTCACTGTCCCTTGGAACTGCATTCGCTGCCACACAGACATTCGCGCTCTGCTAAAGCTTTGCTTCGTAATGGGGCAACACTCTGTATCTCTCTCTGGCAGAGCCCGGCAGTGAAATTGGAAACGTCCAGAGATTGCGCCCACAGGAAAGCTGCCAGCACTGAAAGCTGTAGCTGGTTTTCACTGTCCCTTGGAACTGCATTCGCTGCCACACAGACATTCGCGCTCTGCTAAAGCTTTGCTTCGTAATGGGGCAACAACTCTGTATCTCTCTCTGGCAGAGCCCGGCAGTGAAATTGGAAACGTCCAGAGATTGCGCCCACAGGAAAGCTGCCAGCACTGAAAGCTGTAGCTGGTTTTCACTGTCCCTCGGAACTGCATTCGCTGCCACACAGACATTCGCGCTCTGCTAAAGCTTTGCTTCGTAATGGGGCAACACTCTGTATCTCTCTCTGGCAGAGCCCGGCAGTGAAATTGGAAACGTCCAGAGATTGCGCCCACAGGAAAGCTGCCAGCACTGAAAGCTGTAGCTGGTTTTCACTGTCCCTTGGAACTGCATTCGCTGCCACACAGACATTCGCGCTCTGCTAAAGCTTTGCTTCCTAATGGGGCAACACTCTCTATGACTTTCTCCAAGTGCCCGGCAGTGAAATTGGAAACGTCCAGAGATTGCGCCCACAGGAAAGCTGCCAGCACTGAAAGCTGTAGCTGGTTTTCACTGTCCCTTGGAACTGCATTCGCTGCCACACAGACATTCGCGCTCTGCTAAAGCTTTGCTTCGTAATGGGGCAACACTCTGTATCTCTCTCTGGCAGAGCCCGGCTGCCAAATTGGAAACGTCCAGAGATTGCGCCCACAGGATAGCTGCCAGCACTGAAAGCTGTAGCTGGTTTTCACTGTCCCTTGGAACTGCATTCGCTGCCACACAGACATTCGCGCTCTGCTAAAGCATTGCTTCGTAATGGGGCAACACTCTGTATCTCTCTCTGGCAGAGCCCGGCAGTGAAATTGGAAACGTCCAGAGATTGCGCCCACAGGAAAGCTGCCAGCACTGAAAGCTGTAGCTGCTTTTCACTGTCCCTTGGAACTGCATTCGCTGCCACACAGACATTCGCGCTCTGCTAAAGCTTTGCTTCGTAATGGGGCAACACTCTGTATCTCTCTGGCAGAGCCCGGCAGTGAAATTGGAAACGTCCAGAGATTGCGCCCACAGGAAAGCTGCCAGCACTGAAAGCTGTAGCTGGTTTTCACTGTCCCTTGGAACTGCATTCGCTGCCACACAGACATTCGCGCTCTGCTAAAGCTTTGCTTCGTAATGCGGCAACACTCTGTATCTCTCTCTGGCAGAGCCCGGCAGTGAAATTGGAAACGTCCAGAGATTGCGCCCACAGGAAAGCTGCCAGCACTGAAAGCTGTAGCTGGTTTTCACTGTCCCTTGGAACTGCATTCGCTGCCACACAGACATTCGCGCTCTGCTAAAGCTTTGCTTCGTAGTGGGGCAACACTCTCTATGACTTTCTCCCAGTGCCCGGCAGTGAAATTGGAAACGTCCAGAGATTGCGCCCACAGGAAAGCTGCCAGCACTGAAAGCTGTAGCTGGTTTTCACTGTCCCTTGGAACTGCATTCGCTGCCACACAGACATTCGCGCTCTGCTAAAGCTTTGCTTCGTAATGCGGCAACACTCTGTATCTCTCTCTGGCAGAGCCCGGCAGTGAAATTGGAAACGTCCAGAGATTGCGCCCACAGGAAAGCTGCCAGCACTGAAAGCTGTAGCTGGTTTTCACTGTCCCTTGGAACTGCATTCGCTGCCACACAGACATTCGCGCTCTGCTAAAGCTTTGCTTCCTAATGGGGCAACACTCTGTATCTCTCTCTGGCAGAGTCCGGCAGTGAAATTGGAAACGTCCAGAGATTGCGCCCACAGGAAAGCTGCCAGCACTGAAAGCTGTAGCTGGTTTTCACTGTCCCTTGGAACTGCATTCGCTGCCACACAGACATTCGCGCTCTGCTAAAGCATTGCTTCCTAATGGGGCAACACTCTCTATGACTTTCTCCCAGTGCCCGGCAGTGAAATTGGAAACGTCCAGAGATTGCGCCCACAGGAAAGCTGCCAGCACTGAAAGCTGTAGCTGCTTTTCACTGTCCCTTGGAACTGCATTCGCTGCCACACAGACATTCGCGCTCTGCTAAAGCTTTGCTTCGTAATGGGGCAACACTCTGTATCTCTCTGGCAGAGCCCGGCAGTGAAATTGGAAATGTCCAGAGATTGTGCCCACAGGAAAGCTGCCAGCACTGAAAGCTGTAGCTGGTTTTCACTGTCCCTTGGAACTGCATTCGCTGCCACACAGACATTCGCGCTCTGCTAAAGCTTTGCTTCGTAATGCGGCAACACTCTGTATCTCTCTCTGGCAGAGCCCGGCAGTGAAATTGGAAACGTCCAGAGATTGCGCCCACAGGAAAGCTGCCAGCACTGAAAGCTGTAGCTGGTTTTCACTGTCCCTTGGAACTGCATTCGCTGCCACACAGACATTCGCGCTCTGCTAAAGCTTTGCTTCCTAATGGGGCAACACTCTGTATCTCTCTCTGGCAGAGTCCGGCAGTGAAATTGGAAACGTCCAGAGATTGCGCCCACAGGAAAGCTGCCAGCACTGAAAGCTGTAGCTGGTTTTCACTGTCCCTTGGAACTGCATTCGCTGCCACACAGACATTCGCGCTCTGCTAAAGCATTGCTTCCTAATGGGGCAACACTCTCTATGACTTTCTCCCAGTGCCCGGCAGTGAAATTGGAAACGTCCAGAGATTGCGCCCACAGGAAAGCTGCCAGCACTGAAAGCTGTAGCTGGTTTTCACTGTCCCTTGGAACTGCATTCGCTGCCACACAGACATTCGCGCTCTGCTAAAGCTTTGCTTCGTAATGGGGCAACACTCTGTATCTCTCTCTGGCAGAGCCCGGCAGTGAAATTGGAAACGTCCAGAGATTGCGCCCACAGGAAAGCTGCCAGCACTGAAAGCTGTAGCTGGTTTTCACTGTCCCTTGGAACTGCATTCGCTGCCACACAGACATTCGCGCTCTGC
This sequence comes from Mycteria americana, assembly GCF_035582795.1. Taxonomy (NCBI): domain Eukaryota; kingdom Metazoa; phylum Chordata; class Aves; order Ciconiiformes; family Ciconiidae; genus Mycteria; species Mycteria americana. Next base: position 174,820 of record NW_027445645.1, read on the forward strand.
TAAAGCTTTGCTTCCTAATGGGGCAACACTCTCTATGACTTTCTCCCAGTGCCCGGCAGTGAAATTGGAAACGTCCAGAGATTGCGCCCACAGGAAAGCTGCCAGCACTGAAAGCTGTAGCTGGTTTTCACTGTCCCTTGGAACTGCATTCGCTGCCACACAGACATTCGCGCTCTGCTAAAGCTTTGCTTCCTAATGGGGCAACACTCTGTATCTCTCTCTGGCAGAGCCCGGCTGCCAAATTGGAAACGTCCAGAGATTGCGCCCACAGGAAAGCTGCCAGCACTGAAAGCTGTAGCTGGTTTTCACTGTCCCTTGGAACTGCATTCGCTGCCACACAGACATTCGCGCTCTGCTAAAGCTTTGCTTCGTAATGGGGCAACACTCTGTATCTCTCTCTGGCAGAGCCCGGCAGTGAAATTGGAAACGTCCAGAGATTGCGCCCACAGGAAAGCTGCCAGCACTGAAAGCTGTAGCTGGTTTTCACTGTCCCTTGGAACTGCATTCGCTGCCACACAGACATTCGCGCTCTGCTAAAGCTTTGCTTCGTTATGGGGCAACACTCTGTATCTCTCTCTGGCAGAGCCCGGCAGTGAAATTGGAAACGTCCAGAGATTGCGCCCACAGGAAAGCTGCCAGCACTGAAAGCTGTAGCTGGTTTTCACTGTCCCTTGGAACTGCATTCGCTGCCACACAGACATTCGCGCTCTGCTAAAGCTTTGCTTCGTAATGGGGCAACACTCTGTATCTCTCTCTGGCAGAGCCCGGCAGTGAAATTGGAAACGTCCAGAGATTGCGCCCACAGGAAAGCTGCCAGCACTGAAAGCTGTAGCTGGTTTTCACTGTCCCTTGGAACTGCATTCGCTGCCACACAGACATTCGCGCTCTGCTAAAGCTTTGCTTCGTAATGGGGCAACACTCTGTATCTCTCTCTGGCAGAGCCCGGCAGTGAAATTGGAAACATCCAGAGATTGCGCCCACAGGAAAGCTGCCAGCACTGAAAGCTGTAGCTGGTTTTCACTGTCCCTTAGAACTGCATTCGCTGCCACACAGACATTCGCGCTCTGCTAAAGCTTTGCTTCGTAATGGGGCAACACTCTGTATCTCTCTCTGGCAGAGCCCGGCAGTGAAATTGGAAACGTCCAGAGATTGCGCCCACAGGAAAGGTGCCAGCACTGAAAGCTGTAGGTGGTTTTCACTGTCCCTTGGAACTGCATTCGCTGCCACACAGACATTCGCGCTCTGCTAAAGCTTTGCTTCCTAATGGGGCAACACTCTGTATCTCTCTCTGGCAGAGCCCGGCTGCCAAATTGGAAACGTCCAGAGATTGCGCCCACAGGAAAGCTGCCAGCACTGAAAGCTGTAGCTGGTTTTCACTGTCCCTTGGAACTGCATTCGCTGCCACACAGACATTCGCGCTCTGCTAAAGCTTTGCTTCGTAATGGGGCAACAACTCTGTATCTCTCTCTGGCAGAGCCCGGCAGTGAAATTGGAAACGTCCAGAGATTGCGCCCACAGGAAAGCTGCCAGCACTGAAAGCTGTAGCTGGTTTTCACTGTCCCTCGGAACTGCATTCGCTGCCACACAGACATTCGCGCTCTGCTAAAGCTTTGCTTCGTAATGGGGCAACACTCTGTATCTCTCTCTGGCAGAGCCCGGCAGTGAAATTGGAAACGTCCAGAGATTGCGCCCACAGGAAAGCTGCCAGCACTGAAAGCTGTAGCTGGTTTTCACTGTCCCTTGGAACTGCATTCGCTGCCACACAGACATTCGCGCTCTGCTAAAGCTTTGCTTCCTAATGGGGCAACACTCTCTATGACTTTCTCCAAGTGCCCGGCAGTGAAATTGGAAACGTCCAGAGATTGCGCCCACAGGAAAGCTGCCAGCACTGAAAGCTGTAGCTGGTTTTCACTGTCCCTTGGAACTGCATTCGCTGCCACACAGACATTCGCGCTCTGCTAAAGCTTTGCTTCGTAATGGGGCAACACTCTGTATCTCTCTCTGGCAGAGCCCGGCTGCCAAATTGGAAACGTCCAGAGATTGCGCCCACAGGATAGCTGCCAGCACTGAAAGCTGTAGCTGGTTTTCACTGTCCCTTGGAACTGCATTCGCTGCCACACAGACATTCGCGCTCTGCTAAAGCATTGCTTCGTAATGGGGCAACACTCTGTATCTCTCTCTGGCAGAGCCCGGCAGTGAAATTGGAAACGTCCAGAGATTGCGCCCACAGGAAAGCTGCCAGCACTGAAAGCTGTAGCTGCTTTTCACTGTCCCTTGGAACTGCATTCGCTGCCACACAGACATTCGCGCTCTGCTAAAGCTTTGCTTCGTAATGGGGCAACACTCTGTATCTCTCTGGCAGAGCCCGGCAGTGAAATTGGAAACGTCCAGAGATTGCGCCCACAGGAAAGCTGCCAGCACTGAAAGCTGTAGCTGGTTTTCACTGTCCCTTGGAACTGCATTCGCTGCCACACAGACATTCGCGCTCTGCTAAAGCTTTGCTTCGTAATGCGGCAACACTCTGTATCTCTCTCTGGCAGAGCCCGGCAGTGAAATTGGAAACGTCCAGAGATTGCGCCCACAGGAAAGCTGCCAGCACTGAAAGCTGTAGCTGGTTTTCACTGTCCCTTGGAACTGCATTCGCTGCCACACAGACATTCGCGCTCTGCTAAAGCTTTGCTTCGTAATGCGGCAACACTCTGTATCTCTCTCTGGCAGAGCCCGGCAGTGAAATTGGAAACGTCCAGAGATTGCGCCCACAGGAAAGCTGCCAGCACTGAAAGCTGTAGCTGGTTTTCACTGTCCCTTGGAACTGCATTCGCTGCCACACAGACATTCGCGCTCTGCTAAAGCTTTGCTTCCTAATGGGGCAACACTCTGTATCTCTCTCTGGCAGAGTCCGGCAGTGAAATTGGAAACGTCCAGAGATTGCGCCCACAGGAAAGCTGCCAGCACTGAAAGCTGTAGCTGGTTTTCACTGTCCCTTGGAACTGCATTCGCTGCCACACAGACATTCGCGCTCTGCTAAAGCATTGCTTCCTAATGGGGCAACACTCTCTATGACTTTCTCCCAGTGCCCGGCAGTGAAATTGGAAACGTCCAGAGATTGCGCCCACAGGAAAGCTGCCAGCACTGAAAGCTGTAGCTGGTTTTCACTGTCCCTTGGAACTGCATTCGCTGCCACACAGACATTCGCGCTCTGCTAAAGCTTTGCTTCCTAATGGGGCAACACTCTGTATCTCTCTCTGGCAGAGCCCGGCAGTGAAATTGGAAACGTCCAGAGATTGCGCCCACAGGAAAGCTGCCAGCACTGAAAGCTGTAGCTGGTTTTCACTGTCCCTTGGAACTGCATTCGCTGCCACACAGACATTCGCGCTCTGCTAAAGCTTTGCTTCCTAATGGGGCAACACTCTCTATGACTTTCTCCCAGTGCCCGGCAGTGAAATTGGAAACGTCCAGAGATTGCGCCCACAGGAAAGCTGCCAGCACTGAAAGCTGTAGCTGGTTTTCACTGTCCCTTGGAACTGCATTCGCTGCCACACAGACATTCGCGCTCTGCTAAAGCTTTGCTTCGTAATGGGGCAACACTCTGTATCTCTCTCTGGCAGAGCCCGGCAGTGAAATTGGAAACGTCCAGAGATTGCGCCCACAGGAAAGCTGCCAGCACTGAAAGCTGTAGCTGGTTTTCACTGTCCCTCGGAACTGCATTCGCTGCCACACAGACATTCGCGCTCTGCTAAAGCTTTGCTTCGTAATGGGGCAACACTCTGTATCTCTCTCTGGCAGAGCCCGGCAGTGAAATTGGAAACATCCAGACATTGCGCCCACAGGAAAGCTGCCAGCACTGAAAGCTGTAGCTGGTTTTCACTGTCCCTTGGAACTGCATTCGCTGCCACACAGACATTCGCGCTCTGCTAAAGCTTTGCTTCCTAATGGGGCAACACTCTGTATCTCTCTCTGGCAGAGCCCGGCAGTGAAATTGGAAACGTCCAGAGATTGCGCCCACAGGAAAGCTGCCAGCACTGAAAGCTGTAGCTGGTTTTCACTGTCCCTCGGAACTGCATTCGCTGCCACACAGACATTCGCGCTCTGCTAAAGCTTTGCTTCGTAATGGGGCAACACTCTGTATCTCTCTCTGGCAGAGCCCGGCAGTGAAATTGGAAACGTCCAGAGATTGCGCCCACAGGAAAGCTGCCAGCACTGAAAGCTGTAGCTGGTTTTCACTGTCCCTTGGAACTGCATTCGCTGCCACACAGACATTCGCGCTCTGCTAAAGCATTACTTCGTAATGGGGCAACACTCTGTATCTCTCTCTGGCAGAGCCCGGCAGTGAAATTGGAAACGTCCAGAGATTGCGCCCACAGGAAAGCTGCCAGCACTGAAAGCTGTAGCTGGTTTTCACTGTCCCTTGGAGCTGCATTCGCTGCCACACAGACATTCGCGCTCTGCTAAAGCATTGCTTCGTAATGGGGAACACTCTGTATCTCTCTCTGGCAGAGCCCGGCAGTGAAATTGGAAACGTCCAGAGATTGCGCCCACAGGAAAGCTGCCAGCACTGAAAGCTGTAGCTGGTTTTCACTGTCCCTTGGAACTGCATTCGCTGCCACACAGACATTCGCGCTCTGCTAAAGCTTTGCTTCCTAATGGGGCAACACTCTCTATGACTTTCTCCCAGTGCCCGGCAGTGAAATTAGAAACGTCCAGAGATTGCGCCCACAGGAAAGCTGCCAGCACTGAAAGCTGTAGCTGGTTTTCACTGTCCCTTGGAACTGCATTCGCTGCCACACAGACATTCGCGCTCTGCTAAAGCTTTGCTTCGTAATGGGGCAACACTCTGTATCTCTCTCTGGCAGAGCCCGGCTGCCAAATTGGAAACGTCCAGAGATTGCGCCCACAGGATAGCTGCCAGCACTGAAAGCTGTAGCTGGTTTTCACTGTCCCTTGGAACTGCATTCGCTGCCACACAGACATTCGCGCTCTGCTAAAGCATTGCTTCGTAATGGGGCAACACTCTGTATCTCTCTCTGGCAGAGCCCGGCAGTGAAATTGGAAACGTCCAGAGATTGCGCCCACAGGAAAGCTGCCAGCACTGAAAGCTGTAGCTGGTTTTCACTGTCCCTTGGAACTGCATTCGCTGCCACACAGACATTCGCGCTCTGCTAAAGCTTTGCTTCGTAATGGGGCAACACTCTGTATCTCTCTCTGGCAGAGCCCGGCAGTGAAATTGGAAACGTCCAGAGATTGCGCCCACAGGAAAGCTGCCAGCACTGAAAGCTGTAGCTGGTTTTCACTGTCCCTTGGAACTGCATTCGCTGCCACACAGACATTCGCGCTCTGCTAAAGCTTTGCTTCCTAATGGGGCAACACTCTGTATCTCTCTCTGGCAGAGCCCGGCTGCCAAATTGGAAACGTCCAGAGATTGCGCCCACAGGAAAGCTGCCAGCACTGAAAGCTGTAGCTGGTTTTCACTGTCCCTTGGAACTGCATTCGCTGCCACACAGACATTCGCGCTCTGCTAAAGCTTTGCTTCGTAATGGGACAACACTCTGTATCTCTCTCTGGCAGAGCCCGGCAGTGAAACTGGAAACGTCCAGAGATTGCGCCCACAGGAAAGCTGCCAGCACTGAAAGCTGTAGCTGGTTTTCACTGTCCCTTGGAACTGCATTCGCTGCCACACAGACATTCGCGCTCTGCTAAAGCTTTGCTTCGTAATGGGGCAACACTCTGTATCTCTCTCTGGCAGAGCCCGGCAGTGAAATTGGAAACGTCCAGAGATTGCGCCCACAGGAAAGCTGCCAGCACTGAAAGCTGTAGCTGGTTTTCACTGTCCCTTGGAACTGCATTCGCTGCCACACAGACATTCGCGCTCTGCTAAAGCTTTGCTTCGTTATGGGGCAACACTCTGTATCTCTCTCTGGCAGAGCCCGGCAGTGAAATTGGAAACGTCCAGAGATTGCGCCCACAGGAAAGCTGCCAGCACTGAAAGCTGTAGCTGGTTTTCACTGTCCCTTGGAACTGCATTCGCTGCCACACAGACATTCGCGCTCTGCTAAAGCTTTGCTTCGTAATGGGGCAACACTCTGTATCTCTCTCTGGCAGAGCCCGGCAGTGAAATTGGAAACGTCCAGAGATTGCGCCCACAGGAAAGCTGCCAGCACTGAAAGCTGTAGCTGGTTTTCACTGTCCCTTGGAACTGCATTCGCTGCCACACAGACATTCGCGCTCTGCTAAAGCTTTGCTTCGTAATGGGGCAACACTCTGTATCTCTCTCTGGCAGAGCCCGGCAGTGAAATTGGAAACATCCAGAGATTGCGCCCACAGGAAAGCTGCCAGCACTGAAAGCTGTAGCTGGTTTTCACTGTCCCTTAGAACTGCATTCGCTGCCACACAGACATTCGCGCTCTGCTAAAGCTTTGCTTCGTAATGGGGCAACACTCTGTATCTCTCTCTGGCAGAGCCCGGCTGCCAAATTGGAAACGTCCAGAGATTGCGCCCACAGGAAAGGTGCCAGCACTGAAAGCTGTAGGTGGTTTTCACTGTCCCTTGGAACTGCATTCGCTGCCACACAGACATTCGCGCTCTGCTAAAGCTTTGCTTCGTAATGGGGCAACACTCTGTATCTCTCTCTGGCAGAGCCCGGCAGTGAAATTGGAAACGTCCAGAGATTGCGCCCACAGGAAAGCTGCCAGCACTGAAAGCTGTAGCTGGTTTTCACTGTCCCTTGGAACTGCATTCGCTGCCACACAGACATTCGCGCTCTGCTAAAGCTTTGCTTCGTAATGGGGCAACAACTCTGTATCTCTCTCTGGCAGAGCCCGGCAGTGAAATTGGAAACGTCCAGAGATTGCGCCCACAGGAAAGCTGCCAGCACTGAAAGCTGTAGCTGGTTTTCACTGTCCCTCGGAACTGCATTCGCTGCCACACAGACATTCGCGCTCTGCTAAAGCTTTGCTTCGTAATGGGGCAACACTCTGTATCTCTCTCTGGCAGAGCCCGGCAGTGAAATTGGAAACGTCCAGAGATTGCGCCCACAGGAAAGGTGCCAGCACTGAAAGCTGTAGCTGGTTTTCACTGTCCCTTGGAACTGCATTCGCTGCCACACAGACATTCGCGCTCTGCTAAAGCTTTGCTTCCTAATGGGGCAACACTCTCTATGACTTTCTCCAAGTGCCCGGCAGTGAAATTGGAAACGTCCAGAGATTGCGCCCACAGGAAAGCTGCCAGCACTGAAAGCTGTAGCTGGTTTTCACTGTCCCTTGGAACTGCATTCGCTGCCACACAGACATTCGCGCTCTGCTAAAGCTTTGCTTCGTAATGGGGCAACACTCTGTATCTCTCTCTGGCAGAGCCCGGCAGTGAAATTGGAAACGTCCAGAGATTGCGCCCACAGGATAGCTGCCAGCACTGAAAGCTGTAGCTGGTTTTCACTGTCCCTTGGAACTGCATTCGCTGCCACACAGACATTCGCGCTCTGCTAAAGCATTGCTTCGTAATGGGGCAACACTCTGTATCTCTCTCTGGCAGAGCCCGGCAGTGAAATTGGAAACGTCCAGAGATTGCGCCCACAGGAAAGCTGCCAGCACTGAAAGCTGTAGCTGCTTTTCACTGTCCCTTGGAACTGCATTCGCTGCCACACAGACATTCGCGCTCTGCTAAAGCTTTGCTTCGTAATGGGGCAACACTCTGTATCTCTCTGGCAGAGCCCGGCAGTGAAATTGGAAACGTCCAGAGATTGCGCCCACAGGAAAGCTGCCAGCACTGAAAGCTGTAGCTGGTTTTCACTGTCCCTTGGAACTGCATTCGCTGCCACACAGACATTCGCGCTCTGCTAAAGCTTTGCTTCGTAATGCGGCAACACTCTGTATCTCTCTCTGGCAGAGCCCGGCAGTGAAATTGGAAACGTCCAGAGATTGCGCCCACAGGAAAGCTGCCAGCACTGAAAGCTGTAGCTGGTTTTCACTGTCCCTTGGAACTGCATTCGCTGCCACACAGACATTCGCGCTCTGCTAAAGCTTTGCTTCGTAGTGGGGCAACACTCTCTATGACTTTCTCCCAGTGCCCGGCAGTGAAATTGGAAACGTCCAGAGATTGCGCCCACAGGAAAGCTGCCAGCACTGAAAGCTGTAGCTGGTTTTCACTGTCCCTTGGAACTGCATTCGCTGCCACACAGACATTCGCGCTCTGCTAAAGCTTTGCTTCGTAATGCGGCAACACTCTGTATCTCTCTCTGGCAGAGCCCGGCAGTGAAATTGGAAACGTCCAGAGATTGCGCCCACAGGAAAGCTGCCAGCACTGAAAGCTGTAGCTGGTTTTCACTGTCCCTTGGAACTGCATTCGCTGCCACACAGACATTCGCGCTCTGCTAAAGCTTTGCTTCCTAATGGGGCAACACTCTGTATCTCTCTCTGGCAGAGTCCGGCAGTGAAATTGGAAACGTCCAGAGATTGCGCCCACAGGAAAGCTGCCAGCACTGAAAGCTGTAGCTGGTTTTCACTGTCCCTTGGAACTGCATTCGCTGCCACACAGACATTCGCGCTCTGCTAAAGCATTGCTTCCTAATGGGGCAACACTCTCTATGACTTTCTCCCAGTGCCCGGCAGTGAAATTGGAAACGTCCAGAGATTGCGCCCACAGGAAAGCTGCCAGCACTGAAAGCTGTAGCTGGTTTTCACTGTCCCTTGGAACTGCATTCGCTGCCACACAGACATTCGCGCTCTGCTAAAGCTTTGCTTCGTAATGGGGCAACACTCTGTATCTCTCTCTGGCAGAGCCCGGCAGTGAAATTGGAAACGTCCAGAGATTGCGCCCACAGGAAAGCTGCCAGCACTGAAAGCTGTAGCTGGTTTTCACTGTCCCTTGGAACTGCATTCGCTGCCACACAGACATTCGCGCTCTGCTAAAGCTTTGCTTCCTAATGGGGCAACACTCTCTATGACTTTCTCCCAGTGCCCGGCAGTGAAATTGGAAACGTCCAGAGATTGCGCCCACAGGAAAGCTGCCAGCACTGAAAGCTGTAGCTGGTTTTCACTGTCCCTTGGAACTGCATTCGCTGCCACACAGACATTCGCGCTCTGCTAAAGCTTTGCTTCGTAATGGGGCAACACTCTGTATCTCTCTCTGGCAGAGCCCGGCAGTGAAATTGGAAACGTCCAGAGATTGCGCCCACAGGAAAGCTGCCAGCACTGAAAGCTGTAGCTGGTTTTCACTGTCCCTCGGAACTGCATTCGCTGCCACACAGACATTCGCGCTCTGCTAAAGCTTTGCTTCGTAATGGGGCAACACTCTGTATCTCTCTCTGGCAGAGCCCGGCAGTGAAATTGGAAACATCCAGACATTGCGCCCACAGGAAAGCTGCCAGCACTGAAAGCTGTAGCTGGTTTTCACTGTCCCTTGGAACTGCATTCGCTGCCACACAGACATTCGCGCTCTGCTAAAGCTTTGCTTCGTAATGGGGCAACACTCTGTATCTCTCTCTGGCAGAGCCCGGCAGTGAAATTGGAAACGTCCAGAGATTGCGCCCACAGGAAAGCTGCCAGCACTGAAAGCTGTAGCTGGTTTTCACTGTCCCTTGGAACTGCATTCGCTGCCACACAGACATTCGCGCTCTGCTAAAGCTTTGCTTCCTAATGGGGCAACACTCTGTATCTCTCTCTGGCAGAGCCCGGCTGACAAATTGGAAACGTCCAGAGATTGCGCCCACAGGAAAGCTGCCAGCACTGAAAGCTGTAGCTGGTTTTCACTGTCCCTTGGAACTGCATTCGCTGCCACACAGACATTCGCGCTCTGCTAAAGCATTACTTCGTAATGGGGCAACACTCTGTATCTCTCTCTGGCAGAGCCCGGCAGTGAAATTGGAAACGTCCAGAGATTGCGCCCACAGGAAAGCTGCCAGCACTGAAAGCTGTAGCTGGTTTTCACTGTCCCTTGGAGCTGCATTCGCTGCCACACAGACATTCGCGCTCTGCTAAAGCTTTGCTTCGTAATGCGGCAACACTCTGTATCTCTCTCTGGCAGAGCCCGGCAGTGAAATTGGAAACGTCCAGAGATTGCGCCCACAGGAAAGCTGCCAGCACTGAAAGCTGTAGCTGGTTTTCACTGTCCCTTGGAACTGCATTCGCTGCCACACAGACATTCGCGCTCTGCTAAAGCTTTGCTTCCTAATGGGGCAACACTCTCTATGACTTTCTCCCAGTGCCCGGCAGTGAAATTGGAAACGTCCAGAGATTGCGCCCACAGGAAAGCTGCCAGCACTGAAAGCTGTAGCTGGTTTTCACTGTCCCTTGGAACTGCATTCGCTGCCACACAGACATTCGCGCTCTGCTAAAGCTTTGCTTCGTAATGGGGCAACACTCTGTATCTCTCTCTGGCAGAGCCCGGCTGCCAAATTGGAAACGTCCAGAGATTGCGCCCACAGGAAAGCTGCCAGCACTGAAAGCTGTAGCTGGTTTTCACTGTCCCTTGGAACTGCATTCGCTGCCACACAGACATTCGCGCTCTGCTAAAGCATTGCTTCGTAATGGGGCAACACTCTGTATCTCTCTCTGGCAGAGCCCGGCAGTGAAATTGGAAACGTCCAGAGATTGCGCCCACAGGAAAGCTGCCAGCACTGAAAGCTGTAGCTGCTTTTCACTGTCCCTTGGAACTGCATTCGCTGCCACACAGACATTCGCGCTCTGCTAAAGCTTTGCTTCGTAATGGGGCAACACTCTGTATCTCTCTGGCAGAGCCCGGCAGTGAAATTGGAAACGTCCAGAGATTGCGCCCACAGGAAAGCTGCCAGCACTGAAAGCTGTAGCTGGTTTTCACTGTCCCTTGGAACTGCATTCGCTGCCACACAGACATTCGCGCTCTGCTAAAGCTTTGCTTCGTAATGCGGCAACACTCTGTATCTCTCTCTGGCAGAGCCCGGCAGTGAAATTGGAAACGTCCAGAGATTGCGCCCACAGGAAAGCTGCCAGCACTGAAAGCTGTAGCTGGTTTTCACTGTCCCTTGGAACTGCATTCGCTGCCACACAGACATTCGCGCTCTGCTAAAGCTTTGCTTCGTAATGGGGCAACACTCTCTATGACTTTCTCCCAGTGCCCGGCAGTGAAATTGGAAACGTCCAGAGATTGCGCCCACAGGAAAGCTGCCAGCACTGAAAGCTGTAGCTGGTTTTCACTGTCCCTTGGAACTGCATTCGCTGCCACACAGACATTCGCGCTCTGCTAAAGCTTTGCTTCCTAATGGGGCAACACTCTGTATCTCTCTCTGGCAGAGCCCGGCAGTGAAATTGGAAACGTCCAGAGATTGCGCCCACAGGAAAGCTGCCAGCACTGAAAGCTGTAGCTGGTTTTCACTGTCCCTTGGAACTGCATTCGCTGCCACACAGACATTCGCGCTCTGCTAAAGCTTTGCTTCGTAATGGGGCAACACTCTGTATCTCTCTCTGGCAGAGCCCGGCAGTGAAATTGGAAACGTCCAGAGATTGCGCCCACAGGAAAGCTGCCAGCACTGAAAGCTGTAGCTGGTTTTCACTGTCCCTTGGAACTGCATTCGCTGCCACACAGACATTCGCGCTCTGCTAAAGCATTGCTTCGTAATGGGGAACACTCTGTATCTCTCTCTGGCAGAGCCCGGCAGTGAAATTGGAAACGTCCAGAGATTGCGCCCACAGGAAAGCTGCCAGCACTGAAAGCTGTAGCTGGTTTTCACTGTCCCTTGGAACTGCATTCGCTGCCACACAGACATTCGCGCTCTGCTAAAGCTTTGCTTCCTCATGGGGCAACACTCTGTATCTCTCTCTGGCAGAGCCCGGCAGTGAAATTGGAAACGTCCAGAGATTGCGCCCACAGGAAAGCTGCCAGCACTGAAAGCTGTAGCTGGTTTTCACTGTCCCTTGGAACTGCATTCGCTGCCACACAGACATTCGCGCTCTGCTAAAGCTTTGCTTCGTAATGGGGCAACACTCTGTATCTCTCTCTGGCAGAGCCCGGCAGTGAAATTGGAAACATCCAGAGATTGCGCCCACAGGAAAGCTGCCAGCACTGAAAGCTGTAGCTGGTTTTCACTGTCCCTTGGAACTGCATTCGCTGCCACACAGACATTCGCGCTCTGCTAAAGCTTTGCTTCGTAATGGGGCAACACTCTGTATCTCTCTCTGGCAGAGCCCGGCAGTGAAATTGGAAACGTCCAGAGATTGCGCCCACAGGAAAGCTGCCAGCACTGAAAGCTGTAGCTGGTTTTCACTGTCCCTTGGAACTGCATTCGCTGCCACACAGACATTCGCGCTCTGCTAAAGCTTTGCTTCGTAATGGGGCAACACTCTGTATCTCTCTCTGGCAGAGCCCGGCAGTGAAATTGGAAACGTCCAGAGATTGCGCCCACAGGAAAGCTGCCAGCACTGAAAGCTGTAGCTGGTTTTCACTGTCCCTCGGAACTGCATTCGCTGCCACACAGACATTCGCGCTCTGCTAAAGCTTTGCTTCGTAATGGGGCAACACTCTGTATCTCTCTCTGGCAGAGCCCGGCAGTGAAATTGGAAACGTCCAGAGATTGCGCCCACAGGAAAGCTGCCAGCACTGAAAGCTGTAGCTGGTTTTCACTGTCCCTTGGAACTGCATTCGCTGCCACACAGACATTCGCGCTCTGCTAAAGCATTACTTCGTAATGGGGCAACACTCTGTATCTCTCTCTGGCAGAGCCCGGCAGTGAAATTGGAAACGTCCAGAGATTGCGCCCACAGGAAAGCTGCCAGCACTGAAAGCTGTAGCTGGTTTTCACTGTCCCTTGGAACTGCATTCGCTGCCACACAGACATTCGCGCTCTGCTAAAGCATTGCTTACTAATGGGGCAATACTCTCTATGACTTTCTCCCAGTGCCCGGCAGTGAAATTGGAAACGTCCAGAGATTGCGCCCACAGGAAAGCTGCCAGCACTGAAAGCTGTAGCTGGTTTTCACTGTCCCTTGGAACTGCATTCGCTGCCACACAGACATTCGCGCTCTGCTAAAGCATTGCTTCGTAATGGGGAACACTCTGTATCTCTCTCTGGCAGAGCCCGGCAGTGAAATTGGAAACGTCCAGAGATTGCGCCCACAGGAAAGCTGCCAGCACTGAAAGCTGTAGCTGGTTTTCACTGTCCCTTGGAACTGCATTCGCTGCCACACAGACATTCGCGCTCTGCTAAAGCTTTGCTTCCTCATGGGGCAACACTCTCTATGACTTTCTCCCAGTGCCCGGCAGTGAAATTGGAAACGTCCAGAGATTGCGCCCACAGGAAAGCTGCCAGCACTGAAAGCTGTAGCTGGTTTTCACTGTCCCTTGGAACTGCATTCGCTGCCACACAGACATTCGCGCTCTGCTAAAGCTTTGCTTCGTAATGGGGCAACACTCTGTATCTCTCTCTGGCAGAGCCCGGCAGTGAAATTGGAAACGTCCAGAGATTGCGCCCACAGGAAAGCTGCCAGCACTGAAAGCTGTAGCTGGTTTTCACTGTCCCTTGGAACTGCATTCGCTGCCACACAGACATTCGCGCTCTGCTAAAGCTTTGCTTCGTAATGGGGCAACACTCTGTATCTCTCTCTGGCAGAGCCCGGCAGTGAAATTGGAAACGTCCAGAGATTGCGCCCACAGGAAAGCTGCCAGCACTGAAAGCTGTAGCTGGTTTTCACTGTCCCTCGGAACTGCATTCGCTGCCACACAGACATTCGCGCTCTGCTAAAGCTTTGCTTCGTAATGGGGCAACACTCTGTATCTCTCTCTGGCAGAGCCCGGCAGTGAAATTGGAAACGTCCAGAGATTGCGCCCACAGGAAAGCTGCCAGCACTGAAAGCTGTAGCTGGTTTTCACTGTCCCTTGGAACTGCATTCGCTGCCACACAGACATTCGCGCTCTGCTAAAGCATTACTTCGTAATGGGGCAACACTCTGTATCTCTCTCTGGCAGAGCCCGGCAGTGAAATTGGAAACGTCCAGAGATTGCGCCCACAGGAAAGCTGCCAGCACTGAAAGCTGTAGCTGGTTTTCACTGTCCCTTGGAACTGCATTCGCTGCCACACAGACATTCGCGCTCTGCTAAAGCATTGCTTCGTAATGGGGAACACTCTGTATCTCTCTCTGGCAGAGCCCGGCAGTGAAATTGGAAACGTCCAGAGATTGCGCCCACAGGAAAGCTGCCAGCACTGAAAGCTGTAGCTGGTTTTCACTGTCCCTTGGAACTGCATTCGCTGCCACACAGACATTCGCGCTCTGCTAAAGCATTGCTTCGTAATGGGGCAACACTCTGTATCTCTCTCTGGCAGAGCCCGGCAGTGAAATTGGAAACGTCCAGAGATTGCGCCCACAGGAAAGCTGCCAGCACTGAAAGCTGTAGCTGGTTTTCACTGTCCCTTGGAACTGCATTCGCTGCCACACAGACATTCGCGCTCTGCTAAAGCTTTGCTTCGTAATGGGGCAACACTCTGTATCTCTCTCTGGCAGAGCCCGGCAGTGAAATTGGAAACGTCCAGAGATTGCGCCCACAGGAAAGCTGCCAGCACTGAAAGCTGTAGCTGGTTTTCACTGTCCCTTGGAACTGCATTCGCTGCCACACAGACATTCGCGCTCTGCTAAAGCTTTGCTTCGTAATGGGGCAACACTCTGTATCTCTCTGGCAGAGCCCGGCAGTGAAATTGGAAACGTCCAGAGATTGCGCCCACAGGAAAGCTGCCAGCACTGAAAGCTGTAGCTGGTTTTCACTGTCCCTTGGAACTGCATTCGCTGCCACACAGACATTCGCGCTCTGCTAAAGCTTTGCTTCGTAATGCGGCAACACTCTGTATCTCTCTCTGGCAGAGCCCGGCAGTGAAATTGGAAACGTCCAGAGATTGCGCCCACAGGAAAGCTGCCAGCACTGAAAGCTGTAGCTGGTTTTCACTGTCCCTTGGAACTGCATTCGCTGCCACACAGACATTCGCGCTCTGCTAAAGCTTTGCTTCCTCATGGGGCAACACTCTCTATGACTTTCTCCCAGTGCCCGGCAGTGAAATTGGAAACGTCCAGAGATTGCGCCCACAGGAAAGCTGCCAGCACTGAAAGCTGTAGCTGGTTTTCACTGTCCCTTGGAACTGCATTCGCTGCCACACAGACATTCGCGCTCTGCTAAAGCTTTGCTTCGTAATGGGGCAACACTCTGTATCTCTCTCTGGCAGAGCCCGGCAGTGAAATTGGAAACGTCCAGAGATTGCGCCCACAGGAAAGCTGCCAGCACTGAAAGCTGTAGCTGGTTTTCACTGTCCCTCGGAACTGCATTCGCTGCCACACAGACATTCGCGCTCTGCTAAAGCTTTGCTTCGTAATGGGGCAACACTCTGTATCTCTCTCTGGCAGAGCCCGGCAGTGAAATTGGAAACGTCCAGAGATTGCGCCCACAGGAAAGCTGCCAGCACTGAAAGCTGTAGCTGGTTTTCACTGTCCCTCGGAACTGCATTCGCTGCCACACAGACATTCGCGCTCTGCTAAAGCTTTGCTTCGTAATGGGGCAACACTCTGTATCTCTCTCTGGCAGAGCCCGGCAGTGAAATTGGAAACGTCCAGAGATTGCGCCCACAGGAAAGCTGCCAGCACTGAAAGCTGTAGCTGGTTTTCACTGTCCCTTGGAACTGCATTCGCTGCCACACAGACATTCGCGCTCTGCTAAAGCATTGCTTCCTAATGGGGCAACACTCTCTATGACTTTCTCCCAGTGCCCGGCAGTGAAATTGGAAACGTCCAGAGATTGCGCCCACAGGAAAGCTGCCAGCACTGAAAGCTGTAGCTGCTTTTCACTGTCCCTTGGAACTGCATTCGCTGCCACACAGACATTCGCGCTCTGCTAAAGCTTTGCTTCCTAATGGGGCAACACTCTCTATGACTTTCTCCCAGTGCCCGGCAGTGAAATTGGAAACGTCCAGAGATTGCGCCCACAGGAAAGCTGCCAGCACTGAAAGCTGTAGCTGGTTTTCACTGTCCCTTGGAACTGCATTCGCTGCCACACAGACATTCGCGCTCTGCTAAAGCTTTGCTTCGTAATGGGGCAACACTCTGTATCTCTCTCTGGCAGAGCCCGGCTGCCAAATTGGAAACGTCCAGAGATTGCGCCCACAGGATAGCTGCCAGCACTGAAAGCTGTAGCTGGTTTTCACTGTCCCTTGGAACTGCATTCGCTGCCACACAGATATTCGTGCTCTGCTAAAGCATTGCTTCGTAATGGGGCAACACTCTGTATCTCTCTCTGGCAGAGCCCGGCAGTGAAATTGGAAACGTCCAGAGATTGCGCCCACAGGAAAGCTGCCAGCACTGAAAGCTGTAGCTGGTTTTCACTGTCCCTTGGAACTGCATTCGCTGCCACACAGACATTCGCGCTCTGCTAAAGCTTTGCTTCGTAATGGGGCAACACTCTGTATCTCTCTCTGGCAGTGCCCGGCAGTGAAATTGGAAACGTCCAGAGATTGCGCCCACAGGAAAGCTGCCAGCACTGAAAGCTGTAGCTGGTTTTCACTGTCCCTTGGAACTGCATTCGCTGCCACACAGACATTCGCGCTCTGCTAAAGCTTTGCTTCCTAATGGGGCAACACTCTCTATGACTTTCTCCCAGTGCCCGGCAGTGAAATTGGAAACGTCCAGAGATTGCGCCCACAGGAAAGCTGCCAGCACTGAAAGCTGTAGCTGGTTTTCACTGTCCCTTGGAACTGCATTCGCTGCCACACAGACATTCGCGCTCTGCTAAAGCATTGCTTCGTAATGGGGAACACTCTGTATCTCTCTCTGGCAGAGCCCGGCAGTGAAATTGGAAACGTCCAGAGATTGCGCCCACAGGAAAGCTGCCAGCACTGAAAGCTGTAGCTGGTTTTCACTGTCCCTTGGAACTGCATTCGCTGCCACACAGACATTCGCGCTCTGCTAAAGCTTTGCTTCCTAATGGGGCAACACTCTCTATGACTTTCTCCCAGTGCCCGGCAGTGAAATTGGAAACGTCCAGAGATTGCGCCCACAGGAAAGCTGCCAGCACTGAAAGCTGTAGCTGGTTTTCACTGTCCCTTGGAACTGCATTCGCTGCCACACAGACATTCGCGCTCTGCTAAAGCTTTGCTTCGTAATGGGGCAACACTCTGTATCTCTCTCTGGCAGAGCCCGGCTGCCAAATTGGAAACGTCCAGAGATTGCGCCCACAGGATAGCTGCCAGCACTGAAAGCTGTAGCTGGTTTTCACTGTCCCTTGGAACTGCATTCGCTGCCACACAGACATTCGCGCTCTGCTAAAGCATTGCTTCGTAATGGGGCAACACTCTGTATCTCTCTCTGGCAGAGCCCGGCAGTGAAATTGGAAACGTCCAGAGATTGCGCCCACAGGAAAGCTGCCAGCACTGAAAGCTGTAGCTGGTTTTCACTGTCCCTTGGAACTGCATTCGCTGCCACACAGACATTCGCGCTCTGCTAAAGCTTTGCTTCGTAATGGGGCAACACTCTGTATCTCTCTCTGGCAGAGCCCGGCAGTGAAATTGGAAACGTCCAGAGATTGCGCCCACAGGAAAGCTGCCAGCACTGAAAGCTGTAGCTGGTTTTCACTGTCCCTTGGAACTGCATTCGCTGCCACACAGACATTCGCGCTCTGCTAAAGCTTTGCTTCGTAATGCGGCAACACTCTGTATCTCTCTCTGGCAGAGCCCGGCAGTGAAATTGGAAACGTCCAGAGATTGCGCCCACAGGAAAGCTGCCAGCACTGAAAGCTGTAGCTGGTTTTCACTGTCCCTTGGAACTGCATTCGCTGCCACACAGACATTCGCGCTCTGCTAAAGCATTGCTTCCTAATGGGGCAACACTCTCTATGACTTTCTCCCAGTGCCCGGCAGTGAAATTGGAAACGTCCAGAGATTGCGCCCACAGGAAAGCTGCCAGCACTGAAAGCTGTAGCTGGTTTTCACTGTCCCTTGGAACTGCATTCGCTGCCACACAGACATTCGCGCTCTGCTAAAGCATTGCTTCGTAATGGGGAACACTCTGTATCTCTCTCTGGCAGAGCCCGGCAGTGAAATTGGAAACGTCCAGAGATTGCGCCCACAGGAAAGCTGCCAGCACTGAAAGCTGTAGCTGGTTTTCACTGTCCCTTGGAACTGCATTCGCTGCCACACAGACATTCGCGCTCTGCTAAAGCTTTGCTTCCTCATGGGGCAACACTCTCTATGACTTTCTCCCAGTGCCCGGCAGTGAAATTGGAAACGTCCAGAGATTGCGCCCACAGGAAAGCTGCCAGCACTGAAAGCTGTAGCTGGTTTTCACTGTCCCTTGGAACTGCATTCGCTGCCACACAGACATTCGCGCTCTGCTAAAGCTTTGCTTCGTAATGGGGCAACACTCTGTATCTCTCTCTGGCAGAGCCCGGCAGTGAAATTGGAAACGTCCAGAGATTGCGCCCACAGGAAAGCTGCCAGCACTGAAAGCTGTAGCTGGTTTTCACTGTCCCTCGGAACTGCATTCGCTGCCACACAGACATTCGCGCTCTGCTAAAGCTTTGCTTCGTAATGGGGCAACACTCTGTATCTCTCTCTGGCAGAGCCCGGCAGTGAAATTGGAAACGTCCAGAGATTGCGCCCACAGGAAAGCTGCCAGCACTGAAAGCTGTAGCTGGTTTTCACTGTCCCTCGGAACTGCATTCGCTGCCACACAGACATTCGCGCTCTGCTAAAGCTTTGCTTCGTAATGGGGAAACACTCTGTATCTCTCTCTGGCAGAGCCCGGCAGTGAAATTGGAAACGTCCAGAGATTGCGCCCACAGGAAAGCTGCCAGCACTGAAAGCTGTAGCTGGTTTTCACTGTCCCTTGGAACTGCATTCGCTGCCACACAGACATTCGCGCTCTGCTAAAGCATTGCTTCCTAATGGGGCAACACTCTCTATGACTTTCTCCCAGTGCCCGGCAGTGAAATTGGAAACGTCCAGAGATTGCGCCCACAGGAAAGCTGCCAGCACTGAAAGCTGTAGCTGGTTTTCACTGTCCCTTGGAACTGCATTCGCTGCCACACAGACATTCGCGCTCTGCTAAAGCATTGCTTCGTAATGGGGCAACACTCTGTATCTCTCTCTGGCAGAGCCCGGCAGTGAAATTGGAAACGTCCAGAGATTGCGCCCACAGGAAAGCTGCCAGCACTGAAAGCTGTAGCTGGTTTTCACTGTCCCTTGGAACTGCATTCGCTGCCACACAGACATTCGCGCTCTGCTAAAGCTTTGCTTCCTAATGGGGCAACACTCTCTATGACTTTCTCCCAGTGCCCGGCAGTGAAATTGGAAACGTCCAGAGATTGCGCCCACAGGAAAGCTGCCAGCACTGAAAGCTGTAGCTGGTTTTCACTGTCCCTTGGAACTGCATTCGCTGCCACACAGACATTCGCGCTCTGCTAAAGCTTTGCTTCGTAATGGGGCAACACTCTGTATCTCTCTCTGGCAGAGCCCGGCAGTGAAATTGGAAACGTCCAGAGATTGCGCCCACAGGAAAGCTGCCAGCACTGAAAGCTGTAGCTGGTTTTCACTGTCCCTCGGAACTGCATTCGCTGCCACACAGACATTCGCGCTCTGCTAAAGCTTTGCTTCGTAATGGGGCAACACTCTGTATCTCTCTCTGGCAGAGCCCGGCAGTGAAATTGGAAACGTCCAGAGATTGCGCCCACAGGAAAGCTGCCAGCACTGAAAGCTGTAGCTGGTTTTCACTGTCCCTCGGAACTGCATTCGCTGCCACACAGACATTCGCGCTCTGCTAAAGCTTTGCTTCGTAATGGGGAAACACTCTGTATCTCTCTCTGGCAGAGCCCGGCAGTGAAATTGGAAACGTCCAGAGATTGCGCCCACAGGATAGCTGCCAGCACTGAAAGCTGTAGCTGGTTTTCACTGTCCCTTGGAACTGCATTCGCTGCCACACAGATATTCGTGCTCTGCTAAAGCATTGCTTCGTAATGGGGCAACACTCTGTATCTCTCTCTGGCAGAGCCCGGCAGTGAAATTGGAAACGTCCAGAGATTGCGCCCACAGGAAAGCTGCCAGCACTGAAAGCTGTAGCTGGTTTTCACTGTCCCTTGGAACTGCATTCGCTGCCACACAGACATTCGCGCTCTGCTAAAGCTTTGCTTCGTAATGGGGCAACACTCTGTATCTCTCTCTGGCAGTGCCCGGCAGTGAAATTGGAAACGTCCAGAGATTGCGCCCACAGGAAAGCTGCCAGCACTGAAAGCTGTAGCTGGTTTTCACTGTCCCTTGGAACTGCATTCGCTGCCACACAGACATTCGCGCTCTGCTAAAGCTTTGCTTCCTAATGGGGCAACACTCTCTATGACTTTCTCCCAGTGCCCGGCAGTGAAATTGGAAACGTCCAGAGATTGCGCCCACAGGAAAGCTGCCAGCACTGAAAGCTGTAGCTGGTTTTCACTGTCCCTTGGAACTGCATTCGCTGCCACACAGACATTCGCGCTCTGCTAAAGCATTGCTTCGTAATGGGGAACACTCTGTATCTCTCTCTGGCAGAGCCCGGCAGTGAAATTGGAAACGTCCAGAGATTGCGCCCACAGGAAAGCTGCCAGCACTGAAAGCTGTAGCTGGTTTTCACTGTCCCTTGGAACTGCATTCGCTGCCACACAGACATTCGCGCTCTGCTAAAGCTTTGCTTCCTAATGGGGCAACACTCTCTATGACTTTCTCCCAGTGCCCGGCAGTGAAATTGGAAACGTCCAGAGATTGCGCCCACAGGAAAGCTGCCAGCACTGAAAGCTGTAGCTGGTTTTCACTGTCCCTTGGAACTGCATTCGCTGCCACACAGACATTCGCGCTCTGCTAAAGCTTTGCTTCGTAATGGGGCAACACTCTGTATCTCTCTCTGGCAGAGCCCGGCTGCCAAATTGGAAACGTCCAGAGATTGCGCCCACAGGATAGCTGCCAGCACTGAAAGCTGTAGCTGGTTTTCACTGTCCCTTGGAACTGCATTCGCTGCCACACAGACATTCGCGCTCTGCTAAAGCATTGCTTCGTAATGGGGCAACACTCTGTATCTCTCTCTGGCAGAGCCCGGCAGTGAAATTGGAAACGTCCAGAGATTGCGCCCACAGGAAAGCTGCCAGCACTGAAAGCTGTAGCTGGTTTTCACTGTCCCTTGGAACTGCATTCGCTGCCACACAGACATTCGCGCTCTGCTAAAGCTTTGCTTCGTAATGGGGCAACACTCTGTATCTCTCTCTGGCAGAGCCCGGCAGTGAAATTGGAAACGTCCAGAGATTGCGCCCACAGGAAAGCTGCCAGCACTGAAAGCTGTAGCTGGTTTTCACTGTCCCTTGGAACTGCATTCGCTGCCACACAGACATTCGCGCTCTGCTAAAGCTTTGCTTCGTAATGGGGCAACACTCTGTATCTCTCTCTGGCAGAGCCCGGCAGTGAAATTGGAAACGTCCAGAGATTGCGCCCACAGGAAAGCTGCCAGCACTGAAAGCTGTAGCTGGTTTTCACTGTCCCTTGGAACTGCATTCGCTGCCACACAGACATTCGCGCTCTGCTAAAGCTTTGCTTCCTAATGGGGCAACACTCTCTATGACTTTCTCCCAGTGCCCGGCAGTGAAATTGGAAACGTCCAGAGATTGCGCCCACAGGAAAGCTGCCAGCACTGAAAGCTGTAGCTGGTTTTCACTGTCCCTTGGAACTGCATTCGCTGCCACACAGACATTCGCGCTCTGCTAAAGCTTTGCTTCGTAATGGGGCAACACTCTGTATCTCTCTCTGGCAGAGCCCGGCAGTGAAATTGGAAACGTCCAGAGATTGCGCCCACAGGAAAGCTGCCAGCACTGAAAGCTGTAGCTGGTTTTCACTGTCCCTCGGAACTGCATTCGCTGCCACACAGACATTCGCGCTCTGCTAAAGCTTTGCTTCGTAATGGGGCAACACTCTGTATCTCTCTCTGGCAGAGCCCGGCAGTGAAATTGGAAACGTCCAGAGATTGCGCCCACAGGAAAGCTGCCAGCACTGAAAGCTGTAGCTGGTTTTCACTGTCCCTCGGAACTGCATTCGCTGCCACACAGACATTCGCGCTCTGCTAAAGCTTTGCTTCGTAATGGGGAAACACTCTGTATCTCTCTCTGGCAGAGCCCGGCAGTGAAATTGGAAACGTCCAGAGATTGCGCCCACAGGAAAGCTGCCAGCACTGAAAGCTGTAGCTGGTTTTCACTGTCCCTTGGAACTGCATTCGCTGCCACACAGACATTCGCGCTCTGCTAAAGCATTGCTTCCTAATGGGGCAACACTCTCTATGACTTTCTCCCAGTGCCCGGCAGTGAAATTGGAAACGTCCAGAGATTGCGCCCACAGGAAAGCTGCCAGCACTGAAAGCTGTAGCTGGTTTTCACTGTCCCTTGGAACTGCATTCGCTGCCACACAGACATTCGCGCTCTGCTAAAGCTTTGCTTCCTCATGGGGCAACACTCTGTATCTCTCTCTGGCAGAGCCCGGCAGTGAAATTGGAAACGTCCAGAGATTGCGCCCACAGGAAAGCTGCCAGCACTGAAAGCTGTAGCTGGTTTTCACTGTCCCTTGGAACTGCATTCGCTGCCACACAGACATTCGCGCTCTGCTAAAGCTTTGCTTCCTCATGGGGCAACACTCTCTATGACTTTCTCCCAGTGCCCGGCAGTGAAATTGGAAACGTCCAGAGATTGCGCCCACAGGAAAGCTGCCAGCACTGAAAGCTGTAGCTGGTTTTCACTGTCCCTTGGAACTGCATTCGCTGCCACACAGACATTCGCGCTCTGCTAAAGCATTACTTCGTAATGGGGCAACACTCTGTATCTCTCTCTGGCAGAGCCCGGCAGTGAAATTGGAAACGTCCAGAGATTGCGCCCACAGGAAAGCTGCCAGCACTGAAAGCTGTAGCTGGTTTTCACTGTCCCTCGGAACTGCATTCGCTGCCACACAGACATTCGCGCTCTGCTAAAGCTTTGCTTCGTAATGGGGCAACACTCTGTATCTCTCTCTGGCAGAGCCCGGCAGTGAAATTGGAAACGTCCAGAGATTGCGCCCACAGGAAAGCTGCCAGCACTGAAAGCTGTAGCTGGTTTTCACTGTCCCTCGGAACTGCATTCGCTGCCACACAGACATTCGCGCTCTGCTAAAGCTTTGCTTCGTAATGGGGAAACACTCTGTATCTCTCTCTGGCAGAGCCCGGCAGTGAAATTGGAAACGTCCAGAGATTGCGCCCACAGGAAAGCTGCCAGCACTGAAAGCTGTAGCTGGTTTTCACTGTCCCTTGGAACTGCATTCGCTGCCACACAGACATTCGCGCTCTGCTAAAGCATTGCTTCCTAATGGGGCAACACTCTCTATGACTTTCTCCCAGTGCCCGGCAGTGAAATTGGAAACGTCCAGAGATTGCGCCCACAGGAAAGCTGCCAGCACTGAAAGCTGTAGCTGGTTTTCACTGTCCCTCGGAACTGCATTCGCTGCCACACAGACATTCGCGCTCTGCTAAAGCTTTGCTTCGTAATGGGGAAACACTCTGTATCTCTCTCTGGCAGAGCCCGGCAGTGAAATTGGAAACGTCCAGAGATTGCGCCCACAGGAAAGCTGCCAGCACTGAAAGCTGTAGCTGGTTTTCACTGTCCCTTGGAACTGCATTCGCTGCCACACAGACATTCGCGCTCTGCTAAAGCATTGCTTCCTAATGGGGCAACACTCTCTATGACTTTCTCCCAGTGCCCGGCAGTGAAATTGGAAACGTCCAGAGATTGCGCCCACAGGAAAGCTGCCAGCACTGAAAGCTGTAGCTGGTTTTCACTGTCCCTTGGAACTGCATTCGCTGCCACACAGACATTCGCGCTCTGCTAAAGCTTTGCTTCCTCATGGGGCAACACTCTGTATCTCTCTCTGGCAGAGCCCGGCAGTGAAATTGGAAACGTCCAGAGATTGCGCCCACAGGAAAGCTGCCAGCACTGAAAGCTGTAGCTGGTTTTCACTGTCCCTTGGAACTGCATTCGCTGCCACACAGACATTCGCGCTCTGCTAAAGCTTTGCTTCCTCATGGGGCAACACTCTCTATGACTTTCTCCCAGTGCCCGGCAGTGAAATTGGAAACGTCCAGAGATTGCGCCCACAGGAAAGCTGCCAGCACTGAAAGCTGTAGCTGGTTTTCACTGTCCCTTGGAACTGCATTCGCTGCCACACAGACATTCGCGCTCTGCTAAAGCATTACTTCGTAATGGGGCAACACTCTGTATCTCTCTCTGGCAGAGCCCGGCAGTGAAATTGGAAACGTCCAGAGATTGCGCCCACAGGAAAGCTGCCAGCACTGAAAGCTGTAGCTGGTTTTCACTGTCCCTCGGAACTGCATTCGCTGCCACACAGACATTCGCGCTCTGCTAAAGCTTTGCTTCGTAATGGGGCAACACTCTGTATCTCTCTCTGGCAGAGCCCGGCAGTGAAATTGGAAACGTCCAGAGATTGCGCCCACAGGAAAGCTGCCAGCACTGAAAGCTGTAGCTGGTTTTCACTGTCCCTCGGAACTGCATTCGCTGCCACACAGACATTCGCGCTCTGCTAAAGCTTTGCTTCGTAATGGGGAAACACTCTGTATCTCTCTCTGGCAGAGCCCGGCAGTGAAATTGGAAACGTCCAGAGATTGCGCCCACAGGAAAGCTGCCAGCACTGAAAGCTGTAGCTGGTTTTCACTGTCCCTTGGAACTGCATTCGCTGCCACACAGACATTCGCGCTCTGCTAAAGCATTGCTTCCTAATGGGGCAACACTCTCTATGACTTTCTCCCAGTGCCCGGCAGTGAAATTGGAAACGTCCAGAGATTGCGCCCACAGGAAAGCTGCCAGCACTGAAAGCTGTAGCTGGTTTTCACTGTCCCTTGGAACTGCATTCGCTGCCACACAGACATTCGCGCTCTGCTAAAGCATTGCTTCGTAATGGGGAACACTCTGTATCTCTCTCTGGCAGAGCCCGGCAGTGAAATTGGAAACGTCCAGAGATTGCGCCCACAGGAAAGCTGCCAGCACTGAAAGCTGTAGCTGGTTTTCACTGTCCCTTGGAACTGCATTCGCTGCCACACAGACATTCGCGCTCTGCTAAAGCTTTGCTTCCTCATGGGGCAACACTCTCTATGACTTTCTCCCAGTGCCCGGCAGTGAAATTGGAAACGTCCAGAGATTGCGCCCACAGGAAAGCTGCCAGCACTGAAAGCTGTAGCTGGTTTTCACTGTCCCTCGGAACTGCATTCGCTGCCACACAGACATTCGCGCTCTGCTAAAGCATTACTTCGTAATGGGGCAACACTCTGTATCTCTCTCTGGCAGAGCCCGGCAGTGAAATTGGAAACGTCCAGAGATTGCGCCCACAGGAAAGCTGCCAGCACTGAAAGCTGTAGCTGGTTTTCACTGTCCCTTGGAACTGCATTCGCTGCCACACAGACATTCGCGCTCTGCTAAAGCTTTGCTTCGTAATGGGGCAACACTCTGTATCTCTCTCTGGCAGAGCCCGGCAGTGAAATTGGAAACGTCCAGAGATTGCGCCCACAGGAAAGCTGCCAGCACTGAAAGCTCTAGCTGGTTTTCACTGTCCCTTGGAACTGCATTCGCTGCCACACAGACATTCGCGCTCTGCTAAAGCTTTGCTTCGTAATGGGGCAACACTCTGTATCTCTCTCTGGCAGAGCCCGGCAGTGAAATTGGAAACGTCCAGAGATTGCGCCCACAGGAAAGCTGCCAGCACTGAAAGCTGTAGCTGGTTTTCACTGTCCCTTGGAACTGCATTCGCTGCCACACAGACATTCGCGCTCTGCTAAAGCTTTGCTTCGTAATGGGGCAACACTCTGTATCTCTCTCTGGCAGAGCCCGGCAGTGAAATTGGAAACGTCCAGAGATTGCGCCCACAGGAAAGCTGCCAGCACTGAAAGCTGTAGCTGGTTTTCACTGTCCCTTGGAACTGCATTCGCTGTCACACAGACATTCGCGCTCTGCTAAAGCATTGCTTCGTAATGGGGCAACACTCTGTATCTCTCTCTGGCAGAGCCCGGCAGTGAAATTGGAAACGTCCAGAGATTGCGCCCACAGGAAAGCTGCCAGCACTGAAAGCTGTAGCTGGTTTTCACTGTCCCTTGGAACTGCATTCGCTGCCACACAGACATTCGCGCTCTGCTAAAGCTTTGCTTCCTAATGGGGCAACACTCTGTATCTCTCTCTGGCAGAGTCCGGCAGTGAAATTGGAAACGTCCAGAGATTGCGCCCACAGGAAAGCTGCCAGCACTGAAAGCTGTAGCTGGTTTTCACTGTCCCTTGGAACTGCATTCGCTGCCACACAGACATTCGCGCTCTGCTAAAGCTTTGCTTCGTAATGGGGCAACACTCTGTATCTCTCTCTGGCAGAGCCCGGCTCCCAAATTGGAAACGTCCAGAGATTGCGCCCACAGGAAAGCTGCCAGCACTGAAAGCTGTAGCTGGTTTTCACTGTCCCTTGGAACTGCATTCGCTGCCACACAGACATTCGCGCTCTGCTAAAGCATTGCTTCCTAATGGGGCAACACTCTCTATGACTTTCTCCCAGTGCCCGGCAGTGAAATTGGAAACGTCCAGAGATTGCGCCCACAGGAATGCTGCCAGCACTGAAAGCTGTAGCTGGTTTTCACTGTCCTTTGGAACTGCATTCGCTGCCACACAGACATTCGCGCTCTGCTAAAGCTTTACTTCGTAATGGGGCAACACTCTGTATCTCTCTCTGGCAGAGCCCGGCAGTGAAATTGGAAACGTCCAGAGATTGCGCCCACAGGAAAGCTGCCAGCACTGAAAGCTGTAGCTGGTTTTCACTGTCCCTTGGAACTGCATTCGCTGCCACACAGACATTCGCGCTCTGCTAAAGCATTGCTTCGTAATGGGGCAACACTCTGTATCTCTCTCTGGCAGAGCCCGGCAGTGAAATTGGAAACGTCCAGAGATTGCGCCCACAGGAAAGCTGCCAGCACTGAAAGCTGTAGCTGGTTTTCACTGTCCCTTGGAACTGCATTCGCTGCCACACAGACATTCGCGCTCTGCTAAAGCTTTGCTTCCTAATGGGGCAACACTCTCTATGACTTTCTCCCAGTGCCCGGCAGTGAAATTGGAAACGTCCAGAGATTGCGCCCACAGGAAAGCTGCCAGCACTGAAAGCTGTAGCTGGTTTTCACTGTCCCTTGGAACTGCATTCGCTGCCACACAGACATTCGCGCTCTGCTAAAGCTTTGCTTCGTAATGGGGCAACACTCTGTATCTCTCTCTGGCAGAGCCCGGCAGTGAAATTGGAAACGTCCAGAGATTGCGCCCACAGGAAAGCTGCCAGCACTGAAAGCTGTAGCTGGTTTTCACTGTCCCTTGGAACTGCATTCGCTGCCACACAGACATTCGCGCTCTGCTAAAGCTTTGCTTCGTAATGGGGCAACACTCTGTATCTCTCTCTGGCAGAGCCCGGCAGTGAAATTGGAAACGTCCAGAGATTGCGCCCACAGGAAAGCTGCCAGCACTGAAAGCTGTAGCTGGTTTTCACTGTCCCTTGGAACTGCATTCGCTGCCACACAGACATTCGCGCTCTGCTAAAGCTTTGCTTCGTAATGGGGCAACACTCTGTATCTCTCTGGCAGAGCCCGGCAGTGAAATTGGAAACGTCCAGAGATTGCGCCCACAGGAAAGCTGCCAGCACTGAAAGCTGTAGCTGGTTTTCACTGTCCCTTGGAACTGCATTCGCTGCCACACAGACATTCGCGCTCTGCTAAAGCTTTGCTTCGTAATGGGGCAACACTCTGTATCTCTCTCTGGCAGAGCCCGGCAGTGAAATTGGAAACGTCCAGAGATTGCGCCCACAGGAAAGCTGCCAGCACTGAAAGCTGTAGCTGGTTTTCACTGTCCCTTGGAACTGCATTCGCTGCCACACAGACATTCGCGCTCTGCTAAAGCTTTGCTTCCTAATGGGGCAACACTCTCTATGACTTTCTCCCAGTGCCCGGCAGTGAAATTGGAAACGTCCAGAGATTGCGCCCACAGGAAAGCTGCCAGCACTGAAAGCTGTAGCTGGTTTTCACTGTCCCTTGGAACTGCATTCGCTGCCACACAGACATTCGCGCTCTGCTAAAGCTTTGCTTCGTAATGGGGCAACACTCTGTATCTCTCTCTGGCAGAGCCCGGCAGTGAAATTGGAAACGTCCATAGATTGCGCCCACAGGAAAGCTGCCAGCACTGAAACCTGTAGCTGGTTTTCACTGTCCCTCGGAACTGCATTCGCTGCCACACAGACATTCGCGCTCTGCTAAAGCTTTGCTTCGTAATGGGGCAACACTCTGTATCTCTCTCTGGCAGAGCCCGGCAGTGAAATTGGAAACGTCCAGAGATTGCGCCCACAGGAAAGCTGCCAGCACTGAAAGCTGTAGCTGGTTTTCACTGTCCCTTGGAACTGCATTCGCTGCCACACAGACATTCGCGCTCTGCTAAAGCTTTGCTTCGTAATGGGGCAACACTCTGTATCTCTCTCTGGCAGAGCCCGGCTCCCAAATTGGAAACGTCCAGAGATTGCGCCCACAGGAAAGCTGCCAGCACTGAAAGCTGTAGCTGGTTTTCACTGTCCCTTGGAACTGCATTCGCTGCCACACAGACATTCGCGCTCTGCTAAAGCATTGCTTCCTAATGGGGCAACACTCTCTATGACTTTCTCCCAGTGCCCGGCAGTGAAATTGGAAACGTCCAGAGATTGCGCCCACAGGAATGCTGCCAGCACTGAAAGCTGTAGCTGGTTTTCACTGTCCTTTGGAACTGCATTCGCTGCCACACAGACATTCGCGCTCTGCTAAAGCTTTACTTCGTAATGGGGCAACACTCTGTATCTCTCTCTGGCAGAGCCCGGCAGTGAAATTGGAAACGTCCAGAGATTGCGCCCACAGGAAAGCTGCCAGCACTGAAAGCTGTAGCTGGTTTTCACTGTCCCTTGGAACTGCATTCGCTGCCACACAGACATTCGCGCTCTGCTAAAGCATTGCTTCGTAATGGGGCAACACTCTGTATCTCTCTCTGGCAGAGCCCGGCAGTGAAATTGGAAACGTCCAGAGATTGCGCCCACAGGAAAGCTGCCAGCACTGAAAGCTGTAGCTGGTTTTCACTGTCCCTTGGAACTGCATTCGCTGCCACACAGACATTCGCGCTCTGCTAAAGCTTTGCTTCCTAATGGGGCAACACTCTCTATGACTTTCTCCCAGTGCCCGGCAGTGAAATTGGAAACGTCCAGAGATTGCGCCCACAGGAAAGCTGCCAGCACTGAAAGCTGTAGCTGGTTTTCACTGTCCCTTGGAACTGCATTCGCTGCCACACAGACATTCGCGCTCTGCTAAAGCTTTGCTTCGTAATGGGGCAACACTCTGTATCTCTCTCTGGCAGAGCCCGGCAGTGAAATTGGAAACGTCCAGAGATTGCGCCCACAGGAAAGCTGCCAGCACTGAAAGCTGTAGCTGGTTTTCACTGTCCCTTGGAACTGCATTCGCTGCCACACAGACATTCGCGCTCTGCTAAAGCTTTGCTTCGTAATGGGGCAACACTCTGTATCTCTCTCTGGCAGAGCCCGGCAGTGAAATTGGAAACGTCCAGAGATTGCGCCCACAGGAAAGCTGCCAGCACTGAAAGCTGTAGCTGGTTTTCACTGTCCCTTGGAACTGCATTCGCTGCCACACAGACATTCGCGCTCTGCTAAAGCTTTGCTTCGTAATGGGGCAACACTCTGTATCTCTCTGGCAGAGCCCGGCAGTGAAATTGGAAACGTCCAGAGATTGCGCCCACAGGAAAGCTGCCAGCACTGAAAGCTGTAGCTGGTTTTCACTGTCCCTTGGAACTGCATTCGCTGCCACACAGACATTCGCGCTCTGCTAAAGCTTTGCTTCGTAATGGGGCAACACTCTGTATCTCTCTCTGGCAGAGCCCGGCAGTGAAATTGGAAACGTCCAGAGATTGCGCCCACAGGAAAGCTGCCAGCACTGAAAGCTGTAGCTGGTTTTCACTGTCCCTTGGAACTGCATTCGCTGCCACACAGACATTCGCGCTCTGCTAAAGCTTT
The DNA here is from genome assembly GCF_035582795.1 of Mycteria americana. Lineage (NCBI taxonomy): Eukaryota > Metazoa > Chordata > Aves > Ciconiiformes > Ciconiidae > Mycteria > Mycteria americana. The sequence continues at coordinate 204,893 of NW_027445645.1, forward strand.
GCTTCCTAATGGGGCAACACTCTCTATGACTTTCTCCCAGTGCCCGGCAGTGAAATTGGAAACGTCCAGAGATTGCGCCCACAGGAAAGCTGCCAGCACTGAAAGCTGTAGCTGGTTTTCACTGTCCCTTGGAACTGCATTCGCTGCCACACAGACATTCGCGCTCTGCTAAAGCTTTGCTTCGTAATGGGGCAACACTCTGTATCTCTCTCTGGCAGAGCCCGGCAGTGAAATTGGAAACGTCCAGAGATTGCGCCCACAGGAAAGCTGCCAGCACTGAAACCTGTAGCTGGTTTTCACTGTCCCTCGGAACTGCATTCGCTGCCACACAGACATTCGCGCTCTGCTAAAGCTTTGCTTCGTAATGGGGCAACACTCTGTATCTCTCTCTGGCAGAGCCCGGCAGTGAAATTGGAAACGTCCAGAGATTGCGCCCACAGGAAAGCTGCCAGCACTGAAAGCTGTAGCTGGTTTTCACTGTCCCTCGGAACTGCATTCGCTGCCACACAGACATTCGCGCTCTGCTAAAGCTTTGCTTCGTAATGGGGCAACACTCTGTATCTCTCTCTGGCAGAGCCCGGCAGTGAAATTGGAAACGTCCAGAGATTGCGCCCACAGGAAAGCTGCCAGCACTGAAAGCTGTAGCTGGTTTTCACTGTCCCTTGGAACTGCATTCGCTGCCACACAGACATTCGCGCTCTGCTAAAGCTTTGCTTCGTAATGGGGCAACACTCTGTATCTCTCTCTGGCAGAGCCCGGCAGTGAAATTGGAAACGTCCAGAGATTGCGCCCACAGGAAAGCTGCCAGCACTGAAAGCTGTAGCTGGTTTTCACTGTCCCTTGGAACTGCATTCGCTGCCACACAGACATTCGCGCTCTGCTAAAGCATTGCTTCATAATGGGGAACACTCTGTATCTCTCTCTGGCAGAGCCCGGCAGTGAAATTGGAAACGTCCAGAGATTGCGCCCACAGGAAAGCTGCCAGCACTGAAAGCTGTAGCTGGTTTTCACTGCCCCTTGGAACTGCATTCGCTGCCACACAGACATTCGCGCTCTGCTAAAGCTTTGCTTCCTAATGGGGCAACACTCTCTATGACTTTCTCCCAGTGCCCGGCAGTGAAATTGGAAACGTCCAGAGATTGCGCCCACAGGAAAGCTGCCAGCACTGAAAGCTGTAGCTGGTTTTCACTGTCCCTTGGAACTGCATTCGCTGCCACACAGACATTCGCGCTCTGCTAAAGCTTTGCTTCGTAATGGGGCAACACTCTGTATCTCTCTCTGGCAGAGCCCGTCTGCCAAATTGGAAACGTCCAGAGATTGCGCCCACAGGATAGCTGCCAGCACTGAAAGCTGTAGCTGGTTTTCACTGTCCCTTGGAACTGCATTCGCTGCCACACAGACATTCGCGCTCTGCTAAAGCATTGCTTCGTAATGGGGCAACACTCTGTATCTCTCTCTGGCAGAGCCCGGCAGTGAAATTGGAAACGTCCAGAGATTGCGCCCACAGGAAAGCTGCCAGCACTGAAAGCTGTAGCTGGTTTTCACTGTCCCTTGGAACTGCATTCGCTGCCACACAGACATTCGCGCTCTGCTAAAGCTTTGCTTCGTAATGGGGCAACACTCTGTATCTCTCTCTGGCAGAGCCCGGCAGTGAAATTGGAAACGTCCAGAGATTGCGCCCACAGGAAAGCTGCCAGCACTGAAAGCTGTAGCTGGTTTTTACTGTCCCTTGGAACTGCATTCGCTGCCACACAGACATTCGCGCTCTGCTAAAGCTTTGCTTCGTAATGGGGCAACACTCTGTATCTCTCTGGCAGAGCCCGGCAGTGAAATTGGAAACGTCCAGAGATTGCGCCCACAGGAAAGCTGCCAGCACTGAAAGCTGTAGCTGGTTTTCACTGTCCCTTGGAACTGCATTCGCTGCCACACAGACATTCGCGCTCTGCTAAAGCTTTGCTTCGTAATGCGGCAACACTCTGTATCTCTCTCTGGCAGAGCCCGGCAGTGAAATTGGAAACGTCCAGAGATTGCGCCCACAGGAAAGCTGCCAGCACTGAAAGCTGTAGCTGGTTTTCACTGTCCCTTGGAACTGCATTCGCTGCCACACAGACATTCGCGCTCTGCTAAAGCTTTGCTTCCTAATGGGGCAACACTCTGTATCTCTCTCTGGCAGAGCCCGGCAGTGAAATTGGAAACGTCCAGAGATTGCGCCCACAGGAAAGCTGCCAGCACTGAAAGCTGTAGCTGGTTTTCACTGTCCCTTGGAACTGCATTCGCTGCCACACAGACATTCGCGCTCTGCTAAAGCATTGCTTCCTAATGGGGCAACACTCTCTATGACTTTCTCCCAGTGCCCGGCAGTGAAATTGGAAACGTCCAGAGATTGCGCCCACAGGAAAGCTGCCAGCACTGAAAGCTGTAGCTGGTTTTCACTGTCCCTTGGAACTGCATTCGCTGCCACACAGACATTCGCGCTCTGCTAAAGCTTTGCTTCGTAATGCGGCAACACTCTGTATCTCTCTCTGGCAGAGCCCGGCAGTGAAATTGGAAACGTCCAGAGATTGCGCCCACAGGAAAGCTGCCAGCACTGAAAGCTGTAGCTGGTTTTCACTGTCCCTTGGAACTGCATTCGCTGCCACACAGACATTCGCGCTCTGCTAAAGCTTTGCTTCGTAATGGGGCAACACTCTGTATCTCTCTCTGGCAGAGCCCGGCAGTGAAATTGGAAACGTCCAGAGATTGCGCCCACAGGAAAGCTGCCAGCACTGAAAGCTGTAGCTGGTTTTCACTGTCCCTTGGAACTGCATTCGCTGCCACACAGACATTCGCGCTCTGCTAAAGCTTTGCTTCCTAATGGGGCAACACTCTCTATGACTTTCTCCCAGTGCCCGGCAGTGAAATTGGAAACGTCCAGAGATTGCGCCCACAGGAAAGCTGCCAGCACTGAAAGCTGTAGCTGGTTTTCACTGTCCCTTGGAACTGCATTCGCTGCCACACAGACATTCGCGCTCTGCTAAAGCTTTGCTTCGTAATGGGGCAACACTCTGTATCTCTCTCTGGCAGAGCCCGGCAGTGAAATTGGAAACGTCCAGAGATTGCGCCCACAGGAAAGCTGCCAGCACTGAAAGCTGTAGCTGGTTTTCACTGTCCCTCGGAACTGCATTCGCTGCCACACAGACATTCGCGCTCTGCTAAAGCTTTGCTTCGTAATGGGGCAACACTCTGTATCTCTCTCTGGCAGAGCCCGGCAGTGAAATTGGAAACGTCCAGAGATTGCGCCCACAGGAAAGCTGCCAGCACTGAAAGCTGTAGCTGGTTTTCACTGTCCCTTGGAACTGCATTCGCTGCCACACAGACATTCGCGCTCTGCTAAAGCTTTGCTTCGTAATGGGGCAACACTCTGTATCTCTCTCTGGCAGAGCCCGGCAGTGAAATTGGAAACGTCCAGAGATTGCGCCCACGGGAAAGCTGCCAGCACTGAAAGCTGTAGCTGGTTTTCACTGTCCCTTGGAACTGCATTCGCTGCCACACAGACATTCGCGCTCTGCTAAAGCTTTGCTTCCTAATGGGGCAACACTCTCTATGACTTTCTCCCAGTGCCCGGCAGTGAAATTGGAAACGTCCAGAGATTGCGCCCACAGGAAAGCTGCCAGCACTGAAAGCTGTAGCTGGTTTTCACTGTCCCTTGGAACTGCATTCGCTGCCACACAGACATTCGCGCTCTGCTAAAGCTTTGCTTCGTAATGGGGCAACACTCTGTATCTCTCTCTGGCAGAGCCCGGCAGTGAAATTGGAAACGTCCAGAGATTGCGCCCACAGGAAAGCTGCCAGCACTGAAAGCTGTAGCTGGTTTTCACTGTCCCTCGGAACTGCATTCGCTGCCACACAGACATTCGCGCTCTGCTAAAGCTTTGCTTCGTAATGGGGCAACACTCTGTATCTCTCTCTGGCAGAGCCCGGCAGTGAAATTGGAAACGTCCAGAGATTGCGCCCACAGGAAAGCTGCCAGCACTGAAAGCTGTAGCTGGTTTTCACTGTCCCTTGGAACTGCATTCGCTGCCACACAGACATTCGCGCTCTGCTAAAGCATTGCTTCCTAATGAGGCAACACTCTCTATGACTTTCTCCCAGTGCCCGGCAGTGAAATTGGAAACGTCCAGAGATTGCGCCCACAGGAAAGCTGCCAGCACTGAAAGCTGTAGCTGGTTTTCACTGTCCCTTGGAACTGCATTCGCTGCCACACAGACATTCGCGCTCTGCTAAAGCATTGCTTCGTAATGGGGAACACTCTGTATCTCTCTCTGGCAGAGCCCGGCAGTGAAATTGGAAACGTCCAGAGATTGCGCCCACAGGAAAGCTGCCAGCACTGAAAGCTGTAGCTGGTTTTCACTGTCCCTTGGAACTGCATTCGCTGCCACACAGACATTCGCGCTCTGCTAAAGCTTTGCTTCCTCATGGGGCAACACTCGCTATGACTTTCTCCCAGTGCCCGGCAGTGAAATTGGAAACGTCCAGAGATTGCGCCCACAGGAAAGCTGCCAGCACTGAAAGCTGTAGCTGGTTTTCACTGTCCCTTGGAACTGCATTCGCTGCCACACAGACATTCGCGCTCTGCTAAAGCTTTGCTTCGTAATGGGGCAACACTCTGTATCTCTCTCTGGCAGAGCCCGGCAGTGAAATTGGAAACGTCCAGAGATTGCGCCCACAGGAAAGCTGCCAGCACTGAAAGCTGTAGCTGGTTTTCACTGTCCCTTGGAACTGCATTCGCTGCCACACAGACATTCGCGCTCTGCTAAAGCATTGCTTCGTAATGGGGCAACACTCTGTATCTCTCTCTGGCAGAGCCCGGCAGTGAAATTGGAAACGTCCAGAGATTGCGCCCACAGGAAAGCTGCCAGCACTGAAAGCTGTAGCTGGTTTTCACTGTCCCTTGGAACTGCATTCGCTGCCACACAGACATTCGCGCTCTGCTAAAGCTTTGCTTCCTAATGGGGCAACACTCTCTATGACTTTCTCCCAGTGCCCGGCAGTGAAATTGGAAACGTCCAGAGATTGCGCCCACAGGAAAGCTGCCAGCACTGAAAGCTGTAGCTGGTTTTCACTGTCCCTTGGAACTGCATTCGCTGCCACACAGACATTCGCGCTCTGCTAAAGCTTTGCTTCCTAATGGGGCAACACTCTGTATCTCTCTCTGGCAGAGCCCGTCTGCCAAATTGGAAACGTCCAGAGATTGCGCCCACAGGATAGCTGCCAGCACTGAAAGCTGTAGCTGGTTTTCACTGTCCCTTGGAACTGCATTCGCTGCCACACAGACATTCGCGCTCTGCTAAAGCATTGCTTCGTAATGGGGCAACACTCTGTATCTCTCTCTGGCAGAGCCCGGCAGTGAAATTGGAAACGTCCAGAGATTGCGCCCACAGGAAAGCTGCCAGCACTGAAAGCTGTAGCTGGTTTTCACTGTCCCTTGGAACTGCATTCGCTGCCACACAGACATTCGCGCTCTGCTAAAGCATTGCTTCGTAATGGGGCAACACTCTGTATCTCTCTGGCAGAGCCCGGCAGTGAAATTGGAAACGTCCAGAGATTGCGCCCACAGGAAAGCTGCCAGCACTGAAAGCTGTAGCTGGTTTTCACTGTCCCTTGGAACTGCATTCGCTGCCACACAGACATTCGCGCTCTGCTAAAGCTTTGCTTCCTAATGGGGCAACACTCTCTATGACTTTCTCCCAGTGCCCGGCAGTGAAATTGGAAACGTCCAGAGATTGCGCCCACAGGAAAGCTGCCAGCACTGAAAGCTGTAGCTGGTTTTCACTGTCCCTTGGAACTGCATTCGCTGCCACACAGACATTCGCGCTCTGCTAAAGCTTTGCTTCGTAATGGGGCAACACTCTGTATCTCTCTCTGGCAGAGCCCGGCAGTGAAATTGGAAACGTCCAGAGATTGCGCCCACAGGAAAGCTGCCAGCACTGAAACCTGTAGCTGGTTTTCACTGTCCCTCGGAACTGCATTCGCTGCCACACAGACATTCGCGCTCTGCTAAAGCTTTGCTTCGTAATGGGGCAACACTCTGTATCTCTCTCTGGCAGAGCCCGGCAGTGAAATTGGAAACGTCCAGAGATTGCGCCCACAGGAAAGCTGCCAGCACTGAAAGCTGTAGCTGGTTTTCACTGTCCCTCGGAACTGCATTCGCTGCCACACAGACATTCGCGCTCTGCTAAAGCTTTGCTTCGTAATGGGGCAACACTCTGTATCTCTCTCTGGCAGAGCCCGGCAGTGAAATTGGAAACGTCCAGAGATTGCGCCCACAGGAAAGCTGCCAGCACTGAAAGCTGTAGCTGGTTTTCACTGTCCCTTGGAACTGCATTCGCTGCCACACAGACATTCGCGCTCTGCTAAAGCTTTGCTTCGTAATGGGGCAACACTCTGTATCTCTCTCTGGCAGAGCCCGGCAGTGAAATTGGAAACGTCCAGAGATTGCGCCCACAGGAAAGCTGCCAGCACTGAAAGCTGTAGCTGGTTTTCACTGTCCCTTGGAACTGCATTCGCTGCCACACAGACATTCGCGCTCTGCTAAAGCATTGCTTCATAATGGGGAACACTCTGTATCTCTCTCTGGCAGAGCCCGGCAGTGAAATTGGAAACGTCCAGAGATTGCGCCCACAGGAAAGCTGCCAGCACTGAAAGCTGTAGCTGGTTTTCACTGCCCCTTGGAACTGCATTCGCTGCCACACAGACATTCGCGCTCTGCTAAAGCTTTGCTTCCTAATGGGGCAACACTCTCTATGACTTTCTCCCAGTGCCCGGCAGTGAAATTGGAAACGTCCAGAGATTGCGCCCACAGGAAAGCTGCCAGCACTGAAAGCTGTAGCTGGTTTTCACTGTCCCTTGGAACTGCATTCGCTGCCACACAGACATTCGCGCTCTGCTAAAGCTTTGCTTCGTAATGGGGCAACACTCTGTATCTCTCTCTGGCAGAGCCCGTCTGCCAAATTGGAAACGTCCAGAGATTGCGCCCACAGGATAGCTGCCAGCACTGAAAGCTGTAGCTGGTTTTCACTGTCCCTTGGAACTGCATTCGCTGCCACACAGACATTCGCGCTCTGCTAAAGCATTGCTTCGTAATGGGGCAACACTCTGTATCTCTCTCTGGCAGAGCCCGGCAGTGAAATTGGAAACGTCCAGAGATTGCGCCCACAGGAAAGCTGCCAGCACTGAAAGCTGTAGCTGGTTTTCACTGTCCCTTGGAACTGCATTCGCTGCCACACAGACATTCGCGCTCTGCTAAAGCTTTGCTTCGTAATGGGGCAACACTCTGTATCTCTCTCTGGCAGAGCCCGGCAGTGAAATTGGAAACGTCCAGAGATTGCGCCCACAGGAAAGCTGCCAGCACTGAAAGCTGTAGCTGGTTTTTACTGTCCCTTGGAACTGCATTCGCTGCCACACAGACATTCGCGCTCTGCTAAAGCTTTGCTTCGTAATGGGGCAACACTCTGTATCTCTCTGGCAGAGCCCGGCAGTGAAATTGGAAACGTCCAGAGATTGCGCCCACAGGAAAGCTGCCAGCACTGAAAGCTGTAGCTGGTTTTCACTGTCCCTTGGAACTGCATTCGCTGCCACACAGACATTCGCGCTCTGCTAAAGCTTTGCTTCGTAATGCGGCAACACTCTGTATCTCTCTCTGGCAGAGCCCGGCAGTGAAATTGGAAACGTCCAGAGATTGCGCCCACAGGAAAGCTGCCAGCACTGAAAGCTGTAGCTGGTTTTCACTGTCCCTTGGAACTGCATTCGCTGCCACACAGACATTCGCGCTCTGCTAAAGCTTTGCTTCGTAATGGGGCAACACTCTGTATCTCTCTCTGGCAGAGCCCGGCAGTGAAATTGGAAACGTCCAGAGATTGCGCCCACAGGAAAGCTGCCAGCACTGAAAGCTGTAGCTGGTTTTCACTGTCCCTTGGAACTGCATTCGCTGCCACACAGACATTCGCGCTCTGCTAAAGCATTGCTTCCTAATGGGGCAACACTCTCTATGACTTTCTCCCAGTGCCCGGCAGTGAAATTGGAAACGTCCAGAGATTGCGCCCACAGGAAAGCTGCCAGCACTGAAAGCTGTAGCTGGTTTTCACTGTCCCTTGGAACTGCATTCGCTGCCACACAGACATTCGCGCTCTGCTAAAGCTTTGCTTCGTAATGGGGCAACACTCTGTATCTCTCTCTGGCAGAGCCCGGCAGTGAAATTGGAAACGTCCAGAGATTGCGCCCACAGGAAAGCTGCCAGCACTGAAAGCTGTAGCTGGTTTTCACTGTCCCTTGGAACTGCATTCGCTGCCACACAGACATTCGCGCTCTGCTAAAGCTTTGCTTCGTAATGGGGCAACACTCTGTATCTCTCTCTGGCAGAGCCCGGCAGTGAAATTGGAAACGTCCAGAGATTGCGCCCACGGGAAAGCTGCCAGCACTGAAAGCTGTAGCTGGTTTTCACTGTCCCTTGGAACTGCATTCGCTGCCACACAGACATTCGCGCTCTGCTAAAGCTTTGCTTCCTAATGGGGCAACACTCTCTATGACTTTCTCCCAGTGCCCGGCAGTGAAATTGGAAACGTCCAGAGATTGCGCCCACAGGAAAGCTGCCAGCACTGAAAGCTGTAGCTGGTTTTCACTGTCCCTTGGAACTGCATTCGCTGCCACACAGACATTCGCGCTCTGCTAAAGCTTTGCTTCGTAATGGGGCAACACTCTGTATCTCTCTCTGGCAGAGCCCGGCAGTGAAATTGGAAACGTCCAGAGATTGCGCCCACAGGAAAGCTGCCAGCACTGAAAGCTGTAGCTGGTTTTCACTGTCCCTCGGAACTGCATTCGCTGCCACACAGACATTCGCGCTCTGCTAAAGCTTTGCTTCGTAATGGGGCAACACTCTGTATCTCTCTCTGGCAGAGCCCGGCAGTGAAATTGGAAACGTCCAGAGATTGCGCCCACAGGAAAGCTGCCAGCACTGAAAGCTGTAGCTGGTTTTCACTGTCCCTCGGAACTGCATTCGCTGCCACACAGACATTCGCGCTCTGCTAAAGCTTTGCTTCGTAATGGGGCAACACTCTGTATCTCTCTCTGGCAGAGCCCGGCAGTGAAATTGGAAACGTCCAGAGATTGCGCCCACAGGAAAGCTGCCAGCACTGAAAGCTGTAGCTGGTTTTCACTGTCCCTTGGAACTGCATTCGCTGCCACACAGACATTCGCGCTCTGCTAAAGCTTTGCTTCCTCATGGGGCAACACTCTGTATCTCTCTCTGGCAGAGCCCGTCTGCCAAATTGGAAACGTCCAGAGATTGCGCCCACAGGATAGCTGCCAGCACTGAAAGCTGTAGCTGGTTTTCACTGTCCCTTGGAACTGCATTCGCTGCCACACAGACATTCGCGCTCTGCTAAAGCATTGCTTCGTAATGGGGCAACACTCTGTATCTCTCTCTGGCAGAGCCCGGCAGTGAAATTGGAAACGTCCAGAGATTGCGCCCACAGGAAAGCTGCCAGCACTGAAAGCTGTAGCTGGTTTTCACTGTCCCTTGGAACTGCATTCGCTGCCACACAGACATTCGCGCTCTGCTAAAGCTTTGCTTCGTAATGGGGCAACACTCTGTATCTCTCTGGCAGAGCCCGGCAGTGAAATTGGAAACGTCCAGAGATTGCGCCCACAGGAAAGCTGCCAGCACTGAAAGCTGTAGCTGGTTTTCACTGTCCCTTGGAACTGCATTCGCTGCCACACAGACATTCGCGCTCTGCTAAAGCTTTGCTTCGTAATGGGGCAACACTCTGTATCTCTCTCTGGCAGAGCCCGTCTGCCAAATTGGAAACGTCCAGAGATTGCGCCCACAGGATAGCTGCCAGCACTGAAAGCTGTAGCTGGTTTTCACTGTCCCTTGGAACTGCATTCGCTGCCACACAGACATTCGCGCTCTGCTAAAGCTTTGCTTCGTAATGCGGCAACACTCTGTATCTCTCTCTGGCAGAGCCCGGCAGTGAAATTGGAAACGTCCAGAGATTGCGCCCACAGGAAAGCTGCCAGCACTGAAAGCTGTAGCTGGTTTTCACTGTCCCTTGGAACTGCATTCGCTGCCACACAGACATTCGCGCTCTGCTAAAGCTTTGCTTCGTAATGGGGCAACACTCTGTATCTCTCTCTGGCAGAGCCCGGCAGTGAAATTGGAAACGTCCAGAGATTGCGCCCACAGGAAAGCTGCCAGCACTGAAAGCTGTAGCTGGTTTTTACTGTCCCTTGGAACTGCATTCGCTGCCACACAGACATTCGCGCTCTGCTAAAGCTTTGCTTCGTAATGGGGCAACACTCTGTATCTCTCTGGCAGAGCCCGGCAGTGAAATTGGAAACGTCCAGAGATTGCGCCCACAGGAAAGCTGCCAGCACTGAAAGCTGTAGCTGGTTTTCACTGTCCCTTGGAACTGCATTCGCTGCCACACAGACATTCGCGCTCTGCTAAAGCTTTGCTTCGTAATGCGGCAACACTCTGTATCTCTCTCTGGCAGAGCCCGGCAGTGAAATTGGAAACGTCCAGAGATTGCGCCCACAGGAAAGCTGCCAGCACTGAAAGCTGTAGCTGGTTTTCACTGTCCCTTGGAACTGCATTCGCTGCCACACAGACATTCGCGCTCTGCTAAAGCTTTGCTTCGTAATGGGGCAACACTCTGTATCTCTCTCTGGCAGAGCCCGGCAGTGAAATTGGAAACGTCCAGAGATTGCGCCCACAGGAAAGCTGCCAGCACTGAAAGCTGTAGCTGGTTTTCACTGTCCCTTGGAACTGCATTCGCTGCCACACAGACATTCGCGCTCTGCTAAAGCATTGCTTCCTAATGGGGCAACACTCTCTATGACTTTCTCCCAGTGCCCGGCAGTGAAATTGGAAACGTCCAGAGATTGCGCCCACAGGAAAGCTGCCAGCACTGAAAGCTCTAGCTGGTTTTCACTGTCCCTTGGAACTGCATTCGCTGCCACACAGACATTCGCGCTCTGCTAAAGCTTTGCTTCCTAATGGGGCAACACTCTGTATCTCTCTCTGGCAGAGCCCGGCAGTGAAATTGGAAACGTCCAGAGATTGCGCCCACAGGAAAGCTGCCAGCACTGAAAGCTGTAGCTGGTTTTCACTGTCCCTTGGAACTGCATTCGCTGCCACACAGACATTCGCGCTCTGCTAAAGCTTTGCTTCCTAATGGGGCAACACTCTGTATCTCTCTCTGGCAGAGCCCGGCAGTGAAATTGGAAACGTCCAGAGATTGCGCCCACGGGAAAGCTGCCAGCACTGAAAGCTGTAGCTGGTTTTCACTGTCCCTTGGAACTGCATTCGCTGCCACACAGACATTCGCGCTCTGCTAAAGCTTTGCTTCCTAATGGGGCAACACTCTCTATGACTTTCTCCCAGTGCCCGGCAGTGAAATTGGAAACGTCCAGAGATTGCGCCCACAGGAAAGCTGCCAGCACTGAAAGCTGTAGCTGGTTTTCACTGTCCCTTGGAACTGCATTCGCTGCCACACAGACATTCGCGCTCTGCTAAAGCTTTGCTTCGTAATGGGGCAACACTCTGTATCTCTCTCTGGCAGAGCCCGGCAGTGAAATTGGAAACGTCCAGAGATTGCGCCCACAGGAAAGCTGCCAGCACTGAAAGCTGTAGCTGGTTTTCACTGTCCCTCGGAACTGCATTCGCTGCCACACAGACATTCGCGCTCTGCTAAAGCTTTGCTTCGTAATGGGGCAACACTCTGTATCTCTCTCTGGCAGAGCCCGGCAGTGAAATTGGAAACGTCCAGAGATTGCGCCCACAGGAAAGCTGCCAGCACTGAAAGCTGTAGCTGGTTTTCACTGTCCCTCGGAACTGCATTCGCTGCCACACAGACATTCGCGCTCTGCTAAAGCTTTGCTTCGTAATGGGGCAACACTCTGTATCTCTCTCTGGCAGAGCCCGGCAGTGAAATTGGAAACGTCCAGAGATTGCGCCCACAGGAAAGCTGCCAGCACTGAAAGCTGTAGCTGGTTTTCACTGTCCCTTGGAACTGCATTCGCTGCCACACAGACATTCGCGCTCTGCTAAAGCTTTGCTTCCTAATGGGGCAACACTCTCTATGACTTTCTCCCAGTGCCCGGCAGTGAAATTGGAAACGTCCAGAGATTGCGCCCACAGGAAAGCTGCCAGCACTGAAAGCTGTAGCTGGTTTTCACTGTCCCTTGGAACTGCATTCGCTGCCACACAGACATTCGCGCTCTGCTAAAGCTTTGCTTCGTAATGGGGCAACACTCTGTATCTCTCTCTGGCAGAGCCCGGCAGTGAAATTGGAAACGTCCAGAGATTGCGCCCACAGGAAAGCTGCCAGCACTGAAAGCTGTAGCTGGTTTTCACTGTCCCTCGGAACTGCATTCGCTGCCACACAGACATTCGCGCTCTGCTAAAGCTTTGCTTCGTAATGGGGCAACACTCTGTATCTCTCTCTGGCAGAGCCCGGCAGTGAAATTGGAAACGTCCAGAGATTGCGCCCACAGGAAAGCTGCCAGCACTGAAAGCTGTAGCTGGTTTTCACTGTCCCTCGGAACTGCATTCGCTGCCACACAGACATTCGCGCTCTGCTAAAGCTTTGCTTCGTAATGGGGCAACACTCTGTATCTCTCTCTGGCAGAGCCCGGCAGTGAAATTGGAAACGTCCAGAGATTGCGCCCACAGGAAAGCTGCCAGCACTGAAAGCTGTAGCTGGTTTTCACTGTCCCTTGGAACTGCATTCGCTGCCACACAGACATTCGCGCTCTGCTAAAGCATTGCTTCCTAATGAGGCAACACTCTCTATGACTTTCTCCCAGTGCCCGGCAGTGAAATTGGAAACGTCCAGAGATTGCGCCCACAGGAAAGCTGCCAGCACTGAAAGCTGTAGCTGGTTTTCACTGTCCCTTGGAACTGCATTCGCTGCCACACAGACATTCGCGCTCTGCTAAAGCATTGCTTCGTAATGGGGAACACTCTGTATCTCTCTCTGGCAGAGCCCGGCAGTGAAATTGGAAACGTCCAGAGATTGCGCCCACAGGAAAGCTGCCAGCACTGAAAGCTGTAGCTGGTTTTCACTGTCCCTTGGAACTGCATTCGCTGCCACACAGACATTCGCGCTCTGCTAAAGCTTTGCTTCCTCATGGGGCAACACTCGCTATGACTTTCTCCCAGTGCCCGGCAGTGAAATTGGAAACGTCCAGAGATTGCGCCCACAGGAAAGCTGCCAGCACTGAAAGCTGTAGCTGGTTTTCACTGTCCCTTGGAACTGCATTCGCTGCCACACAGACATTCGCGCTCTGCTAAAGCTTTGCTTCGTAATGGGGCAACACTCTGTATCTCTCTCTGGCAGAGCCCGGCAGTGAAATTGGAAACGTCCAGAGATTGCGCCCACAGGAAAGCTGCCAGCACTGAAAGCTGTAGCTGGTTTTCACTGTCCCTTGGAACTGCATTCGCTGCCACACAGACATTCGCGCTCTGCTAAAGCATTGCTTCGTAATGGGGCAACACTCTGTATCTCTCTCTGGCAGAGCCCGGCAGTGAAATTGGAAACGTCCAGAGATTGCGCCCACAGGAAAGCTGCCAGCACTGAAAGCTGTAGCTGGTTTTCACTGTCCCTTGGAACTGCATTCGCTGCCACACAGACATTCGCGCTCTGCTAAAGCTTTGCTTCCTAATGGGGCAACACTCTCTATGACTTTCTCCCAGTGCCCGGCAGTGAAACTGGAAACGTCCAGAGATTGCGCCCACAGGAAAGCTGCCAGCACTGAAAGCTGTAGCTGGTTTTCACTGTCCCTTGGAACTGCATTCGCTGCCACACAGACATTCGCGCTCTGCTAAAGCTTTGCTTCCTAATGGGGCAACACTCTGTATCTCTCTCTGGCAGAGCCCGTCTGCCAAATTGGAAACGTCCAGAGATTGCGCCCACAGGATAGCTGCCAGCACTGAAAGCTGTAGCTGGTTTTCACTGTCCCTTGGAACTGCATTCGCTGCCACACAGACATTCGCGCTCTGCTAAAGCATTGCTTCGTAATGGGGCAACACTCTGTATCTCTCTCTGGCAGAGCCCGGCAGTGAAATTGGAAACGTCCAGAGATTGCGCCCACAGGAAAGCTGCCAGCACTGAAAGCTCTAGCTGGTTTTCACTGTCCCTTGGAACTGCATTCGCTGCCACACAGACATTCGCGCTCTGCTAAAGCTTTGCTTCGTAATGGGGCAACACTCTGTATCTCTCTGGCAGAGCCCGGCAGTGAAATTGGAAACGTCCAGAGATTGCGCCCACAGGAAAGCTGCCAGCACTGAAAGCTGTAGCTGGTTTTCACTGTCCCTTGGAACTGCATTCGCTGCCACACAGACATTCGCGCTCTGCTAAAGCTTTGCTTCGTAATGGGGCAACACTCTGTATCTCTCTCTGGCAGAGCCCGTCTGCCAAATTGGAAACGTCCAGAGATTGCGCCCACAGGATAGCTGCCAGCACTGAAAGCTGTAGCTGGTTTTCACTGTCCCTTGGAACTGCATTCGCTGCCACACAGACATTCGCGCTCTGCTAAAGCTTTGCTTCGTAATGCGGCAACACTCTGTATCTCTCTCTGGCAGAGCCCGGCAGTGAAATTGGAAACGTCCAGAGATTGCGCCCACAGGAAAGCTGCCAGCACTGAAAGCTGTAGCTGGTTTTCACTGTCCCTTGGAACTGCATTCGCTGCCACACAGACATTCGCGCTCTGCTAAAGCTTTGCTTCGTAATGGGGCAACACTCTGTATCTCTCTCTGGCAGAGCCCGGCAGTGAAATTGGAAACGTCCAGAGATTGCGCCCACAGGAAAGCTGCCAGCACTGAAAGCTGTAGCTGGTTTTTACTGTCCCTTGGAACTGCATTCGCTGCCACACAGACATTCGCGCTCTGCTAAAGCTTTGCTTCGTAATGGGGCAACACTCTGTATCTCTCTGGCAGAGCCCGGCAGTGAAATTGGAAACGTCCAGAGATTGCGCCCACAGGAAAGCTGCCAGCACTGAAAGCTGTAGCTGGTTTTCACTGTCCCTTGGAACTGCATTCGCTGCCACACAGACATTCGCGCTCTGCTAAAGCTTTGCTTCGTAATGCGGCAACACTCTGTATCTCTCTCTGGCAGAGCCCGGCAGTGAAATTGGAAACGTCCAGAGATTGCGCCCACAGGAAAGCTGCCAGCACTGAAAGCTGTAGCTGGTTTTCACTGTCCCTTGGAACTGCATTCGCTGCCACACAGACATTCGCGCTCTGCTAAAGCTTTGCTTCGTAATGGGGCAACACTCTGTATCTCTCTCTGGCAGAGCCCGGCAGTGAAATTGGAAACGTCCAGAGATTGCGCCCACAGGAAAGCTGCCAGCACTGAAAGCTGTAGCTGGTTTTCACTGTCCCTTGGAACTGCATTCGCTGCCACACAGACATTCGCGCTCTGCTAAAGCATTGCTTCCTAATGGGGCAACACTCTCTATGACTTTCTCCCAGTGCCCGGCAGTGAAATTGGAAACGTCCAGAGATTGCGCCCACAGGAAAGCTGCCAGCACTGAAAGCTCTAGCTGGTTTTCACTGTCCCTTGGAACTGCATTCGCTGCCACACAGACATTCGCGCTCTGCTAAAGCTTTGCTTCCTAATGGGGCAACACTCTGTATCTCTCTCTGGCAGAGCCCGGCAGTGAAATTGGAAACGTCCAGAGATTGCGCCCACAGGAAAGCTGCCAGCACTGAAAGCTGTAGCTGGTTTTCACTGTCCCTTGGAACTGCATTCGCTGCCACACAGACATTCGCGCTCTGCTAAAGCTTTGCTTCCTAATGGGGCAACACTCTGTATCTCTCTCTGGCAGAGCCCGGCAGTGAAATTGGAAACGTCCAGAGATTGCGCCCACGGGAAAGCTGCCAGCACTGAAAGCTGTAGCTGGTTTTCACTGTCCCTTGGAACTGCATTCGCTGCCACACAGACATTCGCGCTCTGCTAAAGCTTTGCTTCCTAATGGGGCAACACTCTCTATGACTTTCTCCCAGTGCCCGGCAGTGAAATTGGAAACGTCCAGAGATTGCGCCCACAGGAAAGCTGCCAGCACTGAAAGCTGTAGCTGGTTTTCACTGTCCCTTGGAACTGCATTCGCTGCCACACAGACATTCGCGCTCTGCTAAAGCTTTGCTTCGTAATGGGGCAACACTCTGTATCTCTCTCTGGCAGAGCCCGGCAGTGAAATTGGAAACGTCCAGAGATTGCGCCCACAGGAAAGCTGCCAGCACTGAAAGCTGTAGCTGGTTTTCACTGTCCCTCGGAACTGCATTCGCTGCCACACAGACATTCGCGCTCTGCTAAAGCTTTGCTTCGTAATGGGGCAACACTCTGTATCTCTCTCTGGCAGAGCCCGGCAGTGAAATTGGAAACGTCCAGAGATTGCGCCCACAGGAAAGCTGCCAGCACTGAAAGCTGTAGCTGGTTTTCACTGTCCCTCGGAACTGCATTCGCTGCCACACAGACATTCGCGCTCTGCTAAAGCTTTGCTTCGTAATGGGGCAACACTCTGTATCTCTCTCTGGCAGAGCCCGGCAGTGAAATTGGAAACGTCCAGAGATTGCGCCCACAGGAAAGCTGCCAGCACTGAAAGCTGTAGCTGGTTTTCACTGTCCCTTGGAACTGCATTCGCTGCCACACAGACATTCGCGCTCTGCTAAAGCTTTGCTTCGTAATGGGGCAACACTCTGTATCTCTCTCTGGCAGAGCCCGGCAGTGAAATTGGAAACGTCCAGAGATTGCGCCCACAGGAAAGCTGCCAGCACTGAAAGCTGTAGCTGGTTTTCACTGTCCCTTGGAACTGCATTCGCTGCCACACAGACATTCGCGCTCTGCTAAAGCATTGCTTCGTAATGGGGAACACTCTGTATCTCTCTCTGGCAGAGCCCGGCAGTGAAATTGGAAACGTCCAGAGATTGCGCCCACAGGAAAGCTGCCAGCACTGAAAGCTGTAGCTGGTTTTCACTGTCCCTTGGAACTGCATTCGCTGCCACACAGACATTCGCGCTCTGCTAAAGCTTTGCTTCCTAATGGGGCAACACTCTCTATGACTTTCTCCCAGTGCCCGGCAGTGAAATTGGAAACGTCCAGAGATTGCGCCCACAGGAAAGCTGCCAGCACTGAAAGCTGTAGCTGGTTTTCACTGTCCCTTGGAACTGCATTCGCTGCCACACAGACATTCGCGCTCTGCTAAAGCTTTGCTTCGTAATGGGGCAACACTCTGTATCTCTCTCTGGCAGAGCCCGTCTGCCAAATTGGAAACGTCCAGAGATTGCGCCCACAGGATAGCTGCCAGCACTGAAAGCTGTAGCTGGTTTTCACTGTCCCTTGGAACTGCATTCGCTGCCACACAGACATTCGCGCTCTGCTAAAGCATTGCTTCGTAATGGGGCAACACTCTGTATCTCTCTCTGGCAGAGCCCGGCAGTGAAATTGGAAACGTCCAGAGATTGCGCCCACAGGAAAGCTGCCAGCACTGAAAGCTGTAGCTGGTTTTCACTGTCCCTTGGAACTGCATTCGCTGCCACACAGACATTCGCGCTCTGCTAAAGCTTTGCTTCGTAATGGGGCAACACTCTGTATCTCTCTCTGGCAGAGCCCGGCAGTGAAATTGGAAACGTCCAGAGATTGCGCCCACAGGAAAGCTGCCAGCACTGAAAGCTGTAGCTGGTTTTTACTGTCCCTTGGAACTGCATTCGCTGCCACACAGACATTCGCGCTCTGCTAAAGCTTTGCTTCGTAATGGGGCAACACTCTGTATCTCTCTGGCAGAGCCCGGCAGTGAAATTGGAAACGTCCAGAGATTGCGCCCACAGGAAAGCTGCCAGCACTGAAAGCTGTAGCTGGTTTTCACTGTCCCTTGGAACTGCATTCGCTGCCACACAGACATTCGCGCTCTGCTAAAGCTTTGCTTCGTAATGCGGCAACACTCTGTATCTCTCTCTGGCAGAGCCCGGCAGTGAAATTGGAAACGTCCAGAGATTGCGCCCACAGGAAAGCTGCCAGCACTGAAAGCTGTAGCTGGTTTTCACTGTCCCTTGGAACTGCATTCGCTGCCACACAGACATTCGCGCTCTGCTAAAGCTTTGCTTCGTAATGGGGCAACACTCTGTATCTCTCTCTGGCAGAGCCCGGCAGTGAAATTGGAAACGTCCAGAGATTGCGCCCACAGGAAAGCTGCCAGCACTGAAAGCTGTAGCTGGTTTTCACTGTCCCTTGGAACTGCATTCGCTGCCACACAGACATTCGCGCTCTGCTAAAGCATTGCTTCCTAATGGGGCAACACTCTCTATGACTTTCTCCCAGTGCCCGGCAGTGAAATTGGAAACGTCCAGAGATTGCGCCCACAGGAAAGGTGCCAGCACTGAAAGCTGTAGCTGGTTTTCACTGTCCCTTGGAACTGCATTCGCTGCCACACAGACATTCGCGCTCTGCTAAAGCTTTGCTTCCTAATGGGGCAACACTCTGTATCTCTCTCTGGCAGAGCCCGGCAGTGAAATTGGAAACGTCCAGAGATTGCGGCCACAGGAAAGCTGCCAGCACTGAAAGCTGTAGCTGGTTTTCACTGTCCCTTGGAACTGCATTCGCTGCCACACAGACATTCGCGCTCTGCTAAAGCTTTGCTTCGTAATGGGGCAACACTCTGTATCTCTCTCTGGCAGAGCCCGGCAGTGAAATTGGAAACGTCCAGAGATTGCGCCCACGGGAAAGCTGCCAGCACTGAAAGCTGTAGCTGGTTTTCACTGTCCCTTGGAACTGCATTCGCTGCCACACAGACATTCGCGCTCTGCTAAAGCTTTGCTTCCTAATGGGGCAACACTCTCTATGACTTTCTCCCAGTGCCCGGCAGTGAAATTGGAAACGTCCAGAGATTGCGCCCACAGGAAAGCTGCCAGCACTGAAAGCTGTAGCTGGTTTTCACTGTCCCTTGGAACTGCATTCGCTGCCACACAGACATTCGCGCTCTGCTAAAGCTTTGCTTCGTAATGGGGCAACACTCTGTATCTCTCTCTGGCAGAGCCCGGCAGTGAAATTGGAAACGTCCAGAGATTGCGCCCACAGGAAAGCTGCCAGCACTGAAAGCTGTAGCTGGTTTTCACTGTCCCTCGGAACTGCATTCGCTGCCACACAGACATTCGCGCTCTGCTAAAGCTTTGCTTCGTAATGGGGCAACACTCTGTATCTCTCTCTGGCAGAGCCCGGCAGTGAAATTGGAAACGTCCAGAGATTGCGCCCACAGGAAAGCTGCCAGCACTGAAAGCTGTAGCTGGTTTTCACTGTCCCTCGGAACTGCATTCGCTGCCACACAGACATTCGCGCTCTGCTAAAGCTTTGCTTCGTAATGGGGCAACACTCTGTATCTCTCTCTGGCAGAGCCCGGCAGTGAAATTGGAAACGTCCAGAGATTGCGCCCACAGGAAAGCTGCCAGCACTGAAAGCTGTAGCTGGTTTTCACTGTCCCTTGGAACTGCATTCGCTGCCACACAGACATTCGCGCTCTGCTAAAGCATTGCTTCCTAATGGGGCAACACTCTCTATGACTTTCTCCCAGTGCCCGGCAGTGAAATTGGAAACGTCCAGAGATTGCGCCCACAGGAAAGCTGCCAGCACTGAAAGCTGTAGCTGGTTTTCACTGTCCCTTGGAACTGCATTCGCTGCCACACAGACATTCGCGCTCTGCTAAAGCATTGCTTCGTAATGGGGAACACTCTGTATCTCTCTCTGGCAGAGCCCGGCAGTGAAATTGGAAACGTCCAGAGATTGCGCCCACAGGAAAGCTGCCAGCACTGAAAGCTGTAGCTGGTTTTCACTGTCCCTTGGAACTGCATTCGCTGCCACACAGACATTCGCGCTCTGCTAAAGCTTTGCTTCGTAATGGGGCAACACTCTGTATCTCTCTCTGGCAGAGCCCGGCAGTGAAATTGGAAACGTCCAGAGATTGCGCCCACAGGAAAGCTGCCAGCACTGAAAGCTGTAGCTGGTTTTCACTGTCCCTTGGAACTGCATTCGCTGCCACACAGACATTCGCGCTCTGCTAAAGCATTGCTTCGTAATGGGGCAACACTCTGTATCTCTCTCTGGCAGAGCCCGGCAGTGAAATTGGAAACGTCCAGAGATTGCGCCCACAGGAAAGCTGCCAGCACTGAAAGCTGTAGCTGGTTTTCACTGTCCCTTGGAACTGCATTCGCTGCCACACAGACATTCGCGCTCTGCTAAAGCTTTGCTTCCTAATGGGGCAACACTCTCTATGACTTTCTCCCAGTGCCCGGCAGTGAAATTGGAAACGTCCAGAGATTGCGCCCACAGGAAAGCTGCCAGCACTGAAAGCTGTAGCTGGTTTTCACTGTCCCTTGGAACTGCATTCGCTGCCACACAGACATTCGCGCTCTGCTAAAGCTTTGCTTCGTAATGGGGCAACACTCTGTATCTCTCTCTGGCAGAGCCCGTCTGCCAAATTGGAAACGTCCAGAGATTGCGCCCACAGGATAGCTGCCAGCACTGAAAGCTGTAGCTGGTTTTCACTGTCCCTTGGAACTGCATTCGCTGCCACACAGACATTCGCGCTCTGCTAAAGCATTGCTTCGTAATGGGGCAACACTCTGTATCTCTCTCTGGCAGAGCCCGGCAGTGAAATTGGAAACGTCCAGAGATTGCGCCCACAGGAAAGCTGCCAGCACTGAAAGCTGTAGCTGGTTTTCACTGTCCCTTGGAACTGCATTCGCTGCCACACAGACATTCGCGCTCTGCTAAAGCTTTGCTTCGTAATGGGGCAACACTCTGTATCTCTCTGGCAGAGCCCGGCAGTGAAATTGGAAACGTCCAGAGATTGCGCCCACAGGAAAGCTGCCAGCACTGAAAGCTGTAGCTGGTTTTCACTGTCCCTTGGAACTGCATTCGCTGCCACACAGACATTCGCGCTCTGCTAAAGCTTTGCTTCGTAATGGGGCAACACTCTGTATCTCTCTCTGGCAGAGCCCGTCTGCCAAATTGGAAACGTCCAGAGATTGCGCCCACAGGAAAGCTGCCAGCACTGAAAGCTGTAGCTGGTTTTTACTGTCCCTTGGAACTGCATTCGCTGCCACACAGACATTCGCGCTCTGCTAAAGCTTTGCTTCGTAATGGGGCAACACTCTGTATCTCTCTGGCAGAGCCCGGCAGTGAAATTGGAAACGTCCAGAGATTGCGCCCACAGGAAAGCTGCCAGCACTGAAAGCTGTAGCTGGTTTTCACTGTCCCTTGGAACTGCATTCGCTGCCACACAGACATTCGCGCTCTGCTAAAGCTTTGCTTCGTAATGCGGCAACACTCTGTATCTCTCTCTGGCAGAGCCCGGCAGTGAAATTGGAAACGTCCAGAGATTGCGCCCACAGGAAAGCTGCCAGCACTGAAAGCTGTAGCTGGTTTTCACTGTCCCTTGGAACTGCATTCGCTGCCACACAGACATTCGCGCTCTGCTAAAGCTTTGCTTCGTAATGGGGCAACACTCTGTATCTCTCTCTGGCAGAGCCCGGCAGTGAAATTGGAAACGTCCAGAGATTGCGCCCACAGGAAAGCTGCCAGCACTGAAAGCTGTAGCTGGTTTTCACTGTCCCTTGGAACTGCATTCGCTGCCACACAGACATTCGCGCTCTGCTAAAGCATTGCTTCCTAATGGGGCAACACTCTCTATGACTTTCTCCCAGTGCCCGGCAGTGAAATTGGAAACGTCCAGAGATTGCGCCCACAGGAAAGCTGCCAGCACTGAAAGCTCTAGCTGGTTTTCACTGTCCCTTGGAACTGCATTCGCTGCCACACAGACATTCGCGCTCTGCTAAAGCTTTGCTTCCTAATGGGGCAACACTCTGTATCTCTCTCTGGCAGAGCCCGGCAGTGAAATTGGAAACGTCCAGAGATTGCGCCCACAGGAAAGCTGCCAGCACTGAAAGCTGTAGCTGGTTTTCACTGTCCCTTGGAACTGCATTCGCTGCCACACAGACATTCGCGCTCTGCTAAAGCTTTGCTTCGTAATGGGGCAACACTCTGTATCTCTCTCTGGCAGAGCCCGGCTGCCAAATTGGAAACGTCCAGAGATTGCGCCCACGGGAAAGCTGCCAGCACTGAAAGCTGTAGCTGGTTTTCACTGTCCCTTGGAACTGCATTCGCTGCCACACAGACATTCGCGCTCTGCTAAAGCTTTGCTTCCTAATGGGGCAACACTCTCTATGACTTTCTCCCAGTGCCCGGCAGTGAAATTGGAAACGTCCAGAGATTGCGCCCACAGGAAAGCTGCCAGCACTGAAAGCTGTAGCTGGTTTTCACTGTCCCTTGGAACTGCATTCGCTGCCACACAGACATTCGCGCTCTGCTAAAGCTTTGCTTCGTAATGGGGCAACACTCTGTATCTCTCTCTGGCAGAGCCCGGCAGTGAAATTGGAAACGTCCAGAGATTGCGCCCACAGGAAAGCTGCCAGCACTGAAAGCTGTAGCTGGTTTTCACTGTCCCTCGGAACTGCATTCGCTGCCACACAGACATTCGCGCTCTGCTAAAGCTTTGCTTCGTAATGGGGCAACACTCTGTATCTCTCTCTGGCAGAGCCCGGCAGTGAAATTGGAAACGTCCAGAGATTGCGCCCACAGGAAAGCTGCCAGCACTGAAAGCTGTAGCTGGTTTTCACTGTCCCTTGGAACTGCATTCGCTGCCACACAGACATTCGCGCTCTGCTAAAGCTTTGCTTCGTAATGGGGCAACACTCTGTATCTCTCTCTGGCAGAGCCCGTCTGCCAAATTGGAAACGTCCAGAGATTGCGCCCACAGGATAGCTGCCAGCACTGAAAGCTGTAGCTGGTTTTCACTGTCCCTTGGAACTGCATTCGCTGCCACACAGACATTCGCGCTCTGCTAAAGCTTTGCTTCGTAATGCGGCAACACTCTGTATCTCTCTCTGGCAGAGCCCGGCAGTGAAATTGGAAACGTCCAGAGATTGCGCCCACAGGAAAGCTGCCAGCACTGAAAGCTGTAGCTGGTTTTCACTGTCCCTTGGAACTGCATTCGCTGCCACACAGACATTCGCGCTCTGCTAAAGCTTTGCTTCGTAATGCGGCAACACTCTGTATCTCTCTCTGGCAGAGCCCGGCAGTGAAATTGGAAACGTCCAGAGATTGCGCCCACAGGAAAGCTGCCAGCACTGAAAGCTGTAGCTGGTTTTTACTGTCCCTTGGAACTGCATTCGCTGCCACACAGACATTCGCGCTCTGCTAAAGCTTTGCTTCGTAATGGGGCAACACTCTGTATCTCTCTGGCAGAGCCCGGCAGTGAAATTGGAAACGTCCAGAGATTGCGCCCACAGGAAAGCTGCCAGCACTGAAAGCTGTAGCTGGTTTTCACTGTCCCTTGGAACTGCATTCGCTGCCACACAGACATTCGCGCTCTGCTAAAGCTTTGCTTCGTAATGCGGCAACACTCTGTATCTCTCTCTGGCAGAGCCCGGCAGTGAAATTGGAAACGTCCAGAGATTGCGCCCACAGGAAAGCTGCCAGCACTGAAAGCTGTAGCTGGTTTTCACTGTCCCTTGGAACTGCATTCGCTGCCACACAGACATTCGCGCTCTGCTAAAGCTTTGCTTCGTAATGGGGCAACACTCTGTATCTCTCTCTGGCAGAGCCCGGCAGTGAAATTGGAAACGTCCAGAGATTGCGCCCACGGGAAAGCTGCCAGCACTGAAAGCTGTAGCTGGTTTTCACTGTCCCTTGGAACTGCATTCGCTGCCACACAGACATTCGCGCTCTGCTAAAGCTTTGCTTCCTAATGGGGCAACACTCTCTATGACTTTCTCCCAGTGCCCGGCAGTGAAATTGGAAACGTCCAGAGATTGCGCCCACAGGAAAGCTGCCAGCACTGAAAGCTGTAGCTGGTTTTCACTGTCCCTTGGAACTGCATTCGCTGCCACACAGACATTCGCGCTCTGCTAAAGCTTTGCTTCGTAATGGGGCAACACTCTGTATCTCTCTCTGGCAGAGCCCGGCAGTGAAATTGGAAACGTCCAGAGATTGCGCCCACAGGAAAGCTGCCAGCACTGAAAGCTGTAGCTGGTTTTCACTGTCCCTTGGAACTGCATTCGCTGCCACACAGACATTCGCGCTCTGCTAAAGCTTTGCTTCGTAATGGGGCAACACTCTGTATCTCTCTCTGGCAGAGCCCGGCAGTGAAATTGGAAACGTCCAGAGATTGCGCCCACAGGAAAGCTGCCAGCACTGAAAGCTGTAGCTGGTTTTCACTGTCCCTCGGAACTGCATTCGCTGCCACACAGACATTCGCGCTCTGCTAAAGCTTTGCTTCGTAATGGGGCAACACTCTGTATCTCTCTCTGGCAGAGCCCGGCAGTGAAATTGGAAACGTCCAGAGATTGCGCCCACAGGAAAGCTGCCAGCACTGAAAGCTGTAGCTGGTTTTCACTGTCCCTTGGAACTGCATTCGCTGCCACACAGACATTCGCGCTCTGCTAAAGCATTGCTTCGTAATGGGGAACACTCTGTATCTCTCTCTGGCAGAGCCCGGCAGTGAAATTGGAAACGTCCAGAGATTGCGCCCACAGGAAAGCTGCCAGCACTGAAAGCTGTAGCTGGTTTTCACTGTCCCTTGGAACTGCATTCGCTGCCACACAGACATTCGCGCTCTGCTAAAGCTTTGCTTCCTAATGGGGCAACACTCTCTATGACTTTCTCCCAGTGCCCGGCAGTGAAATTGGAAACGTCCAGAGATTGCGCCCACAGGAAAGCTGCCAGCACTGAAAGCTGTAGCTGGTTTTCACTGTCCCTTGGAACTGCATTCGCTGCCACACAGACATTCGCGCTCTGCTAAAGCTTTGCTTCGTAATGGGGCAACACTCTGTATCTCTCTCTGGCAGAGCCCGTCTGCCAAATTGGAAACGTCCAGAGATTGCGCCCACAGGATAGCTGCCAGCACTGAAAGCTGTAGCTGGTTTTCACTGTCCCTTGGAACTGCATTCGCTGCCACACAGACATTCGCGCTCTGCTAAAGCATTGCTTCGTAATGGGGCAACACTCTGTATCTCTCTCTGGCAGAGCCCGGCAGTGAAATTGGAAACGTCCAGAGATTGCGCCCACAGGAAAGCTGCCAGCACTGAAAGCTGTAGCTGGTTTTCACTGTCCCTTGGAACTGCATTCGCTGCCACACAGACATTCGCGCTCTGCTAAAGCTTTGCTTCGTAATGGGGCAACACTCTGTATCTCTCTCTGGCAGAGCCCGGCAGTGAAATTGGAAACGTCCAGAGATTGCGCCCACAGGAAAGCTGCCAGCACTGAAAGCTGTAGCTGGTTTTTACTGTCCCTTGGAACTGCATTCGCTGCCACACAGACATTCGCGCTCTGCTAAAGCTTTGCTTCGTAATGGGGCAACACTCTGTATCTCTCTGGCAGAGCCCGGCAGTGAAATTGGAAACGTCCAGAGATTGCGCCCACAGGAAAGCTGCCAGCACTGAAAGCTGTAGCTGGTTTTCACTGTCCCTTGGAACTGCATTCGCTGCCACACAGACATTCGCGCTCTGCTAAAGCTTTGCTTCGTAATGCGGCAACACTCTGTATCTCTCTCTGGCAGAGCCCGGCAGTGAAATTGGAAACGTCCAGAGATTGCGCCCACAGGAAAGCTGCCAGCACTGAAAGCTGTAGCTGGTTTTCACTGTCCCTTGGAACTGCATTCGCTGCCACACAGACATTCGCGCTCTGCTAAAGCTTTGCTTCGTAATGGGGCAACACTCTGTATCTCTCTCTGGCAGAGCCCGGCAGTGAAATTGGAAACGTCCAGAGATTGCGCCCACAGGAAAGCTGCCAGCACTGAAAGCTGTAGCTGGTTTTCACTGTCCCTTGGAACTGCATTCGCTGCCACACAGACATTCGCGCTCTGCTAAAGCATTGCTTCCTAATGGGGCAACACTCTCTATGACTTTCTCCCAGTGCCCGGCAGTGAAATTGGAAACGTCCAGAGATTGCGCCCACAGGAAAGCTGCCAGCACTGAAAGCTGTAGCTGGTTTTCACTGTCCCTTGGAACTGCATTCGCTGCCACACAGACATTCGCGCTCTGCTAAAGCTTTGCTTCCTAATGGGGCAACACTCTGTATCTCTCTCTGGCAGAGCCCGGCAGTGAAATTGGAAACGTCCAGAGATTGCGGCCACAGGAAAGCTGCCAGCACTGAAAGCTGTAGCTGGTTTTCACTGTCCCTTGGAACTGCATTCGCTGCCACACAGACATTCGCGCTCTGCTAAAGCTTTGCTTCGTAATGGGGCAACACTCTGTATCTCTCTCTGGCAGAGCCCGGCAGTGAAATTGGAAACGTCCAGAGATTGCGCCCACGGGAAAGCTGCCAGCACTGAAAGCTGTAGCTGGTTTTCACTGTCCCTTGGAACTGCATTCGCTGCCACACAGACATTCGCGCTCTGCTAAAGCTTTGCTTCGTAATGGGGCAACACTCTCTATGACTTTCTCCCAGTGCCCGGCAGTGAAATTGGAAACGTCCAGAGATTGCGCCCACAGGAAAGCTGCCAGCACTGAAAGCTGTAGCTGGTTTTCACTGTCCCTTGGAACTGCATTCGCTGCCACACAGACATTCGCGCTCTGCTAAAGCTTTGCTTCGTAATGGGGCAACACTCTGTATCTCTCTCTGGCAGAGCCCGGCAGTGAAATTGGAAACGTCCAGAGATTGCGCCCACAGGAAAGCTGCCAGCACTGAAAGCTGTAGCTGGTTTTCACTGTCCCTCGGAACTGCATTCGCTGCCACACAGACATTCGCGCTCTGCTAAAGCTTTGCTTCGTAATGGGGCAACACTCTGTATCTCTCTCTGGCAGAGCCCGGCAGTGAAATTGGAAACGTCCAGAGATTGCGCCCACAGGAAAGCTGCCAGCACTGAAAGCTGTAGCTGGTTTTCACTGTCCCTCGGAACTGCATTCGCTGCCACACAGACATTCGCGCTCTGCTAAAGCTTTGCTTCGTAATGGGGCAACACTCTGTATCTCTCTCTGGCAGAGCCCGGCAGTGAAATTGGAAACGTCCAGAGATTGCGCCCACAGGAAAGCTGCCAGCACTGAAAGCTGTAGCTGGTTTTCACTGTCCCTTGGAACTGCATTCGCTGCCACACAGACATTCGCGCTCTGCTAAAGCATTGCTTCCTAATGGGGCAACACTCTCTATGACTTTCTCCCAGTGCCCGGCAGTGAAATTGGAAACGTCCAGAGATTGCGCCCACAGGAAAGCTGCCAGCACTGAAAGCTGTAGCTGGTTTTCACTGTCCCTTGGAACTGCATTCGCTGCCACACAGACATTCGCGCTCTGCTAAAGCATTGCTTCGTAATGGGGAACACTCTGTATCTCTCTCTGGCAGAGCCCGGCAGTGAAATTGGAAACGTCCAGAGATTGCGCCCACAGGAAAGCTGCCAGCACTGAAAGCTGTAGCTGGTTTTCACTGTCCCTTGGAACTGCATTCGCTGCCACACAGACATTCGCGCTCTGCTAAAGCTTTGCTTCGTAATGGGGCAACACTCTGTATCTCTCTCTGGCAGAGCCCGGCAGTGAAATTGGAAACGTCCAGAGATTGCGCCCACAGGAAAGCTGCCAGCACTGAAAGCTGTAGCTGGTTTTCACTGTCCCTTGGAACTGCATTCGCTGCCACACAGACATTCGCGCTCTGCTAAAGCATTGCTTCGTAATGGGGCAACACTCTGTATCTCTCTCTGGCAGAGCCCGGCAGTGAAATTGGAAACGTCCAGAGATTGCGCCCACAGGAAAGCTGCCAGCACTGAAAGCTGTAGCTGGTTTTCACTGTCCCTTGGAACTGCATTCGCTGCCACACAGACATTCGCGCTCTGCTAAAGCTTTGCTTCCTAATGGGGCAACACTCTCTATGACTTTCTCCCAGTGCCCGGCAGTGAAATTGGAAACGTCCAGAGATTGCGCCCACAGGAAAGCTGCCAGCACTGAAAGCTGTAGCTGGTTTTCACTGTCCCTTGGAACTGCATTCGCTGCCACACAGACATTCGCGCTCTGCTAAAGCTTTGCTTCGTAATGGGGCAACACTCTGTATCTCTCTCTGGCAGAGCCCGGCAGTGAAATTGGAAACGTCCAGAGATTGCGCCCACAGGATAGCTGCCAGCACTGAAAGCTGTAGCTGGTTTTCACTGTCCCTTGGAACTGCATTCGCTGCCACACAGACATTCGCGCTCTGCTAAAGCTTTGCTTCCTAATGGGGCAACACTCTGTATCTCTCTCTGGCAGAGCCCGGCAGTGAAATTGGAAACGTCCAGAGATTGCGCCCACAGGAAAGCTGCCAGCACTGAAAGCTGTAGCTGGTTTTCACTGTCCCTTGGAACTGCATTCGCTGCCACACAGACATTCGCGCTCTGCTAAAGCTTTGCTTCGTAATGGGGCAACACTCTGTATCTCTCTGGCAGAGCCCGGCAGTGAAATTGGAAACGTCCAGAGATTGCGCCCACAGGATAGCTGCCAGCACTGAAAGCTGTAGCTGGTTTTCACTGTCCCTTGGAACTGCATTCGCTGCCACACAGACATTCGCGCTCTGCTAAAGCATTGCTTCGTAATGGGGCAACACTCTGTATCTCTCTCTGGCAGAGCCCGGCAGTGAAATTGGAAACGTCCAGAGATTGCGCCCACAGGAAAGCTGCCAGCACTGAAAGCTGTAGCTGGTTTTCACTGTCCCTTGGAACTGCATTCGCTGCCACACAGACATTCGCGCTCTGCTAAAGCTTTGCTTCGTAATGGGGCAACACTCTGTATCTCTCTGGCAGAGCCCGGCAGTGAAATTGGAAACGTCCAGAGATTGCGCCCACAGGAAAGCTGCCAGCACTGAAAGCTGTAGCTGGTTTTCACTGTCCCTTG
Source organism: Mycteria americana (assembly GCF_035582795.1). Taxonomy (NCBI): domain Eukaryota; kingdom Metazoa; phylum Chordata; class Aves; order Ciconiiformes; family Ciconiidae; genus Mycteria; species Mycteria americana. The sequence continues at coordinate 233,824 of NW_027445645.1, forward strand.
GAACTGCATTCGCTGCCACACAGACATTCGCGCTCTGCTAAAGCTTTGCTTCGTAATGGGGCAACACTCTGTATCTCTCTCTGGCAGAGCCCGTCTGCCAAATTGGAAACGTCCAGAGATTGCGCCCACAGGAAAGCTGCCAGCACTGAAAGCTGTAGCTGGTTTTTACTGTCCCTTGCAACTGCATTCGCTGCCACACAGACATTCGCGCTCTGCTAAAGCTTTGCTTCGTAATGGGGCAACACTCTGTATCTCTCTGGCAGAGCCCGGCAGTGAAATTGGAAACGTCCAGAGATTGCGCCCACAGGAAAGCTGCCAGCACTGAAAGCTGTAGCTGGTTTTCACTGTCCCTTGGAACTGCATTCGCTGCCACACAGACATTCGCGCTCTGCTAAAGCTTTGCTTCGTAATGCGGCAACACTCTGTATCTCTCTCTGGCAGAGCCCGGCAGTGAAATTGGAAACGTCCAGAGATTGCGCCCACAGGAAAGCTGCCAGCACTGAAAGCTGTAGCTGGTTTTCACTGTCCCTTGGAACTGCATTCGCTGCCACACAGACATTCGCGCTCTGCTAAAGCTTTGCTTCGTAATGGGGCAACACTCTGTATCTCTCTCTGGCAGAGCCCGGCAGTGAAATTGGAAACGTCCAGAGATTGCGCCCACAGGAAAGCTGCCAGCACTGAAAGCTGTAGCTGGTTTTCACTGTCCCTTGGAACTGCATTCGCTGCCACACAGACATTCGCGCTCTGCTAAAGCATTGCTTCCTAATGGGGCAACACTCTCTATGACTTTCTCCCAGTGCCCGGCAGTGAAATTGGAAACGTCCAGAGATTGCGCCCACAGGAAAGCTGCCAGCACTGAAAGCTCTAGCTGGTTTTCACTGTCCCTTGGAACTGCATTCGCTGCCACACAGACATTCGCGCTCTGCTAAAGCTTTGCTTCCTAATGGGGCAACACTCTGTATCTCTCTCTGGCAGAGCCCGGCAGTGAAATTGGAAACGTCCAGAGATTGCGCCCACAGGAAAGCTGCCAGCACTGAAAGCTGTAGCTGGTTTTCACTGTCCCTTGGAACTGCATTCGCTGCCACACAGACATTCGCGCTCTGCTAAAGCTTTGCTTCGTAATGGGGCAACACTCTGTATCTCTCTCTGGCAGAGCCCGGCTGCCAAATTGGAAACGTCCAGAGATTGCGCCCACGGGAAAGCTGCCAGCACTGAAAGCTGTAGCTGGTTTTCACTGTCCCTTGGAACTGCATTCGCTGCCACACAGACATTCGCGCTCTGCTAAAGCTTTGCTTCCTAATGGGGCAACACTCTCTATGACTTTCTCCCAGTGCCCGGCAGTGAAATTGGAAACGTCCAGAGATTGCGCCCACAGGAAAGCTGCCAGCACTGAAAGCTGTAGCTGGTTTTCACTGTCCCTTGGAACTGCATTCGCTGCCACACAGACATTCGCGCTCTGCTAAAGCTTTGCTTCCTAATGGGGCAACACTCTGTATCTCTCTCTGGCAGAGCCCGGCAGTGAAATTGGAAACGTCCAGAGATTGCGCCCACAGGAAAGCTGCCAGCACTGAAAGCTGTAGCTGGTTTTCACTGTCCCTTGGAACTGCATTCGCTGCCACACAGACATTCGCGCTCTGCTAAAGCTTTGCTTCGTAATGGGGCAACACTCTGTATCTCTCTCTGGCAGAGCCCGGCAGTGAAATTGGAAACGTCCAGAGATTGCGCCCACGGGAAAGCTGCCAGCACTGAAAGCTGTAGCTGGTTTTCACTGTCCCTTGGAACTGCATTCGCTGCCACACAGACATTCGCGCTCTGCTAAAGCTTTGCTTCCTAATGGGGCAACACTCTCTATGACTTTCTCCCAGTGCCCGGCAGTGAAATTGGAAACGTCCAGAGATTGCGCCCACAGGAAAGCTGCCAGCACTGAAAGCTGTAGCTGGTTTTCACTGTCCCTTGGAACTGCATTCGCTGCCACACAGACATTCGCGCTCTGCTAAAGCTTTGCTTCGTAATGGGGCAACACTCTGTATCTCTCTCTGGCAGAGCCCGGCAGTGAAATTGGAAACGTCCAGAGATTGCGCCCACAGGAAAGCTGCCAGAACTGAAAGCTGTAGCTGGTTTTCACTGTCCCTCGGAACTGCATTCGCTGCCACACAGACATTCGCGCTCTGCTAAAGCTTTGCTTCGTAATGGGGCAACACTCTGTATCTCTCTCTGGCAGAGCCCGGCAGTGAAATTGGAAACGTCCAGAGATTGCGCCCACAGGAAAGCTGCCAGCACTGAAAGCTGTAGCTGGTTTTCACTGTCCCTCGGAACTGCATTCGCTGCCACACAGACATTCGCGCTCTGCTAAAGCTTTGCTTCGTAATGGGGCAACACTCTGTATCTCTCTCTGGCAGAGTCCGGCAGTGAAATTGGAAACGTCCAGAGATTGCGCCCACAGGAAAGCTGCCAGCACTGAAAGCTGTAGCTGGTTTTCACTGTCCCTTGGAACTGCATTCGCTGCCACACAGACATTCGCGCTCTGCTAAAGCATTGCTTCCTAATGGGGCAACACTCTCTATGACTTTCTCCCAGTGCCCGGCAGTGAAATTGGAAACGTCCAGAGATTGCGCCCACAGGAAAGCTGCCAGCACTGAAAGCTGTAGCTGGTTTTCACTGTCCCTCGGAACTGCATTCGCTGCCACACAGACATTCGCGCTCTGCTAAAGCTTTGCTTCGTAATGGGGCAACACTCTGTATCTCTCTCTGGCAGAGCCCGGCAGTGAAATTGGAAACGTCCAGAGATTGCGCCCACAGGAAAGCTGCCAGCACTGAAAGCTGTAGCTGGTTTTCACTGTCCCTCGGAACTGCATTCGCTGCCACACAGACATTCGCGCTCTGCTAAAGCTTTGCTTCGTAATGGGGCAACACTCTGTATCTCTCTCTGGCAGAGTCCGGCAGTGAAATTGGAAACGTCCAGAGATTGCGCCCACAGGAAAGCTGCCAGCACTGAAAGCTGTAGCTGGTTTTCACTGTCCCTTGGAACTGCATTCGCTGCCACACAGACATTCGCGCTCTGCTAAAGCATTGCTTCCTAATGGGGCAACACTCTCTATGACTTTCTCCCAGTGCCCGGCAGTGAAATTGGAAACGTCCAGAGATTGCGCCCACAGGAAAGCTGCCAGCACTGAAAGCTGTAGCTGGTTTTCACTGTCCCTCGGAACTGCATTCGCTGCCACACAGACATTCGCGCTCTGCTAAAGCTTTGCTTCGTAATGGGGCAACACTCTGTATCTCTCTCTGGCAGAGTCCGGCAGTGAAATTGGAAACGTCCAGAGATTGCGCCCACAGGAAAGCTGCCAGCACTGAAAGCTGTAGCTGGTTTTCACTGTCCCTTGGAACTGCATTCGCTGCCACACAGACATTCGCGCTCTGCTAAAGCTTTGCTTCCTAATGGGGCAACACTCTGTATCTCTCTCTGGCAGAGCCCGGCAGTGAAATTGGAAACGTCCAGAGATTGCGCCCACAGGAAAGCTGCCAGCACTGAAAGCTGTAGCTGGTTTTCACTGTCCCTTGGAACTGCATTCGCTGCCACACAGACATTCGCGCTCTGCTAAAGCTTTGCTTCCTCATGGGGCAACACTCGCTATGACTTTCTCCCAGTGCCCGGCAGTGAAATTGGAAACGTCCAGAGATTGCGCCCACAGGAAAGCTGCCAGCACTGAAAGCTGTAGCTGGTTTTCACTGTCCCTTGGAACTGCATTCGCTGCCACACAGACATTCGCGCTCTGCTAAAGCTTTGCTTCGTAATGGGGCAACACTCTGTATCTCTCTCTGGCAGAGCCCGGCAGTGAAATTGGAAACGTCCAGAGATTGCGCCCACAGGAAAGCTGCCAGCACTGAAAGCTGTAGCTGGTTTTCACTGTCCCTTGGAACTGCATTCGCTGCCACACAGACATTCGCGCTCTGCTAAAGCTTTGCTTCGTAATGGGGCAACACTCTGTATCTCTCTCTGGCAGAGCCCGGCTCCCAAATTGGAAACGTCCAGAGATTGCGCCCACAGGATAGCTGCCAGCACTGAAAGCTGTAGCTGGTTTTCACTGTCCCTTGGAACTGCATTCGCTGCCACACAGACATTCGCGCTCTGCTAAAGCTTTGCTTCCTAATGGGGCAACACTCTGTATCTCTCTCTGGCAGAGCCCGGCAGTGAAATTGGAAACGTCCAGAGATTGCGCCCACAGGAAAGCTGCCAGCACTGAAAGCTGTAGCTGGTTTTCACTGTCCCTTGGAACTGCATTCGCTGCCACACAGACATTCGCGCTCTGCTAAAGCATTGCTTCGTAATGGGGCAACACTCTGTATCTCTCTCTGGCAGAGCCCGGCTGCCAAATTGGAAACGTCCAGAGATTGCGCCCACAGGAAAGCTGCCAGCACTGAAAGCTGTAGCTGGTTTTCACTGTCCCTTGGAACTGCATTCGCTGCCACACAGACATTCGCGCTCTGCTAAAGCTTTGCTTCGTAATGGGGCAACACTCTGTATCTCTCTCTGGCAGAGCCCGGCAGTGAAATTGGAAACGTCCAGAGATTGCGCCCACAGGAAAGCTGCCAGCACTGAAAGCTGTAGCTGGTTTTTACTGTCCCTTGGAACTGCATTCGCTGCCACACAGACATTCGCGCTCTGCTAAAGCTTTGCTTCGTAATGGGGCAACACTCTGTATCTCTCTGGCAGAGCCCGGCAGTGAAATTGGAAACGTCCAGAGATTGCGCCCACAGGAAAGCTGCCAGCACTGAAAGCTGTAGCTGGTTTTCACTGTCCCTTGGAACTGCATTCGCTGCCACACAGACATTCGCGCTCTGCTAAAGCTTTGCTTCGTAATGCGGCAACACTCTGTATCTCTCTCTGGCAGAGCCCGGCAGTGAAATTGGAAACGTCCAGAGATTGCGCCCACAGGAAAGCTGCCAGCACTGAAAGCTGTAGCTGGTTTTCACTGTCCCTTGGAACTGCATTCGCTGCCACACAGACATTCGCGCTCTGCTAAAGCTTTGCTTCCTAATGGGGCAACACTCTCTATGACTTTCTCCCAGTGCCCGGCAGTGAAATTGGAAACGTCCAGAGATTGCGCCCACAGGAAAGCTGCCAGCACTGAAAGCTGTAGCTGGTTTTCACTGTCCCTTGGAACTGCATTCGCTGCCACACAGACATTCGCGCTCTGCTAAAGCTTTGCTTCGTAATGGGGCAACACTCTGTATCTCTCTCTGGCAGAGCCCGGCAGTGAAATTGGAAACGTCCAGAGATTGCGCCCACAGGAAAGCTGCCAGCACTGAAAGCTGTAGCTGGTTTTCACTGTCCCTTGGAACTGCATTCGCTGCCACACAGACATTCGCGCTCTGCTAAAGCATTGCTTCGTAATGGGGAACACTCTGTATCTCTCTCTGGCAGAGCCCGGCAGTGAAATTGGAAACGTCCAGAGATTGCGCCCACAGGAAAGCTGCCAGCACTGAAAGCTGTAGCTGGTTTTCACTGTCCCTTGGAACTGCATTCGCTGCCACACAGACATTCGCGCTCTGCTAAAGCTTTGCTTCCTAATGGGGCAACACTCTCTATGACTTTCTCCCAGTGCCCGGCAGTGAAATTGGAAACGTCCAGAGATTGCGCCCACAGGAAAGCTGCCAGCACTGAAAGCTGTAGCTGGTTTTCACTGTCCCTTGGAACTGCATTCGCTGCCACACAGACATTCGCACTCTGCTAAAGCATTGCTTCGTAATGGGGCAACACTCTGTATCTCTCTCTGGCAGAGCCCGGCAGTGAAATTGGAAACGTCCAGAGATTGCGCCCACAGGAAAGCTGCCAGCACTGAAAGCTGTAGCTGGTTTTCACTGTCCCTTGGAACTGCATTCGCTGCCACACAGACATTCGCGCTCTGCTAAAGCTTTGCTTCGTAATGGGGCAACACTCTGTATCTCTCTCTGGCAGAGCCCGGCAGTGAAATTGGAAACGTCCAGAGATTGCGCCCACAGGAAAGCTGCCAGCACTGAAAGCTGTAGCTGGTTTTTACTGTCCCTTGGAACTGCATTCGCTGCCACACAGACATTCGCGCTCTGCTAAAGCTTTGCTTCGTAATGGGGCAACACTCTGTATCTCTCTGGCAGAGCCCGGCAGTGAAATTGGAAACGTCCAGAGATTGCGCCCACAGGAAAGCTGCCAGCACTGAAAGCTGTAGCTGGTTTTCACTGTCCCTTGGAACTGCATTCGCTGCCACACAGACATTCGCGCTCTGCTAAAGCTTTGCTTCCTAATGGGGCAACACTCTGTATCTCTCTCTGGCAGAGCCCGGCAGTGAAATTGGAAACGTCCAGAGATTGCGCCCACAGGAAAGCTGCCAGCACTGAAAGCTGTAGCTGGTTTTCACTGTCCCTTGGAACTGCATTCGCTGCCACACAGACATTCGCGCTCTGCTAAAGCTTTGCTTCGTAATGGGGCAACACTCTGTATCTCTCTCTGGCAGAGCCCGGCAGTGAAATTGGAAACGTCCAGAGATTGCGCCCACAGGAAAGCTGCCAGCACTGAAAGCTGTAGCTGGTTTTCACTGTCCCTTGGAACTGCATTCGCTGCCACACAGACATTCGCGCTCTGCTAAAGCTTTGCTTCCTAATGGGGCAACACTCTCTATGACTTTCTCCCAGTGCCCGGCAGTGAAATTGGAAACGTCCAGAGATTGCGCCCACAGGAAAGCTGCCAGCACTGAAAGCTGTAGCTGGTTTTCACTGTCCCTTGGAACTGCATTCGCTGCCACACAGACATTCGCGCTCTGCTAAAGCTTTGCTTCGTAATGGGGCAACACTCTGTATCTCTCTCTGGCAGAGCCCGGCAGTGAAATTGGAAACGTCCAGAGATTGCGCCCACAGGAAAGCTGCCAGCACTGAAAGCTGTAGCTGGTTTTCACTGTCCCTCGGAACTGCATTCGCTGCCACACAGACATTCGCGCTCTGCTAAAGCTTTGCTTCGTAATGGGGCAACACTCTGTATCTCTCTCTGGCAGAGCCCGGCAGTGAAATTGGAAACGTCCAGAGATTGCGCCCACAGGAAAGCTGCCAGCACTGAAAGCTGTAGCTGGTTTTCACTGTCCCTTGGAACTGCATTCGCTGCCACACAGACATTCGCGCTCTGCTAAAGCATTGCTTCGTAATGGGGAACACTCTGTATCTCTCTCTGGCAGAGCCCGGCAGTGAAATTGGAAACGTCCAGAGATTGCGCCCACAGGAAAGCTGCCAGCACTGAAAGCTGTAGCTGGTTTTCACTGTCCCTTGGAACTGCATTCGCTGCCACACAGACATTCGCGCTCTGCTAAAGCTTTGCTTCCTAATGGGGCAACACTCTCTATGACTTTCTCCCAGTGCCCGGCAGTGAAATTGGAAACGTCCAGAGATTGCGCCCACAGGAAAGCTGCCAGCACTGAAAGCTGTAGCTGGTTTTCACTGTCCCTTGGAACTGCATTCGCTGCCACACAGACATTCGCGCTCTGCTAAAGCTTTGCTTCGTAATGGGGCAACACTCTGTATCTCTCTCTGGCAGAGCCCGTCTGCCAAATTGGAAACGTCCAGAGATTGCGCCCACAGGATAGCTGCCAGCACTGAAAGCTGTAGCTGGTTTTCACTGTCCCTTGGAACTGCATTCGCTGCCACACAGACATTCGCGCTCTGCTAAAGCATTGCTTCGTAATGGGGCAACACTCTGTATCTCTCTCTGGCAGAGCCCGGCAGTGAAATTGGAAACGTCCAGAGATTGCGCCCACAGGAAAGCTGCCAGCACTGAAAGCTGTAGCTGGTTTTCACTGTCCCTTGGAACTGCATTCGCTGCCACACAGACATTCGCGCTCTGCTAAAGCATTGCTTCCTAATGGGGCAACACTCTCTATGACTTTCTCCCAGTGCCCGGCAGTGAAATTGGAAACGTCCAGAGATTGCGCCCACAGGAAAGCTGCCAGCACTGAAAGCTCTAGCTGGTTTTCACTGTCCCTTGGAACTGCATTCGCTGCCACACAGACATTCGCGCTCTGCTAAAGCTTTGCTTCCTAATGGGGCAACACTCTGTATCTCTCTCTGGCAGAGCCCGGCAGTGAAATTGGAAACGTCCAGAGATTGCGCCCACAGGAAAGCTGCCAGCACTGAAAGCTGTAGCTGGTTTTCACTGTCCCTTGGAACTGCATTCGCTGCCACACAGACATTCGCGCTCTGCTAAAGCTTTGCTTCGTAATGGGGCAACACTCTGTATCTCTCTCTGGCAGAGCCCGGCAGTGAAATTGGAAACGTCCAGAGATTGCGCCCACAGGAAAGCTGCCAGCACTGAAAGCTGTAGCTGGTTTTCACTGTCCCTTGGAACTGCATTCGCTGCCACACAGACATTCGCGCTCTGCTAAAGCTTTGCTTCCTAATGGGGCAACACTCTCTATGACTTTCTCCCAGTGCCCGGCAGTGAAATTGGAAACGTCCAGAGATTGCGCCCACAGGAAAGCTGCCAGCACTGAAAGCTGTAGCTGGTTTTCACTGTCCCTTGGAACTGCATTCGCTGCCACACAGACATTCGCGCTCTGCTAAAGCTTTGCTTCGTAATGGGGCAACACTCTGTATCTCTCTCTGGCAGAGCCCGGCAGTGAAATTGGAAACGTCCAGAGATTGCGCCCACAGGAAAGCTGCCAGCACTGAAAGCTGTAGCTGGTTTTCACTGTCCCTCGGAACTGCATTCGCTGCCAGACAGACATTCGCGCTCTGCTAAAGCTTTGCTTCGTAATGGGGCAACACTCTGTATCTCTCTCTGGCAGAGCCCGGCAGTGAAATTGGAAACGTCCAGAGATTGCGCCCACAGGAAAGCTGCCAGCACTGAAAGCTGTAGCTGGTTTTCACTGTCCCTCGGAACTGCATTCGCTGCCACACAGACATTCGCGCTCTGCTAAAGCTTTGCTTCGTAATGGGGCAACACTCTGTATCGCTCTCTGGCAGAGCCCGGCAGTGAAATTGGAAACGTCCAGAGATTGCGCCCACAGGAAAGCTGCCAGCACTGAAAGCTGTAGCTGGTTTTCACTGTCCCTTGGAACTGCATTCGCTGCCACACAGACATTTGCGCTCTGCTAAAGCATTGCTTCCTAATGGGGCAACACTCTCTATGACTTTCTCCCAGTGCCCGGCAGTGAAATTGGAAACGTCCAGAGATTGCGCCCACAGGAAAGCTGCCAGCACTGAAAGCTGTAGCTGGTTTTCACTGTCCCTTGGAACTGCATTCGCTGCCACACAGACATTCGCGCTCTGCTAAAGCATTGCTTCGTAATGGGGAACACTCTGTATCTCTCTCTGGCAGAGCCCGGCAGTGAAATTGGAAACGTCCAGAGATTGCGCCCACAGGAAAGCTGCCAGCACTGAAAGCTGTAGCTGGTTTTCACTGTCCCTTGGAACTGCATTCGCTGCCACACAGACATTCGCGCTCTGCTAAAGCTTTGCTTCCTAATGGGGCAACACTCTGTATCTCTCTCTGGCAGAGCCCGGCAGTGAAATTGGAAACGTCCAGAGATTGCGCCCACAGGAAAGCTGCCAGCACTGAAAGCTGTAGCTGGTTTTCACTGTCCCTTGGAACTGCATTCGCTGCCACACAGACATTCGCGCTCTGCTAAAGCTTTGCTTCCTCATGGGGCAACACTCGCTATGACTTTCTCCCAGTGCCCGGCAGTGAAATTGGAAACGTCCAGAGATTGCGCCCACAGGAAAGCTGCCAGCACTGAAAGCTGTAGCTGGTTTTCACTGTCCCTTGGAACTGCATTCGCTGCCACACAGACATTCGCGCTCTGCTAAAGCTTTGCTTCGTAATGGGGCAACACTCTGTATCTCTCTCTGGCAGAGCCCGGCAGTGAAATTGGAAACGTCCAGAGATTGCGCCCACAGGAAAGCTGCCAGCACTGAAAGCTGTAGCTGGTTTTCACTGTCCCTTGGAACTGCATTCGCTGCCACACAGACATTCGCGCTCTGCTAAAGCTTTGCTTCGTAATGGGGCAACACTCTGTATCTCTCTCTGGCAGAGCCCGGCTCCCAAATTGGAAACGTCCAGAGATTGCGCCCACAGGATAGCTGCCAGCACTGAAAGCTGTAGCTGGTTTTCACTGTCCCTTGGAACTGCATTCGCTGCCACACAGACATTCGCGCTCTGCTAAAGCTTTGCTTCCTAATGGGGCAACACTCTGTATCTCTCTCTGGCAGAGCCCGGCAGTGAAATTGGAAACGTCCAGAGATTGCGCCCACAGGAAAGCTGCCAGCACTGAAAGCTGTAGCTGGTTTTCACTGTCCCTTGGAACTGCATTCGCTGCCACACAGACATTCGCGCTCTGCTAAAGCATTGCTTCGTAATGGGGCAACACTCTGTATCTCTCTCTGGCAGAGCCCGGCTGCCAAATTGGAAACGTCCAGAGATTGCGCCCACAGGAAAGCTGCCAGCACTGAAAGCTGTAGCTGGTTTTCACTGTCCCTTGGAACTGCATTCGCTGCCACACAGACATTCGCGCTCTGCTAAAGCTTTGCTTCGTAATGGGGCAACACTCTGTATCTCTCTCTGGCAGAGCCCGGCAGTGAAATTGGAAACGTCCAGAGATTGCGCCCACAGGAAAGCTGCCAGCACTGAAAGCTGTAGCTGGTTTTTACTGTCCCTTGGAACTGCATTCGCTGCCACACAGACATTCGCGCTCTGCTAAAGCTTTGCTTCGTAATGGGGCAACACTCTGTATCTCTCTGGCAGAGCCCGGCAGTGAAATTGGAAACGTCCAGAGATTGCGCCCACAGGAAAGCTGCCAGCACTGAAAGCTGTAGCTGGTTTTCACTGTCCCTTGGAACTGCATTCGCTGCCACACAGACATTCGCGCTCTGCTAAAGCTTTGCTTCGTAATGCGGCAACACTCTGTATCTCTCTCTGGCAGAGCCCGGCAGTGAAATTGGAAACGTCCAGAGATTGCGCCCACAGGAAAGCTGCCAGCACTGAAAGCTGTAGCTGGTTTTCACTGTCCCTTGGAACTGCATTCGCTGCCACACAGACATTCGCGCTCTGCTAAAGCTTTGCTTCCTAATGGGGCAACACTCTCTATGACTTTCTCCCAGTGCCCGGCAGTGAAATTGGAAACGTCCAGAGATTGCGCCCACAGGAAAGCTGCCAGCACTGAAAGCTGTAGCTGGTTTTCACTGTCCCTTGGAACTGCATTCGCTGCCACACAGACATTCGCGCTCTGCTAAAGCTTTGCTTCGTAATGGGGCAACACTCTGTATCTCTCTCTGGCAGAGCCCGGCAGTGAAATTGGAAACGTCCAGAGATTGCGCCCACAGGAAAGCTGCCAGCACTGAAAGCTGTAGCTGGTTTTCACTGTCCCTTGGAACTGCATTCGCTGCCACACAGACATTCGCGCTCTGCTAAAGCATTGCTTCGTAATGGGGAACACTCTGTATCTCTCTCTGGCAGAGCCCGGCAGTGAAATTGGAAACGTCCAGAGATTGCGCCCACAGGAAAGCTGCCAGCACTGAAAGCTGTAGCTGGTTTTCACTGTCCCTTGGAACTGCATTCGCTGCCACACAGACATTCGCGCTCTGCTAAAGCTTTGCTTCCTAATGGGGCAACACTCTCTATGACTTTCTCCCAGTGCCCGGCAGTGAAATTGGAAACGTCCAGAGATTGCGCCCACAGGAAAGCTGCCAGCACTGAAAGCTGTAGCTGGTTTTCACTGTCCCTTGGAACTGCATTCGCTGCCACACAGACATTCGCACTCTGCTAAAGCATTGCTTCGTAATGGGGCAACACTCTGTATCTCTCTCTGGCAGAGCCCGGCAGTGAAATTGGAAACGTCCAGAGATTGCGCCCACAGGAAAGCTGCCAGCACTGAAAGCTGTAGCTGGTTTTCACTGTCCCTTGGAACTGCATTCGCTGCCACACAGACATTCGCGCTCTGCTAAAGCTTTGCTTCGTAATGGGGCAACACTCTGTATCTCTCTCTGGCAGAGCCCGGCAGTGAAATTGGAAACGTCCAGAGATTGCGCCCACAGGAAAGCTGCCAGCACTGAAAGCTGTAGCTGGTTTTTACTGTCCCTTGGAACTGCATTCGCTGCCACACAGACATTCGCGCTCTGCTAAAGCTTTGCTTCGTAATGGGGCAACACTCTGTATCTCTCTGGCAGAGCCCGGCAGTGAAATTGGAAACGTCCAGAGATTGCGCCCACAGGAAAGCTGCCAGCACTGAAAGCTGTAGCTGGTTTTCACTGTCCCTTGGAACTGCATTCGCTGCCACACAGACATTCGCGCTCTGCTAAAGCTTTGCTTCCTAATGGGGCAACACTCTGTATCTCTCTCTGGCAGAGCCCGGCAGTGAAATTGGAAACGTCCAGAGATTGCGCCCACAGGAAAGCTGCCAGCACTGAAAGCTGTAGCTGGTTTTCACTGTCCCTTGGAACTGCATTCGCTGCCACACAGACATTCGCGCTCTGCTAAAGCTTTGCTTCGTAATGGGGCAACACTCTGTATCTCTCTCTGGCAGAGCCCGGCAGTGAAATTGGAAACGTCCAGAGATTGCGCCCACAGGAAAGCTGCCAGCACTGAAAGCTGTAGCTGGTTTTCACTGTCCCTTGGAACTGCATTCGCTGCCACACAGACATTCGCGCTCTGCTAAAGCTTTGCTTCCTAATGGGGCAACACTCTCTATGACTTTCTCCCAGTGCCCGGCAGTGAAATTGGAAACGTCCAGAGATTGCGCCCACAGGAAAGCTGCCAGCACTGAAAGCTGTAGCTGGTTTTCACTGTCCCTTGGAACTGCATTCGCTGCCACACAGACATTCGCGCTCTGCTAAAGCTTTGCTTCGTAATGGGGCAACACTCTGTATCTCTCTCTGGCAGAGCCCGGCAGTGAAATTGGAAACGTCCAGAGATTGCGCCCACAGGAAAGCTGCCAGCACTGAAAGCTGTAGCTGGTTTTCACTGTCCCTCGGAACTGCATTCGCTGCCACACAGACATTCGCGCTCTGCTAAAGCTTTGCTTCGTAATGGGGCAACACTCTGTATCTCTCTCTGGCAGAGCCCGGCAGTGAAATTGGAAACGTCCAGAGATTGCGCCCACAGGAAAGCTGCCAGCACTGAAAGCTGTAGCTGGTTTTCACTGTCCCTTGGAACTGCATTCGCTGCCACACAGACATTCGCGCTCTGCTAAAGCATTGCTTCGTAATGGGGAACACTCTGTATCTCTCTCTGGCAGAGCCCGGCAGTGAAATTGGAAACGTCCAGAGATTGCGCCCACAGGAAAGCTGCCAGCACTGAAAGCTGTAGCTGGTTTTCACTGTCCCTTGGAACTGCATTCGCTGCCACACAGACATTCGCGCTCTGCTAAAGCTTTGCTTCCTAATGGGGCAACACTCTCTATGACTTTCTCCCAGTGCCCGGCAGTGAAATTGGAAACGTCCAGAGATTGCGCCCACAGGAAAGCTGCCAGCACTGAAAGCTGTAGCTGGTTTTCACTGTCCCTTGGAACTGCATTCGCTGCCACACAGACATTCGCGCTCTGCTAAAGCTTTGCTTCGTAATGGGGCAACACTCTGTATCTCTCTCTGGCAGAGCCCGTCTGCCAAATTGGAAACGTCCAGAGATTGCGCCCACAGGATAGCTGCCAGCACTGAAAGCTGTAGCTGGTTTTCACTGTCCCTTGGAACTGCATTCGCTGCCACACAGACATTCGCGCTCTGCTAAAGCATTGCTTCGTAATGGGGCAACACTCTGTATCTCTCTCTGGCAGAGCCCGGCAGTGAAATTGGAAACGTCCAGAGATTGCGCCCACAGGAAAGCTGCCAGCACTGAAAGCTGTAGCTGGTTTTCACTGTCCCTTGGAACTGCATTCGCTGCCACACAGACATTCGCGCTCTGCTAAAGCATTGCTTCCTAATGGGGCAACACTCTCTATGACTTTCTCCCAGTGCCCGGCAGTGAAATTGGAAACGTCCAGAGATTGCGCCCACAGGAAAGCTGCCAGCACTGAAAGCTCTAGCTGGTTTTCACTGTCCCTTGGAACTGCATTCGCTGCCACACAGACATTCGCGCTCTGCTAAAGCTTTGCTTCCTAATGGGGCAACACTCTGTATCTCTCTCTGGCAGAGCCCGGCAGTGAAATTGGAAACGTCCAGAGATTGCGCCCACAGGAAAGCTGCCAGCACTGAAAGCTGTAGCTGGTTTTCACTGTCCCTTGGAACTGCATTCGCTGCCACACAGACATTCGCGCTCTGCTAAAGCTTTGCTTCGTAATGGGGCAACACTCTGTATCTCTCTCTGGCAGAGCCCGGCAGTGAAATTGGAAACGTCCAGAGATTGCGCCCACAGGAAAGCTGCCAGCACTGAAAGCTGTAGCTGGTTTTCACTGTCCCTTGGAACTGCATTCGCTGCCACACAGACATTCGCGCTCTGCTAAAGCTTTGCTTCCTAATGGGGCAACACTCTCTATGACTTTCTCCCAGTGCCCGGCAGTGAAATTGGAAACGTCCAGAGATTGCGCCCACAGGAAAGCTGCCAGCACTGAAAGCTGTAGCTGGTTTTCACTGTCCCTTGGAACTGCATTCGCTGCCACACAGACATTCGCGCTCTGCTAAAGCTTTGCTTCGTAATGGGGCAACACTCTGTATCTCTCTCTGGCAGAGCCCGGCAGTGAAATTGGAAACGTCCAGAGATTGCGCCCACAGGAAAGCTGCCAGCACTGAAAGCTGTAGCTGGTTTTCACTGTCCCTCGGAACTGCATTCGCTGCCAGACAGACATTCGCGCTCTGCTAAAGCTTTGCTTCGTAATGGGGCAACACTCTGTATCTCTCTCTGGCAGAGCCCGGCAGTGAAATTGGAAACGTCCAGAGATTGCGCCCACAGGAAAGCTGCCAGCACTGAAAGCTGTAGCTGGTTTTCACTGTCCCTCGGAACTGCATTCGCTGCCACACAGACATTCGCGCTCTGCTAAAGCTTTGCTTCGTAATGGGGCAACACTCTGTATCGCTCTCTGGCAGAGCCCGGCAGTGAAATTGGAAACGTCCAGAGATTGCGCCCACAGGAAAGCTGCCAGCACTGAAAGCTGTAGCTGGTTTTCACTGTCCCTTGGAACTGCATTCGCTGCCACACAGACATTTGCGCTCTGCTAAAGCATTGCTTCCTAATGGGGCAACACTCTCTATGACTTTCTCCCAGTGCCCGGCAGTGAAATTGGAAACGTCCAGAGATTGCGCCCACAGGAAAGCTGCCAGCACTGAAAGCTGTAGCTGGTTTTCACTGTCCCTTGGAACTGCATTCGCTGCCACACAGACATTCGCGCTCTGCTAAAGCATTGCTTCGTAATGGGGAACACTCTGTATCTCTCTCTGGCAGAGCCCGGCAGTGAAATTGGAAACGTCCAGAGATTGCGCCCACAGGAAAGCTGCCAGCACTGAAAGCTGTAGCTGGTTTTCACTGTCCCTTGGAACTGCATTCGCTGCCACACAGACATTCGCGCTCTGCTAAAGCTTTGCTTCCTCATGGGGCAACACTCTGTATCTCTCTCTGGCAGAGCCCGGCAGTGAAATTGGAAACGTCCAGAGATTGCGCCCACAGGAAAGCTGCCAGCACTGAAAGCTGTAGCTGGTTTTCACTGTCCCTTGGAACTGCATTCGCTGCCACACAGACATTCGCGCTCTGCTAAAGCATTGCTTCGTAATGGGGAACACTCTGTATCTCTCTCTGGCAGAGCCCGGCAGTGAAATTGGAAACGTCCAGAGATTGCGCCCACAGGAAAGCTGCCAGCACTGAAAGCTGTAGCTGGTTTTCACTGTCCCTTGGAACTGCATTCGCTGCCACACAGACATTCGCGCTCTGCTAAAGCATTGCTTCGTAATGGGGCAACACTCTCTATGACTTTCTCCCAGTGCCCGGCAGTGAAATTGGAAACGTCCAGAGATTGCGCCCACAGGAAAGCTGCCAGCACTGAAAGCTGTAGCTGGTTTTCACTGTCCCTTGGAACTGCATTCGCTGCCACACAGACATTCGCGCTCTGCTAAAGCTTTGCTTCGTAATGGGGCAACACTCTGTATCTCTCTCTGGCAGAGCCCGTCTGCCAAATTGGAAACGTCCAGAGATTGCGCCCACAGGATAGCTGCCAGCACTGAAAGCTGTAGCTGGTTTTCACTGTCCCTTGGAACTGCATTCGCTGCCACACAGACATTCGCGCTCTGCTAAAGCATTGCTTCGTAATGGGGCAACACTCTGTATCTCTCTCTGGCAGAGCCCGGCAGTGAAATTGGAAACGTCCAGAGATTGCGCCCACAGGAAAGCTGCCAGCACTGAAAGCTGTAGCTGGTTTTCACTGTCCCTGGGAACTGCATTCGCTGCCACACAGACATTCGCGCTCTGCTAAAGCTTTGCTTCGTAATGGGGCAACACTCTGTATCTCTCTGGCAGAGCCCGGCAGTGAAATTGGAAACGTCCAGAGATTGCGCCCACAGGAAAGCTGCCAGCACTGAAAGCTGTAGCTGGTTTTCACTGTCCCTTGGAACTGCATTCGCTGCCACACAGACATTCGCGCTCTGCTAAAGCTTTGCTTCGTAATGCGGCAACACTCTGTATCTCTCTCTGGCAGAGCCCGGCAGTGAAATTGGAAACGTCCAGAGATTGCGCCCACAGGAAAGCTGCCAGCACTGAAAGCTGTAGCTGGTTTTCACTGTCCCTTGGAACTGCATTCGCTGCCACACAGACATTCGCGCTCTGCTAAAGCTTTGCTTCCTCATGGGGCAACACTCTGTATCTCTCTCTGGCAGAGCCCGGCAGTGAAATTGGAAACGTCCAGAGATTGCGCCCACAGGAAAGCTGCCAGCACTGAAAGCTGTAGCTGGTTTTCACTGTCCCTTGGAACTGCATTCGCTGCCACACAGACATTCGCGCTCTGCTAAAGCATTGCTTCCTAATGGGGCAACACTCTCTATGACTTTCTCCCAGTGCCCGGCAGTGAAATTGGAAACGTCCAGAGATTGCGCCCACAGGAAAGCTGCCAGCACTGAAAGCTCTAGCTGGTTTTCACTGTCCCTTGGAACTGCATTCGCTGCCACACAGACATTCGCGCTCTGCTAAAGCTTTGCTTCCTAATGGGGCAACACTCTGTATCTCTCTCTGGCAGAGCCCGGCAGTGAAATTGGAAATGTCCAGAGATTGCGCCCACAGGAAAGCTGCCAGCACTGAAAGCTGTAGCTGGTTTTCACTGTCCCTTGGAACTGCATTCGCTGCCACACAGACATTCGCGCTCTGCTAAAGCTTTGCTTCCTAATGGGGCAACACTCTCTATGACTTTCTCCCAGTGCCCGGCAGTGAAATTGGAAACGTCCAGAGATTGCGCCCACAGGAAAGCTGCCAGCACTGAAAGCTGTAGCTGGTTTTCACTGTCCCTTGGAACTGCATTCGCTGCCACACAGACATTCGCGCTCTGCTAAAGCTTTGCTTCGTAATGGGGCAACACTCTGTATCTCTCTCTGGCAGAGCCCGGCAGTGAAATTGGAAACGTCCAGAGATTGCGCCCACAGGAAAGCTGCCAGCACTGAAAGCTGTAGCTGGTTTTCACTGTCCCTCGGAACTGCATTCGCTGCCACACAGACATTCGCGCTCTGCTAAAGCTTTGCTTCGTAATGGGGCAACACTCTGTATCTCTCTCTGGCAGAGCCCGGCAGTGAAATTGGAAACGTCCAGAGATTGCGCCCACAGGAAAGCTGCCAGCACTGAAAGCTGTAGCTGGTTTTCACTGTCCCTCGGAACTGCATTCGCTGCCACACAGACATTCGCGCTCTGCTAAAGCTTTGCTTCGTAATGGGGCAACACTCTGTATCTCTCTCTGGCAGAGCCCGGCAGTGAAATTGGAAACGTCCAGAGACTGCGCCCACAGGAAAGCTGCCAGCACTGAAAGCTGTAGCTGGTTTTCACTGTCCCTTGGAACTGCATTCGCTGCCACACAGACATTCTTCGCTCTGCTAAAGCTTTGCTTCGTAATGGGGCAACACTCTCTATGACTTTCTCCCAGTGCCCGGCAGTGAAATTGGAAACGTCCAGAGATTGCGCCCACAGGAAAGCTGCCAGCACTGAAAGCTGTAGCTGGTTTTCACTGTCCCTTGGAACTGCATTCGCTGCCACACAGACATTCGCGCTCTGCTAAAGCATTGCTTCGTAATGGGGAACACTCTGTATCTCTCTCTGGCAGAGCCCGGCAGTGAAATTGGAAACGTCCAGAGATTGCGCCCACAGGAAAGCTGCCAGCACTGAAAGCTGTAGCTGGTTTTCACTGTCCCTTGGAACTGCATTCGCTGCCACACAGACATTCGCGCTCTGCTAAAGCTTTGCTTCCTCATGGGGCAACACTCTCTATGACTTTCTCCCAGTGCCCGGCAGTGAAATTGGAAACGTCCAGAGATTGCGCCCACAGGAAAGCTGCCAGCACTGAAAGCTGTAGCTGGTTTTCACTGTCCCTTGGAACTGCATTCGCTGCCACACAGACATTCGCGCTCTGCTAAAGCATTACTTCGTAATGGGGCAACACTCTGTATCTCTCTCTGGCAGAGCCCGGCAGTGAAATTGGAAACGTCCAGAGATTGCGCCCACAGGAAAGCTGCCAGCACTGAAAGCTGTAGCTGGTTTTCACTGTCCCTTGGAACTGCATTCGCTGCCACACAGACATTCGCGCTCTGCTAAAGCTTTGCTTCGTAATGGGGCAACACTCTGTATCTCTCTCTGGCAGAGCCCGGCAGTGAAATTGGAAACGTCCAGAGATTGCGCCCACAGGAAAGCTGCCAGCACTGAAAGCTGTAGCTGGTTTTCACTGTCCCTTGGAACTGCATTCGCTGCCACACAGACATTCGCGCTCTGCTAAAGCTTTGCTTCCTAATGGGGCAACACTCTGTATCTCTCTCTGGCAGAGTCCGGCAGTGAAATTGGAAACGTCCAGAGATTGCGCCCACAGGAAAGCTGCCAGCACTGAAAGCTGTAGCTGGTTTTCACTGTCCCTTGGAACTGCATTCGCTGCCACACAGACATTCGCGCTCTGCTAAAGCTTTGCTTCGTAATGGGGCAACACTCTGTATCTCTCTCTGGCAGAGCCCGGCAGTGAAATTGGAAACGTCCAGAGATTGCGCCCACAGGAAAGCTGCCAGCACTGAAAGCTGTAGCTGGTTTTCACTGTCCCTTGGAACTGCATTCGCTGCCACACAGACATTCGCGCTCTGCTAAAGCTTTGCTTCGTAATGGGGCAACACTCTGTATCTCTCTCTGGCAGAGCCCGGCAGTGAAATTGGAAACGTCCAGAGATTGCGCCCACAGGAAAGCTGCCAGCACTGAAAGCTGTAGCTGGTTTTCACTGTCCCTTGGAACTGCATTCGCTGCCACACAGACATTCGCGCTCTGCTAAAGCTTTGCTTCGTAATGGGGCAACACTCTGTATCTCTCTCTGGCAGAGTCCGGCAGTGAAATTGGAAACGTCCAGAGATTGCGCCCACAGGAAAGCTGCCAGCACTGAAAGCTGTAGCTGGTTTTCACTGTCCCTTGGAACTGCATTCGCTGCCACACAGACATTCGCGCTCTGCTAAAGCTTTGCTTCCTAATGGGGCAACACTCTCTATGACTTTCTCCCAGTGCCCGGCAGTGAAATTGGAAACGTCCAGAGATTGCGCCCACAGGAAAGCTGCCAGCACTGAAAGCTGTAGCTGGTTTTCACTGTCCCTTGGAACTGCATTCGCTGCCACACAGACATTCGCGCTCTGCTAAAGCTTTGCTTCGTAATGGGGCAACACTCTGTATCTCTCTCTGGCAGAGCCCGGCAGTGAAATTGGAAACGTCCAGAGATTGCGCCCACAGGAAAGCTGCCAGCACTGAAAGCTGTAGCTGGTTTTCACTGTCCCTCGGAACTGCATTCGCTGCCAGACAGACATTCGCGCTCTGCTAAAGCTTTGCTTCGTAATGGGGCAACACTCTGTATCTCTCTCTGGCAGAGCCCGGCAGTGAAATTGGAAACGTCCAGAGATTGCGCCCACAGGAAAGCTGCCAGCACTGAAAGCTGTAGCTGGTTTTCACTGTCCCTTGGAACTGCATTCGCTGCCACACAGACATTCGCGCTCTGCTAAAGCTTTGCTTCCTCATGGGGCAACACTCTGTATCTCTCTCTGGCAGAGCCCGGCAGTGAAATTGGAAACGTCCAGAGATTGCGCCCACAGGAAAGCTGCCAGCACTGAAAGCTGTAGCTGGTTTTCACTGTCCCTTGGAACTGCATTCGCTGCCACACAGACATTTGCGCTCTGCTAAAGCATTGCTTCCTAATGGGGCAACACTCTCTATGACTTTCTCCCAGTGCCCGGCAGTGAAATTGGAAACGTCCAGAGATTGCGCCCACAGGAAAGCTGCCAGCACTGAAAGCTGTAGCTGGTTTTCACTGTCCCTTGGAACTGCATTCGCTGCCACACAGACATTCGCGCTCTGCTAAAGCATTGCTTCGTAATGGGGAACACTCTGTATCTCTCTCTGGCAGAGCCCGGCAGTGAAATTGGAAACGTCCAGAGATTGCGCCCACAGGAAAGCTGCCAGCACTGAAAGCTGTAGCTGGTTTTCACTGTCCCTTGGAACTGCATTCGCTGCCACACAGACATTCGCGCTCTGCTAAAGCTTTGCTTCCTCATGGGGCAACACTCTGTATCTCTCTCTGGCAGAGCCCGGCAGTGAAATTGGAAACGTCCAGAGATTGCGCCCACAGGAAAGCTGCCAGCACTGAAAGCTGTAGCTGGTTTTCACTGTCCCTTGGAACTGCATTCGCTGCCACACAGACATTCGCGCTCTGCTAAAGCATTGCTTCGTAATGGGGAACACTCTGTATCTCTCTCTGGCAGAGCCCGGCAGTGAAATTGGAAACGTCCAGAGATTGCGCCCACAGGAAAGCTGCCAGCACTGAAAGCTGTAGCTGGTTTTCACTGTCCCTTGGAACTGCATTCGCTGCCACACAGACATTCGCGCTCTGCTAAAGCATTGCTTCGTAATGGGGCAACACTCTCTATGACTTTCTCCCAGTGCCCGGCAGTGAAATTGGAAACGTCCAGAGATTGCGCCCACAGGAAAGCTGCCAGCACTGAAAGCTGTAGCTGGTTTTCACTGTCCCTTGGAACTGCATTCGCTGCCACACAGACATTCGCGCTCTGCTAAAGCATTGCTTCGTAATGGGGCAACACTCTGTATCTCTCTCTGGCAGAGCCCGGCAGTGAAATTGGAAACGTCCAGAGATTGCGCCCACAGGAAAGCTGCCAGCACTGAAAGCTGTAGCTGGTTTTCACTGTCCCTGGGAACTGCATTCGCTGCCACACAGACATTCGCGCTCTGCTAAAGCTTTGCTTCGTAATGGGGCAACACTCTGTATCTCTCTGGCAGAGCCCGGCAGTGAAATTGGAAACGTCCAGAGATTGCGCCCACAGGAAAGCTGCCAGCACTGAAAGCTGTAGCTGGTTTTCACTGTCCCTTGGAACTGCATTCGCTGCCACACAGACATTCGCGCTCTGCTAAAGCTTTGCTTCGTAATGCGGCAACACTCTGTATCTCTCTCTGGCAGAGCCCGGCAGTGAAATTGGAAACGTCCAGAGATTGCGCCCACAGGAAAGCTGCCAGCACTGAAAGCTGTAGCTGGTTTTCACTGTCCCTTGGAACTGCATTCGCTGCCACACAGACATTCGCGCTCTGCTAAAGCTTTGCTTCCTCATGGGGCAACACTATGTATCTCTCTCTGGCAGAGCCCGGCAGTGAAATTGGAAACGTCCAGAGATTGCGCCCACAGGAAAGCTGCCAGCACTGAAAGCTGTAGCTGGTTTTCACTGTCCCTTGGAACTGCATTCGCTGCCACACAGACATTCGCGCTCTGCTAAAGCATTGCTTCCTAATGGGGCAACACTCTCTATGACTTTCTCCCAGTGCCCGGCAGTGAAATTGGAAACGTCCAGAGATTGCGCCCACAGGAAAGCTGCCAGCACTGAAAGCTCTAGCTGGTTTTCACTGTCCCTTGGAACTGCATTCGCTGCCACACAGACATTCGCGCTCTGCTAAAGCTTTGCTTCCTAATGGGGCAACACTCTGTATCTCTCTCTGGCAGAGCCCGGCAGTGAAATTGGAAATGTCCAGAGATTGCGCCCACAGGAAAGCTGCCAGCACTGAAAGCTGTAGCTGGTTTTCACTGTCCCTTGGAACTGCATTCGCTGCCACACAGACATTCGCGCTCTGCTAAAGCTTTGCTTCCTAATGGGGCAACACTCTCTATGACTTTCTCCCAGTGCCCGGCAGTGAAATTGGAAACGTCCAGAGATTGCGCCCACAGGAAAGCTGCCAGCACTGAAAGCTGTAGCTGGTTTTCACTGTCCCTTGGAACTGCATTCGCTGCCACACAGACATTCGCGCTCTGCTAAAGCTTTGCTTCGTAATGGGGCAACACTCTGTATCTCTCTCTGGCAGAGCCCGGCAGTGAAATTGGAAACGTCCAGAGATTGCGCCCACAGGAAAGCTGCCAGCACTGAAAGCTGTAGCTGGTTTTCACTGTCCCTCGGAACTGCATTCGCTGCCACACAGACATTCGCGCTCTGCTAAAGCTTTGCTTCGTAATGGGGCAACACTCTGTATCTCTCTCTGGCAGAGCCCGGCAGTGAAATTGGAAACGTCCAGAGATTGCGCCCACAGGAAAGCTGCCAGCACTGAAAGCTGTAGCTGGTTTTCACTGTCCCTCGGAACTGCATTCGCTGCCACACAGACATTCGCGCTCTGCTAAAGCTTTGCTTCGTAATGGGGCAACACTCTGTATCTCTCTCTGGCAGAGCCCGGCAGTGAAATTGGAAACGTCCAGAGACTGCGCCCACAGGAAAGCTGCCAGCACTGAAAGCTGTAGCTGGTTTTCACTGTCCCTTGGAACTGCATTCGCTGCCACACAGACATTCGCGCTCTGCTAAAGCTTTGCTTCGTAATGGGGCAACACTCTCTATGACTTTCTCCCAGTGCCCGGCAGTGAAATTGGAAACGTCCAGAGATTGCGCCCACAGGAAAGCTGCCAGCACTGAAAGCTGTAGCTGGTTTTCACTGTCCCTTGGAACTGCATTCGCTGCCACACAGACATTCGCGCTCTGCTAAAGCATTGCTTCGTAATGGGGAACACTCTGTATCTCTCTCTGGCAGAGCCCGGCAGTGAAATTGGAAACGTCCAGAGATTGCGCCCACAGGAAAGCTGCCAGCACTGAAAGCTGTAGCTGGTTTTCACTGTCCCTTGGAACTGCATTCGCTGCCACACAGACATTCGCGCTCTGCTAAAGCTTTGCTTCCTCATGGGGCAACACTCTCTATGACTTTCTCCCAGTGCCCGGCAGTGAAATTGGAAACGTCCAGAGATTGCGCCCACAGGAAAGCTGCCAGCACTGAAAGCTGTAGCTGGTTTTCACTGTCCCTTGGAACTGCATTCGCTGCCACACAGACATTCGCGCTCTGCTAAAGCATTACTTCGTAATGGGGCAACACTCTGTATCTCTCTCTGGCAGAGCCCGGCAGTGAAATTGGAAACGTCCAGAGATTGCGCCCACAGGAAAGCTGCCAGCACTGAAAGCTGTAGCTGGTTTTCACTGTCCCTTGGAACTGCATTCGCTGCCACACAGACATTCGCGCTCTGCTAAAGCTTTGCTTCGTAATGGGGCAACACTCTGTATCTCTCTCTGGCAGAGCCCGGCAGTGAAATTGGAAACGTCCAGAGATTGCGCCCACAGGAAAGCTGCCAGCACTGAAAGCTGTAGCTGGTTTTCACTGTCCCTTGGAACTGCATTCGCTGCCACACAGACATTCGCGCTCTGCTAAAGCTTTGCTTCCTAATGGGGCAACACTCTGTATCTCTCTCTGGCAGAGTCCGGCAGTGAAATTGGAAACGTCCAGAGATTGCGCCCACAGGAAAGCTGCCAGCACTGAAAGCTGTAGCTGGTTTTCACTGTCCCTTGGAACTGCATTCGCTGCCACACAGACATTCGCGCTCTGCTAAAGCTTTGCTTCGTAATGGGGCAACACTCTGTATCTCTCTCTGGCAGAGCCCGGCAGTGAAATTGGAAACGTCCAGAGATTGCGCCCACAGGAAAGCTGCCAGCACTGAAAGCTGTAGCTGGTTTTCACTGTCCCTTGGAACTGCATTCGCTGCCACACAGACATTCGCGCTCTGCTAAAGCTTTGCTTCGTAATGGGGCAACACTCTGTATCTCTCTCTGGCAGAGCCCGGCAGTGAAATTGGAAACGTCCAGAGATTGCGCCCACAGGAAAGCTGCCAGCACTGAAAGCTGTAGCTGGTTTTCACTGTCCCTTGGAACTGCATTCGCTGCCACACAGACATTCGCGCTCTGCTAAAGCTTTGCTTCGTAATGGGGCAACACTCTGTATCTCTCTCTGGCAGAGTCCGGCAGTGAAATTGGAAACGTCCAGAGATTGCGCCCACAGGAAAGCTGCCAGCACTGAAAGCTGTAGCTGGTTTTCACTGTCCCTTGGAACTGCATTCGCTGCCACACAGACATTCGCGCTCTGCTAAAGCTTTGCTTCGTAATGCGGCAACACTCTGTATCTCTCTCTGGCAGAGCCCGGCTCCCAAATTGGAAACGTCCAGAGATTGCGCCCACAGGAAAGCTGCCAGCACTGAAAGCTGTAGCTGGTTTTCACTGTCCCTTGGAACTGCATTCGCTGCCACACAGACATTCGCGCTCTGCTAAAGCTTTGCTTCCTAATGGGGCAACACTCTGTATCTCTCTCTGGCAGAGCCCGGCAGTGAAATTGGAAACGTCCAGAGATTGCGCCCACAGGAAAGCTGCCAGCACTGAAAGCTCTAGCTGGTTTTCACTGTCCCTTGGAACTGCATTCGCTGCCACACAGACATTCGCGCTCTGCTAAAGCTTTGCTTCCTAATGGGGCAACACTCTCTATGACTTTCTCCCAGTGCCCGGCAGTGAAATTGGAAACGTCCAGAGATTGCGCCCACAGGAAAGCTGCCAGCACTGAAAGCTGTAGCTGGTTTTCACTGTCCCTTGGAACTGCATTCGCTGCCACACAGACATTCGCGCTCTGCTAAAGCATTGCTTCGTAATGGGGCAACACTCTGTATCTCTCTCTGGCAGAGCCCGGCAGTGAAATTGGAAACGTCCAGAGATTGCGCCCACAGGAAAGCTGCCAGCACTGAAAGCTGTAGCTGGTTTTCACTGTCCCTTGGAACTGCATTCGCTGCCACACAGACATTCGCGCTCTGCTAAAGCATTGCTTCGTAATGGGGAACACTCTGTATCTCTCTCTGGCAGAGCCCGGCAGTGAAATTGGAAACGTCCAGAGATTGCGCCCACAGGAAAGCTGCCAGCACTGAAAGCTGTAGCTGGTTTTCACTGTCCCTTGGAACTGCATTCGCTGCCACACAGACATTCGCGCTCTGCTAAAGCTTTGCTTCCTCATGGGGCAACACTCTCTATGACTTTCTCCCAGTGCCCGGCAGTGAAATTGGAAACGTCCAGAGATTGCGCCCACAGGAAAGCTGCCAGCACTGAAAGCTGTAGCTGGTTTTCACTGTCCCTTGGAACTGCATTCGCTGCCACACAGACATTCGCGCTCTGCTAAAGCATTACTTCGTAATGGGGCAACACTCTGTATCTCTCTCTGGCAGAGCCCGGCAGTGAAATTGGAAACGTCCAGAGATTGCGCCCACAGGAAAGCTGCCAGCACTGAAAGCTGTAGCTGGTTTTCACTGTCCCTTGGAACTGCATTCGCTGCCACACAGACATTCGCGCTCTGCTAAAGCTTTGCTTCGTAATGGGGCAACACTCTGTATCTCTCTCTGGCAGAGCCCGGCAGTGAAATTGGAAACGTCCAGAGATTGCGCCCACAGGAAAGCTGCCAGCACTGAAAGCTGTAGCTGGTTTTCACTGTCCCTTGGAACTGCATTCGCTGCCACACAGACATTCACGCTCTGCTAAAGCTTTGCTTCGTAATGGGGCAACACTCTGTATCTCTCTCTGGCAGAGCCCGGCAGTGAAATTGGAAACGTCCAGAGATTGCGCCCACAGGAAAGCTGCCAGCACTGAAAGCTCTAGCTGGTTTTCACTGTCCCTTGGAACTGCATTCGCTGCCACACAGACATTCGCGCTCTGCTAAAGCTTTGCTTCGTAATGGGGCAACACTCTGTATCTCTCTCTGGCAGAGCCCGGCAGTGAAATTGGAAACGTCCAGAGATTGCGCCCACAGGAAAGCTGCCAGCACTGAAAGCTGTAGCTGGTTTTCACTGTCCCTTGGAACTGCATTCGCTGCCACACAGACATTCGCGCTCTGCTAAAGCTTTGCTTCGTAATGGGGCAACACTCTGTATCTCTCTCTGGCAGAGCCCGGCAGTGAAATTGGAAACGTCCAGAGATTGCGCCCACAGGAAAGCTGCCAGCACTGAAAGCTGTAGCTGGTTTTCACTGTCCCTTGGAACTGCATTCGCTGCCACACAGACATTCGCGCTCTGCTAAAGCATTGCTTCGTAATGGGGCAACACTCTGTATCTCTCTCTGGCAGAGCCAGGCAGTGAAATTGGAAACGTCCAGAGATTGCGCCCACAGGAAAGCTGCCAGCACTGAAAGCTGTAGCTGGTTTTCACTGTCCCTTGGAACTGCATTCGCTGCCACACAGACATTCGCGCTCTGCTAAAGCTTTGCTTCCTAATGGGGCAACACTCTGTATCTCTCTCTGGCAGAGTCCGGCAGTGAAATTGGAAACGTCCAGAGATTGCGCCCACAGGAAAGCTGCCAGCACTGAAAGCTGTAGCTGGTTTTCACTGTCCCTTGGAACTGCATTCGCTGCCACACAGACATTCGCGCTCTGCTAAAGCTTTGCTTCGTAATGGGGCAACACTCTGTATCTCTCTCTGGCAGAGCCCGGCTCCCAAATTGGAAACGTCCAGAGATTGCGCCCACAGGAAAGCTGCCAGCACTGAAAGCTGTAGCTGGTTTTCACTGTCCCTTGGAACTGCATTCGCTGCCACACAGACATTCGCGCTCTGCTAAAGCATTGCTTCCTAATGGGGCAACACTCTCTATGACTTTCTCCCAGTGCCCGGCAGTGAAATTGGAAACGTCCAGAGATTGCGCCCACAGGAAAGCTGCCAGCACTGAAAGCTGTAGCTGGTTTTCACTGTCCTTTGGAACTGCATTCGCTGCCACACAGACATTCGCGCTCTGCTAAAGCTTTACTTCGTAATGGGGCAACACTCTGTATCTCTCTCTGGCAGAGCCCGGCAGTGAAATTGGAAACGTCCAGAGATTGCGCCCACAGGAAAGCTGCCAGCACTGAAAGCTGTAGCTGGTTTTCACTGTCCCTTGGAACTGCATTCGCTGCCACACAGACATTCGCGCTCTGCTAAAGCATTGCTTCGTAATGGGGCAACACTCTGTATCTCTCTCTGGCAGAGCCCGGCAGTGAAATTGGAAACGTCCAGAGATTGCGCCCACAGGAAAGCTGCCAGCACTGAAAGCTGTAGCTGGTTTTCACTGTCCCTTGGAACTGCATTCGCTGCCACACAGACATTCGCGCTCTGCTAAAGCTTTGCTTCCTAATGGGGCAACACTCTCTATGACTTTCTCCCAGTGCCCGGCAGTGAAATTGGAAACGTCCAGAGATTGCGCCCACAGGAAAGCTGCCAGCACTGAAAGCTGTAGCTGGTTTTCACTGTCCCTTGGAACTGCATTCGCTGCCACACAGACATTCGCGCTCTGCTAAAGCATTGCTTCGTAATGGGGAACACTCTGTATCTCTCTCTGGCAGAGCCCGGCAGTGAAATTGGAAACGTCCAGAGATTGCGCCCACAGGAAAGCTGCCAGCACTGAAAGCTGTAGCTGGTTTTCACTGTCCCTTGGAACTGCATTCGCTGCCACACAGACATTCGCGCTCTGCTAAAGCATTGCTTCGTAATGGGGCAACACTCTCTATGACTTTCTCCCAGTGCCCGGCAGTGAAATTGGAAACGTCCAGAGATTGCGCCCACAGGAAAGCTGCCAGCACTGAAAGCTGTAGCTGGTTTTCACTGTCCCTTGGAACTGCATTCGCTGCCACACAGACATTCGCGCTCTGCTAAAGCTTTGCTTCGTAATGGGGCAACACTCTGTATCTCTCTCTGGCAGAGCCCGTCTGCCAAATTGGAAACGTCCAGAGATTGCGCCCACAGGATAGCTGCCAGCACTGAAAGCTGTAGCTGGTTTTCACTGTCCCTTGGAACTGCATTCGCTGCCACACAGACATTCGCGCTCTGCTAAAGCATTGCTTCGTAATGGGGCAACACTCTGTATCTCTCTCTGGCAGAGCCCGGCAGTGAAATTGGAAACGTCCAGAGATTGCGCCCACAGGAAAGCTGCCAGCACTGAAAGCTGTAGCTGGTTTTCACTGTCCCTGGGAACTGCATTCGCTGCCACACAGACATTCGCGCTCTGCTAAAGCTTTGCTTCGTAATGGGGCAACACTCTGTATCTCTCTGGCAGAGCCCGGCAGTGAAATTGGAAACGTCCAGAGATTGCGCCCACAGGAAAGCTGCCAGCACTGAAAGCTGTAGCTGGTTTTCACTGTCCCTTGGAACTGCATTCGCTGCCACACAGACATTCGCGCTCTGCTAAAGCTTTGCTTCGTAATGCGGCAACACTCTGTATCTCTCTCTGGCAGAGCCCGGCAGTGAAATTGGAAACGTCCAGAGATTGCGCCCACAGGAAAGCTGCCAGCACTGAAAGCTGTAGCTGGTTTTCACTGTCCCTTGGAACTGCATTCGCTGCCACACAGACATTCGCGCTCTGCTAAAGTTTTGCTTCCTCATGGGGCAACACTCTGTATCTCTCTCTGGCAGAGCCCGGCAGTGAAATTGGAAACGTCCAGAGATTGCGCCCACAGGAAAGCTGCCAGCACTGAAAGCTGTAGCTGGTTTTCACTGTCCCTTGGAACTGCATTCGCTGCCACACAGACATTCGCGCTCTGCTAAAGCATTGCTTCCTAATGGGGCAACACTCTCTATGACTTTCTCCCAGTGCCCGGCAGTGAAATTGGAAACGTCCAGAGATTGCGCCCACAGGAAAGCTGCCAGCACTGAAAGCTCTAGCTGGTTTTCACTGTCCCTTGGAACTGCATTCGCTGCCACACAGACATTCGCGCTCTGCTAAAGCTTTGCTTCCTAATGGGGCAACACTCTGTATCTCTCTCTGGCAGAGCCCGGCAGTGAAATTGGAAATGTCCAGAGATTGCGCCCACAGGAAAGCTGCCAGCACTGAAAGCTGTAGCTGGTTTTCACTGTCCCTTGGAACTGCATTCGCTGCCACACAGACATTCGCGCTCTGCTAAAGCTTTGCTTCCTAATGGGGCAACACTCTCTATGACTTTCTCCCAGTGCCCGGCAGTGAAATTGGAAACGTCCAGAGATTGCGCCCACAGGAAAGCTGCCAGCACTGAAAGCTGTAGCTGGTTTTCACTGTCCCTTGGAACTGCATTCGCTGCCACACAGACATTCGCGCTCTGCTAAAGCTTTGCTTCGTAATGGGGCAACACTCTGTATCTCTCTCTGGCAGAGCCCGGCAGTGAAATTGGAAACGTCCAGAGATTGCGCCCACAGGAAAGCTGCCAGCACTGAAAGCTGTAGCTGGTTTTCACTGTCCCTCGGAACTGCATTCGCTGCCACACAGACATTCGCGCTCTGCTAAAGCTTTGCTTCGTAATGGGGCAACACTCTGTATCTCTCTCTGGCAGAGCCCGGCAGTGAAATTGGAAACGTCCAGAGATTGCGCCCACAGGAAAGCTGCCAGCACTGAAAGCTGTAGCTGGTTTTCACTGTCCCTCGGAACTGCATTCGCTGCCACACAGACATTCGCGCTCTGCTAAAGCTTTGCTTCGTAATGGGGCAACACTCTGTATCTCTCTCTGGCAGAGCCCGGCAGTGAAATTGGAAACGTCCAGAGACTGCGCCCACAGGAAAGCTGCCAGCACTGAAAGCTGTAGCTGGTTTTCACTGTCCCTTGGAACTGCATTCGCTGCCACACAGACATTCGCGCTCTGCTAAAGCTTTGCTTCGTAATGGGGCAACACTCTCTATGACTTTCTCCCAGTGCCCGGCAGTGAAATTGGAAACGTCCAGAGATTGCGCCCACAGGAAAGCTGCCAGCACTGAAAGCTGTAGCTGGTTTTCACTGTCCCTTGGAACTGCATTCGCTGCCACACAGACATTCGCGCTCTGCTAAAGCATTGCTTCGTAATGGGGAACACTCTGTATCTCTCTCTGGCAGAGCCCGGCAGTGAAATTGGAAACGTCCAGAGATTGCGCCCACAGGAAAGCTGCCAGCACTGAAAGCTGTAGCTGGTTTTCACTGTCCCTTGGAACTGCATTCGCTGCCACACAGACATTCGCGCTCTGCTAAAGCTTTGCTTCCTCATGGGGCAACACTCTCTATGACTTTCTCCCAGTGCCCGGCAGTGAAATTGGAAACGTCCAGAGATTGCGCCCACAGGAAAGCTGCCAGCACTGAAAGCTGTAGCTGGTTTTCACTGTCCCTTGGAACTGCATTCGCTGCCACACAGACATTCGCGCTCTGCTAAAGCATTACTTCGTAATGGGGCAACACTCTGTATCTCTCTCTGGCAGAGCCCGGCAGTGAAATTGGAAACGTCCAGAGATTGCGCCCACAGGAAAGCTGCCAGCACTGAAAGCTGTAGCTGGTTTTCACTGTCCCTTGGAACTGCATTCGCTGCCACACAGACATTCGCGCTCTGCTAAAGCTTTGCTTCGTAATGGGGCAACACTCTGTATCTCTCTCTGGCAGAGCCCGGCAGTGAAATTGGAAACGTCCAGAGATTGCGCCCACAGGAAAGCTGCCAGCACTGAAAGCTGTAGCTGGTTTTCACTGTCCCTTGGAACTGCATTCGCTGCCACACAGACATTCGCGCTCTGCTAAAGCTTTGCTTCCTAATGGGGCAACACTCTGTATCTCTCTCTGGCAGAGTCCGGCAGTGAAATTGGAAACGTCCAGAGATTGCGCCCACAGGAAAGCTGCCAGCACTGAAAGCTGTAGCTGGTTTTCACTGTCCCTTGGAACTGCATTCGCTGCCACACAGACATTCGCGCTCTGCTAAAGCTTTGCTTCGTAATGGGGCAACACTCTGTATCTCTCTCTGGCAGAGCCCGGCAGTGAAATTGGAAACGTCCAGAGATTGCGCCCACAGGAAAGCTGCCAGCACTGAAAGCTGTAGCTGGTTTTCACTGTCCCTTGGAACTGCATTCGCTGCCACACAGACATTCGCGCTCTGCTAAAGCTTTGCTTCGTAATGGGGCAACACTCTGTATCTCTCTCTGGCAGAGCCCGGCAGTGAAATTGGAAACGTCCAGAGATTGCGCCCACAGGAAAGCTGCCAGCACTGAAAGCTGTAGCTGGTTTTCACTGTCCCTTGGAACTGCATTCGCTGCCACACAGACATTCGCGCTCTGCTAAAGCTTTGCTTCGTAATGGGGCAACACTCTGTATCTCTCTCTGGCAGAGCCCGGCTCCCAAATTGGAAACGTCCAGAGATTGCGCCCACAGGAAAGCTGCCAGCACTGAAAGCTGTAGCTGGTTTTCACTGTCCCTTGGAACTGCATTCGCTGCCACACAGACATTCGCGCTCTGCTAAAGCATTGCTTCCTAATGGGGCAACACTCTGTATCTCTCTCTGGCAGAGCCCGGCAGTGAAATTGGAAACGTCCAGAGATTGCGCCCACAGGAAAGCTGCCAGCACTGAAAGCTCTAGCTGGTTTTCACTGTCCCTTGGAACTGCATTCGCTGCCACACAGACATTCGCGCTCTGCTAAAGCTTTGCTTCCTAATGGGGCAACACTCTCTATGACTTTCTCCCAGTGCCCGGCAGTGAAATTGGAAACGTCCAGAGATTGCGCCCACAGGAAAGCTGCCAGCACTGAAAGCTGTAGCTGGTTTTCACTGTCCCTTGGAACTGCATTCGCTGCCACACAGACATTCGCGCTCTGCTAAAGCATTGCTTCGTAATGGGGCAACACTCTGTATCTCTCTCTGGCAGAGCCCGGCAGTGAAATTGGAAACGTCCAGAGATTGCGCCCACAGGAAAGCTGCCAGCACTGAAAGCTGTAGCTGGTTTTCACTGTCCCTTGGAACTGCATTCGCTGCCACACAGACATTCGCGCTCTGCTAAAGCATTGCTTCGTAATGGGGAACACTCTGTATCTCTCTCTGGCAGAGCCCGGCAGTGAAATTGGAAACGTCCAGAGATTGCGCCCACAGGAAAGCTGCCAGCACTGAAAGCTGTAGCTGGTTTTCACTGTCCCTTGGAACTGCATTCGCTGCCACACAGACATTCGCGCTCTGCTAAAGCTTTGCTTCCTCATGGGGCAACACTCTCTATGACTTTCTCCCAGTGCCCGGCAGTGAAATTGGAAACGTCCAGAGATTGCGCCCACAGGAAAGCTGCCAGCACTGAAAGCTGTAGCTGGTTTTCACTGTCCCTTGGAACTGCATTCGCTGCCACACAGACATTCGCGCTCTGCTAAAGCATTACTTCGTAATGGGGCAACACTCTGTATCTCTCTCTGGCAGAGCCCGGCAGTGAAATTGGAAACGTCCAGAGATTGCGCCCACAGGAAAGCTGCCAGCACTGAAAGCTGTAGCTGGTTTTCACTGTCCCTTGGAACTGCATTCGCTGCCACACAGACATTCGCGCTCTGCTAAAGCTTTGCTTCGTAATGGGGCAACACTCTGTATCTCTCTCTGGCAGAGCCCGGCAGTGAAATTGGAAACGTCCAGAGATTGCGCCCACAGGAAAGCTGCCAGCACTGAAAGCTGTAGCTGGTTTTCACTGTCCCTTGGAACTGCATTCGCTGCCACACAGACATTCACGCTCTGCTAAAGCTTTGCTTCGTAATGGGGCAACACTCTGTATCTCTCTCTGGCAGAGCCCGGCAGTGAAATTGGAAACGTCCAGAGATTGCGCCCACAGGAAAGCTGCCAGCACTGAAAGCTCTAGCTGGTTTTCACTGTCCCTTGGAACTGCATTCGCTGCCACACAGACATTCGCGCTCTGCTAAAGCTTTGCTTCGTAATGGGGCAACACTCTGTATCTCTCTCTGGCAGAGCCCGGCAGTGAAATTGGAAACGTCCAGAGATTGCGCCCACAGGAAAGCTGCCAGCACTGAAAGCTGTAGCTGGTTTTCACTGTCCCTTGGAACTGCATTCGCTGCCACACAGACATTCGCGCTCTGCTAAAGCTTTGCTTCGTAATGGGGCAACACTCTGTATCTCTCTCTGGCAGAGCCCGGCAGTGAAATTGGAAACGTCCAGAGATTGCGCCCACAGGAAAGCTGCCAGCACTGAAAGCTGTAGCTGGTTTTCACTGTCCCTTGGAACTGCATTCGCTGCCACACAGACATTCGCGCTCTGCTAAAGCATTGCTTCGTAATGGGGCAACACTCTGTATCTCTCTCTGGCAGAGCCAGGCAGTGAAATTGGAAACGTCCAGAGATTGCGCCCACAGGAAAGCTGCCAGCACTGAAAGCTGTAGCTGGTTTTCACTGTCCCTTGGAACTGCATTCGCTGCCACACAGACATTCGCGCTCTGCTAAAGCTTTGCTTCCTAATGGGGCAACACTCTGTATCTCTCTCTGGCAGAGTCCGGCAGTGAAATTGGAAACGTCCAGAGATTGCGCCCACAGGAAAGCTGCCAGCACTGAAAGCTGTAGCTGGTTTTCACTGTCCCTTGGAACTGCATTCGCTGCCACACAGACATTCGCGCTCTGCTAAAGCTTTGCTTCGTAATGGGGCAACACTCTGTATCTCTCTCTGGCAGAGCCCGGCTCCCAAATTGGAAACGTCCAGAGATTGCGCCCACAGGAAAGCTGCCAGCACTGAAAGCTGTAGCTGGTTTTCACTGTCCCTTGGAACTGCATTCGCTGCCACACAGACATTCGCGCTCTGCTAAAGCATTGCTTCCTAATGGGGCAACACTCTCTATGACTTTCTCCCAGTGCCCGGCAGTGAAATTGGAAACGTCCAGAGATTGCGCCCACAGGAAAGCTGCCAGCACTGAAAGCTGTAGCTGGTTTTCACTGTCCTTTGGAACTGCATTCGCTGCCACACAGACATTCGCGCTCTGCTAAAGCTTTACTTCGTAATGGGGCAACACTCTGTATCTCTCTCTGGCAGAGCCCGGCAGTGAAATTGGAAACGTCCAGAGATTGCGCCCACAGGAAAGCTGCCAGCACTGAAAGCTGTAGCTGGTTTTCACTGTCCCTTGGAACTGCATTCGCTGCCACACAGACATTCGCGCTCTGCTAAAGCATTGCTTCGTAATGGGGCAACACTCTGTATCTCTCTCTGGCAGAGCCCGGCAGTGAAATTGGAAACGTCCAGAGATTGCGCCCACAGGAAAGCTGCCAGCACTGAAAGCTGTAGCTGGTTTTCACTGTCCCTTGGAACTGCATTCGCTGCCACACAGACATTCGCGCTCTGCTAAAGCTTTGCTTCCTAATGGGGCAACACTCTCTATGACTTTCTCCCAGTGCCCGGCAGTGAAATT
Source organism: Mycteria americana (assembly GCF_035582795.1). Classification (NCBI taxonomy): domain Eukaryota; kingdom Metazoa; phylum Chordata; class Aves; order Ciconiiformes; family Ciconiidae; genus Mycteria; species Mycteria americana. The sequence continues at coordinate 268,430 of NW_027445645.1, forward strand.
GGAAACGTCCAGAGATTGCGCCCACAGGAAAGCTGCCAGCACTGAAAGCTGTAGCTGGTTTTCACTGTCCCTTGGAACTGCATTCGCTGCCACACAGACATTCGCGCTCTGCTAAAGCTTTGCTTCGTAATGGGGCAACACTCTGTATCTCTCTCTGGCAGAGCCCGGCTGCCAAATTGGAAACGTCCAGAGATTGCGCCCACAGGATAGCTGCCAGCACTGAAAGCTGTAGCTGGTTTTCACTGTCCCTTGGAACTGCATTCGCTGCCACACAGACATTCGCGCTCTGCTAAAGCATTGCTTCGTAATGGGGCAACACTCTGTATCTCTCTCTGGCAGAGCCCGGCAGTGAAATTGGAAACGTCCAGAGATTGCGCCCACAGGAAAGCTGCCAGCACTGAAAGCTGTAGCTGGTTTTCACTGTCCCTTGGAACTGCATTCGCTGCCACACAGACATTCGCGCTCTGCTAAAGCTTTGCTTCGTAATGGGGCAACACTCTGTATCTCTCTCTGGCAGAGCCCGGCAGTGAAATTGGAAACGTCCAGAGATTGCGCCCACAGGAAAGCTGCCAGCACTGAAAGCTGTAGCTGGTTTTCACTGTCCCTTGGAACTGCATTCGCTGCCACACAGACATTCGCGCTCTGCTAAAGCTTTGCTTCGTAATGGGGCAACACTCTGTATCTCTCTGGCAGAGCCCGGCAGTGAAATTGGAAACGTCCAGAGATTGCGCCCACAGGAAAGCTGCCAGCACTGAAAGCTGTAGCTGGTTTTCACTGTCCCTTGGAACTGCATTCGCTGCCACACAGACATTCGCGCTCTGCTAAAGCTTTGCTTCGTAATGCGGCAACACTCTGTATCTCTCTCTGGCAGAGCCCGGCAGTGAAATTGGAAACGTCCAGAGATTGCGCCCACAGGAAAGCTGCCAGCACTGAAAGCTGTAGCTGGTTTTCACTGTCCCTTGGAACTGCATTCGCTGCCACACAGACATTCGCGCTCTGCTAAAGCTTTGCTTCGTAATGGGGCAACACTCTGTATCTCTCTCTGGCAGAGCCCGGCAGTGAAATTGGAAACGTCCAGAGATTGCGCCCACAGGAAAGCTGCCAGCACTGAAAGCTGTAGCTGGTTTTCACTGTCCCTTGGAACTGCATTCGCTGCCACACAGACATTCGCGCTCTGCTAAAGCTTTGCTTCCTAATGGGGCAACACTCTCTATGACTTTCTCCCAGTGCCCGGCAGTGAAATTGGAAACGTCCAGAGATTGCGCCCACAGGAAAGCTGCCAGCACTGAAAGCTGTAGCTGGTTTTCACTGTCCCTTGGAACTGCATTCGCTGCCACACAGACATTCGCGCTCTGCTAAAGCTTTGCTTCGTAATGGGGCAACACTCTGTATCTCTCTCTGGCAGAGCCCGGCAGTGAAATTGGAAACGTCCAGAGATTGCGCCCACAGGAAAGCTGCCAGCACTGAAAGCTGTAGCTGGTTTTCACTGTCCCTCGGAACTGCATTCGCTGCCACACAGACATTCGCGCTCTGCTAAAGCTTTGCTTCGTAATGGGGCAACACTCTGTATCTCTCTCTGGCAGAGCCCGGCAGTGAAATTGGAAACGTCCAGAGATTGCGCCCACAGGAAAGCTGCCAGCACTGAAAGCTGTAGCTGGTTTTCACTGTCCCTCGGAACTGCATTCGCTGCCACACAGACATTCGCGCTCTGCTAAAGCTTTGCTTCGTAATGGGGCAACACTCTGTATCTCTCTCTGGCAGAGCCCGGCAGTGAAATTGGAAACGTCCAGAGATTGCGCCCACAGGAAAGCTGCCAGCACTGAAAGCTGTAGCTGGTTTTCACTGTCCCTTGGAACTGCATTCGCTGCCACACAGACATTCGCGCTCTGCTAAAGCTTTGCTTCGTAATGGGGCAACACTCTGTATCTCTCTCTGGCAGAGCCCGGCAGTGAAATTGGAAACGTCCAGAGATTGCGCCCACAGGAAAGCTGCCAGCACTGAAAGCTGTAGCTGGTTTTCACTGTCCCTTGGAACTGCATTCGCTGCCACACAGACATTCGCGCTCTGCTAAAGCATTGCTTCGTAATGGGGAACACTCTGTATCTCTCTCTGGCAGAGCCCGGCAGTGAAATTGGAAACGTCCAGAGATTGCGCCCACAGGAAAGCTGCCAGCACTGAAAGCTGTAGCTGGTTTTCACTGTCCCTTGGAACTGCATTCGCTGCCACACAGACATTCGCGCTCTGCTAAAGCTTTGCTTCCTAATGGGGCAACACTCTCTATGACTTTCTCCCAGTGCCCGGCAGTGAAATTGGAAACGTCCAGAGATTGCGCCCACAGGAAAGCTGCCAGCACTGAAAGCTGTAGCTGGTTTTCACTGTCCCTTGGAACTGCATTCGCTGCCACACAGACATTCGCGCTCTGCTAAAGCTTTGCTTCGTAATGGGGCAACACTCTGTATCTCTCTCTGGCAGAGCCCGTCTGCCAAATTGGAAACGTCCAGAGATTGCGCCCACAGGATAGCTGCCAGCACTGAAAGCTGTAGCTGGTTTTCACTGTCCCTTGGAACTGCATTCGCTGCCACACAGACATTCGCGCTCTGCTAAAGCATTGCTTCGTAATGGGGCAACACTCTGTATCTCTCTCTGGCAGAGCCCGGCAGTGAAATTGGAAACGTCCAGAGATTGCGCCCACAGGAAAGCTGCCAGCACTGAAAGCTGTAGCTGGTTTTCACTGTCCCTTGGAACTGCATTCGCTGCCACACAGACATTCGCGCTCTGCTAAAGCTTTGCTTCGTAATGGGGCAACACTCTGTATCTCTCTCTGGCAGAGCCCGGCAGTGAAATTGGAAACGTCCAGAGATTGCGCCCACAGGAAAGCTGCCAGCACTGAAAGCTGTAGCTGGTTTTTACTGTCCCTTGGAACTGCATTCGCTGCCACACAGACATTCGCGCTCTGCTAAAGCTTTGCTTCGTAATGGGGCAACACTCTATATCTCTCTCTGGCAGAGCCCGGCAGTGAAATTGGAAACGTCCAGAGATTGCGCCCACAGGAAAGCTGCCAGCACTGAAAGCTGTAGCTGGTTTTCACTGTCCCTTGGAACTGCATTCGCTGCCACACAGACATTCGCGCTCTGCTAAAGCTTTGCTTCGTAATGCGGCAACACTCTGTATCTCTCTCTGGCAGAGCCCGGCAGTGAAATTGGAAACGTCCAGAGATTGCGCCCACAGGAAAGCTGCCAGCACTGAAAGCTGTAGCTGGTTTTCACTGTCCCTTGGAACTGCATTCGCTGCCACACAGACATTCGCGCTCTGCTAAAGCTTTGCTTCGTAATGGGGCAACACTCTGTATCTCTCTCTGGCAGAGCCCGGCAGTGAAATTGGAAACGTCCAGAGATTGCGCCCACAGGAAAGCTGCCAGCACTGAAAGCTGTAGCTGGTTTTCACTGTCCCTTGGAACTGCATTCGCTGCCACACAGACATTCGCGCTCTGCTAAAGCTTTGCTTCCTAATGGGGCAACACTCTCTATGACTTTCTCCCAGTGCCCGGCAGTGAAATTGGAAACGTCCAGAGATTGCGCCCACAGGAAAGCTGCCAGCACTGAAAGCTGTAGCTGGTTTTCACTGTCCCTTGGAACTGCATTCGCTGCCACACAGACATTCGCGCTCTGCTAAAGCTTTGCTTCCTAATGGGGCAACACTCTGTATCTCTCTCTGGCAGAGCCCGGCAGTGAAATTGGAAACGTCCAGAGATTGCGCCCACAGGAAAGCTGCCAGCACTGAAAGCTGTAGCTGGTTTTCACTGTCCCTCGGAACTGCATTCGCTGCCACACAGACATTCGCGCTCTGCTAAAGCTTTGCTTCGTAATGGGGCAACACTCTGTATCTCTCTCTGGCAGAGCCCGGCAGTGAAATTGGAAACGTCCAGAGATTGCGCCCACAGGAAAGCTGCCAGCACTGAAAGCTGTAGCTGGTTTTCACTGTCCCTCGGAACTGCATTCGCTGCCACACAGACATTCGCGCTCTGCTAAAGCTTTGCTTCGTAATGGGGCAACACTCTGTATCTCTCTCTGGCAGAGCCCGGCAGTGAAATTGGAAACGTCCAGAGATTGCGCCCACAGGAAAGCTGCCAGCACTGAAAGCTGTAGCTGGTTTTCACTGTCCCTTGGAACTGCATTCGCTGCCACACAGACATTCGCGCTCTGCTAAAGCTTTGCTTCCTAATGGGGCAACACTCTCTATGACTTTCTCCCAGTGCCCGGCAGTGAAATTGGAAACGTCCAGAGATTGCGCCCACAGGAAAGCTGCCAGCACTGAAAGCTGTAGCTGGTTTTCACTGTCCCTTGGAACTGCATTCGCTGCCACACAGACATTCGCGCTCTGCTAAAGCTTTGCTTCGTAATGGGGCAACACTCTGTATCTCTCTCTGGCAGAGCCCGTCTGCCAAATTGGAAACGTCCAGAGATTGCGCCCACAGGATAGCTGCCAGCACTGAAAGCTGTAGCTGGTTTTCACTGTCCCTTGGAACTGCATTCGCTGCCACACAGACATTCGCGCTCTGCTAAAGCTTTGCTTCCTAATGGGGCAACACTCTCTATGACTTTCTCCCAGTGCCCGGCAGTGAAATTGGAAACGTCCAGAGATTGCGCCCACAGGAAAGCTGCCAGCACTGAAAGCTGTAGCTGGTTTTCACTGTCCCTTGGAACTGCATTCGCTGCCACACAGACATTCGCGCTCTGCTAAAGCTTTGCTTCGTAATGGGGCAACACTCTGTATCTCTCTCTGGCAGAGCCCGGCAGTGAAATTGGAAACGTCCAGAGATTGCGCCCACAGGAAAGCTGCCAGCACTGAAAGCTGTAGCTGGTTTTCACTGTCCCTCGGAACTGCATTCGCTGCCACACAGACATTCGCGCTCTGCTAAAGCTTTGCTTCGTAATGGGGCAACACTCTGTATCTCTCTCTGGCAGAGCCCGGCAGTGAAATTGGAAACGTCCAGAGATTGCGCCCACAGGAAAGCTGCCAGCACTGAAAGCTGTAGCTGGTTTTCACTGTCCCTTGGAACTGCATTCGCTGCCACACAGACATTCGCGCTCTGCTAAAGCATTGCTTCGTAATGGGGAACACTCTGTATCTCTCTCTGGCAGAGCCCGGCAGTGAAATTGGAAACGTCCAGAGATTGCGCCCACAGGAAAGCTGCCAGCACTGAAAGCTGTAGCTGGTTTTCACTGTCCCTTGGAACTGCATTCGCTGCCACACAGACATTCGCGCTCTGCTAAAGCTTTGCTTCGTAATGGGGCAACACTCTATATCTCTCTCTGGCAGAGCCCGGCAGTGAAATTGGAAACGTCCAGAGATTGCGCCCACAGGAAAGGTGCCAGCACTGAAAGCTGTAGCTGGTTTTCACTGTCCCTTGGAACTGCATTCGCTGCCACACAGACATTCGCGCTCTGCTAAAGCTTTGCTTCGTAATGCGGCAACACTCTGTATCTCTCTCTGGCAGAGCCCGGCAGTGAAATTGGAAACGTCCAGAGATTGCGCCCACAGGAAAGCTGCCAGCACTGAAAGCTGTAGCTGGTTTTCACTGTCCCTTGGAACTGCATTCGCTGCCACACAGACATTCGCGCTCTGCTAAAGCTTTGCTTCGTAATGGGGCAACACTCTGTATCTCTCTCTGGCAGAGCCCGGCAGTGAAATTGGAAACGTCCAGAGATTGCGCCCACAGGAAAGCTGCCAGCACTGAAAGCTGTAGCTGGTTTTCACTGTCCCTTGGAACTGCATTCGCTGCCACACAGACATTCGCGCTCTGCTAAAGCATTGCTTCCTAATGGGGCAACACTCTCTATGACTTTCTCCCAGTGCCCGGCAGTGAAATTGGAAACGTCCAGAGATTGCGCCCACAGGAAAGCTGCCAGCACTGAAAGCTGTAGCTGGTTTTCACTGTCCCTTGGAACTGCATTCGCTGCCACACAGACATTCGCGCTCTGCTAAAGCTTTGCTTCCTAATGGGGCAACACTCTGTATCTCTCTCTGGCAGAGCCCGGCAGTGAAATTGGAAACGTCCAGAGATTGCGCCCACAGGAAAGCTGCCAGCACTGAAAGCTGTAGCTGGTTTTCACTGTCCCTTGGAACTGCATTCGCTGCCACACAGACATTCGCGCTCTGCTAAAGCTTTGCTTCGTAATGGGGCAACACTCTGTATCTCTCTCTGGCAGAGCCCGGCAGTGAAATTGGAAACGTCCAGAGATTGCGCCCACGGGAAAGCTGCCAGCACTGAAAGCTGTAGCTGGTTTTCACTGTCCCTTGGAACTGCATTCGCTGCCACACAGACATTCGCGCTCTGCTAAAGCTTTGCTTCCTAATGGGGCAACACTCTCTATGACTTTCTCCCAGTGCCCGGCAGTGAAATTGGAAACGTCCAGAGATTGCGCCCACAGGAAAGCTGCCAGCACTGAAAGCTGTAGCTGGTTTTCACTGTCCCTTGGAACTGCATTTGCTGCCACACAGACATTCGCGCTCTGCTAAAGCTTTGCTTCGTAATGGGGCAACACTCTGTATCTCTCTCTGGCAGAGCCCGGCAGTGAAATTGGAAACGTCCAGAGATTGCGCCCACAGGAAAGCTGCCAGCACTGAAAGCTGTAGCTGGTTTTCACTGTCCCTCGGAACTGCATTCGCTGCCACACAGACATTCGCGCTCTGCTAAAGCTTTGCTTCGTAATGGGGCAACACTCTGTATCTCTCTCTGGCAGAGCCCGGCAGTGAAATTGGAAACGTCCAGAGATTGCGCCCACAGGAAAGCTGCCAGCACTGAAAGCTGTAGCTGGTTTTCACTGTCCCTCGGAACTGCATTCGCTGCCACACAGACATTCGCGCTCTGCTAAAGCTTTGCTTCGTAATGGGGCAACACTCTGTATCTCTCTCTGGCAGAGCCCGGCAGTGAAATTGGAAACGTCCAGAGATTGCGCCCACAGGAAAGCTGCCAGCACTGAAAGCTGTAGCTGGTTTTCACTGTCCCTTGGAACTGCATTCGCTGCCACACAGACATTCGCGCTCTGCTAAAGCATTGCTTCGTAATGGGGAACACTCTGTATCTCTCTCTGGCAGAGCCCGGCAGTGAAATTGGAAACGTCCAGAGATTGCGCCCACAGGAAAGCTGCCAGCACTGAAAGCTGTAGCTGGTTTTCACTGTCCCTTGGAACTGCATTCGCTGCCACACAGACATTCGCGCTCTGCTAAAGCTTTGCTTCCTCATGGGGCAACACTCGCTATGACTTTCTCCCAGTGCCCGGCAGTGAAATTGGAAACGTCCAGAGATTGCGCCCACAGGAAAGCTGCCAGCACTGAAAGCTGTAGCTGGTTTTCACTGTCCCTTGGAACTGCATTCGCTGCCACACAGACATTCGCGCTCTGCTAAAGCTTTGCTTCGTAATGGGGCAACACTCTGTATCTCTCTCTGGCAGAGCCCGGCAGTGAAATTGGAAACGTCCAGAGATTGCGCCCACAGGAAAGCTGCCAGCACTGAAAGCTGTAGCTGGTTTTCACTGTCCCTTGGAACTGCATTCGCTGCCACACAGACATTCGCGCTCTGCTAAAGCATTGCTTCGTAATGGGGCAACACTCTGTATCTCTCTCTGGCAGAGCCCGGCAGTGAAATTGGAAACGTCCAGAGATTGCGCCCACAGGAAAGCTGCCAGCACTGAAAGCTGTAGCTGGTTTTCACTGTCCCTTGGAACTGCATTCGCTGCCACACAGACATTCGCGCTCTGCTAAAGCTTTGCTTCCTAATGGGGCAACACTCTCTATGACTTTCTCCCAGTGCCCGGCAGTGAAATTGGAAACGTCCAGAGATTGCGCCCACAGGAAAGCTGCCAGCACTGAAAGCTGTAGCTGGTTTTCACTGTCCCTTAGAACTGCATTCGCTGCCACACAGACATTCGCGCTCTGCTAAAGCATTGCTTCGTAATGGGGCAACACTCTGTATCTCTCTCTGGCAGAGCCCGGCAGTGAAATTGGAAACGTCCAGAGATTGCGCCCACAGGAAAGCTGCCAGCACTGAAAGCTGTAGCTGGTTTTCACTGTCCCTTGGAACTGCATTCGCTGCCACACAGACATTCGCGCTCTGCTAAAGCTTTGCTTCGTAATGGGGCAACACTCTGTATCTCTCTCTGGCAGAGCCCGGCAGTGAAATTGGAAACGTCCAGAGATTGCGCCCACAGGAAAGCTGCCAGCACTGAAAGCTGTAGCTGGTTTTCACTGTCCATTGGAACTGCATTCGCTGCCACACAGACATTCGCGCTCTGCTAAAGCTTTGCTTCGTAATGGGGCAACACTCTGTATCTCTCTGGCAGAGCCCGGCAGTGAAATTGGAAACGTCCAGAGATTGCGCCCACAGGAAAGCTGCCAGCACTGAAAGCTGTAGCTGGTTTTCACTGTCCCTTGGAACTGCATTCGCTGCCACACAGACATTCGCGCTCTGCTAAAGCTTTGCTTCGTAATGCGGCAACACTCTGTATCTCTCTCTGGCAGAGCCCGGCAGTGAAATTGGAAACGTCCAGAGATTGCGCCCACAGGAAAGCTGCCAGCACTGAAAGCTGTAGCTGGTTTTCACTGTCCCTTGGAACTGCATTCGCTGCCACACAGACATTCGCGCTATGCTAAAGCTTTGCTTCGTAATGGGGCAACACTCTGTATCTCTCTCTGGCAGAGCCCGGCAGTGAAATTGGAAACGTCCAGAGATTGCGCCCACAGGAAAGCTGCCAGCACTGAAAGCTGTAGCTGGTTTTCACTGTCCCTTGGAACTGCATTCGCTGCCACACAGACATTCGCGCTCTCCTAAAGCTTTGCTTCCTAATGGGGCAACACTCTCTATGACTTTCTCCCAGTGCCCGGCAGTGAAATTGGAAACGTCCAGAGATTGCGCCCACAGGAAAGCTGCCAGCACTGAAAGCTGTAGCTGGTTTTCACTGTCCCTTGGAACTGCATTCGCTGCCACACAGACATTCGCGCTCTGCTAAAGCTTTGCTTCGTAATGGGGCAACACTCTGTATCTCTCTCTGGCAGAGCCCGGCAGTGAAATTGGAAACGTCCAGAGATTGCGCCCACAGGAAAGCTGCCAGCACTGAAAGCTGTAGCTGGTTTTCACTGTCCCTCGGAACTGCATTCGCTGCCACACAGACATTCGCGCTCTGCTAAAGCTTTGCTTCGTAATGGGGCAACACTCTGTATCTCTCTCTGGCAGAGCCCGGCAGTGAAATTGGAAACGTCCAGAGATTGCGCCCACAGGAAAGCTGCCAGCACTGAAAGCTGTAGCTGGTTTTCACTGTCCCTCGGAACTGCATTCGCTGCCACACAGACATTCGCGCTCTGCTAAAGCTTTGCTTCGTAATGGGGCAACACTCTGTATCTCTCTCTGGCAGAGCCCGGCAGTGAAATTGGAAACGTCCAGAGATTGCGCCCACAGGAAAGCTGCCAGCACTGAAAGCTGTAGCTGGTTTTCACTGTCCCTTGGAACTGCATTCGCTGCCACACAGACATTCGCGCTCTGCTAAAGCTTTGCTTCGTAATGGGGCAACACTCTGTATCTCTCTCTGGCAGAGCCCGGCAGTGAAATTGGAAACGTCCAGAGATTGCGCCCACAGGAAAGCTGCCAGCACTGAAAGCTGTAGCTGGTTTTCACTGTCCCTTGGAACTGCATTCGCTGCCACACAGACATTCGCGCTCTGCTAAAGCATTGCTTCGTAATGGGGAACACTCTGTATCTCTCTCTGGCAGAGCCCGGCAGTGAAATTGGAAACGTCCAGAGATTGCGCCCACAGGAAAGCTGCCAGCACTGAAAGCTGTAGCTGGTTTTCACTGTCCCTTGGAACTGCATTCGCTGCCACACAGACATTCGCGCTCTGCTAAAGCTTTGCTTCCTAATGGGGCAACACTCTCTATGACTTTCTCCCAGTGCCCGGCAGTGAAATTGGAAACGTCCAGAGATTGCGCCCACAGGAAAGCTGCCAGCACTGAAAGCTGTAGCTGGTTTTCACTGTCCCTTGGAACTGCATTCGCTGCCACACAGACATTCGCGCTCTGCTAAAGCTTTGCTTCGTAATGGGGCAACACTCTGTATCTCTCTCTGGCAGAGCCCGTCTGCCAAATTGGAAACGTCCAGAGATTGCGCCCACAGGATAGCTGCCAGCACTGAAAGCTGTAGCTGGTTTTCACTGTCCCTTGGAACTGCATTCGCTGCCACACAGACATTCGCGCTCTGCTAAAGCATTGCTTCGTAATGGGGCAACACTCTGTATCTCTCTCTGGCAGAGCCCGGCAGTGAAATTGGAAACGTCCAGAGATTGCGCCCACAGGAAAGCTGCCAGCACTGAAAGCTGTAGCTGGTTTTCACTGTCCCTTGGAACTGCATTCGCTGCCACACAGACATTCGCGCTCTGCTAAAGCTTTGCTTCGTAATGGGGCAACACTCTGTATCTCTCTCTGGCAGAGCCCGGCAGTGAAATTGGAAACGTCCAGAGATTGCGCCCACAGGAAAGCTGCCAGCACTGAAAGCTGTAGCTGGTTTTTACTGTCCCTTGGAACTGCATTCGCTGCCACACAGACATTCGCGCTCTGCTAAAGCTTTGCTTCGTAATGGGGCAACACTCTATATCTCTCTCTGGCAGAGCCCGGCAGTGAAATTGGAAACGTCCAGAGATTGCGCCCACAGGAAAGCTGCCAGCACTGAAAGCTGTAGCTGGTTTTCACTGTCCCTTGGAACTGCATTCGCTGCCACACAGACATTCGCGCTCTGCTAAAGCTTTGCTTCGTAATGCGGCAACACTCTGTATCTCTCTCTGGCAGAGCCCGGCAGTGAAATTGGAAACGTCCAGAGATTGCGCCCACAGGAAAGCTGCCAGCACTGAAAGCTGTAGCTGGTTTTCACTGTCCCTTGGAACTGCATTCGCTGCCACACAGACATTCGCGCTCTGCTAAAGCTTTGCTTCGTAATGGGGCAACACTCTGTATCTCTCTCTGGCAGAGCCCGGCAGTGAAATTGGAAACGTCCAGAGATTGCGCCCACAGGAAAGCTGCCAGCACTGAAAGCTGTAGCTGGTTTTCACTGTCCCTTGGAACTGCATTCGCTGCCACACAGACATTCGCGCTCTGCTAAAGCATTGCTTCCTAATGGGGCAACACTCTCTATGACTTTCTCCCAGTGCCCGGCAGTGAAATTGGAAACGTCCAGAGATTGCGCCCACAGGAAAGCTGCCAGCACTGAAAGCTGTAGCTGGTTTTCACTGTCCCTTGGAACTGCATTCGCTGCCACACAGACATTCGCGCTCTGCTAAAGCTTTGCTTCCTAATGGGGCAACACTCTGTATCTCTCTCTGGCAGAGCCCGGCAGTGAAATTGGAAACGTCCAGAGATTGCGCCCACAGGAAAGCTGCCAGCACTGAAAGCTGTAGCTGGTTTTCACTGTCCCTTGGAACTGCATTCGCTGCCACACAGACATTCGCGCTCTGCTAAAGCTTTGCTTCGTAATGGGGCAACACTCTGTATCTCTCTCTGGCAGAGCCCGGCAGTGAAATTGGAAACGTCCAGAGATTGCGCCCACGGGAAAGCTGCCAGCACTGAAAGCTGTAGCTGGTTTTCACTGTCCCTTGGAACTGCATTCGCTGCCACACAGACATTCGCGCTCTGCTAAAGCTTTGCTTCCTAATGGGGCAACACTCTCTATGACTTTCTCCCAGTGCCCGGCAGTGAAATTGGAAACGTCCAGAGATTGCGCCCACAGGAAAGCTGCCAGCACTGAAAGCTGTAGCTGGTTTTCACTGTCCCTTGGAACTGCATTCGCTGCCACACAGACATTCGCGCTCTGCTAAAGCTTTGCTTCGTAATGCGGCAACACTCTGTATCTCTCTCTGGCAGAGCCCGGCAGTGAAATTGGAAACGTCCAGAGATTGCGCCCACAGGAAAGCTGCCAGCACTGAAAGCTGTAGCTGGTTTTCACTGTCCCTTGGAACTGCATTCGCTGCCACACAGACATTCGCGCTCTGCTAAAGCTTTGCTTCCTCATGGGGCAACACTCTGTATCTCTCTCTGGCAGAGCCCGGCAGTGAAATTGGAAACGTCCAGAGATTGCGCCCACAGGAAAGCTGCCAGCACTGAAAGCTGTAGCTGGTTTTCACTGTCCCTTGGAACTGCATTCGCTGCCACACAGACATTCGCGCTCTGCTAAAGCATTGCTTCCTAATGGGGCAACACTCTCTATGACTTTCTCCCAGTGCCCGGCAGTGAAATTGGAAACGTCCAGAGATTGCGCCCACAGGAAAGCTGCCAGCACTGAAAGCTCTAGCTGGTTTTCACTGTCCCTTGGAACTGCATTCGCTGCCACACAGACATTCGCGCTCTGCTAAAGCTTTGCTTCCTAATGGGGCAACACTCTGTATCTCTCTCTGGCAGAGCCCGGCAGTGAAATTGGAAACGTCCAGAGATTGCGCCCACAGGAAAGCTGCCAGCACTGAAAGCTGTAGCTGGTTTTCACTGTCCCTTGGAACTGCATTCGCTGCCACACAGACATTCGCGCTCTGCTAAAGCTTTGCTTCCTAATGGGGCAACACTCTCTATGACTTTCTCCCAGTGCCCGGCAGTGAAATTGGAAACGTCCAGAGATTGCGCCCACAGGAAAGCTGCCAGCACTGAAAGCTGTAGCTGGTTTTCACTGTCCCTTGGAACTGCATTCGCTGCCACACAGACATTCGCGCTCTGCTAAAGCTTTGCTTCGTAATGGGGCAACACTCTGTATCTCTCTCTGGCAGAGCCCGGCAGTGAAATTGGAAACGTCCAGAGATTGCGCCCACAGGAAAGCTGCCAGCACTGAAAGCTGTAGCTGGTTTTCACTGTCCCTCGGAACTGCATTCGCTGCCACACAGACATTCGCGCTCTGCTAAAGCTCTGCTTCGTAATGGGGCAACACTCTGTATCTCTCTCTGGCAGAGCCCGGCACTGAAATTGGAAACGTCCAGAGATTGCGCCCACAGGAAAGCTGCCAGCACTGAAAGCTGTAGCTGGTTTTCACTGTCCCTCGGAACTGCATTCGCTGCCACACAGACATTCGCGCTCTGCTAAAGCTTTGCTTCGTAATGGGGCAACACTCTGTATCTCTCTCTGGCAGAGCCCGGCAGTGAAATTGGAAACGTCCAGAGACTGCGCCCACAGGAAAGCTGCCAGCACTGAAAGCTGTAGCTGGTTTTCACTGTCCCTTGGAACTGCATTCGCTGCCACACAGACATTCGCGCTCTGCTAAAGCTTTGCTTCGTAATGGGGCAACACTCTCTATGACTTTCTCCCAGTGCCCGGCAGTGAAATTGGAAACGTCCAGAGATTGCGCCCACAGGAAAGCTGCCAGCACTGAAAGCTGTAGCTGGTTTTCACTGTCCCTTGGAACTGCATTCGCTGCCACACAGACATTCGCGCTCTGCTAAAGCATTGCTTCGTAATGGGGAACACTCTGTATCTCTCTCTGGCAGAGCCCGGCAGTGAAATTGGAAACGTCCAGAGATTGCGCCCACAGGAAAGCTGCCAGCACTGAAAGCTGTAGCTGGTTTTCACTGTCCCTTGGAACTGCATTCGCTGCCACACAGACATTCGCGCTCTGCTAAAGCTTTGCTTCCTCATGGGGCAACACTCTCTATGACTTTCTCCCAGTGCCCGGCAGTGAAATTGGAAACGTCCAGAGATTGCGCCCACAGGAAAGCTGCCAGCACTGAAAGCTGTAGCTGGTTTTCACTGTCCCTTGGAACTGCATTCGCTGCCACACAGACATTCGCGCTCTGCTAAAGCATTACTTCGTAATGGGGCAACACTCTGTATCTCTCTCTGGCAGAGCCCGGCAGTGAAATTGGAAACGTCCAGAGATTGCGCCCACAGGAAAGCTGCCAGCACTGAAAGCTGTAGCTGGTTTTCACTGTCCCTTGGAACTGCATTCGCTGCCACACAGACATTCGCGCTCTGCTAAAGCTTTGCTTCGTAATGGGGCAACACTCTGTATCTCTCTCTGGCAGAGCCCGGCAGTGAAATTGGAAACGTCCAGAGATTGCGCCCACAGGAAAGCTGCCAGCACTGAAAGCTGTAGCTGGTTTTCACTGTCCCTTGGAACTGCATTCGCTGCCACACAGACATTCGCGCTCTGCTAAAGCTTTGCTTCCTAATGGGGCAACACTCTGTATCTCTCTCTGGCAGAGTCCGGCAGTGAAATTGGAAACGTCCAGAGATTGCGCCCACAGGAAAGCTGCCAGCACTGAAAGCTGTAGCTGGTTTTCACTGTCCCTTGGAACTGCATTCGCTGCCACACAGACATTCGCGCTCTGCTAAAGCTTTGCTTCGTAATGGGGCAACACTCTGTATCTCTCTCTGGCAGAGCCCGGCAGTGAAATTGGAAACGTCCAGAGATTGCGCCCACAGGAAAGCTGCCAGCACTGAAAGCTGTAGCTGGTTTTCACTGTCCCTTGGAACTGCATTCGCTGCCACACAGACATTCGCGCTCTGCTAAAGCTTTGCTTCGTAATGGGGCAACACTCTGTATCTCTCTCTGGCAGAGCCCGGCAGTGAAATTGGAAACGTCCAGAGATTGCGCCCACAGGAAAGCTGCCAGCACTGAAAGCTGTAGCTGGTTTTCACTGTCCCTTGGAACTGCATTCGCTGCCACACAGACATTCGCGCTCTGCTAAAGCTTTGCTTCGTAATGGGGCAACACTCTGTATCTCTCTCTGGCAGAGTCCGGCAGTGAAATTGGAAACGTCCAGAGATTGCGCCCACAGGAAAGCTGCCAGCACTGAAAGCTGTAGCTGGTTTTCACTGTCCCTTGGAACTGCATTCGCTGCCACACAGACATTCGCGCTCTGCTAAAGCTTTGCTTCGTAATGGGGCAACACTCTGTATCTCTCTCTGGCAGAGCCCGGCTCCCAAATTGGAAACGTCCAGAGATTGCGCCCACAGGAAAGCTGCCAGCACTGAAAGCTGTAGCTGGTTTTCACTGTCCCTTGGAACTGCATTCGCTGCCACACAGACATTCGCGCTCTGCTAAAGCTCTGCTTCCTAATGGGGCAACACTCTGTATCTCTCTCTGGCAGAGCCCGGCAGTGAAATTGGAAACGTCCAGAGATTGCGCCCACAGGAAAGCTGCCAGCACTGAAAGCTCTAGCTGGTTTTCACTGTCCCTTGGAACTGCATTCGCTGCCACACAGACATTCGCGCTCTGCTAAAGCTTTGCTTCCTAATGGGGCAACACTCTCTATGACTTTCTCCCAGTGCCCGGCAGTGAAATTGGAAACGTCCAGAGATTGCGCCCACAGGAAAGCTGCCAGCACTGAAAGCTGTAGCTGGTTTTCACTGTCCCTTGGAACTGCATTCGCTGCCACACAGACATTCGCGCTCTGCTAAAGCTTTGCTTCGTAATGCGGCAACACTCTGTATCTCTCTCTGGCAGAGCCCGGCAGTGAAATTGGAAACGTCCAGAGATTGCGCCCACAGGAAAGCTGCCAGCACTGAAAGCTGTAGCTGGTTTTCACTGTCCCTTGGAACTGCATTCGCTGCCACACAGACATTCGCGCTCTGCTAAAGCTTTGCTTCCTCATGGGGCAACACTCTGTATCTCTCTCTGGCAGAGCCCGGCAGTGAAATTGGAAACGTCCAGAGATTGCGCCCACAGGAAAGCTGCCAGCACTGAAAGCTGTAGCTGGTTTTCACTGTCCCTTGGAACTGCATTCGCTGCCACACAGACATTCGCGCTCTGCTAAAGCATTGCTTCCTAATGGGGCAACACTCTCTATGACTTTCTCCCAGTGCCCGGCAGTGAAATTGGAAACGTCCAGAGATTGCGCCCACAGGAAAGCTGCCAGCACTGAAAGCTCTAGCTGGTTTTCACTGTCCCTTGGAACTGCATTCGCTGCCACACAGACATTCGCGCTCTGCTAAAGCTTTGCTTCCTAATGGGGCAACACTCTGTATCTCTCTCTGGCAGAGCCCGGCAGTGAAATTGGAAACGTCCAGAGATTGCGCCCACAGGAAAGCTGCCAGCACTGAAAGCTGTAGCTGGTTTTCACTGTCCCTTGGAACTGCATTCGCTGCCACACAGACATTCGCGCTCTGCTAAAGCTTTGCTTCCTAATGGGGCAACACTCTCTATGACTTTCTCCCAGTGCCCGGCAGTGAAATTGGAAACGTCCAGAGATTGCGCCCACAGGAAAGCTGCCAGCACTGAAAGCTGTAGCTGGTTTTCACTGTCCCTTGGAACTGCATTCGCTGCCACACAGACATTCGCGCTCTGCTAAAGCTTTGCTTCGTAATGGGGCAACACTCTGTATCTCTCTCTGGCAGAGCCCGGCAGTGAAATTGGAAACGTCCAGAGATTGCGCCCACAGGAAAGCTGCCAGCACTGAAAGCTGTAGCTGGTTTTCACTGTCCCTCGGAACTGCATTCGCTGCCACACAGACATTCGCGCTCTGCTAAAGCTTTGCTTCGTAATGGGGCAACACTCTGTATCTCTCTCTGGCAGAGCCCGGCAGTGAAATTGGAAACGTCCAGAGATTGCGCCCACAGGAAAGCTGCCAGCACTGAAAGCTGTAGCTGGTTTTCACTGTCCCTCGGAACTGCATTCGCTGCCACACAGACATTCGCGCTCTGCTAAAGCTTTGCTTCGTAATGGGGCAACACTCTGTATCTCTCTCTGGCAGAGCCCGGCAGTGAAATTGGAAACGTCCACAGACTGCGCCCACAGGAAAGCTGCCAGCACTGAAAGCTGTAGCTGGTTTTCACTGTCCCTTGGAACTGCATTCGCTGCCACACAGACATTCGCGCTCTGCTAAAGCTTTGCTTCGTAATGGGGCAACACTCTCTATGACTTTCTCCCAGTGCCCGGCAGTGAAATTGGAAACGTCCAGAGATTGCGCCCACAGGAAAGCTGCCAGCACTGAAAGCTGTAGCTGGTTTTCACTGTCCCTTGGAACTGCATTCGCTGCCACACAGACATTCGCGCTCTGCTAAAGCATTGCTTCGTAATGGGGAACACTCTGTATCTCTCTCTGGCAGAGCCCGGCAGTGAAATTGGAAACGTCCAGAGATTGCGCCCACAGGAAAGCTGCCAGCACTGAAAGCTGTAGCTGGTTTTCACTGTCCCTTGGAACTGCATTCGCTGCCACACAGACATTCGCGCTCTGCTAAAGCTTTGCTTCCTCATGGGGCAACACTCTCTATGACTTTCTCCCAGTGCCCGGCAGTGAAATTGGAAACGTCCAGAGATTGCGCCCACAGGAAAGCTGCCAGCACTGAAAGCTGTAGCTGGTTTTCACTGTCCCTTGGAACTGCATTCGCTGCCACACAGACATTCGCGCTCTGCTAAAGCATTACTTCGTAATGGGGCAACACTCTGTATCTCTCTCTGGCAGAGCCCGGCAGTGAAATTGGAAACGTCCAGAGATTGCGCCCACAGGAAAGCTGCCAGCACTGAAAGCTGTAGCTGGTTTTCACTGTCCCTTGGAACTGCATTCGCTGCCACACAGACATTCGCGCTCTGCTAAAGCTTTGCTTCGTAATGGGGCAACACTCTGTATCTCTCTCTGGCAGAGCCCGGCAGTGAAATTGGAAACGTCCAGAGATTGCGCCCACAGGAAAGCTGCCAGCACTGAAAGCTGTAGCTGGTTTTCACTGTCCCTTGGAACTGCATTCGCTGCCACACAGACATTCGCGCTCTGCTAAAGCTTTGCTTCCTAATGGGGCAACACTCTGTATCTCTCTCTGGCAGAGTCCGGCAGTGAAATTGGAAACGTCCAGAGATTGCGCCCACAGGAAAGCTGCCAGCACTGAAAGCTGTAGCTGGTTTTCACTGTCCCTTGGAACTGCATTCGCTGCCACACAGACATTCGCGCTCTGCTAAAGCTTTGCTTCGTAATGGGGCAACACTCTGTATCTCTCTCTGGCAGAGTCCGGCAGTGAAATTGGAAACGTCCAGAGATTGCGCCCACAGGAAAGCTGCCAGCACTGAAAGCTGTAGCTGGTTTTCACTGTCCCTTGGAACTGCATTCGCTGCCACACAGACATTCGCGCTCTGCTAAAGCTTTGCTTCGTAATGGGGCAACACTCTGTATCTCTCTCTGGCAGAGCCCGGCTCCCAAATTGGAAACGTCCAGAGATTGCGCCCACAGGAAAGCTGCCAGCACTGAAAGCTGTAGCTGGTTTTCACTGTCCCTTGGAACTGCATTCGCTGCCACACAGACATTCGCGCTCTGCTAAAGCTTTGCTTCCTAATGGGGCAACACTCTGTATCTCTCTCTGGCAGAGCCCGGCAGTGAAATTGGAAACGTCCAGAGATTGCGCCCACAGGAAAGCTGCCAGCACTGAAAGCTCTAGCTGGTTTTCACTGTCCCTTGGAACTGCATTCGCTGCCACACAGACATTCGCGCTCTGCTAAAGCTTTGCTTCCTAATGGGGCAACACTCTCTATGACTTTCTCCCAGTGCCCGGCAGTGAAATTGGAAACGTCCAGAGATTGCGCCCACAGGAAAGCTGCCAGCACTGAAAGCTGTAGCTGGTTTTCACTGTCCCTTGGAACTGCATTCGCTGCCACACAGACATTCGCGCTCTGCTAAAGCATTGCTTCCTAATGGGGCAACACTCTGTATCTCTCTCTGGCAGAGCCCGGCAGTGAAATTGGAAACGTCCAGAGATTGCGCCCACAGGAAAGCTGCCAGCACTGAAAGCTGTAGCTGGTTTTCACTGTCCCTTGGAACTGCATTCGCTGCCACACAGACATTCGCGCTCTGCTAAAGCATTGCTTCGTAATGGGGAACACTCTGTATCTCTCTCTGGCAGAGCCCGGCAGTGAAATTGGAAACGTCCAGAGATTGCGCCCACAGGAAAGCTGCCAGCACTGAAAGCTGTAGCTGGTTTTCACTGTCCCTTGGAACTGCATTCGCTGCCACACAGACATTCGCGCTCTGCTAAAGCATTACTTCGTAATGGGGCAACACTCTGTATCTCTCTCTGGCAGAGCCCGGCAGTGAAATTGGAAACGTCCAGAGATTGCGCCCACAGGAAAGCTGCCAGCACTGAAAGCTGTAGCTGGTTTTCACTGTCCCTTGGAACTGCATTCGCTGCCACACAGACATTCGCGCTCTGCTAAAGCTTTGCTTCGTAATGGGGCAACACTCTGTATCTCTCTCTGGCAGAGCCCGGCAGTGAAATTGGAAACGTCCAGAGATTGCGCCCACAGGAAAGCTGCCAGCACTGAAAGCTGTAGCTGGTTTTCACTGTCCCTTGGAACTGCATTCGCTGCCACACAGACATTCACGCTCTGCTAAAGCTTTGCTTCGTAATGGGGCAACACTCTGTATCTCTCTCTGGCAGAGCCCGGCAGTGAAATTGGAAACGTCCAGAGATTGCGCCCACAGGAAAGCTGCCAGCACTGAAAGCTCTAGCTGGTTTTCACTGTCCCTTGGAACTGCATTCGCTGCCACACAGACATTCGCGCTCTGCTAAAGCTTTGCTTCGTAATGGGGCAACACTCTGTATCTCTCTCTGGCAGAGCCCGGCAGTGAAATTGGAAACGTCCAGAGATTGCGCCCACAGGAAAGCTGCCAGCACTGAAAGCTGTAGCTGGTTTTCACTGTCCCTTGGAACTGCATTCGCTGCCACACAGACATTCGCGCTCTGCTAAAGCTTTGCTTCGTAATGGGGCAACACTCTGTATCTCTCTCTGGCAGAGCCCGGCAGTGAAATTGGAAACGTCCAGAGATTGCGCCCACAGGAAAGCTGCCAGCACTGAAAGCTGTAGCTGGTTTTCACTGTCCCTTGGAACTGCATTCGCTGCCACACAGACATTCGCGCTCTGCTAAAGCATTGCTTCGTAATGGGGCAACACTCTGTATCTCTCTCTGGCAGAGCCCGGCAGTGAAATTGGAAACGTCCAGAGATTGCGCCCACAGGAAAGCTGCCAGCACTGAAAGCTGTAGCTGGTTTTCACTGTCCCTTGGAACTGCATTCGCTGCCACACAGACATTCGCGCTCTGCTAAAGCTTTGCTTCCTAATGGGGCAACACTCTGTATCTCTCTCTGGCAGAGTCCGGCAGTGAAATTGGAAACGTCCAGAGATTGCGCCCACAGGAAAGCTGCCAGCACTGAAAGCTGTAGCTGGTTTTCACTGTCCCTTGGAACTGCATTCGCTGCCACACAGACATTCGCGCTCTGCTAAAGCTTTGCTTCGTAATGGGGCAACACTCTGTATCTCTCTCTGGCAGAGCCCGGCTCCCAAATTGGAAACGTCCAGAGATTGCGCCCACAGGAAAGCTGCCAGCACTGAAAGCTGTAGCTGGTTTTCACTGTCCCTTGGAACTGCATTCGCTGCCACACAGACATTCGCGCTCTGCTAAAGCATTGCTTCCTAATGGGGCAACACTCTCTATGACTTTCTCCCAGTGCCCGGCAGTGAAATTGGAAACGTCCAGAGATTGCGCCCACAGGAAAGCTGCCAGCACTGAAAGCTGTAGCTGGTTTTCACTGTCCTTTGGAACTGCATTCGCTGCCACACAGACATTCGCGCTCTGCTAAAGCTTTACTTCGTAATGGGGCAACACTCTGTATCTCTCTCTGGCAGAGCCCGGCAGTGAAATTGGAAACGTCCAGAGATTGCGCCCACAGGAAAGCTGCCAGCACTGAAAGCTGTAGCTGGTTTTCACTGTCCCTTGGAACTGCATTCGCTGCCACACAGACATTCGCGCTCTGCTAAAGCATTGCTTCGTAATGGGGCAACACTCTGTATCTCTCTCTGGCAGAGCCCGGCAGTGAAATTGGAAACGTCCAGAGATTGCGCCCACAGGAAAGCTGCCAGCACTGAAAGCTGTAGCTGGTTTTCACTGTCCCTTGGAACTGCATTCGCTGCCACACAGACATTCGCGCTCTGCTAAAGCTTTGCTTCCTAATGGGGCAACACTCTCTATGACTTTCTCCCAGTGCCCGGCAGTGAAATTGGAAACGTCCAGAGATTGCGCCCACAGGAAAGCTGCCAGCACTGAAAGCTGTAGCTGGTTTTCACTGTCCCTTGGAACTGCATTCGCTGCCACACAGACATTCGCGCTCTGCTAAAGCTTTGCTTCGTAATGGGGCAACACTCTGTATCTCTCTCTGGCAGAGCCCGGCTGCCAAATTGGAAACGTCCAGAGATTGCGCCCACAGGATAGCTGCCAGCACTGAAAGCTGTAGCTGGTTTTCACTGTCCCTTGGAACTGCATTCGCTGCCACACAGACATTCGCGCTCTGCTAAAGCATTGCTTCGTAATGGGGCAACACTCTGTATCTCTCTCTGGCAGAGCCCGGCAGTGAAATTGGAAACGTCCAGAGATTGCGCCCACAGGAAAGCTGCCAGCACTGAAAGCTGTAGCTGGTTTTCACTGTCCCTTGGAACTGCATTCGCTGCCACACAGACATTCGCGCTCTGCTAAAGCTTTGCTTCGTAATGGGGCAACACTCTGTATCTCTCTCTGGCAGAGCCCGGCAGTGAAATTGGAAACGTCCAGAGATTGCGCCCACAGGAAAGCTGCCAGCACTGAAAGCTGTAGCTGGTTTTCACTGTCCCTTGGAACTGCATTCGCTGCCACACAGACATTCGCGCTCTGCTAAAGCTTTGCTTCGTAATGGGGCAACACTCTGTATCTCTCTGGCAGAGCCCGGCAGTGAAATTGGAAACGTCCAGAGATTGCGCCCACAGGAAAGCTGCCAGCACTGAAAGCTGTAGCTGGTTTTCACTGTCCCTTGGAACTGCATTCGCTGCCACACAGACATTCGCGCTCTGCTAAAGCTTTGCTTCGTAATGCGGCAACACTCTGTATCTCTCTCTGGCAGAGCCCGGCAGTGAAATTGGAAACGTCCAGAGATTGCGCCCACAGGAAAGCTGCCAGCACTGAAAGCTGTAGCTGGTTTTCACTGTCCCTTGGAACTGCATTCGCTGCCACACAGACATTCGCGCTCTGCTAAAGCTTTGCTTCGTAATGGGGCAACACTCTGTATCTCTCTCTGGCAGAGCCCGGCAGTGAAATTGGAAACGTCCAGAGATTGCGCCCACAGGAAAGCTGCCAGCACTGAAAGCTGTAGCTGGTTTTCACTGTCCCTTGGAACTGCATTCGCTGCCACACAGACATTCGCGCTCTGCTAAAGCTTTGCTTCCTAATGGGGCAACACTCTCTATGACTTTCTCCCAGTGCCCGGCAGTGAAATTGGAAACGTCCAGAGATTGCGCCCACAGGAAAGCTGCCAGCACTGAAAGCTGTAGCTGGTTTTCACTGTCCCTCGGAACTGCATTCGCTGCCACACAGACATTCGCGCTCTGCTAAAGCTTTGCTTCGTAATGGGGCAACACTCTGTATCTCTCTCTGGCAGAGCCCGGCAGTGAAATTGGAAACGTCCAGAGATTGCGCCCACAGGAAAGCTGCCAGCACTGAAAGCTGTAGCTGGTTTTCACTGTCCCTTGGAACTGCATTCGCTGCCACACAGACATTCGCGCTCTGCTAAAGCTTTGCTTCGTAATGGGGCAACACTCTGTATCTCTCTCTGGCAGAGCCCGGCAGTGAAATTGGAAACGTCCAGAGATTGCGCCCACAGGAAAGCTGCCAGCACTGAAAGCTGTAGCTGGTTTTCACTGTCCCTTGGAACTGCATTCGCTGCCACACAGACATTCGCGCTCTGCTAAAGCATTGCTTCGTAATGGGGAACACTCTGTATCTCTCTCTGGCAGAGCCCGGCAGTGAAATTGGAAACGTCCAGAGATTGCGCCCACAGGAAAGCTGCCAGCACTGAAAGCTGTAGCTGGTTTTCACTGTCCCTTGGAACTGCATTCGCTGCCACACAGACATTCGCGCTCTGCTAAAGCTTTGCTTCCTAATGGGGCAACACTCTCTATGACTTTCTCCCAGTGCCCGGCAGTGAAATTGGAAACGTCCAGAGATTGCGCCCACAGGAAAGCTGCCAGCACTGAAAGCTGTAGCTGGTTTTCACTGTCCCTTGGAACTGCATTCGCTGCCACACAGACATTCGCGCTCTGCTAAAGCTTTGCTTCGTAATGGGGCAACACTCTGTATCTCTCTCTGGCAGAGCCCGTCTGCCAAATTGGAAACGTCCAGAGATTGCGCCCACAGGATAGCTGCCAGCACTGAAAGCTGTAGCTGGTTTTCACTGTCCCTTGGAACTGCATTCGCTGCCACACAGACATTCGCGCTCTGCTAAAGCATTGCTTCGTAATGGGGCAACACTCTGTATCTCTCTCTGGCAGAGCCCGGCAGTGAAATTGGAAACGTCCAGAGATTGCGCCCACAGGAAAGCTGCCAGCACTGAAAGCTGTAGCTGGTTTTCACTGTCCCTTGGAACTGCATTCGCTGCCACACAGACATTCGCGCTCTGCTAAAGCTTTGCTTCCTAATGGGGCAACACTCTGTATCTCTCTCTGGCAGAGCCCGGCAGTGAAATTGGAATCGTCCAGAGATTGCGCCCACAGGAAAGCTGCCAGCACTGAAAGCTGTAGCTGGTTTTTACTGTCCCTTGGAACTGCATTCGCTGCCACACAGACATTCGCGCTCTGCTAAAGCTTTGCTTCGTAATGGGGCAACACTCTATATCTCTCTCTGGCAGAGCCCGGCAGTGAAATTGGAAACGTCCAGAGATTGCGCCCACAGGAAAGCTGCCAGCACTGAAAGCTGTAGCTGGTTTTCACTGTCCCTTGGAACTGCATTCGCTGCCACACAGACATTCGCGCTCTGCTAAAGCTTTGCTTCGTAATGCGGCAACACTCTGTATCTCTCTCTGGCAGAGCCCGGCAGTGAAATTGGAAACGTCCAGAGATTGCGCCCACAGGAAAGCTGCCAGCACTGAAAGCTGTAGCTGGTTTTCACTGTCCCTTGGAACTGCATTCGCTGCCACACAGACATTCGCGCTCTGCTAAAGCTTTGCTTCGTAATGGGGCAACACTCTGTATCTCTCTCTGGCAGAGCCCGGCAGTGAAATTGGAAACGTCCAGAGATTGCGCCCACAGGAAAGCTGCCAGCACTGAAAGCTGTAGCTGGTTTTCACTGTCCCTTGGAACTGCATTCGCTGCCACACAGACATTCGCGCTCTGCTAAAGCATTGCTTCCTAATGGGGCAACACTCTCTATGACTTTCTCCCAGTGCCCGGCAGTGAAATTGGAAACGTCCAGAGATTGCGCCCACAGGAAAGCTGCCAGCACTGAAAGCTGTAGCTGGTTTTCACTGTCCCTTGGAACTGCATTCGCTGCCACACAGACATTCGCGCTCTGCTAAAGCTTTGCTTCCTAATGGGGCAACACTCTGTATCTCTCTCTGGCAGAGCCCGGCAGTGAAATTGGAAACGTCCAGAGATTGCGCCCACAGGAAAGCTGCCAGCACTGAAAGCTGTAGCTGGTTTTCACTGTCCCTTGGAACTGCATTCGCTGCCACACAGACATTCGCGCTCTGCTAAAGCTTTGCTTCGTAATGGGGCAACACTCTGTATCTCTCTCTGGCAGAGCCCGGCAGTGAAATTGGAAACGTCCAGAGATTGCGCCCACAGGAAAGCTGCCAGCACTGAAAGCTGTAGCTGGTTTTCACTGTCCCTTGGAACTGCATTCGCTGCCACACAGACATTCGCGCTCTGCTAAAGCATTGCTTCGTAATGGGGCAACACTCTGTATCTCTCTCTGGCAGAGCCCGGCAGTGAAATTGGAAACGTCCAGAGATTGCGCCCACAGGAAAGCTGCCAGCACTGAAAGCTGTAGCTGGTTTTCACTGTCCCTTGGAACTGCATTCGCTGCCACACAGACATTCGCGCTCTGCTAAAGCTTTGCTTCCTAATGGGGCAACACTCTCTATGACTTTCTCCCAGTGCCCGGCAGTGAAATTGGAAACGTCCAGAGATTGCGCCCACAGGAAAGCTGCCAGCACTGAAAGCTGTAGCTGGTTTTCACTGTCCCTTGGAACTGCATTCGCTGCCACACAGACATTCGCGCTCTGCTAAAGCTTTGCTTCGTAATGGGGCAACACTCTGTATCTCTCTCTGGCAGAGCCCGGCTCCCAAATTGGAAACGTCCAGAGATTGCGCCCACAGGAAAGCTGCCAGCACTGAAAGCTGTAGCTGGTTTTCACTGTCCCTTGGAACTGCATTCGCTGCCACACAGACATTCGCGCTCTGCTAAAGCATTGCTTCCTAATGGGGCAACACTCTCTATGACTTTCTCCCAGTGCCCGGCAGTGAAATTGGAAACGTCCAGAGATTGCGCCCACAGGAAAGCTGCCAGCACTGAAAGCTGTAGCTGGTTTTCACTGTCCTTTGGAACTGCATTCGCTGCCACACAGACATTCGCGCTCTGCTAAAGCTTTACTTCGTAATGGGGCAACACTCTGTATCTCTCTCTGGCAGAGCCCGGCAGTGAAATTGGAAACGTCCAGAGATTGCGCCCACAGGAAAGCTGCCAGCACTGAAAGCTGTAGCTGGTTTTCACTGTCCCTTGGAACTGCATTCGCTGCCACACAGACATTCGCGCTCTGCTAAAGCATTGCTTCGTAATGGGGCAACACTCTGTATCTCTCTCTGGCAGAGCCCGGCAGTGAAATTGGAAACGTCCAGAGATTGCGCCCACAGGAAAGCTGCCAGCACTGAAAGCTGTAGCTGGTTTTCACTGTCCCTTGGAACTGCATTCGCTGCCACACAGACATTCGCGCTCTGCTAAAGCTTTGCTTCCTAATGGGGCAACACTCTCTATGACTTTCTCCCAGTGCCCGGCAGTGAAATTGGAAACGTCCAGAGATTGCGCCCACAGGAAAGCTGCCAGCACTGAAAGCTGTAGCTGGTTTTCACTGTCCCTTGGAACTGCATTCGCTGCCACACAGACATTCGCGCTCTGCTAAAGCTTTGCTTCGTAATGGGGCAACACTCTGTATCTCTCTCTGGCAGAGCCCGGCTGCCAAATTGGAAACGTCCAGAGATTGCGCCCACAGGATAGCTGCCAGCACTGAAAGCTGTAGCTGGTTTTCACTGTCCCTTGGAACTGCATTCGCTGCCACACAGACATTCGCGCTCTGCTAAAGCATTGCTTCGTAATGGGGCAACACTCTGTATCTCTCTCTGGCAGAGCCCGGCAGTGAAATTGGAAACGTCCAGAGATTGCGCCCACAGGAAAGCTGCCAGCACTGAAAGCTGTAGCTGGTTTTCACTGTCCCTTGGAACTGCATTCGCTGCCACACAGACATTCGCGCTCTGCTAAAGCTTTGCTTCGTAATGGGGCAACACTCTGTATCTCTCTCTGGCAGAGCCCGGCAGTGAAATTGGAAACGTCCAGAGATTGCGCCCACAGGAAAGCTGCCAGCACTGAAAGCTGTAGCTGGTTTTCACTGTCCCTTGGAACTGCATTCGCTGCCACACAGACATTCGCGCTCTGCTAAAGCTTTGCTTCGTAATGGGGCAACACTCTGTATCTCTCTGGCAGAGCCCGGCAGTGAAATTGGAAACGTCCAGAGATTGCGCCCACAGGAAAGCTGCCAGCACTGAAAGCTGTAGCTGGTTTTCACTGTCCCTTGGAACTGCATTCGCTGCCACACAGACATTCGCGCTCTGCTAAAGCTTTGCTTCGTAATGCGGCAACACTCTGTATCTCTCTCTGGCAGAGCCCGGCAGTGAAATTGGAAACGTCCAGAGATTGCGCCCACAGGAAAGCTGCCAGCACTGAAAGCTGTAGCTGGTTTTCACTGTCCCTTGGAACTGCATTCGCTGCCACACAGACATTCGCGCTCTGCTAAAGCTTTGCTTCGTAATGGGGCAACACTCTGTATCTCTCTCTGGCAGAGCCCGGCAGTGAAATTGGAAACGTCCAGAGATTGCGCCCACAGGAAAGCTGCCAGCACTGAAAGCTGTAGCTGGTTTTCACTGTCCCTTGGAACTGCATTCGCTGCCACACAGACATTCGCGCTCTGCTAAAGCTTTGCTTCCTAATGGGGCAACACTCTCTATGACTTTCTCCCAGTGCCCGGCAGTGAAATTGGAAACGTCCAGAGATTGCGCCCACAGGAAAGCTGCCAGCACTGAAAGCTGTAGCTGGTTTTCACTGTCCCTTGGAACTGCATTCGCTGCCACACAGACATTCGCGCTCTGCTAAAGCTTTGCTTCGTAATGGGGCAACACTCTGTATCTCTCTCTGGCAGAGCCCGGCAGTGAAATTGGAAACGTCCAGAGATTGCGCCCACAGGAAAGCTGCCAGCACTGAAAGCTGTAGCTGGTTTTCACTGTCCCTCGGAACTGCATTCGCTGCCACACAGACATTCGCGCTCTGCTAAAGCTTTGCTTCGTAATGGGGCAACACTCTGTATCTCTCTCTGGCAGAGCCCGGCAGTGAAATTGGAAACGTCCAGAGATTGCGCCCACAGGAAAGCTGCCAGCACTGAAAGCTGTAGCTGGTTTTCACTGTCCCTCGGAACTGCATTCGCTGCCACACAGACATTCGCGCTCTGCTAAAGCTTTGCTTCGTAATGGGGCAACACTCTGTATCTCTCTCTGGCAGAGCCCGGCAGTGAAATTGGAAACGTCCAGAGATTGCGCCCACAGGAAAGCTGCCAGCACTGAAAGCTGTAGCTGGTTTTCACTGTCCCTTGGAACTGCATTCGCTGCCACACAGACATTCGCGCTCTGCTAAAGCATTGCTTCGTAATGGGGAACACTCTGTATCTCTCTCTGGCAGAGCCCGGCAGTGAAATTGGAAACGTCCAGAGATTGCGCCCACAGGAAAGCTGCCAGCACTGAAAGCTGTAGCTGGTTTTCACTGTCCCTTGGAACTGCATTCGCTGCCACACAGACATTCGCGCTCTGCTAAAGCTTTGCTTCCTAATGGGGCAACACTCTCTATGACTTTCTCCCAGTGCCCGGCAGTGAAATTGGAAACGTCCAGAGATTGCGCCCACAGGAAAGCTGCCAGCACTGAAAGCTGTAGCTGGTTTTCACTGTCCCTTGGAACTGCATTCGCTGCCACACAGACATTCGCGCTCTGCTAAAGCTTTGCTTCGTAATGGGGCAACACTCTGTATCTCTCTCTGGCAGAGCCCGTCTGCCAAATTGGAAACGTCCAGAGATTGCGCCCACAGGATAGCTGCCAGCACTGAAAGCTGTAGCTGGTTTTCACTGTCCCTTGGAACTGCATTCGCTGCCACACAGACATTCGCGCTCTGCTAAAGCATTGCTTCGTAATGGGGCAACACTCTGTATCTCTCTCTGGCAGAGCCCGGCAGTGAAATTGGAAACGTCCAGAGATTGCGCCCACAGGAAAGCTGCCAGCACTGAAAGCTGTAGCTGGTTTTCACTGTCCCTTGGAACTGCATTCGCTGCCACACAGACATTCGCGCTCTGCTAAAGCTTTGCTTCGTAATGGGGCAACACTCTGTATCTCTCTCTGGCAGAGCCCGGCAGTGAAATTGGAAACGTCCAGAGATTGCGCCCACAGGAAAGCTGCCAGCACTGAAAGCTGTAGCTGGTTTTTACTGTCCCTTGGAACTGCATTCGCTGCCACACAGACATTCGCGCTCTGCTAAAGCTTTGCTTCGTAATGGGGCAACACTCTATATCTCTCTCTGGCAGAGCCCGGCAGTGAAATTGGAAACGTCCAGAGATTGCGCCCACAGGAAAGCTGCCAGCACTGAAAGCTGTAGCTGGTTTTCACTGTCCCTTGGAACTGCATTCGCTGCCACACAGACATTCGCGCTCTGCTAAAGCTTTGCTTCGTAATGCGGCAACACTCTGTATCTCTCTCTGGCAGAGCCCGGCAGTGAAATTGGAAACGTCCAGAGATTGCGCCCACAGGAAAGCTGCCAGCACTGAAAGCTGTAGCTGGTTTTCACTGTCCCTTGGAACTGCATTCGCTGCCACACAGACATTCGCGCTCTGCTAAAGCTTTGCTTCGTAATGGGGCAACACTCTGTATCTCTCTCTGGCAGAGCCCGGCAGTGAAATTGGAAACGTCCAGAGATTGCGCCCACAGGAAAGCTGCCAGCACTGAAAGCTGTAGCTGGTTTTCACTGTCCCTTGGAACTGCATTCGCTGCCACACAGACATTCGCGCTCTGCTAAAGCATTGCTTCCTAATGGGGCAACATTCTCTATGACTTTCTCCCAGTGCCCGGCAGTGAAATTGGAAACGTCCAGAGATTGCGCCCACAGGAAAGCTGCCAGCACTGAAAGCTGTAGCTGGTTTTCACTGTCCCTTGGAACTGCATTCGCTGCCACACAGACATTCGCGCTCTGCTAAAGCTTTGCTTCCTAATGGGGCAACACTCTGTATCTCTCTCTGGCAGAGCCCGGCAGTGAAATTGGAAACGTCCAGAGATTGCGCCCACAGGAAAGCTGCCAGCACTGAAAGCTGTAGCTGGTTTTCACTGTCCCTTGGAACTGCATTCGCTGCCACACAGACATTCGCGCTCTGCTAAAGCTTTGCTTCGTAATGGGGCAACACTCTGTATCTCTCTCTGGCAGAGCCCGGCAGTGAAATTGGAAACGTCCAGAGATTGCGCCCACGGGAAAGCTGCCAGCACTGAAAGCTGTAGCTGGTTTTCACTGTCCCTTGGAACTGCATTCGCTGCCACACAGACATTCGCGCTCTGCTAAAGCTTTGCTTCCTAATGGGGCAACACTCTCTATGACTTTCTCCCAGTGCCCGGCAGTGAAATTGGAAACGTCCAGAGATTGCGCCCACAGGAAAGCTGCCAGCACTGAAAGCTGTAGCTGGTTTTCACTGTCCCTTGGAACTGCATTCGCTGCCACACAGACATTCGCGCTCTGCTAAAGCTTTGCTTCGTAATGGGGCAACACTCTGTATCTCTCTCTGGCAGAGCCCGGCAGTGAAATTGGAAACGTCCAGAGATTGCGCCCACAGGAAAGCTGCCAGCACTGAAAGCTGTAGCTGGTTTTCACTGTCCCTCGGAACTGCATTCGCTGCCACACAGACATTCGCGCTCTGCTAAAGCTTTGCTTCGTAATGGGGCAACACTCTGTATCTCTCTCTGGCAGAGCCCGGCAGTGAAATTGGAAACGTCCAGAGATTGCGCCCACAGGAAAGCTGCCAGCACTGAAAGCTGTAGCTGGTTTTCACTGTCCCTCGGAACTGCATTCGCTGCCACACAGACATTCGCGCTCTGCTAAAGCTTTGCTTCGTAATGGGGCAACACTCTGTATCTCTCTCTGGCAGAGCCCGGCAGTGAAATTGGAAACGTCCAGAGATTGCGCCCACAGGAAAGCTGCCAGCACTGAAAGCTGTAGCTGGTTTTCACTGTCCCTTGGAACTGCATTCGCTGCCACACAGACATTCGCGCTCTGCTAAAGCATTGCTTCGTAATGGGGAACACTCTGTATCTCTCTCTGGCAGAGCCCGGCAGTGAAATTGGAAACGTCCAGAGATTGCGCCCACAGGAAAGCTGCCAGCACTGAAAGCTGTAGCTGGTTTTCACTGTCCCTTGGAACTGCATTCGCTGCCACACAGACATTCGCGCTCTGCTAAAGCTTTGCTTCCTCATGGGGCAACACTCGCTATGACTTTCTCCCAGTGCCCGGCAGTGAAATTGGAAACGTCCAGAGATTGCGCCCACAGGAAAGCTGCCAGCACTGAAAGCTGTAGCTGGTTTTCACTGTCCCTTGGAACTGCATTCGCTGCCACACAGACATTCGCGCTCTGCTAAAGCTTTGCTTCGTAATGGGGCAACACTCTGTATCTCTCTCTGGCAGAGCCCGGCAGTGAAATTGGAAACGTCCAGAGATTGCGCCCACAGGAAAGCTGCCAGCACTGAAAGCTGTAGCTGGTTTTCACTGTCCCTTGGAACTGCATTCGCTGCCACACAGACATTCGCGCTCTGCTAAAGCATTGCTTCGTAATGGGGCAACACTCTGTATCTCTCTCTGGCAGAGCCCGGCAGTGAAATTGGAAACGTCCAGAGATTGCGCCCACAGGAAAGCTGCCAGCACTGAAAGCTGTAGCTGGTTTTCACTGTCCCTTGGAACTGCATTCGCTGCCACACAGACATTCGCGCTCTGCTAAAGCTTTGCTTCCTAATGGGGCAACACTCTCTATGACTTTCTCCCAGTGCCCGGCAGTGAAATTGGAAACGTCCAGAGATTGCGCCCACAGGAAAGCTGCCAGCACTGAAAGCTGTAGCTGGTTTTCACTGTCCCTTGGAACTGCATTCGCTGCCACACAGACATTCGCGCTCTGCTAAAGCTTTGCTTCGTAATGGGGCAACACTCTGTATCTCTCTCTGGCAGAGCCCGGCTGCCAAATTGGAAACGTCCAGAGATTGCGCCCACAGGATAGCTGCCAGCACTGAAAGCTGTAGCTGGTTTTCACTGTCCCTTGGAACTGCATTCGCTGCCACACAGACATTCGCGCTCTGCTAAAGCATTGCTTCGTAATGGGGCAACACTCTGTATCTCTCTCTGGCAGAGCCCGGCAGTGAAATTGGAAACGTCCAGAGATTGCGCCCACAGGAAAGCTGCCAGCACTGAAAGCTGTAGCTGGTTTTCACTGTCCCTTGGAACTGCATTCGCTGCCACACAGACATTCGCGCTCTGCTAAAGCTTTGCTTCGTAATGGGGCAACACTCTGTATCTCTCTCTGGCAGAGCCCGGCAGTGAAATTGGAAACGTCCAGAGATTGCGCCCACAGGAAAGCTGCCAGCACTGAAAGCTGTAGCTGGTTTTCACTGTCCCTTGGAACTGCATTCGCTGCCACACAGACATTCGCGCTCTGCTAAAGCTTTGCTTCGTAATGGGGCAACACTCTGTATCTCTCTGGCAGAGCCCGGCAGTGAAATTGGAAACGTCCAGAGATTGCGCCCACAGGAAAGCTGCCAGCACTGAAAGCTGTAGCTGGTTTTCACTGTCCCTTGGAACTGCATTCGCTGCCACACAGACATTCGCGCTCTGCTAAAGCTTTGCTTCGTAATGCGGCAACACTCTGTATCTCTCTCTGGCAGAGCCCGGCAGTGAAATTGGAAACGTCCAGAGATTGCGCCCACAGGAAAGCTGCCAGCACTGAAAGCTGTAGCTGGTTTTCACTGTCCCTTGGAACTGCATTCGCTGCCACACAGACATTCGCGCTCTGCTAAAGCTTTGCTTCGTAATGGGGCAACACTCTGTATCTCTCTCTGGCAGAGCCCGGCAGTGAAATTGGAAACGTCCAGAGATTGCGCCCACAGGAAAGCTGCCAGCACTGAAAGCTGTAGCTGGTTTTCACTGTCCCTTGGAACTGCATTCGCTGCCACACAGACATTCGCGCTCTGCTAAAGCTTTGCTTCCTAATGGGGCAACACTCTCTATGACTTTCTCCCAGTGCCCGGCAGTGAAATTGGAAACGTCCAGAGATTGCGCCCACAGGAAAGCTGCCAGCACTGAAAGCTGTAGCTGGTTTTCACTGTCCCTTGGAACTGCATTCGCTGCCACACAGACATTCGCGCTCTGCTAAAGCTTTGCTTCGTAATGGGGCAACACTCTGTATCTCTCTCTGGCAGAGCCCGGCAGTGAAATTGGAAACGTCCAGAGATTGCGCCCACAGGAAAGCTGCCAGCACTGAAAGCTGTAGCTGGTTTTCACTGTCCCTCGGAACTGCATTCGCTGCCACACAGACATTCGCGCTCTGCTAAAGCTTTGCTTCGTAATGGGGCAACACTCTGTATCTCTCTCTGGCAGAGCCCGGCAGTGAAATTGGAAACGTCCAGAGATTGCGCCCACAGGAAAGCTGCCAGCACTGAAAGCTGTAGCTGGTTTTCACTGTCCCTCGGAACTGCATTCGCTGCCACACAGACATTCGCGCTCTGCTAAAGCTTTGCTTCGTAATGGGGCAACACTCTGTATCTCTCTCTGGCAGAGCCCGGCAGTGAAATTGGAAACGTCCAGAGATTGCGCCCACAGGAAAGCTGCCAGCACTGAAAGCTGTAGCTGGTTTTCACTGTCCCTTGGAACTGCATTCGCTGCCACACAGACATTCGCGCTCTGCTAAAGCATTGCTTCGTAATGGGGAACACTCTGTATCTCTCTCTGGCAGAGCCCGGCAGTGAAATTGGAAACGTCCAGAGATTGCGCCCACAGGAAAGCTGCCAGCACTGAAAGCTGTAGCTGGTTTTCACTGTCCCTTGGAACTGCATTCGCTGCCACACAGACATTCGCGCTCTGCTAAAGCTTTGCTTCCTAATGGGGCAACACTCTCTATGACTTTCTCCCAGTGCCCGGCAGTGAAATTGGAAACGTCCAGAGATTGCGCCCACAGGAAAGCTGCCAGCACTGAAAGCTGTAGCTGGTTTTCACTGTCCCTTGGAACTGCATTCGCTGCCACACAGACATTCGCGCTCTGCTAAAGCTTTGCTTCGTAATGGGGCAACACTCTGTATCTCTCTCTGGCAGAGCCCGTCTGCCAAATTGGAAACGTCCAGAGATTGCGCCCACAGGAAAGCTGCCAGCACTGAAAGCTGTAGCTGGTTTTCACTGTCCCTTGGAACTGCATTCGCTGCCACACAGACATTCGCGCTCTGCTAAAGCTTTGCTTCGTAATGGGGCAACACTCTGTATCTCTCTCTGGCAGAGCCCGGCAGTGAAATTGGAAACGTCCAGAGATTGCGCCCACAGGAAAGCTGCCAGCACTGAAAGCTGTAGCTGGTTTTTACTGTCCCTTGGAACTGCATTCGCTGCCACACAGACATTCGCGCTCTGCTAAAGCTTTGCTTCGTAATGGGGCAACACTCTATATCTCTCTCTGGCAGAGCCCGGCAGTGAAATTGGAAACGTCCAGAGATTGCGCCCACAGGAAAGCTGCCAGCACTGAAAGCTGTAGCTGGTTTTCACTGTCCCTTGGAACTGCATTCGCTGCCACACAGACATTCGCGCTCTGCTAAAGCTTTGCTTCGTAATGCGGCAACACTCTGTATCTCTCTCTGGCAGAGCCCGGCAGTGAAATTGGAAACGTCCAGAGATTGCGCCCACAGGAAAGCTGCCAGCACTGAAAGCTGTAGCTGGTTTTCACTGTCCCTTGGAACTGCATTCGCTGCCACACAGACATTCGCGCTCTGCTAAAGCTTTGCTTCGTAATGGGGCAACACTCTGTATCTCTCTCTGGCAGAGCCCGGCAGTGAAATTGGAAACGTCCAGAGATTGCGCCCACAGGAAAGCTGCCAGCACTGAAAGCTGTAGCTGGTTTTCACTGTCCCTTGGAACTGCATTCGCTGCCACACAGACATTCGCGCTCTGCTAAAGCATTGCTTCCTAATGGGGCAACATTCTCTATGACTTTCTCCCAGTGCCCGGCAGTGAAATTGGAAACGTCCAGAGATTGCGCCCACAGGAAAGCTGCCAGCACTGAAAGCTGTAGCTGGTTTTCACTGTCCCTTGGAACTGCATTCGCTGCCACACAGACATTCGCGCTCTGCTAAAGCTTTGCTTCCTAATGGGGCAACACTCTGTATCTCTCTCTGGCAGAGCCCGGCAGTGAAATTGGAAACGTCCAGAGATTGCGCCCACAGGAAAGCTGCCAGCACTGAAAGCTGTAGCTGGTTTTCACTGTCCCTTGGAACTGCATTCGCTGCCACACAGACATTCGCGCTCTGCTAAAGCTTTGCTTCGTAATGGGGCAACACTCTGTATCTCTCTCTGGCAGAGCCCGGCAGTGAAATTGGAAACGTCCAGAGATTGCGCCCACGGGAAAGCTGCCAGCACTGAAAGCTGTAGCTGGTTTTCACTGTCCCTTGGAACTGCATTCGCTGCCACACAGACATTCGCGCTCTGCTAAAGCTTTGCTTCCTAATGGGGCAACACTCTCTATGACTTTCTCCCAGTGCCCGGCAGTGAAATTGGAAACGTCCAGAGATTGCGCCCACAGGAAAGCTGCCAGCACTGAAAGCTGTAGCTGGTTTTCACTGTCCCTTGGAACTGCATTCGCTGCCACACAGACATTCGCGCTCTGCTAAAGCTTTGCTTCGTAATGGGGCAACACTCTGTATCTCTCTCTGGCAGAGCCCGGCAGTGAAATTGGAAACGTCCAGAGATTGCGCCCACAGGAAAGCTGCCAGCACTGAAAGCTGTAGCTGGTTTTCACTGTCCCTCGGAACTGCATTCGCTGCCACACAGACATTCGCGCTCTGCTAAAGCTTTGCTTCGTAATGGGGCAACACTCTGTATCTCTCTCTGGCAGAGCCCGGCAGTGAAATTGGAAACGTCCAGAGATTGCGCCCACAGGAAAGCTGCCAGCACTGAAAGCTGTAGCTGGTTTTCACTGTCCCTCGGAACTGCATTCGCTGCCACACAGACATTCGCGCTCTGCTAAAGCTTTGCTTCGTAATGGGGCAACACTCTGTATCTCTCTCTGGCAGAGCCCGGCAGTGAAATTGGAAACGTCCAGAGATTGCGCCCACAGGAAAGCTGCCAGCACTGAAAGCTGTAGCTGGTTTTCACTGTCCCTTGGAACTGCATTCGCTGCCACACAGACATTCGCGCTCTGCTAAAGCATTGCTTCGTAATGGGGAACACTCTGTATCTCTCTCTGGCAGAGCCCGGCAGTGAAATTGGAAACGTCCAGAGATTGCGCCCACAGGAAAGCTGCCAGCACTGAAAGCTGTAGCTGGTTTTCACTGTCCCTTGGAACTGCATTCGCTGCCACACAGACATTCGCGCTCTGCTAAAGCTTTGCTTCCTCATGGGGCAACACTCGCTATGACTTTCTCCCAGTGCCCGGCAGTGAAATTGGAAACGTCCAGAGATTGCGCCCACAGGAAAGCTGCCAGCACTGAAAGCTGTAGCTGGTTTTCACTGTCCCTTGGAACTGCATTCGCTGCCACACAGACATTCGCGCTCTGCTAAAGCTTTGCTTCGTAATGGGGCAACACTCTGTATCTCTCTCTGGCAGAGCCCGGCAGTGAAATTGGAAACGTCCAGAGATTGCGCCCACAGGAAAGCTGCCAGCACTGAAAGCTGTAGCTGGTTTTCACTGTCCCTTGGAACTGCATTCGCTGCCACACAGACATTCGCGCTCTGCTAAAGCATTGCTTCGTAATGGGGCAACACTCTGTATCTCTCTCTGGCAGAGCCCGGCAGTGAAATTGGAAACGTCCAGAGATTGCGCCCACAGGAAAGCTGCCAGCACTGAAAGCTCTAGCTGGTTTTCACTGTCCCTCGGAACTGCATTCGCTGCCACACAGACATTCGCGCTCTGCTAAAGCTTTGCTTCGTAATGGGGCAACACTCTGTATCTCTCTCTGGCAGAGCCCGGCAGTGAAATTGGAAACGTCCAGAGATTGCGCCCACAGGAAAGCTGCCAGCACTGAAAGCTGTAGCTGGTTTTCACTGTCCCTTGGAACTGCATTCGCTGCCACACAGACATTCGCGCTCTGCTAAAGCATTGCTTCCTAATGGGGCAACATTCTCTATGACTTTCTCCCAGTGCCCGGCAGTGAAATTGGAAACGTCCAGAGATTGCGCCCACAGGAAAGCTGCCAGCACTGAAAGCTGTAGCTGGTTTTCACTGTCCCTTGGAACTGCATTCGCTGCCACACAGACATTCGCGCTCTGCTAAAGCTTTGCTTCCTAATGGGGCAACACTCTGTATCTCTCTCTGGCAGAGCCCGGCAGTGAAATTGGAAACGTCCAGAGATTGCGCCCACAGGAAAGCTGCCAGCACTGAAAGCTGTAGCTGGTTTTCACTGTCCCTTGGAACTGCATTCGCTGCCACACAGACATTCGCGCTCTGCTAAAGCTTTGCTTCGTAATGGGGCAACACTCTGTATCTCTCTCTGGCAGAGCCCGGCAGTGAAATTGGAAACGTCCAGAGATTGCGCCCACGGGAAAGCTGCCAGCACTGAAAGCTGTAGCTGGTTTTCACTGTCCCTTGGAACTGCATTCGCTGCCACACAGACATTCGCGCTCTGCTAAAGCTTTGCTTCCTAATGGGGCAACACTCTCTATGACTTTCTCCCAGTGCCCGGCAGTGAAATTGGAAACGTCCAGAGATTGCGCCCACAGGAAAGCTGCCAGCACTGAAAGCTGTAGCTGGTTTTCACTGTCCCTTGGAACTGCATTCGCTGCCACACAGACATTCGCGCTCTGCTAAAGCTTTGCTTCGTAATGGGGCAACACTCTGTATCTCTCTCTGGCAGAGCCCGGCAGTGAAATTGGAAACGTCCAGAGATTGCGCCCACAGGAAAGCTGCCAGCACTGAAAGCTGTAGCTGGTTTTCACTGTCCCTCGGAACTGCATTCGCTGCCACACAGACATTCGCGCTCTGCTAAAGCTTTGCTTCGTAATGGGGCAACACTCTGTATCTCTCTCTGGCAGAGCCCGGCAGTGAAATTGGAAACGTCCAGAGATTGCGCCCACAGGAAAGCTGCCAGCACTGAAAGCTGTAGCTGGTTTTCACTGTCCCTCGGAACTGCATTCGCTGCCACACAGACATTCGCGCTCTGCTAAAGCTTTGCTTCGTAATGGGGCAACACTCTGTATCTCTCTCTGGCAGAGCCCGGCAGTGAAATTGGAAACGTCCAGAGATTGCGCCCACAGGAAAGCTGCCAGCACTGAAAGCTGTAGCTGGTTTTCACTGTCCCTTGGAACTGCATTCGCTGCCACACAGACATTCGCGCTCTGCTAAAGCATTGCTTCGTAATGGGGAACACTCTGTATCTCTCTCTGGCAGAGCCCGGCAGTGAAATTGGAAACGTCCAGAGATTGCGCCCACAGGAAAGCTGCCAGCACTGAAAGCTGTAGCTGGTTTTCACTGTCCCTTGGAACTGCATTCGCTGCCACACAGACATTCGCGCTCTGCTAAAGCTTTGCTTCCTCATGGGGCAACACTCGCTATGACTTTCTCCCAGTGCCCGGCAGTGAAATTGGAAACGTCCAGAGATTGCGCCCACAGGAAAGCTGCCAGCACTGAAAGCTGTAGCTGGTTTTCACTGTCCCTTGGAACTGCATTCGCTGCCACACAGACATTCGCGCTCTGCTAAAGCTTTGCTTCGTAATGGGGCAACACTCTGTATCTCTCTCTGGCAGAGCCCGGCAGTGAAATTGGAAACGTCCAGAGATTGCGCCCACAGGAAAGCTGCCAGCACTGAAAGCTGTAGCTGGTTTTCACTGTCCCTTGGAACTGCATTCGCTGCCACACAGACATTCGCGCTCTGCTAAAGCATTGCTTCGTAATGGGGCAACACTCTGTATCTCTCTCTGGCAGAGCCCGGCAGTGAAATTGGAAACGTCCAGAGATTGCGCCCACAGGAAAGCTGCCAGCACTGAAAGCTGTAGCTGGTTTTCACTGTCCCTTGGAACTGCATTCGCTGCCACACAGACATTAGCGCTCTGCTAAAGCTTTGCTTCCTAATGGGGCAACACTCTCTATGACTTTCTCCCAGTGCCCGGCAGTGAAATTGGAAACGTCCAGAGATTGCGCCCACAGGAAAGCTGCCAGCACTGAAAGCTGTAGCTGGTTTTCACTGTCCCTTGGAACTGCATTCGCTGCCACACAGACATTCGCGCTCTGCTAAAGCTTTGCTTCGTAATGGGGCAACACTCTGTATCTCTCTCTGGCAGAGCCCGTCTGCCAAATTGGAAACGTCCAGAGATTGCGCCCACAGGATAGCTGCCAGCACTGAAAGCTGTAGCTGGTTTTCACTGTCCCTTGGAACTGCATTCGCTGCCACACAGACATTCGCGCTCTGCTAAAGCATTGCTTCGTAATGGGGCAACACTCTGTATCTCTCTCTGGCAGAGCCCGGCAGTGAAATTGGAAACGTCCAGAGATTGCGCCCACAGGAAAGCTGCCAGCACTGAAAGCTGTAGCTGGTTTTCACTGTCCCTTGGAACTGCATTCGCTGCCACACAGACATTCGCGCTCTGCTAAAGCTTTGCTTCGTAATGGGGCAACACTCTGTATCTCTCTGGCAGAGCCCGGCAGTGAAATTGGAAACGTCCAGAGATTGCGCCCACAGGAAAGCTGCCAGCACTGAAAGCTGTAGCTGGTTTTCACTGTCCCTTGGAACTGCATTCGCTGCCACACAGACATTCGCGCTCTGCTAAAGCTTTGCTTCGTAATGGGGCAACACTCTGTATCTCTCTCTGGCAGAGCCCGTCTGCCAAATTGGAAACGTCCAGAGATTGCGCCCACAGGATAGCTGCCAGCACTGAAAGCTGTAGCTGGTTTTCACTGTCCCTTGGAACTGCATTCGCTGCCACACAGACATTCGCGCTCTGCTAAAGCTTTGCTTCGTAATGGGGCAACACTCTGTATCTCTCTCTGGCAGAGTCCGGCAGTGAAATTGGAAACGTCCAGAGATTGCGCCCACAGGAAAGCTGCCAGCACTGAAAGCTGTAGCTGGTTTTCACTGTCCCTTGGAACTGCATTCGCTGCCACACAGACATTCGCGCTCTGCTAAAGCTTTGCTTCGTAATGGGGCAACACTCTGTATCTCTCTCTGGCAGAGCCCGGCTCCCAAATTGGAAACGTCCAGAGATTGCGCCCACAGGAAAGCTGCCAGCACTGAAAGCTGTAGCTGGTTTTCACTGTCCCTTGGAACTGCATTCGCTGCCACACAGACATTCGCGCTCTGCTAAAGCATTGCTTCCTAATGGGGCAACACTCTCTATGACTTTCTCCCTGTGCCCGGCAGTGAAATTGGAAACGTCCAGAGATTGCGCCCACAGGAAAGCTGCCAGCACTGAAAGCTGTAGCTGGTTTTCACTGTCCTTTGGAACTGCATTCGCTGCCACACAGACATTCGCGCTCTGCTAAAGCTTTACTTCGTAATGGGGCAACACTCTGTATCTCTCTCTGGCAGAGCCCGGCAGTGAAATTGGAAACGTCCAGAGATTGCGCCCACAGGAAAGCTGCCAGCACTGAAAGCTGTAGCTGGTTTTCACTGTCCCTTGGAACTGCATTCGCTGCCACACAGACATTCGCGCTCTGCTAAAGCATTGCTTCGTAATGGGGCAACACTCTGTATCTCTCTCTGGCAGAGCCCGGCAGTGAAATTGGAAACGTCCAGAGATTGCGCCCACAGGAAAGCTGCCAGCACTGAAAGCTGTAGCTGGTTTTCACTGTCCCTTGGAACTGCATTCGCTGCCACACAGACATTCGCGCTCTGCTAAAGCTTTGCTTCCTAATGGGGCAACACTCTCTATGACTTTCTCCCAGTGCCCGGCAGTGAAATTGGAAACGTCCAGAGATTGCGCCCACAGGAAAGCTGCCAGCACTGAAAGCTGTAGCTGGTTTTCACTGTCCCTTGGAACTGCATTCGCTGCCACACAGACATTCGCGCTCTGCTAAAGCTTTGCTTCGTAATGGGGCAACACTCTGTATCTCTCTCTGGCAGAGCCCGGCTGCCAAATTGGAAACGTCCAGAGATTGCGCCCACAGGATAGCTGCCAGCACTGAAAGCTGTAGCTGGTTTTCACTGTCCCTTGGAACTGCATTCGCTGCCACACAGACATTCGCGCTCTGCTAAAGCATTGCTTCGTAATGGGGCAACACTCTGTATCTCTCTCTGGCAGAGCCCGGCAGTGAAATTGGAAACGTCCAGAGATTGCGCCCACAGGAAAGCTGCCAGCACTGAAAGCTGTAGCTGGTTTTCACTGTCCCTTGGAACTGCATTCGCTGCCACACAGACATTCGCGCTCTGCTAAAGCTTTGCTTCGTAATGGGGCAACACTCTGTATCTCTCTCTGGCAGAGCCCGGCAGTGAAATTGGAAACGTCCAGAGATTGCGCCCACAGGAAAGCTGCCAGCACTGAAAGCTGTAGCTGGTTTTCACTGTCCCTTGGAACTGCATTCGCTGCCACACAGACATTCGCGCTCTGCTAAAGCTTTGCTTCGTAATGGGGCAACACTCTGTATCTCTCTGGCAGAGCCCGGCAGTGAAATTGGAAACGTCCAGAGATTGCGCCCACAGGAAAGCTGCCAGCACTGAAAGCTGTAGCTGGTTTTCACTGTCCCTTGGAACTGCATTCGCTGCCACACAGACATTCGCGCTCTGCTAAAGCTTTGCTTCGTAATGCGGCAACACTCTGTATCTCTCTCTGGCAGAGCCCGGCAGTGAAATTGGAAACGTCCAGAGATTGCGCCCACAGGAAAGCTGCCAGCACTGAAAGCTGTAGCTGGTTTTCACTGTCCCTTGGAACTGCATTCGCTGCCACACAGACATTCGCGCTCTGCTAAAGCTTTGCTTCGTAATGGGGCAACACTCTGTATCTCTCTCTGGCAGAGCCCGGCAGTGAAATTGGAAACGTCCAGAGATTGCGCCCACAGGAAAGCTGCCAGCACTGAAAGCTGTAGCTGGTTTTCACTGTCCCTTGGAACTGCATTCGCTGCCACACAGACATTCGCGCTCTGCTAAAGCTTTGCTTCCTAATGGGGCAACACTCTCTATGACTTTCTCCCAGTGCCCGGCAGTGAAATTGGAAACGTCCAGAGATTGCGCCCACAGGAAAGCTGCCAGCACTGAAAGCTGTAGCT
The DNA here is from genome assembly GCF_035582795.1 of Mycteria americana. Taxonomy (NCBI): domain Eukaryota; kingdom Metazoa; phylum Chordata; class Aves; order Ciconiiformes; family Ciconiidae; genus Mycteria; species Mycteria americana. Next base: position 309,933 of record NW_027445645.1, read on the forward strand.
GGTTTTCACTGTCCCTTGGAACTGCATTCGCTGCCACACAGACATTCGCGCTCTGCTAAAGCTTTGCTTCGTAATGGGGCAACACTCTGTATCTCTCTCTGGCAGAGCCCGGCAGTGAAATTGGAAACGTCCAGAGATTGCGCCCACAGGAAAGCTGCCAGCACTGAAAGCTGTAGCTGGTTTTCACTGTCCCTTGGAACTGCATTCGCTGCCACACAGACATTCGCGCTCTGCTAAAGCTTTGCTTCGTAATGGGGCAACACTCTGTATCTCTCTCTGGCAGAGCCCGGCAGTGAAATTGGAAACGTCCAGAGATTGCGCCCACAGGAAAGCTGCCAGCACTGAAAGCTGTAGCTGGTTTTCACTGTCCCTCGGAACTGCATTCGCTGCCACACAGACATTCGCGCTCTGCTAAAGCTTTGCTTCGTAATGGGGCAACACTCTGTATCTCTCTCTGGCAGAGCCCGGCAGTGAAATTGGAAACGTCCAGAGATTGCGCCCACAGGAAAGCTGCCAGCACTGAAAGCTGTAGCTGGTTTTCACTGTCCCTTGGAACTGCATTCGCTGCCACACAGACATTCGCGCTCTGCTAAAGCTTTGCTTCGTAATGGGGCAACACTCTGTATCTCTCTCTGGCAGAGCCCGGCAGTGAAATTGGAAACGTCCAGAGATTGCGCCCACAGGAAAGCTGCCAGCACTGAAAGCTGTAGCTGGTTTTCACTGTCCCTTGGAACTGCATTCGCTGCCACACAGACATTCGCGCTCTGCTAAAGCATTGCTTCGTAATGGGGAACACTCTGTATCTCTCTCTGGCAGAGCCCGGCAGTGAAATTGGAAACGTCCAGAGATTGCGCCCACAGGAAAGCTGCCAGCACTGAAAGCTGTAGCTGGTTTTCACTGTCCCTTGGAACTGCATTCGCTGCCACACAGACATTCGCGCTCTGCTAAAGCTTTGCTTCGTAATGGGGCAACACTCTGTATCTCTCTCTGGCAGAGCCCGTCTGCCAAATTGGAAACGTCCAGAGATTGCGCCCACAGGATAGCTGCCAGCACTGAAAGCTGTAGCTGGTTTTCACTGTCCCTTGGAACTGCATTCGCTGCCACACAGACATTCGCGCTCTGCTAAAGCATTGCTTCGTAATGGGGCAACACTCTGTATCTCTCTCTGGCAGAGCCCGGCAGTGAAATTGGAAACGTCCAGAGATTGCGCCCACAGGAAAGCTGCCAGCACTGAAAGCTGTAGCTGGTTTTCACTGTCCCTTGGAACTGCATTCGCTGCCACACAGACATTCGCGCTCTGCTAAAGCTTTGCTTCGTAATGGGGCAACACTCTGTATCTCTCTCTGGCAGAGCCCGGCAGTGAAATTGGAAACGTCCAGAGATTGCGCCCACAGGAAAGCTGCCAGCACTGAAAGCTGTAGCTGGTTTTTACTGTCCCTTGGAACTGCATTCGCTGCCACACAGACATTCGCGCTCTGCTAAAGCTTTGCTTCGTAATGGGGCAACACTCTATATCTCTCTCTGGCAGAGCCCGGCAGTGAAATTGGAAACGTCCAGAGATTGCGCCCACAGGAAAGCTGCCAGCACTGAAAGCTGTAGCTGGTTTTCACTGTCCCTTGGAACTGCATTCGCTGCCACACAGACATTCGCGCTCTGCTAAAGCTTTGCTTCCTAATGCGGCAACACTCTGTATCTCTCTCTGGCAGAGCCCGGCAGTGAAATTGGAAACGTCCAGAGATTGCGCCCACAGGAAAGCTGCCAGCACTGAAAGCTGTAGCTGGTTTTCACTGTCCCTTGGAACTGCATTCGCTGCCACACAGACATTCGCGCTCTGCTAAAGCTTTGCTTCGTAATGGGGCAACACTCTGTATCTCTCTCTGGCAGAGCCCGGCAGTGAAATTGGAAACGTCCAGAGATTGCGCCCACAGGAAAGCTGCCAGCACTGAAAGCTGTAGCTGGTTTTCACTGTCCCTTGGAACTGCATTCGCTGCCACACAGACATTCGCGCTCTGCTAAAGCATTGCTTCCTAATGGGGCAACACTCTCTATGACTTTCTCCCAGTGCCCGGCAGTGAAATTGGGAACGTCCAGAGATTGCGCCCACAGGAAAGCTGCCAGCACTGAAAGCTGTAGCTGGTTTTCACTGTCCCTTGGAACTGCATTCGCTGCCACACAGACATTCGCGCTCTGCTAAAGCTTTGCTTCCTAATGGGGCAACACTCTGTATCTCTCTCTGGCAGAGCCCGGCAGTGAAATTGGAAACATCCAGAGATTGCGCCCACAGGAAAGCTGCCAGCACTGAAAGCTGTAGCTGGTTTTCACTGTCCCTTGGAACTGCATTCGCTGCCACACAGACATTCGCGCTCTGCTAAAGCTTTGCTTCGTAATGGGGCAACACTCTGTATCTCTCTCTGGCAGAGCCCGGCAGTGAAATTGGAAACGTCCAGAGATTGCGCCCACGGGAAAGCTGCCAGCACTGAAAGCTGTAGCTGGTTTTCACTGTCCCTTGGAACTGCATTCGCTGCCACACAGACATTCGCGCTCTGCTAAAGCTTTGCTTCCTAATGGGGCAACACTCTCTATGACTTTCTCCCAGTGCCCGGCAGTGAAATTGGAAACGTCCAGAGATTGCGCCCACAGGAAAGCTGCCAGCACTGAAAGCTGTAGCTGGTTTTCACTGTCCCTTGGAACTGCATTCGCTGCCACACAGACATTCGCGCTCTGCTAAAGCTTTGCTTCGTAATGGGGCAACACTCTGTATCTCTCTCTGGCAGAGCCCGGCAGTGAAATTGGAAACGTCCAGAGATTGCGCCCACAGGAAAGCTGCCAGCACTGAAAGCTGTAGCTGGTTTTCACTGTCCCTTGGAACTGCATTCGCTGCCACACAGACATTCGCGCTCTGCTAAAGCTTTGCTTCGTAATGGGGCAACACTCTGTATCTCTCTCTGGCAGAGCCCGGCAGTGAAATTGGAAACGTCCAGAGATTGCGCCCACAGGAAAGCTGCCAGCACTGAAAGCTGTAGCTGGTTTTCACTGTCCCTCGGAACTGCATTCGCTGCCACACAGACATTCGCGCTCTGCTAAAGCTTTGCTTCGTAATGGGGCAACACTCTGTATCTCTCTCTGGCAGAGCCCGGCAGTGAAATTGGAAACGTCCAGAGATTGCGCCCACAGGAAAGCTGCCAGCACTGAAAGCTGTAGCTGGTTTTCACTGTCCCTTGGAACTGCATTCGCTGCCACACAGACATTCGCGCTCTGCTAAAGCATTGCTTCGTAATGGGGAACACTCTGTATCTCTCTCTGGCAGAGCCCGGCAGTGAAATTGGAAACGTCCAGAGATTGCGCCCACAGGAAAGCTGCCAGCACTGAAAGCTGTAGCTGGTTTTCACTGTCCCTTGGAACTGCATTCGCTGCCACACAGACATTCGCGCTCTGCTAAAGCATTGCTTCCTAATGGGGCAACACTCTCTATGACTTTCTCCCAGTGCCCGGCAGTGAAATTGGAAACGTCCAGAGATTGCGCCCACAGGAAAGCTGCCAGCACTGAAAGCTGTAGCTGGTTTTCACTGTCCCTTGGAACTGCATTCGCTGCCACACAGACATTCGCGCTCTGCTAAAGCTTTGCTTCCTAATGGGGCAACACTCTGTATCTCTCTCTGGCAGAGCCCGGCAGTGAAATTGGAAACGTCCAGAGATTGCGCCCACAGGAAAGCTGCCAGCACTGAAAGCTGTAGCTGGTTTTCACTGTCCCTTGGAACTGCATTCGCTGCCACACAGACATTCGCGCTCTGCTAAAGCTTTGCTTCGTAATGGGGCAACACTCTGTATCTCTCTCTGGCAGAGCCCGGCAGTGAAATTGGAAACGTCCAGAGATTGCGCCCACGGGAAAGCTGCCAGCACTGAAAGCTGTAGCTGGTTTTCACTGTCCCTTGGAACTGCATTCGCTGCCACACAGACATTCGCGCTCTGCTAAAGCTTTGCTTCCTAATGGGGCAACACTCTCTATGACTTTCTCCCAGTGCCCGGCAGTGAAATTGGAAACGTCCAGAGATTGCGCCCACAGGAAAGCTGCCAGCACTGAAAGCTGTAGCTGGTTTTCACTGTCCCTTGGAACTGCATTCGCTGCCACACAGACATTCGCGCTCTGCTAAAGCTTTGCTTCGTAATGGGGCAACACTCTGTATCTCTCTCTGGCAGAGCCCGGCAGTGAAATTGGAAACGTCCAGAGATTGCGCCCACAGGAAAGCTGCCAGCACTGAAAGCTGTAGCTGGTTTTCACTGTCCCTCGGAACTGCATTCGCTGCCACACAGACATTCGCGCTCTGCTAAAGCTTTGCTTCGTAATGGGGCAACACTCTGTATCTCTCTCTGGCAGAGCCCGGCAGTGAAATTGGAAACGTCCAGAGATTGCGCCCACAGGAAAGCTGCCAGCACTGAAAGCTGTAGCTGGTTTTCACTGTCCCTCGGAACTGCATTCGCTGCCACACAGACATTCGCGCTCTGCTAAAGCTTTGCTTCGTAATGGGGCAACACTCTGTATCTCTCTCTGGCAGAGCCCGGCAGTGAAATTGGAAACGTCCAGAGATTGCGCCCACAGGAAAGCTGCCAGCACTGAAAGCTGTAGCTGGTTTTCACTGTCCCTTGGAACTGCATTCGCTGCCACACAGACATTCGCGCTCTGCTAAAGCATTGCTTCGTAATGGGGAACACTCTGTATCTCTCTCTGGCAGAGCCCGGCAGTGAAATTGGAAACGTCCAGAGATTGCGCCCACAGGAAAGCTGCCAGCACTGAAAGCTGTAGCTGGTTTTCACTGTCCCTTGGAACTGCATTCGCTGCCACACAGACATTCGCGCTCTGCTAAAGCTTTGCTTCCTCATGGGGCAACACTCGCTATGACTTTCTCCCAGTGCCCGGCAGTGAAATTGGAAACGTCCAGAGATTGCGCCCACAGGAAAGCTGCCAGCACTGAAAGCTGTAGCTGGTTTTCACTGTCCCTTGGAACTGCATTCGCTGCCACACAGACATTCGCGCTCTGCTAAAGCTTTGCTTCGTAATGGGGCAACACTCTGTATCTCTCTCTGGCAGAGCCCGGCAGTGAAATTGGAAACGTCCAGAGATTGCGCCCACAGGAAAGCTGCCAGCACTGAAAGCTGTAGCTGGTTTTCACTGTCCCTTGGAACTGCATTCGCTGCCACACAGACATTCGCGCTCTGCTAAAGCATTGCTTCGTAATGGGGCAACACTCTGTATCTCTCTCTGGCAGAGCCCGGCAGTGAAATTGGAAACGTCCAGAGATTGCGCCCACAGGAAAGCTGCCAGCACTGAAAGCTGTAGCTGGTTTTCACTGTCCCTTGGAACTGCATTCGCTGCCACACAGACATTCGCGCTCTGCTAAAGCTTTGCTTCCTAATGGGGCAACACTCTCTATGACTTTCTCCCAGTGCCCGGCAGTGAAATTGGAAACGTCCAGAGATTGCGCCCACAGGAAAGCTGCCAGCACTGAAAGCTGTAGCTGGTTTTCACTGTCCCTTGGAACTGCATTCGCTGCCACACAGACATTCGCGCTCTGCTAAAGCTTTGCTTCGTAATGGGGCAACACTCTGTATCTCTCTCTGGCAGAGCCCGTCTGCCAAATTGGAAACGTCCAGAGATTGCGCCCACAGGATAGCTGCCAGCACTGAAAGCTGTAGCTGGTTTTCACTGTCCCTTGGAACTGCATTCGCTGCCACACAGACATTCGCGCTCTGCTAAAGCATTGCTTCGTAATGGGGCAACACTCTGTATCTCTCTCTGGCAGAGCCCGGCAGTGAAATTGGAAACGTCCAGAGATTGCGCCCACAGGAAAGCTGCCAGCACTGAAAGCTGTAGCTGGTTTTCACTGTCCCTTGGAACTGCATTCGCTGCCACACAGACATTCGCGCTCTGCTAAAGCTTTGCTTCGTAATGGGGCAACACTCTGTATCTCTCTGGCAGAGCCCGGCAGTGAAATTGGAAACGTCCAGAGATTGCGCCCACAGGAAAGCTGCCAGCACTGAAAGCTGTAGCTGGTTTTCACTGTCCCTTGGAACTGCATTCGCTGCCACACAGACATTCGCGCTCTGCTAAAGCTTTGCTTCGTAATGGGGCAACACTCTGTATCTCTCTCTGGCAGAGCCCGTCTGCCAAATTGGAAACGTCCAGAGATTGCGCCCACAGGATAGCTGCCAGCACTGAAAGCTGTAGCTGGTTTTCACTGTCCCTTGGAACTGCATTCGCTGCCACACAGACATTCGCGCTCTGCTAAAGCTTTGCTTCGTAATGGGGCAACACTCTGTATCTCTCTCTGGCAGAGCCCGGCAGTGAAATTGGAAACGTCCAGAGATTGCGCCCACAGGAAAGCTGCCAGCACTGAAAGCTGTAGCTGGTTTTCACTGTCCCTTGGAACTGCATTCGCTGCCACACAGACATTCGCGCTCTGCTAAAGCTTTGCTTCGTAATGGGGCAACACTCTGTATCTCTCTCTGGCAGAGCCCGGCAGTGAAATTGGAAACGTCCAGAGATTGCGCCCACAGGAAAGCTGCCAGCACTGAAAGCTGTAGCTGGTTTTTACTGTCCCTTGGAACTGCATTCGCTGCCACACAGACATTCGCGCTCTGCTAAAGCTTTGCTTCGTAATGGGGCAACACTCTGTATCTCTCTGGCAGAGCCCGGCAGTGAAATTGGAAACGTCCAGAGATTGCGCCCACAGGAAAGCTGCCAGCACTGAAAGCTGTAGCTGGTTTTCACTGTCCCTTGGAACTGCATTCGCTGCCACACAGACATTCGCGCTCTGCTAAAGCTTTGCTTCGTAATGCGGCAACACTCTGTATCTCTCTCTGGCAGAGCCCGGCAGTGAAATTGGAAACGTCCAGAGATTGCGCCCACAGGAAAGCTGCCAGCACTGAAAGCTGTAGCTGGTTTTCACTGTCCCTTGGAACTGCATTCGCTGCCACACAGACATTCGCGCTCTGCTAAAGCATTGCTTCCTAATGGGGCAACACTCTCTATGACTTTCTCCCAGTGCCCGGCAGTGAAATTGGAAACGTCCAGAGATTGCGCCCACAGGAAAGCTGCCAGCACTGAAAGCTCTAGCTGGTTTTCACTGTCCCTTGGAACTGCATTCGCTGCCACACAGACATTCGCGCTCTGCTAAAGCTTTGCTTCCTAATGGGGCAACACTCTGTATCTCTCTCTGGCAGAGCCCGGCAGTGAAATTGGAAACGTCCAGAGATTGCGCCCACAGGAAAGCTGCCAGCACTGAAAGCTGTAGCTGGTTTTCACTGTCCCTTGGAACTGCATTCGCTGCCACACAGACATTCGCGCTCTGCTAAAGCTTTGCTTCGTAATGGGGCAACACTCTGTATCTCTCTCTGGCAGAGCCCGGCAGTGAAATTGGAAACGTCCAGAGATTGCGCCCACAGGAAAGCTGCCAGCACTGAAAGCTGTAGCTGGTTTTCACTGTCCCTTGGAACTGCATTCGCTGCCACACAGACATTCGCGCTCTGCTAAAGCTTTGCTTCCTCATGGGGCAACACTCGCTATGACTTTCTCCCAGTGCCCGGCAGTGAAATTGGAAACGTCCAGAGATTGCGCCCACAGGAAAGCTGCCAGCACTGAAAGCTGTAGCTGGTTTTCACTGTCCCTTGGAACTGCATTCGCTGCCACACAGACATTCGCGCTCTGCTAAAGCTTTGCTTCGTAATGGGGCAACACTCTGTATCTCTCTCTGGCAGAGCCCGGCAGTGAAATTGGAAACGTCCAGAGATTGCGCCCACAGGAAAGCTGCCAGCACTGAAAGCTGTAGCTGGTTTTCACTGTCCCTTGGAACTGCATTCGCTGCCACACAGACATTCGCGCTCTGCTAAAGCATTGCTTCGTAATGGGGCAACACTCTGTATCTCTCTCTGGCAGAGCCCGGCAGTGAAATTGGAAACGTCCAGAGATTGCGCCCACAGGAAAGCTGCCAGCACTGAAAGCTGTAGCTGGTTTTCACTGTCCCTCGGAACTGCATTCGCTGCCACACAGACATTCGCGCTCTGCTAAAGCTTTGCTTCGTAATGGGGCAACACTCTGTATCTCTCTCTGGCAGAGCCCGGCAGTGAAATTGGAAACGTCCAGAGATTGCGCCCACAGGAAAGCTGCCAGCACTGAAAGCTGTAGCTGGTTTTCACTGTCCCTTGGAACTGCATTCGCTGCCACACAGACATTCGCGCTCTGCTAAAGCTTTGCTTCGTAATGGGGCAACACTCTGTATCTCTCTCTGGCAGAGCCCGGCAGTGAAATTGGAAACGTCCAGAGATTGCGCCCACAGGAAAGCTGCCAGCACTGAAAGCTGTAGCTGGTTTTCACTGTCCCTTGGAACTGCATTCGCTGCCACACAGACATTCGCGCTCTGCTAAAGCATTGCTTCGTAATGGGGAACACTCTGTATCTCTCTCTGGCAGAGCCCGGCAGTGAAATTGGAAACGTCCAGAGATTGCGCCCACAGGAAAGCTGCCAGCACTGAAAGCTGTAGCTGGTTTTCACTGTCCCTTGGAACTGCATTCGCTGCCACACAGACATTCGCGCTCTGCTAAAGCTTTGCTTCCTAATGGGGCAACACTCTCTATGACTTTCTCCCAGTGCCCGGCAGTGAAATTGGAAACGTCCAGAGATTGCGCCCACAGGAAAGCTGCCAGCACTGAAAGCTGTAGCTGATTTTCACTGTCCCTCGGAACTGCATTCGCTGCCACACAGACATTCGCGCTCTGCTAAAGCTTTGCTTCGTAATGGGGCAACACTCTGTATCTCTCTCTGGCAGAGCCCGTCTGCCAAATTGGAAACGTCCAGAGATTGCGCCCACAGGATAGCTGCCAGCACTGAAAGCTGTAGCTGGTTTTCACTGTCCCTTGGAACTGCATTCGCTGCCACACAGACATTCGCACTCTGCTAAAGCATTGCTTCGTAATGGGGCAACACTCTGTATCTCTCTCTGGCAGAGCCCGGCAGTGAAATTGGAAACGTCCAGAGATTGCGCCCACAGGAAAGCTGCCAGCACTGAAAGCTGTAGCTGGTTTTTACTGTCCCTTGGAACTGCATTCGCTGCCACACAGACATTCGCGCTCTGCTAAAGCTTTGCTTCGTAATGGGGCAACACTCTGTATCTCTCTGGCAGAGCCCGGCAGTGAAATTGGAAACGTCCAGAGATTGCGCCCACAGGAAAGCTGCCAGCACTGAAAGCTGTAGCTGGTTTTCACTGTCCCTTGGAACTGCATTCGCTGCCACACAGACATTCGCGCTCTGCTAAAGCTTTGCTTCCTAATGCGGCAACACTCTGTATCTCTCTCTGGCAGAGCCCGGCAGTGAAATTGGAAACGTCCAGAGATTGCGCCCACAGGAAAGCTGCCAGCACTGAAAGCTGTAGCTGGTTTTCACTGTCCCTTGGAACTGCATTCGCTGCCACACAGACATTCGCGCTCTGCTAAAGCTTTGCTTCGTAATGGGGCAACACTCTGTATCTCTCTCTGGCAGAGCCCGGCAGTGAAATTGGAAACGTCCAGAGATTGCGCCCACAGGAAAGCTGCCAGCACTGAAAGCTGTAGCTGGTTTTCACTGTCCCTTGGAACTGCATTCGCTGCCACACAGACATTCGCGCTCTGCTAAAGCATTGCTTCCTAATGGGGCAACACTCTCTATGACTTTCTCCCAGTGCCCGGCAGTGAAATTGGAAACGTCCAGAGATTGCGCCCACAGGAAAGCTGCCAGCACTGAAAGCTGTAGCTGGTTTTCACTGTCCCTTGGAACTGCATTCGCTGCCACACAGACATTCGCGCTCTGCTAAAGCTTTGCTTCGTAATGGGGCAACACTCTGTATCTCTCTCTGGCAGAGCCCGGCAGTGAAATTGGAAACGTCCAGAGATTGCGCCCACAGGAAAGCTGCCAGCACTGAAAGCTGTAGCTGGTTTTCACTGTCCCTTGGAACTGCATTCGCTGCCACACAGACATTCGCGCTCTGCTAAAGCTTTGCTTCCTAATGGGGCAACACTCTCTATGACTTTCTCCCAGTGCCCGGCAGTGAAATTGGAAACGTCCAGAGATTGCGCCCACAGGAAAGCTGCCAGCACTGAAAGCTGTAGCTGGTTTTCACTGTCCCTTGGAACTGCATTCGCTGCCACACAGACATTCGCGCTCTGCTAAAGCTTTGCTTCCTAATGGGGCAACACTCTGTATCTCTCTCTGGCAGAGCCCGGCAGTGAAATTGGAAACGTCCAGAGATTGCGCCCACAGGAAAGCTGCCAGCACTGAAAGCTGTAGCTGGTTTTCACTGTCCCTTGGAACTGCATTCGCTGCCACACAGACATTCGCGCTCTGCTAAAGCTTTGCTTCGTAATGGGGCAACACTCTGTATCTCTCTCTGGCAGAGCCCGGCAGTGAAATTGGAAACGTCCAGAGATTGCGCCCACAGGAAAGCTGCCAGCACTGAAAGCTGTAGCTGGTTTTCACTGTCCCTTGGAACTGCATTCGCTGCCACACAGACATTCGCGCTCTGCTAAAGCTTTGCTTCCTAATGGGGCAACACTCTCTATGACTTTCTCCCAGTGCCCGGCAGTGAAATTGGAAACGTCCAGAGATTGCGCCCACAGGAAAGCTGCCAGCACTGAAAGCTGTAGCTGGTTTTCACTGTCCCTTGGAACTGCATTCGCTGCCACACAGACATTCGCGCTCTGCTAAAGCTTTGCTTCCTAATGGGGCAACACTCTCTATGACTTTCTCCCAGTGCCCGGCAGTGAAATTGGAAACGTCCAGAGATTGCGCCCACAGGAAAGCTGCCAGCACTGAAAGCTGTAGCTGGTTTTCACTGTCCCTTGGAACTGCATTCGCTGCCACACAGACATTCGCGCTCTGCTAAAGCTTTGCTTCGTAATGGGGCAACACTCTGTATCTCTCTCTGGCAGAGCCCGGCAGTGAAATTGGAAACGTCCAGAGATTGCGCCCACAGGAAAGCTGCCAGCACTGAAAGCTGTAGCTGGTTTTCACTGTCCCTTGGAACTGCATTCGCTGCCACACAGACATTCGCGCTCTGCTAAAGCATTGCTTCGTAATGGGGCAACACTCTGTATCTCTCTCTGGCAGAGCCCGGCTCCCAAATTGGAAACGTCCAGAGATTGCGCCCACAGGAAAGCTGCCAGCACTGAAAGCTGTAGCTGGTTTTCACTGTCCCTTGGAACTGCATTCGCTGCCACACAGACATTCGCGCTCTGCTAAAGCATTGCTTCCTAATGGGGCAACACTCTCTATGACTTTCTCCCAGTGCCCGGCAGTGAAATTGGAAACGTCCAGAGATTGCGCCCACAGGAAAGCTGCCAGCACTGAAAGCTGTAGCTGGTTTTCACTGTCCTTTGGAACTGCATTCGCTGCCACACAGACATTCGCGCTCTGCTAAAGCTTTACTTCGTAATGGGGCAACACTCTGTATCTCTCTCTGGCAGAGCCCGGCAGTGAAATTGGAAACGTCCAGAGATTGCGCCCACAGGAAAGCTGCCAGCACTGAAAGCTGTAGCTGGTTTTCACTGTCCCTTGGAACTGCATTCGCTGCCACACAGACATTCGCGCTCTGCTAAAGCTTTGCTTCGTAATGGGGCAACACTCTGTATCTCTCTCTGGCAGAGCCCGGCAGTGAAATTGGAAACGTCCAGAGATTGCGCCCACAGGAAAGCTGCCAGCACTGAAAGCTGTAGCTGGTTTTCACTGTCCCTTGGAACTGCATTCGCTGCCACACAGACATTCGCGCTCTGCTAAAGCTTTGCTTCCTAATGGGGCAACACTCTCTATGACTTTCTCCCAGTGCCCGGCAGTGAAATTGGAAACGTCCAGAGATTGCGCCCACAGGAAAGCTGCCAGCACTGAAAGCTGTAGCTGGTTTTCACTGTCCCTTGGAACTGCATTCGCTGCCACACAGACATTCGCGCTCTGCTAAAGCTTTGCTTCGTAATGGGGCAACACTCTGTATCTCTCTCTGGCAGAGCCCGTCTGCCAAATTGGAAACGTCCAGAGATTGCGCCCACAGGATAGCTGCCAGCACTGAAAGCTGTAGCTGGTTTTCACTGTCCCTTGGAACTGCATTCGCTGCCACACAGACATTCGCGCTCTGCTAAAGCTTTGCTTCGTAATGGGGCAACACTCTGTATCTCTCTCTGGCAGAGCCCGGCAGTGAAATTGGAAACGTCCAGAGATTGCGCCCACAGGAAAGCTGCCAGCACTGAAAGCTGTAGCTGGTTTTCACTGTCCCTTGGAACTGCATTCGCTGCCACACAGACATTCGCGCTCTGCTAAAGCTTTGCTTCGTAATGGGGCAACACTCTGTATCTCTCTCTGGCAGAGCCCGGCAGTGAAATTGGAAACGTCCAGAGATTGCGCCCACAGGAAAGCTGCCAGCACTGAAAGCTGTAGCTGGTTTTCACTGTCCCTTGGAACTGCATTCGCTGCCACACAGACATTCGCGCTCTGCTAAAGCTTTGCTTCGTAATGGGGCAACACTCTGTATCTCTCTGGCAGAGCCCGGCAGTGAAATTGGAAACGTCCAGAGATTGCGCCCACAGGAAAGCTGCCAGCACTGAAAGCTGTAGCTGGTTTTCACTGTCCCTTGGAACTGCATTCGCTGCCACACAGACATTCGCGCTCTGCTAAAGCTTTGCTTCGTAATGCGGCAACACTCTGTATCTCTCTCTGGCAGAGCCCGGCAGTGAAATTGGAAACGTCCAGAGATTGCGCCCACAGGAAAGCTGCCAGCACTGAAAGCTGTAGCTGGTTTTCACTGTCCCTTGGAACTGCATTCGCTGCCACACAGACATTCGCGCTCTGCTAAAGCTTTGCTTCGTAATGGGGCAACACTCTGTATCTCTCTCTGGCAGAGCCCGGCAGTGAAATTGGAAACGTCCAGAGATTGCGCCCACAGGAAAGCTGCCAGCACTGAAAGCTGTAGCTGGTTTTCACTGTCCCTTGGAACTGCATTCGCTGCCACACAGACATTCGCGCTCTGCTAAAGCTTTGCTTCCTAATGGGGCAACACTCTCTATGACTTTCTCCCAGTGCCCGGCAGTGAAATTGGAAACGTCCAGAGATTGCGCCCACAGGAAAGCTGCCAGCACTGAAAGCTGTAGCTGGTTTTCACTGTCCCTTGGAACTGCATTCGCTGCCACACAGACATTCGCGCTCTGCTAAAGCTTTGCTTCGTAATGGGGCAACACTCTGTATCTCTCTCTGGCAGAGCCCGGCAGTGAAATTGGAAACGTCCAGAGATTGCGCCCACAGGAAAGCTGCCAGCACTGAAAGCTGTAGCTGGTTTTCACTGTCCCTCGGAACTGCATTCGCTGCCACACAGACATTCGCGCTCTGCTAAAGCTTTGCTTCGTAATGGGGCAACACTCTGTATCTCTCTCTGGCAGAGCCCGGCAGTGAAATTGGAAACGTCCAGAGATTGCGCCCACAGGAAAGCTGCCAGCACTGAAAGCTGTAGCTGGTTTTCACTGTCCCTCGGAACTGCATTCGCTGCCACACAGACATTCGCGCTCTGCTAAAGCTTTGCTTCGTAATGGGGCAACACTCTGTATCTCTCTCTGGCAGAGCCCGGCAGTGAAATTGGAAACGTCCAGAGATTGCGCCCACAGGAAAGCTGCCAGCACTGAAAGCTGTAGCTGGTTTTCACTGTCCCTTGGAACTGCATTCGCTGCCACACAGACATTCGCGCTCTGCTAAAGCATTGCTTCGTAATGGGGAACACTCTGTATCTCTCTCTGGCAGAGCCCGGCAGTGAAATTGGAAACGTCCAGAGATTGCGCCCACAGGAAAGCTGCCAGCACTGAAAGCTGTAGCTGGTTTTCACTGTCCCTTGGAACTGCATTCGCTGCCACACAGACATTCGCGCTCTGCTAAAGCTTTGCTTCCTAATGGGGCAACACTCTCTATGACTTTCTCCCAGTGCCCGGCAGTGAAATTGGAAACGTCCAGAGATTGCGCCCACAGGAAAGCTGCCAGCACTGAAAGCTGTAGCTGGTTTTCACTGTCCCTTGGAACTGCATTCGCTGCCACACAGACATTCGCGCTCTGCTAAAGCTTTGCTTCGTAATGGGGCAACACTCTGTATCTCTCTCTGGCAGAGCCCGTCTGCCAAATTGGAAACGTCCAGAGATTGCGCCCACAGGATAGCTGCCAGCACTGAAAGCTGTAGCTGGTTTTCACTGTCCCTTGGAACTGCATTCGCTGCCACACAGACATTCGCGCTCTGCTAAAGCATTGCTTCGTAATGGGGCAACACTCTGTATCTCTCTCTGGCAGAGCCCGGCAGTGAAATTGGAAACGTCCAGAGATTGCGCCCACAGGAAAGCTGCCAGCACTGAAAGCTGTAGCTGGTTTTCACTGTCCCTTGGAACTGCATTCGCTGCCACACAGACATTCGCGCTCTGCTAAAGCTTTGCTTCGTAATGGGGCAACACTCTGTATCTCTCTCTGGCAGAGCCCGGCAGTGAAATTGGAAACGTCCAGAGATTGCGCCCACAGGAAAGCTGCCAGCACTGAAAGCTGTAGCTGGTTTTCACTGTCCCTTGGAACTGCATTCGCTGCCACACAGACATTCGCGCTCTGCTAAAGCTTTGCTTCGTAATGCGGCAACACTCTGTATCTCTCTCTGGCAGAGCCCGGCAGTGAAATTGGAAACGTCCAGAGATTGCGCCCACAGGAAAGCTGCCAGCACTGAAAGCTGTAGCTGGTTTTCACTGTCCCTTGGAACTGCATTCGCTGCCACACAGACATTCGCGCTCTGCTAAAGCTTTGCTTCGTAATGGGGCAACACTCTGTATCTCTCTCTGGCAGAGCCCGGCAGTGAAATTGGAAACGTCCAGAGATTGCGCCCACAGGAAAGCTGCCAGCACTGAAAGCTGTAGCTGGTTTTCACTGTCCCTTGGAACTGCATTCGCTGCCACACAGACATTCGCGCTCTGCTAAAGCATTGCTTCCTAATGGGGCAACATTCTCTATGACTTTCTCCCAGTGCCCGGCAGTGAAATTGGAAACGTCCAGAGATTGCGCCCACAGGAAAGCTGCCAGCACTGAAAGCTGTAGCTGGTTTTCACTGTCCCTTGGAACTGCATTCGCTGCCACACAGACATTCGCGCTCTGCTAAAGCTTTGCTTCCTAATGGGGCAACACTCTGTATCTCTCTCTGGCAGAGCCCGGCAGTGAAATTGGAAACGTCCAGAGATTGCGCCCACAGGAAAGCTGCCAGCACTGAAAGCTGTAGCTGGTTTTCACTGTCCCTTGGAACTGCATTCGCTGCCACACAGACATTCGCGCTCTGCTAAAGCTTTGCTTCGTAATGGGGCAACACTCTGTATCTCTCTCTGGCAGAGCCCGGCAGTGAAATTGGAAACGTCCAGAGATTGCGCCCACGGGAAAGCTGCCAGCACTGAAAGCTGTAGCTGGTTTTCACTGTCCCTTGGAACTGCATTCGCTGCCACACAGACATTCGCGCTCTGCTAAAGCTTTGCTTCCTAATGGGGCAACACTCTCTATGACTTTCTCCCAGTGCCCGGCAGTGAAATTGGAAACGTCCAGAGATTGCGCCCACAGGAAAGCTGCCAGCACTGAAAGCTGTAGCTGGTTTTCACTGTCCCTTGGAACTGCATTCGCTGCCACACAGACATTCGCGCTCTGCTAAAGCTTTGCTTCGTAATGGGGCAACACTCTGTATCTCTCTCTGGCAGAGCCCGGCAGTGAAATTGGAAACGTCCAGAGATTGCGCCCACAGGAAAGCTGCCAGCACTGAAAGCTGTAGCTGGTTTTCACTGTCCCTCGGAACTGCATTCGCTGCCACACAGACATTCGCGCTCTGCTAAAGCTTTGCTTCGTAATGGGGCAACACTCTGTATCTCTCTCTGGCAGAGCCCGGCAGTGAAATTGGAAACGTCCAGAGATTGCGCCCACAGGAAAGCTGCCAGCACTGAAAGCTGTAGCTGGTTTTCACTGTCCCTCGGAACTGCATTCGCTGCCACACAGACATTCGCGCTCTGCTAAAGCTTTGCTTCGTAATGGGGCAACACTCTGTATCTCTCTCTGGCAGAGCCCGGCAGTGAAATTGGAAACGTCCAGAGATTGCGCCCACAGGAAAGCTGCCAGCACTGAAAGCTGTAGCTGGTTTTCACTGTCCCTTGGAACTGCATTCGCTGCCACACAGACATTCGCGCTCTGCTAAAGCATTGCTTCGTAATGGGGAACACTCTGTATCTCTCTCTGGCAGAGCCCGGCAGTGAAATTGGAAACGTCCAGAGATTGCGCCCACAGGAAAGCTGCCAGCACTGAAAGCTGTAGCTGGTTTTCACTGTCCCTTGGAACTGCATTCGCTGCCACACAGACATTCGCGCTCTGCTAAAGCTTTGCTTCCTCATGGGGCAACACTCGCTATGACTTTCTCCCAGTGCCCGGCAGTGAAATTGGAAACGTCCAGAGATTGCGCCCACAGGAAAGCTGCCAGCACTGAAAGCTGTAGCTGGTTTTCACTGTCCCTTGGAACTGCATTCGCTGCCACACAGACATTCGCGCTCTGCTAAAGCTTTGCTTCGTAATGGGGCAACACTCTGTATCTCTCTCTGGCAGAGCCCGGCAGTGAAATTGGAAACGTCCAGAGATTGCGCCCACAGGAAAGCTGCCAGCACTGAAAGCTGTAGCTGGTTTTCACTGTCCCTTGGAACTGCATTCGCTGCCACACAGACATTCGCGCTCTGCTAAAGCATTGCTTCGTAATGGGGCAACACTCTGTATCTCTCTCTGGCAGAGCCCGGCAGTGAAATTGGAAACGTCCAGAGATTGCGCCCACAGGAAAGCTGCCAGCACTGAAAGCTGTAGCTGGTTTTCACTGTCCCTTGGAACTGCATTCGCTGCCACACAGACATTCGCGCTCTGCTAAAGCTTTGCTTCCTAATGGGGCAACACTCTCTATGACTTTCTCCCAGTGCCCGGCAGTGAAATTGGAAACGTCCAGAGATTGCGCCCACAGGAAAGCTGCCAGCACTGAAAGCTGTAGCTGGTTTTCACTGTCCCTTGGAACTGCATTCGCTGCCACACAGACATTCGCGCTCTGCTAAAGCTTTGCTTCGTAATGGGGCAACACTCTGTATCTCTCTCTGGCAGAGCCCGTCTGCCAAATTGGAAACGTCCAGAGATTGCGCCCACAGGATAGCTGCCAGCACTGAAAGCTGTAGCTGGTTTTCACTGTCCCTTGGAACTGCATTCGCTGCCACACAGACATTCGCGCTCTGCTAAAGCATTGCTTCGTAATGGGGCAACACTCTGTATCTCTCTCTGGCAGAGCCCGGCAGTGAAATTGGAAACGTCCAGAGATTGCGCCCACAGGAAAGCTGCCAGCACTGAAAGCTGTAGCTGGTTTTCACTGTCCCTTGGAACTGCATTCGCTGCCACACAGACATTCGCGCTCTGCTAAAGCTTTGCTTCGTAATGGGGCAACACTCTGTATCTCTCTGGCAGAGCCCGGCAGTGAAATTGGAAACGTCCAGAGATTGCGCCCACAGGAAAGCTGCCAGCACTGAAAGCTGTAGCTGGTTTTCACTGTCCCTTGGAACTGCATTCGCTGCCACACAGACATTCGCGCTCTGCTAAAGCTTTGCTTCGTAATGGGGCAACACTCTGTATCTCTCTCTGGCAGAGCCCGTCTGCCAAATTGGAAACGTCCAGAGATTGCGCCCACAGGATAGCTGCCAGCACTGAAAGCTGTAGCTGGTTTTCACTGTCCCTTGGAACTGCATTCGCTGCCACACAGACATTCGCGCTCTGCTAAAGCTTTGCTTCGTAATGGGGCAACACTCTGTATCTCTCTCTGGCAGAGCCCGGCAGTGAAATTGGAAACGTCCAGAGATTGCGCCCACAGGAAAGCTGCCAGCACTGAAAGCTGTAGCTGGTTTTCACTGTCCCTTGGAACTGCATTCGCTGCCACACAGACATTCGCGCTCTGCTAAAGCTTTGCTTCGTAATGGGGCAACACTCTGTAGCTCTCTCTGGCAGAGCCCGGCAGTGAAATTGGAAACGTCCAGAGATTGCGCCCACAGGAAAGCTGCCAGCACTGAAAGCTGTAGCTGGTTTTCACTGTCCCTTGGAACTGCATTCGCTGCCACACAGACATTCGCGCTCTGCTAAAGCATTGCTTCGTAATGGGGCAACACTCTGTATCTCTCTCTGGCAGAGCCCGGCAGTGAAATTGGAAACGTCCAGAGATTGCGCCCACAGGAAAGCTGCCAGCACTGAAAGCTGTAGCTGGTTTTCACTGTCCCTTGGAACTGCATTCGCTGCCACACAGACATTCGCGCTCTGCTAAAGCTTTGCTTCCTAATGGGGCAACACTCTGTATCTCTCTCTGGCAGAGTCCGGCAGTGAAATTGGAAACGTCCAGAGATTGCGCCCACAGGAAAGCTGCCAGCACTGAAAGCTGTAGCTGGTTTTCACTGTCCCTTGGAACTGCATTCGCTGCCACACAGACATTCGCGCTCTGCTAAAGCTTTGCTTCGTAATGGGGCAACACTCTGTATCTCTCTCTGGCAGAGCCCGGCTCCCAAATTGGAAACGTCCAGAGATTGCGCCCACAGGAAAGCTGCCAGCACTGAAAGCTGTAGCTGGTTTTCACTGTCCCTTGGAACTGCATTCGCTGCCACACAGACATTCGCGCTCTGCTAAAGCATTGCTTCCTAATGGGGCAACACTCTCTATGACTTTCTCCCAGTGCCCGGCAGTGAAATTGGAAACGTCCAGAGATTGCGCCCACAGGAAAGCTGCCAGCACTGAAAGCTGTAGCTGGTTTTCACTGTCCTTTGGAACTGCATTCGCTGCCACACAGACATTCGCGCTCTGCTAAAGCTTTACTTCGTAATGGGGCAACACTCTGTATCTCTCTCTGGCAGAGCCCGGCAGTGAAATTGGAAACGTCCAGAGATTGCGCCCACAGGAAAGCTGCCAGCACTGAAAGCTGTAGCTGGTTTTCACTGTCCCTTGGAACTGCATTCGCTGCCACACAGACATTCGCGCTCTGCTAAAGCATTGCTTCGTAATGGGGCAACACTCTGTATCTCTCTCTGGCAGAGCCCGGCAGTGAAATTGGAAACGTCCAGAGATTGCGCCCACAGGAAAGCTGCCAGCACTGAAAGCTGTAGCTGGTTTTCACTGTCCCTTGGAACTGCATTCGCTGCCACACAGACATTCGCGCTCTGCTAAAGCTTTGCTTCCTAATGGGGCAACACTCTCTATGACTTTCTCCCAGTGCCCGGCAGTGAAATTGGAAACGTCCAGAGATTGCGCCCACAGGAAAGCTGCCAGCACTGAAAGCTGTAGCTGGTTTTCACTGTCCCTTGGAACTGCATTCGCTGCCACACAGACATTCGCGCTCTGCTAAAGCTTTGCTTCGTAATGGGGCAACACTCTGTATCTCTCTCTGGCAGAGCCCGGCTGCCAAATTGGAAACGTCCAGAGATTGCGCCCACAGGATAGCTGCCAGCACTGAAAGCTGTAGCTGGTTTTCACTGTCCCTTGGAACTGCATTCGCTGCCACACAGACATTCGCGCTCTGCTAAAGCATTGCTTCGTAATGGGGCAACACTCTGTATCTCTCTCTGGCAGAGCCCGGCAGTGAAATTGGAAACGTCCAGAGATTGCGCCCACAGGAAAGCTGCCAGCACTGAAAGCTGTAGCTGGTTTTCACTGTCCCTTGGAACTGCATTCGCTGCCACACAGACATTCGCGCTCTGCTAAAGCTTTGCTTCGTAATGGGGCAACACTCTGTATCTCTCTCTGGCAGAGCCCGGCAGTGAAATTGGAAACGTCCAGAGATTGCGCCCACAGGAAAGCTGCCAGCACTGAAAGCTGTAGCTGGTTTTCACTGTCCCTTGGAACTGCATTCGCTGCCACACAGACATTCGCGCTCTGCTAAAGCTTTGCTTCGTAATGGGGCAACACTCTGTATCTCTCTGGCAGAGCCCGGCAGTGAAATTGGAAACGTCCAGAGATTGCGCCCACAGGAAAGCTGCCAGCACTGAAAGCTCTAGCTGGTTTTCACTGTCCCTTGGAACTGCATTCGCTGCCACACAGACATTCGCGCTCTGCTAAAGCTTTGCTTCGTAATGCGGCAACACTCTGTATCTCTCTCTGGCAGAGCCCGGCAGTGAAATTGGAAACGTCCAGAGATTGCGCCCACAGGAAAGCTGCCAGCACTGAAAGCTGTAGCTGGTTTTCACTGTCCCTTGGAACTGCATTCGCTGCCACACAGACATTCGCGCTCTGCTAAAGCTTTGCTTCGTAATGGGGCAACACTCTGTATCTCTCTCTGGCAGAGCCCGGCAGTGAAATTGGAAACGTCCAGAGATTGCGCCCACAGGAAAGCTGCCAGCACTGAAAGCTGTAGCTGGTTTTCACTGTCCCTTGGAACTGCATTCGCTGCCACACAGACATTCGCGCTCTGCTAAAGCTTTGCTTCCTAATGGGGCAACACTCTCTATGACTTTCTCCCAGTGCCCGGCAGTGAAATTGGAAACGTCCAGAGATTGCGCCCACAGGAAAGCTGCCAGCACTGAAAGCTGTAGCTGGTTTTCACTGTCCCTTGGAACTGCATTCGCTGCCACACAGACATTCGCGCTCTGCTAAAGCTTTGCTTCGTAATGGGGCAACACTCTGTATCTCTCTCTGGCAGAGCCCGGCAGTGAAATTGGAAACGTCCAGAGATTGCGCCCACAGGAAAGCTGCCAGCACTGAAAGCTGTAGCTGGTTTTCACTGTCCCTTGGAACTGCATTCGCTGCCACACAGACATTCGCGCTCTGCTAAAGCTTTGCTTCGTAATGGGGCAACACTCTGTATCTCTCTCTGGCAGAGCCCGGCAGTGAAATTGGAAACGTCCAGAGATTGCGCCCACAGGAAAGCTGCCAGCACTGAAAGCTGTAGCTGGTTTTCACTGTCCCTCGGAACTGCATTCGCTGCCACACAGACATTCGCGCTCTGCTAAAGCTTTGCTTCGTAATGGGGCAACACTCTGTATCTCTCTCTGGCAGAGCCCGGCAGTGAAATTGGAAACGTCCAGAGATTGCGCCCACAGGAAAGCTGCCAGCACTGAAAGCTGTAGCTGGTTTTCACTGTCCCTTGGAACTGCATTCGCTGCCACACAGACATTCGCGCTCTGCTAAAGCTTTGCTTCGTAATGGGGCAACACTCTGTATCTCTCTCTGGCAGAGCCCGGCAGTGAAATTGGAAACGTCCAGAGATTGCGCCCACAGGAAAGCTGCCAGCACTGAAAGCTGTAGCTGGTTTTCACTGTCCCTTGGAACTGCATTCGCTGCCACACAGACATTCGCGCTCTGCTAAAGCATTGCTTCGTAATGGGGAACACTCTGTATCTCTCTCTGGCAGAGCCCGGCAGTGAAATTGGAAACGTCCAGAGATTGCGCCCACAGGAAAGCTGCCAGCACTGAAAGCTGTAGCTGGTTTTCACTGTCCCTTGGAACTGCATTCGCTGCCACACAGACATTCGCGCTCTGCTAAAGCTTTGCTTCCTAATGGGGCAACACTCTCTATGACTTTCTCCCAGTGCCCGGCAGTGAAATTGGAAACGTCCAGAGATTGCGCCCACAGGAAAGCTGCCAGCACTGAAAGCTGTAGCTGGTTTTCACTGTCCCTTGGAACTGCATTCGCTGCCACACAGACATTCGCACTCTGCTAAAGCTTTGCTTCGTAATGGGGCAACACTCTGTATCTCTCTCTGGCAGAGCCCGTCTGCCAAATTGGAAACGTCCAGAGATTGCGCCCACAGGATAGCTGCCAGCACTGAAAGCTGTAGCTGGTTTTCACTGTCCCTTGGAACTGCATTCGCTGCCACACAGACATTCGCGCTCTGCTAAAGCATTGCTTCGTAATGGGGCAACACTCTGTATCTCTCTCTGGCAGAGCCCGGCAGTGAAATTGGAAACGTCCAGAGATTGCGCCCACAGGAAAGCTGCCAGCACTGAAAGCTGTAGCTGGTTTTCACTGTCCCTTGGAACTGCATTCGCTGCCACACAGACATTCGCGCTCTGCTAAAGCTTTGCTTCCTAATGGGGCAACACTCTCTATGACTTTCTCCCAGTGCCCGGCAGTGAAATTGGAAACGTCCAGAGATTGCGCCCACAGGAAAGCTGCCAGCACTGAAAGCTGTAGCTGGTTTTCACTGTCCCTTGGAACTGCATTCGCTGCCACACAGACATTCGCGCTCTGCTAAAGCTTTGCTTCGTAATGGGGCAACACTCTGTATCTCTCTCTGGCAGAGCCCGGCTGCCAAATTGGAAACGTCCAGAGATTGCGCCCACAGGATAGCTGCCAGCACTGAAAGCTGTAGCTGGTTTTCACTGTCCCTTGGAACTGCATTCGCTGCCACACAGACATTCGCGCTCTGCTAAAGCATTGCTTCGTAATGGGGCAACACTCTGTATCTCTCTCTGGCAGAGCCCGGCAGTGAAATTGGAAACGTCCAGAGATTGCGCCCACAGGAAAGCTGCCAGCACTGAAAGCTGTAGCTGGTTTTCACTGTCCCTTGGAACTGCATTCGCTGCCACACAGACATTCGCGCTCTGCTAAAGCTTTGCTTCGTAATGGGGCAACACTCTGTATCTCTCTCTGGCAGAGCCCGGCAGTGAAATTGGAAACGTCCAGAGATTGCGCCCACAGGAAAGCTGCCAGCACTGAAAGCTGTAGCTGGTTTTCACTGTCCCTTGGAACTGCATTCGCTGCCACACAGACATTCGCGCTCTGCTAAAGCTTTGCTTCGTAATGGGGCAACACTCTGTATCTCTCTGGCAGAGCCCGGCAGTGAAATTGGAAACGTCCAGAGATTGCGCCCACAGGAAAGCTGCCAGCACTGAAAGCTCTAGCTGGTTTTCACTGTCCCTTGGAACTGCATTCGCTGCCACACAGACATTCGCGCTCTGCTAAAGCTTTGCTTCGTAATGCGGCAACACTCTGTATCTCTCTCTGGCAGAGCCCGGCAGTGAAATTGGAAACGTCCAGAGATTGCGCCCACAGGAAAGCTGCCAGCACTGAAAGCTGTAGCTGGTTTTCACTGTCCCTTGGAACTGCATTCGCTGCCACACAGACATTCGCGCTCTGCTAAAGCTTTGCTTCGTAATGGGGCAACACTCTGTATCTCTCTCTGGCAGAGCCCGGCAGTGAAATTGGAAACGTCCAGAGATTGCGCCCACAGGAAAGCTGCCAGCACTGAAAGCTGTAGCTGGTTTTCACTGTCCCTTGGAACTGCATTCGCTGCCACACAGACATTCGCGCTCTGCTAAAGCTTTGCTTCCTAATGGGGCAACACTCTCTATGACTTTCTCCCAGTGCCCGGCAGTGAAATTGGAAACGTCCAGAGATTGCGCCCACAGGAAAGCTGCCAGCACTGAAAGCTGTAGCTGGTTTTCACTGTCCCTTGGAACTGCATTCGCTGCCACACAGACATTCGCGCTCTGCTAAAGCTTTGCTTCGTAATGGGGCAACACTCTGTATCTCTCTCTGGCAGAGCCCGGCAGTGAAATTGGAAACGTCCAGAGATTGCGCCCACAGGAAAGCTGCCAGCACTGAAAGCTGTAGCTGGTTTTCACTGTCCCTTGGAACTGCATTCGCTGCCACACAGACATTCGCGCTCTGCTAAAGCTTTGCTTCGTAATGGGGCAACACTCTGTATCTCTCTCTGGCAGAGCCCGGCAGTGAAATTGGAAACGTCCAGAGATTGCGCCCACAGGAAAGCTGCCAGCACTGAAAGCTGTAGCTGGTTTTCACTGTCCCTCGGAACTGCATTCGCTGCCACACAGACATTCGCGCTCTGCTAAAGCTTTGCTTCGTAATGGGGCAACACTCTGTATCTCTCTCTGGCAGAGCCCGGCAGTGAAATTGGAAACGTCCAGAGATTGCGCCCACAGGAAAGCTGCCAGCACTGAAAGCTGTAGCTGGTTTTCACTGTCCCTTGGAACTGCATTCGCTGCCACACAGACATTCGCGCTCTGCTAAAGCTTTGCTTCGTAATGGGGCAACACTCTGTATCTCTCTCTGGCAGAGCCCGGCAGTGAAATTGGAAACGTCCAGAGATTGCGCCCACAGGAAAGCTGCCAGCACTGAAAGCTGTAGCTGGTTTTCACTGTCCCTTGGAACTGCATTCGCTGCCACACAGACATTCGCGCTCTGCTAAAGCATTGCTTCGTAATGGGGAACACTCTGTATCTCTCTCTGGCAGAGCCCGGCAGTGAAATTGGAAACGTCCAGAGATTGCGCCCACAGGAAAGCTGCCAGCACTGAAAGCTGTAGCTGGTTTTCACTGTCCCTTGGAACTGCATTCGCTGCCACACAGACATTCGCGCTCTGCTAAAGCTTTGCTTCCTAATGGGGCAACACTCTCTATGACTTTCTCCCAGTGCCCGGCAGTGAAATTGGAAACGTCCAGAGATTGCGCCCACAGGAAAGCTGCCAGCACTGAAAGCTGTAGCTGGTTTTCACTGTCCCTTGGAACTGCATTCGCTGCCACACAGACATTCGCACTCTGCTAAAGCTTTGCTTCGTAATGGGGCAACACTCTGTATCTCTCTCTGGCAGAGCCCGTCTGCCAAATTGGAAACGTCCAGAGATTGCGCCCACAGGATAGCTGCCAGCACTGAAAGCTGTAGCTGGTTTTCACTGTCCCTTGGAACTGCATTCGCTGCCACACAGACATTCGCGCTCTGCTAAAGCATTGCTTCGTAATGGGGCAACACTCTGTATCTCTCTCTGGCAGAGCCCGGCAGTGAAATTGGAAACGTCCAGAGATTGCGCCCACAGGAAAGCTGCCAGCACTGAAAGCTGTAGCTGGTTTTCACTGTCCCTTGGAACTGCATTCGCTGCCACACAGACATTCGCGCTCTGCTAAAGCTTTGCTTCGTAATGGGGCAACACTCTGTATCTCTCTCTGGCAGAGCCCGGCAGTGAAATTGGAAACGTCCAGAGATTGCGCCCACAGGAAAGCTGCCAGCACTGAAAGCTGTAGCTGGTTTTTACTGTCCCTTGGAACTGCATTCGCTGCCACACAGACATTCGCGCTCTGCTAAAGCTTTGCTTCGTAATGGGGCAACACTCTATATCTCTCTCTGGCAGAGCCCGGCAGTGAAATTGGAAACGTCCAGAGATTGCGCCCACAGGAAAGCTGCCAGCACTGAAAGCTGTAGCTGGTTTTCACTGTCCCTTGGAACTGCATTCGCTGCCACACAGACATTCGCGCTCTGCTAAAGCTTTGCTTCGTAATGCGGCAACACTCTGTATCTCTCTCTGGCAGAGCCCGGCAGTGAAATTGGAAACGTCCAGAGATTGCGCCCACAGGAAAGCTGCCAGCACTGAAAGCTGTAGCTGGTTTTCACTGTCCCTTGGAACTGCATTCGCTGCCACACAGACATTCGCGCTCTGCTAAAGCTTTGCTTCGTAATGGGGCAACACTCTGTATCTCTCTCTGGCAGAGCCCGGCAGTGAAATTGGAAACGTCCAGAGATTGCGCCCACAGGAAAGCTGCCAGCACTGAAAGCTGTAGCTGGTTTTCACTGTCCCTTGGAACTGCATTCGCTGCCACACAGACATTCGCGCTCTGCTAAAGCATTGCTTCCTAATGGGGCAACACTCTCTATGACTTTCTCCCAGTGCCCGGCAGTGAAATTGGAAACGTCCAGAGATTGCGCCCACAGGAAAGCTGCCAGCACTGAAAGCTGTAGCTGGTTTTCACTGTCCCTTGGAACTGCATTCGCTGCCACACAGACATTCGCGCTCTGCTAAAGCTTTGCTTCCTAATGGGGCAACACTCTGTATCTCTCTCTGGCAGAGCCCGGCAGTGAAATTGGAAACATCCAGAGATTGCGCCCACAGGAAAGCTGCCAGCACTGAAAGCTGTAGCTGGTTTTCACTGTCCCTTGGAACTGCATTCGCTGCCACACAGACATTCGCGCTCTGCTAAAGCTTTGCTTCGTAATGGGGCAACACTCTGTATCTCTCTCTGGCAGAGCCCGGCAGTGAAATTGGAAACGTCCAGAGATTGCGCCCACGGGAAAGCTGCCAGCACTGAAAGCTGTAGCTGGTTTTCACTGTCCCTTGGAACTGCATTCGCTGCCACACAGACATTCGCGCTCTGCTAAAGCTTTGCTTCCTAATGGGGCAACACTCTCTATGACTTTCTCCCAGTGCCCGGCAGTGAAATTGGAAACGTCCAGAGATTGCGCCCACAGGAAAGCTGCCAGCACTGAAAGCTGTAGCTGGTTTTCACTGTCCCTTGGAACTGCATTCGCTGCCACACAGACATTCGCGCTCTGCTAAAGCTTTGCTTCGTAATGGGGCAACACTCTGTATCTCTCTCTGGCAGAGCCCGGCAGTGAAATTGGAAACGTCCAGAGATTGCGCCCACAGGAAAGCTGCCAGCACTGAAAGCTGTAGCTGGTTTTCACTGTCCCTTGGAACTGCATTCGCTGCCACACAGACATTCGCGCTCTGCTAAAGCTTTGCTTCGTAATGGGGCAACACTCTGTATCTCTCTCTGGCAGAGCCCGGCAGTGAAATTGGAAACGTCCAGAGATTGCGCCCACAGGAAAGCTGCCAGCACTGAAAGCTGTAGCTGGTTTTCACTGTCCCTCGGAACTGCATTCGCTGCCACACAGACATTCGCGCTCTGCTAAAGCTTTGCTTCGTAATGGGGCAACACTCTGTATCTCTCTCTGGCAGAGCCCGGCAGTGAAATTGGAAACGTCCAGAGATTGCGCCCACAGGAAAGCTGCCAGCACTGAAAGCTGTAGCTGGTTTTCACTGTCCCTTGGAACTGCATTCGCTGCCACACAGACATTCGCGCTCTGCTAAAGCATTGCTTCGTAATGGGGAACACTCTGTATCTCTCTCTGGCAGAGCCCGGCAGTGAAATTGGAAACGTCCAGAGATTGCGCCCACAGGAAAGCTGCCAGCACTGAAAGCTGTAGCTGGTTTTCACTGTCCCTTGGAACTGCATTCGCTGCCACACAGACATTCGCGCTCTGCTAAAGCATTGCTTCCTAATGGGGCAACACTCTCTATGACTTTCTCCCAGTGCCCGGCAGTGAAATTGGAAACGTCCAGAGATTGCGCCCACAGGAAAGCTGCCAGCACTGAAAGCTGTAGCTGGTTTTCACTGTCCCTTGGAACTGCATTCGCTGCCACACAGACATTCGCGCTCTGCTAAAGCTTTGCTTCCTAATGGGGCAACACTCTGTATCTCTCTCTGGCAGAGCCCGGCAGTGAAATTGGAAACGTCCAGAGATTGCGCCCACAGGAAAGCTGCCAGCACTGAAAGCTGTAGCTGGTTTTCACTGTCCCTTGGAACTGCATTCGCTGCCACACAGACATTCGCGCTCTGCTAAAGCTTTGCTTCGTAATGGGGCAACACTCTGTATCTCTCTCTGGCAGAGCCCGGCAGTGAAATTGGAAACGTCCAGAGATTGCGCCCACGGGAAAGCTGCCAGCACTGAAAGCTGTAGCTGGTTTTCACTGTCCCTTGGAACTGCATTCGCTGCCACACAGACATTCGCGCTCTGCTAAAGCTTTGCTTCCTAATGGGGCAACACTCTCTATGACTTTCTCCCAGTGCCCGGCAGTGAAATTGGAAACGTCCAGAGATTGCGCCCACAGGAAAGCTGCCAGCACTGAAAGCTGTAGCTGGTTTTCACTGTCCCTTGGAACTGCATTCGCTGCCACACAGACATTCGCGCTCTGCTAAAGCTTTGCTTCGTAATGGGGCAACACTCTGTATCTCTCTCTGGCAGAGCCCGGCAGTGAAATTGGAAACGTCCAGAGATTGCGCCCACAGGAAAGCTGCCAGCACTGAAAGCTGTAGCTGGTTTTCACTGTCCCTCGGAACTGCATTCGCTGCCACACAGACATTCGCGCTCTGCTAAAGCTTTGCTTCGTAATGGGGCAACACTCTGTATCTCTCTCTGGCAGAGCCCGGCAGTGAAATTGGAAACGTCCAGAGATTGCGCCCACAGGAAAGCTGCCAGCACTGAAAGCTGTAGCTGGTTTTCACTGTCCCTCGGAACTGCATTCGCTGCCACACAGACATTCGCGCTCTGCTAAAGCTTTGCTTCGTAATGGGGCAACACTCTGTATCTCTCTCTGGCAGAGCCCGGCAGTGAAATTGGAAACGTCCAGAGATTGCGCCCACAGGAAAGCTGCGAGCACTGAAAGCTGTAGCTGGTTTTCACTGTCCCTTGGAACTGCATTCGCTGCCACACAGACATTCGCGCTCTGCTAAAGCATTGCTTCGTAATGGGGAACACTCTGTATCTCTCTCTGGCAGAGCCCGGCAGTGAAATTGGAAACGTCCAGAGATTGCGCCCACAGGAAAGCTGCCAGCACTGAAAGCTGTAGCTGGTTTTCACTGTCCCTTGGAACTGCATTCGCTGCCACACAGACATTCGCGCTCTGCTAAAGCTTTGCTTCCTCATGGGGCAACACTCGCTATGACTTTCTCCCAGTGCCCGGCAGTGAAATTGGAAACGTCCAGAGATTGCGCCCACAGGAAAGCTGCCAGCACTGAAAGCTGTAGCTGGTTTTCACTGTCCCTTGGAACTGCATTCGCTGCCACACAGACATTCGCGCTCTGCTAAAGCTTTGCTTCGTAATGGGGCAACACTCTGTATCTCTCTCTGGCAGAGCCCGGCAGTGAAATTGGAAACGTCCAGAGATTGCGCCCACAGGAAAGCTGCCAGCACTGAAAGCTGTAGCTGGTTTTCACTGTCCCTTGGAACTGCATTCGCTGCCACACAGACATTCGCGCTCTGCTAAAGCATTGCTTCGTAATGGGGCAACACTCTGTATCTCTCTCTGGCAGAGCCCGGCAGTGAAATTGGAAACGTCCAGAGATTGCGCCCACAGGAAAGCTGCCAGCACTGAAAGCTGTAGCTGGTTTTCACTGTCCCTTGGAACTGCATTCGCTGCCACACAGACATTCGCGCTCTGCTAAAGCTTTGCTTCCTAATGGGGCAACACTCTCTATGACTTTCTCCCAGTGCCCGGCAGTGAAATTGGAAACGTCCAGAGATTGCGCCCACAGGAAAGCTGCCAGCACTGAAAGCTGTAGCTGGTTTTCACTGTCCCTTGGAACTGCATTCGCTGCCACACAGACATTCGCGCTCTGCTAAAGCTTTGCTTCGTAATGGGGCAACACTCTGTATCTCTCTCTGGCAGAGCCCGTCTGCCAAATTGGAAACGTCCAGAGATTGCGCCCACAGGATAGCTGCCAGCACTGAAAGCTGTAGCTGGTTTTCACTGTCCCTTGGAACTGCATTCGCTGCCACACAGACATTCGCGCTCTGCTAAAGCATTGCTTCGTAATGGGGCAACACTCTGTATCTCTCTCTGGCAGAGCCCGGCAGTGAAATTGGAAACGTCCAGAGATTGCGCCCACAGGAAAGCTGCCAGCACTGAAAGCTGTAGCTGGTTTTCACTGTCCCTTGGAACTGCATTCGCTGCCACACAGACATTCGCGCTCTGCTAAAGCTTTGCTTCGTAATGGGGCAACACTCTGTATCTCTCTGGCAGAGCCCGGCAGTGAAATTGGAAACGTCCAGAGATTGCGCCCACAGGAAAGCTGCCAGCACTGAAAGCTGTAGCTGGTTTTCACTGTCCCTTGGAACTGCATTCGCTGCCACACAGACATTCGCGCTCTGCTAAAGCTTTGCTTCGTAATGGGGCAACACTCTGTATCTCTCTCTGGCAGAGCCCGTCTGCCAAATTGGAAACGTCCAGAGATTGCGCCCACAGGATAGCTGCCAGCACTGAAAGCTGTAGCTGGTTTTCACTGTCCCTTGGAACTGCATTCGCTGCCACACAGACATTCGCGCTCTGCTAAAGCTTTGCTTCGTAATGGGGCAACACTCTGTATCTCTCTCTGGCAGAGCCCGGCAGTGAAATTGGAAACGTCCAGAGATTGCGCCCACAGGAAAGCTGCCAGCACTGAAAGCTGTAGCTGGTTTTCACTGTCCCTTGGAACTGCATTCGCTGCCACACAGACATTCGCGCTCTGCTAAAGCTTTGCTTCGTAATGGGGCAACACTCTGTATCTCTCTCTGGCAGAGCCCGGCAGTGAAATTGGAAACGTCCAGAGATTGCGCCCACAGGAAAGCTGCCAGCACTGAAAGCTGTAGCTGGTTTTTACTGTCCCTTGGAACTGCATTCGCTGCCACACAGACATTCGCGCTCTGCTAAAGCTTTGCTTCGTAATGGGGCAACACTCTGTATCTCTCTGGCAGAGCCCGGCAGTGAAATTGGAAACGTCCAGAGATTGCGCCCACAGGAAAGCTGCCAGCACTGAAAGCTGTAGCTGGTTTTCACTGTCCCTTGGAACTGCATTCGCTGCCACACAGACATTCGCGCTCTGCTAAAGCTTTGCTTCGTAATGCGGCAACACTCTGTATCTCTCTCTGGCAGAGCCCGGCAGTGAAATTGGAAACGTCCAGAGATTGCGCCCACAGGAAAGCTGCCAGCACTGAAAGCTGTAGCTGGTTTTCACTGTCCCTTGGAACTGCATTCGCTGCCACACAGACATTCGCGCTCTGCTAAAGCATTGCTTCCTAATGGGGCAACACTCTCTATGACTTTCTCCCAGTGCCCGGCAGTGAAATTGGAAACGTCCAGAGATTGCGCCCACAGGAAAGCTGCCAGCACTGAAAGCTCTAGCTGGTTTTCACTGTCCCTTGGAACTGCATTCGCTGCCACACAGACATTCGCGCTCTGCTAAAGCTTTGCTTCCTAATGGGGCAACACTCTGTATCTCTCTCTGGCAGAGCCCGGCAGTGAAATTGGAAACGTCCAGAGATTGCGCCCACAGGAAAGCTGCCAGCACTGAAAGCTGTAGCTGGTTTTCACTGTCCCTTGGAACTGCATTCGCTGCCACACAGACATTCGCGCTCTGCTAAAGCTTTGCTTCGTAATGGGGCAACACTCTGTATCTCTCTCTGGCAGAGCCCGGCAGTGAAATTGGAAACGTCCAGAGATTGCGCCCACAGGAAAGCTGCCAGCACTGAAAGCTGTAGCTGGTTTTCACTGTCCCTTGGAACTGCATTCGCTGCCACACAGACATTCGCGCTCTGCTAAAGCATTGCTTCGTAATGGGGCAACACTCTGTATCTCTCTCTGGCAGAGCCCGGCAGTGAAATTGGAAACGTCCAGAGATTGCGCCCACAGGAAAGCTGCCAGCACTGAAAGCTGTAGCTGGTTTTCACTGTCCCTCGGAACTGCATTCGCTGCCACACAGACATTCGCGCTCTGCTAAAGCTTTGCTTCGTAATGGGGCAACACTCTGTATCTCTCTCTGGCAGAGCCCGGCAGTGAAATTGGAAACGTCCAGAGATTGCGCCCACAGGAAAGCTGCCAGCACTGAAAGCTGTAGCTGGTTTTCACTGTCCCTTGGAACTGCATTCGCTGCCACACAGACATTCGCGCTCTGCTAAAGCTTTGCTTCGTAATGGGGCAACACTCTGTATCTCTCTCTGGCAGAGCCCGGCAGTGAAATTGGAAACGTCCAGAGATTGCGCCCACAGGAAAGCTGCCAGCACTGAAAGCTGTAGCTGGTTTTCACTGTCCCTTGGAACTGCATTCGCTGCCACACAGACATTCGCGCTCTGCTAAAGCATTGCTTCGTAATGGGGAACACTCTGTATCTCTCTCTGGCAGAGCCCGGCAGTGAAATTGGAAACGTCCAGAGATTGCGCCCACAGGAAAGCTGCCAGCACTGAAAGCTGTAGCTGGTTTTCACTGTCCCTTGGAACTGCATTCGCTGCCACACAGACATTCGCGCTCTGCTAAAGCTTTGCTTCCTAATGGGGCAACACTCTCTATGACTTTCTCCCAGTGCCCGGCAGTGAAATTGGAAACGTCCAGAGATTGCGCCCACAGGAAAGCTGCCAGCACTGAAAGCTGTAGCTGATTTTCACTGTCCCTTGGAACTGCATTCGCTGCCACACAGACATTCGCGCTCTGCTAAAGCTTTGCTTCGTAATGGGGCAACACTCTGTATCTCTCTCTGGCAGAGCCCGTCTGCCAAATTGGAAACGTCCAGAGATTGCGCCCACAGGATAGCTGCCAGCACTGAAAGCTGTAGCTGGTTTTCACTGTCCCTTGGAACTGCATTCGCTGCCACACAGACATTCGCGCTCTGCTAAAGCTTTGCTTCGTAATGGGGCAACACTCTGTATCTCTCTGGCAGAGCCCGGCAGTGAAATTGGAAACGTCCAGAGATTGCGCCCACAGGAAAGCTGCCAGCACTGAAAGCTGTAGCTGGTTTTCACTGTCCCTTGGAACTGCATTCGCTGCCACACAGACATTCGCGCTCTGCTAAAGCTTTGCTTCGTAATGGGGCAACACTCTGTATCTCTCTCTGGCAGAGCCCGTCTGCCAAATTGGAAACGTCCAGAGATTGCGCCCACAGGATAGCTGCCAGCACTGAAAGCTGTAGCTGGTTTTCACTGTCCCTTGGAACTGCATTCGCTGCCACACAGACATTCGCGCTCTGCTAAAGCTTTGCTTCGTAATGGGGCAACACTCTGTATCTCTCTCTGGCAGAGCCCGGCAGTGAAATTGGAAACGTCCAGAGATTGCGCCCACAGGAAAGCTGCCAGCACTGAAAGCTGTAGCTGGTTTTCACTGTCCCTTGGAACTGCATTCGCTGCCACACAGACATTCGCGCTCTGCTAAAGCTTTGCTTCGTAATGGGGCAACACTCTGTATCTCTCTCTGGCAGAGCCCGGCAGTGAAATTGGAAACGTCCAGAGATTGCGCCCACAGGAAAGCTGCCAGCACTGAAAGCTGTAGCTGGTTTTTACTGTCCCTTGGAACTGCATTCGCTGCCACACAGACATTCGCGCTCTGCTAAAGCTTTGCTTCGTAATGGGGCAACACTCTGTATCTCTCTGGCAGAGCCCGGCAGTGAAATTGGAAACGTCCAGAGATTGCGCCCACAGGAAAGCTGCCAGCACTGAAAGCTGTAGCTGGTTTTCACTGTCCCTTGGAACTGCATTCGCTGCCACACAGACATTCGCGCTCTGCTAAAGCTTTGCTTCGTAATGCGGCAACACTCTGTATCTCTCTCTGGCAGAGCCCGGCAGTGAAATTGGAAACGTCCAGAGATTGCGCCCACAGGAAAGCTGCCAGCACTGAAAGCTGTAGCTGGTTTTCACTGTCCCTTGGAACTGCATTCGCTGCCACACAGACATTCGCGCTCTGCTAAAGCATTGCTTCCTAATGGGGCAACACTCTCTATGACTTTCTCCCAGTGCCCGGCAGTGAAATTGGAAACGTCCAGAGATTGCGCCCACAGGAAAGCTGCCAGCACTGAAAGCTCTAGCTGGTTTTCACTGTCCCTTGGAACTGCATTCGCTGCCACACAGACATTCGCGCTCTGCTAAAGCTTTGCTTCCTAATGGGGCAACACTCTGTATCTCTCTCTGGCAGAGCCCGGCAGTGAAATTGGAAACGTCCAGAGATTGCGCCCACAGGAAAGCTGCCAGCACTGAAAGCTGTAGCTGGTTTTCACTGTCCCTTGGAACTGCATTCGCTGCCACACAGACATTCGCGCTCTGCTAAAGCTTTGCTTCGTAATGGGGCAACACTCTGTATCTCTCTCTGGCAGAGCCCGGCAGTGAAATTGGAAACGTCCAGAGATTGCGCCCACAGGAAAGCTGCCAGCACTGAAAGCTGTAGCTGGTTTTCACTGTCCCTTGGAACTGCATTCGCTGCCACACAGACATTCGCGCTCTGCTAAAGCATTGCTTCGTAATGGGGCAACACTCTGTATCTCTCTCTGGCAGAGCCCGGCAGTGAAATTGGAAACGTCCAGAGATTGCGCCCACAGGAAAGCTGCCAGCACTGAAAGCTGTAGCTGGTTTTCACTGTCCCTCGGAACTGCATTCGCTGCCACACAGACATTCGCGCTCTGCTAAAGCTTTGCTTCGTAATGGGGCAACACTCTGTATCTCTCTCTGGCAGAGCCCGGCAGTGAAATTGGAAACGTCCAGAGATTGCGCCCACAGGAAAGCTGCCAGCACTGAAAGCTGTAGCTGGTTTTCACTGTCCCTTGGAACTGCATTCGCTGCCACACAGACATTCGCGCTCTGCTAAAGCTTTGCTTCGTAATGGGGCAACACTCTGTATCTCTCTCTGGCAGAGCCCGGCAGTGAAATTGGAAACGTCCAGAGATTGCGCCCACAGGAAAGCTGCCAGCACTGAAAGCTGTAGCTGGTTTTCACTGTCCCTTGGAACTGCATTCGCTGCCACACAGACATTCGCGCTCTGCTAAAGCATTGCTTCGTAATGGGGAACACTCTGTATCTCTCTCTGGCAGAGCCCGGCAGTGAAATTGGAAACGTCCAGAGATTGCGCCCACAGGAAAGCTGCCAGCACTGAAAGCTGTAGCTGGTTTTCACTGTCCCTTGGAACTGCATTCGCTGCCACACAGACATTCGCGCTCTGCTAAAGCTTTGCTTCCTAATGGGGCAACACTCTCTATGACTTTCTCCCAGTGCCCGGCAGTGAAATTGGAAACGTCCAGAGATTGCGCCCACAGGAAAGCTGCCAGCACTGAAAGCTGTAGCTGATTTTCACTGTCCCTTGGAACTGCATTCGCTGCCACACAGACATTCGCGCTCTGCTAAAGCTTTGCTTCGTAATGGGGCAACACTCTGTATCTCTCTCTGGCAGAGCCCGTCTGCCAAATTGGAAACGTCCAGAGATTGCGCCCACAGGATAGCTGCCAGCACTGAAAGCTGTAGCTGGTTTTCACTGTCCCTTGGAACTGCATTCGCTGCCACACAGACATTCGCACTCTGCTAAAGCATTGCTTCGTAATGGGGCAACACTCTGTATCTCTCTCTGGCAGAGCCCGGCAGTGAAATTGGAAACGTCCAGAGATTGCGCCCACAGGAAAGCTGCCAGCACTGAAAGCTGTAGCTGGTTTTTACTGTCCCTTGGAACTGCATTCGCTGCCACACAGACATTCGCGCTCTGCTAAAGCTTTGCTTCGTAATGGGGCAACACTCTGTATCTCTCTGGCAGAGCCCGGCAGTGAAATTGGAAACGTCCAGAGATTGCGCCCACAGGAAAGCTGCCAGCACTGAAAGCTGTAGCTGGTTTTCACTGTCCCTTGGAACTGCATTCGCTGCCACACAGACATTCGCGCTCTGCTAAAGCTTTGCTTCCTAATGCGGCAACACTCTGTATCTCTCTCTGGCAGAGCCCGGCAGTGAAATTGGAAACGTCCAGAGATTGCGCCCACAGGAAAGCTGCCAGCACTGAAAGCTGTAGCTGGTTTTCACTGTCCCTTGGAACTGCATTCGCTGCCACACAGACATTCGCGCTCTGCTAAAGCTTTGCTTCGTAATGGGGCAACACTCTGTATCTCTCTCTGGCAGAGCCCGGCAGTGAAATTGGAAACGTCCAGAGATTGCGCCCACAGGAAAGCTGCCAGCACTGAAAGCTGTAGCTGGTTTTCACTGTCCCTTGGAACTGCATTCGCTGCCACACAGACATTCGCGCTCTGCTAAAGCATTGCTTCCTAATGGGGCAACACTCTCTATGACTTTCTCCCAGTGCCCGGCAGTGAAATTGGAAACGTCCAGAGATTGCGCCCACAGGAAAGCTGCCAGCACTGAAAGCTGTAGCTGGTTTTCACTGTCCCTTGGAACTGCATTCGCTGCCACACAGACATTCGCGCTCTGCTAAAGCTTTGCTTCGTAATGGGGCAACACTCTGTATCTCTCTCTGGCAGAGCCCGGCAGTGAAATTGGAAACGTCCAGAGATTGCGCCCACAGGAAAGCTGCCAGCACTGAAAGCTGTAGCTGGTTTTCACTGTCCCTTGGAACTGCATTCGCTGCCACACAGACATTCGCGCTCTGCTAAAGCTTTGCTTCCTAATGGGGCAACACTCTCTATGACTTTCTCCCAGTGCCCGGCAGTGAAATTGGAAACGTCCAGAGATTGCGCCCACAGGAAAGCTGCCAGCACTGAAAGCTGTAGCTGGTTTTCACTGTCCCTTGGAACTGCATTCGCTGCCACACAGACATTCGCGCTCTGCTAAAGCTTTGCTTCCTAATGGGGCAACACTCTGTATCTCTCTCTGGCAGAGCCCGGCAGTGAAATTGGAAACGTCCAGAGATTGCGCCCACAGGAAAGCTGCCAGCACTGAAAGCTGTAGCTGGTTTTCACTGTCCCTTGGAACTGCATTCGCTGCCACACAGACATTCGCGCTCTGCTAAAGCTTTGCTTCGTAATGGGGCAACACTCTGTATCTCTCTCTGGCAGAGCCCGGCAGTGAAATTGGAAACGTCCAGAGATTGCGCCCACAGGAAAGCTGCCAGCACTGAAAGCTGTAGCTGGTTTTCACTGTCCCTTGGAACTGCATTCGCTGCCACACAGACATTCGCGCTCTGCTAAAGCTTTGCTTCCTAATGGGGCAACACTCTCTATGACTTTCTCCCAGTGCCCGGCAGTGAAATTGGAAACGTCCAGAGATTGCGCCCACAGGAAAGCTGCCAGCACTGAAAGCTGTAGCTGGTTTTCACTGTCCCTTGGAACTGCATTCGCTGCCACACAGACATTCGCGCTCTGCTAAAGCTTTGCTTCGTAATGGGGCAACACTCTGTATCTCTCTCTGGCAGAGCCCGGCAGTGAAATTGGAAACGTCCAGAGATTGCGCCCACAGGAAAGCTGCCAGCACTGAAAGCTGTAGCTGGTTTTCACTGTCCCTCGGAACTGCATTCGCTGCCACACAGACATTCGCGCTCTGCTAAAGCTTTGCTTCGTAATGGGGCAACACTCTGTATCTCTCTCTGGCAGAGCCCGGCAGTGAAATTGGAAACGTCCAGAGATTGCGCCCACAGGAAAGCTGCCAGCACTGAAAGCTGTAGCTGGTTTTCACTGTCCCTTGGAACTGCATTCGCTGCCACACAGACATTCGCGCTCTGCTAAAGCATTGCTTCGTAATGGGGAACACTCTGTATCTCTCTCTGGCAGAGCCCGGCAGTGAAATTGGAAACGTCCAGAGATTGCGCCCACAGGAAAGCTGCCAGCACTGAAAGCTGTAGCTGGTTTTCACTGTCCCTTGGAACTGCATTCGCTGCCACACAGACATTCGCGCTCTGCTAAAGCTTTGCTTCCTAATGGGGCAACACTCTCTATGACTTTCTCCCAGTGCCCGGCAGTGAAATTGGAAACGTCCAGAGATTGCGCCCACAGGAAAGCTGCCAGCACTGAAAGCTGTAGCTGGTTTTCACTGTCCCTTGGAACTGCATTCGCTGCCACACAGACATTCGCGCTCTGCTAAAGCTTTGCTTCGTAATGGGGCAACACTCTGTATCTCTCTCTGGCAGAGCCCGTCTGCCAAATTGGAAACGTCCAGAGATTGCGCCCACAGGATAGCTGCCAGCACTGAAAGCTGTAGCTGGTTTTCACTGTCCCTTGGAACTGCATTCGCTGCCACACAGACATTCGCGCTCTGCTAAAGCATTGCTTCGTAATGGGGCAACACTCTGTATCTCTCTCTGGCAGAGCCCGGCAGTGAAATTGGAAACGTCCAGAGATTGCGCCCACAGGAAAGCTGCCAGCACTGAAAGCTGTAGCTGGTTTTCACTGTCCCTCGGAACTGCATTCGCTGCCACACAGACATTCGCGCTCTGCTAAAGCTTTGCTTCGTAATGGGGCAACACTCTGTATCTCTCTCTGGCAGAGCCCGGCAGTGAAATTGGAAACGTCCAGAGATTGCGCCCACAGGAAAGCTGCCAGCACTGAAAGCTGTAGCTGGTTTTCACTGTCCCTTGGAACTGCATTCGCTGCCACACAGACATTCGCGCTCTGCTAAAGCTTTGCTTCGTAATGCGGCAACACTCTGTATCTCTCTCTGGCAGAGCCCGGCAGTGAAATTGGAAACGTCCAGAGATTGCGCCCACAGGAAAGCTGCCAGCACTGAAAGCTGTAGCTGGTTTTCACTGTCCCTTGGAACTGCATTCGCTGCCACACAGACATTCGCGCTCTGCTAAAGCATTGCTTCGTAATGGGGCAACACTCTGTATCTCTCTCTGGCAGAGCCCGGCAGTGAAATTGGAAACGTCCAGAGATTGCGCCCACAGGAAAGCTGCCAGCACTGAAAGCTGTAGCTGGTTTTCACTGTCCCTTGGAACTGCATTCGCTGCCACACAGACATTCGCGCTCTGCTAAAGCTTTGCTTCCTAATGGGGCAACACTCTCTATGACTTTCTCCCAGTGCCCGGCAGTGAAATTGGAAACGTCCAGAGATTGCGCCCACAGGAAAGCTGCCAGCACTGAAAGCTGTAGCTGGTTTTCACTGTCCCTTGGAACTGCATTCGCTGCCACACAGACATTCGCGCTCTGCTAAAGCTTTGCTTCGTAATGGGGCAACACTCTGTATCTCTCTCTGGCAGAGCCCGTCTGCCAAATTGGAAACGTCCAGAGATTGCGCCCACAGGATAGCTGCCAGCACTGAAAGCTGTAGCTGGTTTTCACTGTCCCTTGGAACTGCATTCGCTGCCACACAGACATTCGCACTCTGCTAAAGCATTGCTTCGTAATGGGGCAACACTCTGTATCTCTCTCTGGCAGAGCCCGGCAGTGAAATTGGAAACGTCCAGAGATTGCGCCCACAGGAAAGCTGCCAGCACTGAAAGCTGTAGCTGGTTTTCACTGTCCCTTGGAACTGCATTCGCTGCCACACAGACATTCGCGCTCTGCTAAAGCTTTGCTTCGTAATGGGGCAACACTCTGTATCTCTCTCTGGCAGAGCCTGGCAGTGAAATTGGAAACGTCCAGAGATTGCGCCCACAGGAAAGCTGCCAGCACTGAAAGCTGTAGCTGGTTTTTACTGTCCCTTGGAACTGCATTCGCTGCCACACAGACATTCGCGCTCTGCTAAAGCTTTGCTTCGTAATGGGGCAACACTCTGTATCTCTCTGGCAGAGCCCGGCAGTGAAATTGGAAACGTCCAGAGATTGCGCCCACAGGAAAGCTGCCAGCACTGAAAGCTGTAGCTGGTTTTCACTGTCCCTTGGAACTGCATTCGCTGCCACACAGACATTCGCGCTCTGCTAAAGCTTTGCTTCCTAATGCGGCAACACTCTGTATCTCTCTCTGGCAGAGCCCGGCAGTGAAATTGGAAACGTCCAGAGATT
This sequence comes from Mycteria americana, assembly GCF_035582795.1. NCBI lineage: Eukaryota > Metazoa > Chordata > Aves > Ciconiiformes > Ciconiidae > Mycteria > Mycteria americana. The sequence goes on from NW_027445645.1 coordinate 349,193, forward strand.
GCGCCCACAGGAAAGCTGCCAGCACTGAAAGCTGTAGCTGGTTTTCACTGTCCCTTGGAACTGCATTCGCTGCCACACAGACATTCGCGCTCTGCTAAAGCTTTGCTTCGTAATGGGGCAACACTCTGTATCTCTCTCTGGCAGAGCCCGGCAGTGAAATTGGAAACGTCCAGAGATTGCGCCCACAGGAAAGCTGCCAGCACTGAAAGCTGTAGCTGGTTTTCACTGTCCCTTGGAACTGCATTCGCTGCCACACAGACATTCGCGCTCTGCTAAAGCATTGCTTCCTAATGGGGCAACACTCTCTATGACTTTCTCCCAGTGCCCGGCAGTGAAATTGGAAACGTCCAGAGATTGCGCCCACAGGAAAGCTGCCAGCACTGAAAGCTCTAGCTGGTTTTCACTGTCCCTTGGAACTGCATTCGCTGCCACACAGACATTCGCGCTCTGCTAAAGCTTTGCTTCGTAATGGGGCAACACTCTGTATCTCTCTCTGGCAGAGCCCGGCAGTGAAATTGGAAACGTCCAGAGATTGCGCCCACAGGAAAGCTGCCAGCACTGAAAGCTGTAGCTGGTTTTCACTGTCCCTTGGAACTGCATTCGCTGCCACACAGACATTCGCGCTCTGCTAAAGCTTTGCTTCCTAATGGGGCAACACTCTCTATGACTTTCTCCCAGTGCCCGGCAGTGAAATTGGAAACGTCCAGAGATTGCGCCCACAGGAAAGCTGCCAGCACTGAAAGCTGTAGCTGGTTTTCACTGTCCCTTGGAACTGCATTCGCTGCCACACAGACATTCGCGCTCTGCTAAAGCTTTGCTTCGTAATGGGGCAACACTCTGTAGCTCTCTCTGGCAGAGCCCGGCAGTGAAATTGGAAACGTCCAGAGATTGCGCCCACAGGAAAGCTGCCAGCACTGAAAGCTGTAGCTGGTTTTCACTGTCCCTCGGAACTGCATTCGCTGCCACACAGACATTCGCGCTCTGCTAAAGCTTTGCTTCGTAATGGGGCAACACTCTGTATCTCTCTCTGGCAGAGCCCGGCAGTGAAATTGGAAACGTCCAGAGATTGCGCCCACAGGAAAGCTGCCAGCACTGAAAGCTGTAGCTGGTTTTCACTGTCCCTTGGAACTGCATTCGCTGCCACACAGACATTCGCGCTCTGCTAAAGCATTGCTTCGTAATGGGGAACACTCTGTATCTCTCTCTGGCAGAGCCCGGCAGTGAAATTGGAAACGTCCAGAGATTGCGCCCACAGGAAAGCTGCCAGCACTGAAAGCTGTAGCTGGTTTTCACTGTCCCTTGGAACTGCATTCGCTGCCACACAGACATTCGCGCTCTGCTAAAGCTTTGCTTCCTAATGGGGCAACACTCTCTATGACTTTCTCCCAGTGCCCGGCAGTGAAATTGGAAACGTCCAGAGATTGCGCCCACAGGAAAGCTGCCAGCACTGAAAGCTGTAGCTGGTTTTCACTGTCCCTTGGAACTGCATTCGCTGCCACACAGACATTCGCGCTCTGCTAAAGCTTTGCTTCGTAATGGGGCAACACTCTGTATCTCTCTCTGGCAGAGCCCGTCTGCCAAATTGGAAACGTCCAGAGATTGCGCCCACAGGATAGCTGCCAGCACTGAAAGCTGTAGCTGGTTTTCACTGTCCCTTGGAACTGCATTCGCTGCCACACAGACATTCGCGCTCTGCTAAAGCATTGCTTCGTAATGGGGCAACACTCTGTATCTCTCTCTGGCAGAGCCCGGCAGTGAAATTGGAAACGTCCAGAGATTGCGCCCACAGGAAAGCTGCCAGCACTGAAAGCTGTAGCTGGTTTTCACTGTCCCTTGGAACTGCATTCGCTGCCACACAGACATTCGCGCTCTGCTAAAGCTTTGCTTCGTAATGCGGCAACACTCTGTATCTCTCTCTGGCAGAGCCCGGCAGTGAAATTGGAAACGTCCAGAGATTGCGCCCACAGGAAAGCTGCCAGCACTGAAAGCTGTAGCTGGTTTTCACTGTCCCTTGGAACTGCATTCGCTGCCACACAGACATTCGCGCTCTGCTAAAGCTTTGCTTCCTAATGGGGCAACACTCTGTATCTCTCTCTGGCAGAGCCCGGCAGTGAAATTGGAAACGTCCAGAGATTGCGCCCACAGGAAAGCTGCCAGCACTGAAAGCTGTAGCTGGTTTTCACTGTCCCTTGGAACTGCATTCGCTGCCACACAGACATTCGCGCTCTGCTAAAGCTTTGCTTCCTCATGGGGCAACACTCTCTATGACTTTCTCCCAGTGCCCGGCAGTGAAATTGGAAACGTCCAGAGATTGCGCCCACAGGAAAGCTGCCAGCACTGAAAGCTCTAGCTGGTTTTCACTGTCCCTTGGAACTGCATTCGCTGCCACACAGACATTCGCGCTCTGCTAAAGCTTTGCTTCCTAATGGGGCAACACTCTGTATCTCTCTCTGGCAGAGCCCGGCAGTGAAATTGGAAACGTCCAGAGATTGCGCCCACAGGAAAGCTGCCAGCACTGAAAGCTGTAGCTGGTTTTCACTGTCCCTTGGAACTGCATTCGCTGCCACACAGACATTCGCGCTCTGCTAAAGCTTTGCTTCGTAATGGGGCAACACTCTGTATCTCTCTCTGGCAGAGCCCGGCAGTGAAATTGGAAACGTCCAGAGATTGCGCCCACAGGAAAGCTGCCAGCACTGAAAGCTGTAGCTGGTTTTCACTGTCCCTTGGAACTGCATTCGCTGCCACACAGACATTCGCGCTCTGCTAAAGCTTTGCTTCCTAATGGGGCAACACTCTCTATGACTTTCTCCCAGTGCCCGGCAGTGAAATTGGAAACGTCCAGAGATTGCGCCCACAGGAAAGCTGCCAGCACTGAAAGCTGTAGCTGGTTTTCACTGTCCCTTGGAACTGCATTCGCTGCCACACAGACATTCGCGCTCTGCTAAAGCTTTGCTTCGTAATGGGGCAACACTCTGTATCTCTCTCTGGCAGAGCCCGGCAGTGAAATTGGAAACGTCCAGAGATTGCGCCCACAGGAAAGCTGCCAGCACTGAAAGCTGTAGCTGGTTTTCACTGTCCCTCGGAACTGCATTCGCTGCCACACAGACATTCGCGCTCTGCTAAAGCTTTGCTTCGTAATGGGGCAACACTCTGTATCTCTCTCTGGCAGAGCCCGGCAGTGAAATTGGAAACGTCCAGAGATTGCGCCCACAGGAAAGCTGCCAGCACTGAAAGCTGTAGCTGGTTTTCACTGTCCCTCGGAACTGCATTCGCTGCCACACAGACATTCGCGCTCTGCTAAAGCTTTGCTTCGTAATGGGGCAACACTCTGTATCTCTCTCTGGCAGAGCCCGGCAGTGAAATTGGAAACGTCCAGAGATTGCGCCCACAGGAAAGCTGCCAGCACTGAAAGCTGTAGCTGGTTTTCACTGTCCCTTGGAACTGCATTCGCTGCCACACAGACATTTGCGCTCTGCTAAAGCATTGCTTCCTAATGGGGCAACACTCTCTATGACTTTCTCCCAGTGCCCGGCAGTGAAATTGGAAACGTCCAGAGATTGCGCCCACAGGAAAGCTGCCAGCACTGAAAGCTGTAGCTGGTTTTCACTGTCCCTTGGAACTGCATTCGCTGCCACACAGACATTCGCGCTCTGCTAAAGCATTGCTTCGTAATGGGGAACACTCTGTATCTCTCTCTGGCAGAGCCCGGCAGTGAAATTGGAAACGTCCAGAGATTGCGCCCACAGGAAAGCTGCCAGCACTGAAAGCTGTAGCTGGTTTTCACTGTCCCTTGGAACTGCATTCGCTGCCACACAGACATTCGCGCTCTGCTAAAGCTTTGCTTCCTCATGGGGCAACACTCGCTATGACTTTCTCCCAGTGCCCGGCAGTGAAATTGGAAACGTCCAGAGATTGCGCCCACAGGAAAGCTGCCAGCACTGAAAGCTGTAGCTGGTTTTCACTGTCCCTTGGAACTGCATTCGCTGCCACACAGACATTCGCGCTCTGCTAAAGCATTGCTTCGTAATGGGGCAACACTCTGTATCTCTCTCTGGCAGAGCCCGGCAGTGAAATTGGAAACGTCCAGAGATTGCGCCCACAGGAAAGCTGCCAGCACTGAAAGCTGTAGCTGGTTTTCACTGTCCCTTGGAACTGCATTCGCTGCCACACAGACATTCGCGCTCTGCTAAAGCTTTGCTTCGTAATGGGGCAACACTCTGTATCTCTCTGGCAGAGCCCGGCAGTGAAATTGGAAACGTCCAGAGATTGCGCCCACAGGAAAGCTGCCAGCACTGAAAGCTCTAGCTGGTTTTCACTGTCCCTTGGAACTGCATTCGCTGCCACACAGACATTCGCGCTCTGCTAAAGCTTTGCTTCGTAATGCGGCAACACTCTGTATCTCTCTCTGGCAGAGCCCGGCAGTGAAATTGGAAACGTCCAGAGATTGCGCCCACAGGAAAGCTGCCAGCACTGAAAGCTGTAGCTGGTTTTCACTGTCCCTTGGAACTGCATTCGCTGCCACACAGACATTCGCGCTCTGCTAAAGCTTTGCTTCCTCATGGGGCAACACTCTGTATCTCTCTCTGGCAGAGCCCGGCAGTGAAATTGGAAACGTCCAGAGATTGCGCCCACAGGAAAGCTGCCAGCACTGAAAGCTGTAGCTGGTTTTCACTGTCCCTTGGAACTGCATTCGCTGCCACACAGACATTCGCGCTCTGCTAAAGCTTTGCTTCCTAATGGGGCAACACTCTGTATCTCTCTCTGGCAGAGCCCGGCAGTGAAATTGGAAACGTCCAGAGATTGCGCCCACAGGAAAGCTGCCAGCACTGAAAGCTGTAGCTGGTTTTCACTGTCCCTTGGAACTGCATTCGCTGCCACACAGACATTCGCGCTCTGCTAAAGCTTTGCTTCCTAATGGGGCAACACTCTCTATGACTTTCTCCCAGTGCCCGGCAGTGAAATTGGAAACGTCCAGAGATTGCGCCCACAGGAAAGCTGCCAGCACTGAAAGCTGTAGCTGGTTTTCACTGTCCCTTGGAACTGCATTCGCTGCCACACAGACATTCGCGCTCTGCTAAAGCTTTGCTTCGTAATGGGGCAACACTCTGTATCTCTCTCTGGCAGAGCCCGGCAGTGAAATTGGAAACGTCCAGAGATTGCGCCCACAGGAAAGCTGCCAGCACTGAAAGCTGTAGCTGGTTTTCACTGTCCCTCGGAACTGCATTCGCTGCCACACAGACATTCGCGCTCTGCTAAAGCTTTGCTTCGTAATGGGGCAACACTCTGTATCTCTCTCTGGCAGAGCCCGGCAGTGAAATTGGAAACGTCCAGAGATTGCGCCCACAGGAAAGCTGCCAGCACTGAAAGCTGTAGCTGGTTTTCACTGTCCCTCGGAACTGCATTCGCTGCCACACAGACATTCGCGCTCTGCTAAAGCTTTGCTTCGTAATGGGGAAACACTCTGTATCTCTCTCTGGCAGAGCCCGGCAGTGAAATTGGAAACGTCCAGAGATTGCGCCCACAGGAAAGCTGCCAGCACTGAAAGCTGTAGCTGGTTTTCACTGTCCCTTGGAACTGCATTCGCTGCCACACAGACATTCGCGCTCTGCTAAAGCATTGCTTCCTAATGGGGCAACACTCTCTATGACTTTCTCCCAGTGCCCGGCAGTGAAATTGGAAACGTCCAGAGATTGCGCCCACAGGAAAGCTGCCAGCACTGAAAGCTGTAGCTGGTTTTCACTGTCCCTTGGAACTGCATTCGCTGCCACACAGACATTCGCGCTCTGCTAAAGCATTGCTTCGTAATGGGGAACACTCTGTATCTCTCTCTGGCAGAGCCCGGCAGTGAAATTGGAAACGTCCAGAGATTGCGCCCACAGGAAAGCTGCCAGCACTGAAAGCTGTAGCTGGTTTTCACTGTCCCTTGGAACTGCATTCGCTGCCACACAGACATTCGCGCTCTGCTAAAGCTTTGCTTCCTCATGGGGCAACACTCTCTATGACTTTCTCCCAGTGCCCGGCAGTGAAATTGGAAACGTCCAGAGATTGCGCCCACAGGAAAGCTGCCAGCACTGAAAGCTGTAGCTGGTTTTCACTGTCCCTTGGAACTGCATTCGCTGCCACACAGACATTCGCGCTCTGCTAAAGCATTACTTCGTAATGGGGCAACACTCTGTATCTCTCTCTGGCAGAGCCCGGCAGTGAAATTGGAAACGTCCAGAGATTGCGCCCACAGGAAAGCTGCCAGCACTGAAAGCTGTAGCTGGTTTTCACTGTCCCTTGGAACTGCATTCGCTGCCACACAGACATTCGCGCTCTGCTAAAGCTTTGCTTCGTAATGGGGCAACACTCTGTATCTCTCTCTGGCAGAGCCCGGCAGTGAAATTGGAAACGTCCAGAGATTGCGCCCACAGGAAAGCTGCCAGCACTGAAAGCTGTAGCTGGTTTTCACTGTCCCTTGGAACTGCATTCGCTGCCACACAGACATTCGCGCTCTGCTAAAGCTTTGCTTCCTAATGGGGCAACACTCTGTATCTCTCTCTGGCAGAGTCCGGCAGTGAAATTGGAAACGTCCAGAGATTGCGCCCACAGGAAAGCTGCCAGCACTGAAAGCTGTAGCTGGTTTTCACTGTCCCTTGGAACTGCATTCGCTGCCACACAGACATTCGCGCTCTGCTAAAGCTTTGCTTCGTAATGGGGCAACACTCTGTATCTCTCTCTGGCAGAGCCCGGCAGTGAAATTGGAAACGTCCAGAGATTGCGCCCACAGGAAAGCTGCCAGCACTGAAAGCTGTAGCTGGTTTTCACTGTCCCTTGGAACTGCATTCGCTGCCACACAGACATTCGCGCTCTGCTAAAGCTTTGCTTCGTAATGGGGCAACACTCTGTATCTCTCTCTGGCAGAGCCCGGCAGTGAAATTGGAAACGTCCAGAGATTGCGCCCACAGGAAAGCTGCCAGCACTGAAAGCTGTAGCTGGTTTTCACTGTCCCTTGGAACTGCATTCGCTGCCACACAGACATTCGCGCTCTGCTAAAGCTTTGCTTCGTAATGGGGCAACACTCTGTATCTCTCTCTGGCAGAGTCCGGCAGTGAAATTGGAAACGTCCAGAGATTGCGCCCACAGGAAAGCTGCCAGCACTGAAAGCTGTAGCTGGTTTTCACTGTCCCTTGGAACTGCATTCGCTGCCACACAGACATTCGCGCTCTGCTAAAGCTTTGCTTCGTAATGGGGCAACACTCTGTATCTCTCTCTGGCAGAGCCCGGCTCCCAAATTGGAAACGTCCAGAGATTGCGCCCACAGGAAAGCTGCCAGCACTGAAAGCTGTAGCTGGTTTTCACTGTCCCTTGGAACTGCATTCGCTGCCACACAGACATTCGCGCTCTGCTAAAGCATTGCTTCCTAATGGGGCAACACTCTCTATGACTTTCTCCCAGTGCCCGGCAGTGAAATTGGAAACGTCCAGAGATTGCGCCCACAGGAAAGCTGCCAGCACTGAAAGCTCTAGCTGCTTTTCACTGTCCCTTGGAACTGCATTCGCTGCCACACAGACATTCGCGCTCTGCTAAAGCTTTGCTTCCTAATGGGGCAACACTCTGTATCTCTCTCTGGCAGAGCCCGGCAGTGAAATTGGAAACGTCCAGAGATTGCGCCCACAGGAAAGCTGCCAGCACTGAAAGCTGTAGCTGGTTTTCACTGTCCCTTGGAACTGCATTCGCTGCCACACAGACATTCGCGCTCTGCTAAAGCTTTGCTTCCTCATGGGGCAACACTCTCTATGACTTTCTCCCAGTGCCCGGCAGTGAAATTGGAAACGTCCAGAGATTGCGCCCACAGGAAAGCTGCCAGCACTGAAAGCTGTAGCTGGTTTTCACTGTCCCTTGGAACTGCATTCGCTGCCACACAGACATTCGCGCTCTGCTAAAGCATTACTTCGTAATGGGGCAACACTCTGTATCTCTCTCTGGCAGAGCCCGGCAGTGAAATTGGAAACGTCCAGAGATTGCGCCCACAGGAAAGCTGCCAGCACTGAAAGCTGTAGCTGGTTTTCACTGTCCCTTGGAACTGCATTCGCTGCCACACAGACATTCGCGCTCTGCTAAAGCTTTGCTTCGTAATGGGGCAACACTCTGTATCTCTCTCTGGCAGAGCCCGGCAGTGAAATTGGAAACGTCCAGAGATTGCGCCCACAGGAAAGCTGCCAGCACTGAAAGCTGTAGCTGGTTTTCACTGTCCCTTGGAACTGCATTCGCTGCCACACAGACATTCGCGCTCTGCTAAAGCTTTGCTTCCTAATGGGGCAACACTCTGTATCTCTCTCTGGCAGAGTCCGGCAGTGAAATTGGAAACGTCCAGAGATTGCGCCCACAGGAAAGCTGCCAGCACTGAAAGCTGTAGCTGGTTTTCACTGTCCCTTGGAACTGCATTCGCTGCCACACAGACATTCGCGCTCTGCTAAAGCTTTGCTTCGTAATGGGGCAACACTCTGTATCTCTCTCTGGCAGAGCCCGGCAGTGAAATTGGAAACGTCCAGAGATTGCGCCCACAGGAAAGCTGCCAGCACTGAAAGCTGTAGCTGGTTTTCACTGTCCCTTGGAACTGCATTCGCTGCCACACAGACATTCGCGCTCTGCTAAAGCTTTGCTTCGTAATGGGGCAACACTCTGTATCTCTCTCTGGCAGAGCCCGGCAGTGAAATTGGAAACGTCCAGAGATTGCGCCCACAGGAAAGCTGCCAGCACTGAAAGCTGTAGCTGGTTTTCACTGTCCCTTGGATCTGCATTCGCTGCCACACAGACATTCGCGCTCTGCTAAAGCTTTGCTTCGTAATGGGGCAACACTCTGTATCTCTCTCTGGCAGAGTCCGGCAGTGAAATTGGAAACGTCCAGAGATTGCGCCCACAGGAAAGCTGCCAGCACTGAAAGCTGTAGCTGGTTTTCACTGTCCCTTGGAACTGCATTCGCTGCCACACAGACATTCGCGCTCTGCTAAAGCTTTGCTTCGTAATGGGGCAACACTCTGTATCTCTCTCTGGCAGAGCCCGGCTCCCAGATTGGAAACGTCCAGAGATTGCGCCCACAGGAAAGCTGCCAGCACTGAAAGCTGTAGCTGGTTTTCACTGTCCCTTGGAACTGCATTCGCTGCCACACAGACATTCGCGCTCTGCTAAAGCATTGCTTCCTAATGGGGCAACACTCTCTATGACTTTCTCCCAGTGCCCGGCAGTGAAATTGGAAACGTCCAGAGATTGCGCCCACAGGAAAGCTGCCAGCACTGAAAGCTCTAGCTGGTTTTCACTGTCCCTTGGAACTGCATTCGCTGCCACACAGACATTCGCGCTCTGCTAAAGCTTTGCTTCCTAATGGGGCAACACTCTGTATCTCTCTCTGGCAGAGCCCGGCAGTGAAATTGGAAACGTCCAGAGATTGCGCCCACAGGAAAGCTGCCAGCACTGAAAGCTGTAGCTGGTTTTCACTGTCCCTTGGAACTGCATTCGCTGCCACACAGACATTCGCGCTCTGCTAAAGCTTTGCTTCCTAATGGGGCAACACTCTCTATGACTTTCTCCCAGTGCCCGGCAGTGAAATTGGAAACGTCCAGAGATTGCGCCCACAGGAAAGCTGCCAGCACTGAAAGCTGTAGCTGGTTTTCACTGTCCCTTGGAACTGCATTCGCTGCCACACAGACATTCGCGCTCTGCTAAAGCTTTGCTTCGTAATGGGGCAACACTCTGTATCTCTCTCTGGCAGAGCCCGGCAGTGAAATTGGAAACGTCCAGAGATTGCGCCCACAGGAAAGCTGCCAGCACTGAAAGCTGTAGCTGGTTTTCACTGTCCCTCGGAACTGCATTCGCTGCCACACAGACATTCGCGCTCTGCTAAAGCTTTGCTTCGTAATGGGGCAACACTCTGTATCTCTCTCTGGCAGAGCCCGGCAGTGAAATTGGAAACGTCCAGAGATTGCGCCCACAGGAAAGCTGCCAGCACTGAAAGCTGTAGCTGGTTTTCACTGTCCCTCGGAACTGCATTCGCTGCCACACAGACATTCGCGCTCTGCTAAAGCTTTGTTTCGTAATGGGGCAACACTCTGTATCTCTCTCTGGCAGAGCCCGGCAGTGAAATTGGAAACGTCCAGAGATTGCGCCCACAGGAAAGCTGCCAGCACTGAAAGCTGTAGCTGGTTTTCACTGTCCCTTGGAACTGCATTCGCTGCCACACAGACATTCGCGCTCTGCTAAAGCATTGCTTCCTAATGGGGCAACACTCTCTATGACTTTCTCCCAGTGCCCGGCAGTGAAATTGGAAACGTCCAGAGATTGCGCCCACAGGAAAGCTGCCAGCACTGAAAGCTGTAGCTGGTTTTCACTGTCCCTTGGAACTGCATTCGCTGCCACACAGACATTCGCGCTCTGCTAAAGCTTTGCTTCCTAATGGGGCAACACTCTCTATGACTTTCTCCCAGTGCCCGGCAGTGAAATTGGAAACGTCCAGAGATTGCGCCCACAGGAAAGCTGCCAGCACTGAAAGCTGTAGCTGGTTTTCACTGTCCCTTGGAACTGCATTCGCTGCCACACAGACATTCGCGCTCTGCTAAAGCTTTGCTTCGTAATGGGGCAACACTCTGTATCTCTCTCTGGCAGAGCCCGGCAGTGAAATTGGAAACGTCCAGAGATTGCGCCCACAGGAAAGCTGCCAGCACTGAAAGCTGTAGCTGGTTTTCACTGTCCCTTGGAACTGCATTCGCTGCCACACAGACATTCGCGCTCTGCTAAAGCTTTGCTTCCTAATGGGGCAACACTCTCTATGACTTTCTCCCAGTGCCCGGCAGTGAAATTGGAAACGTCCAGAGATTGCGCCCACAGGAAAGCTGCCAGCACTGAAAGCTGTAGCTGGTTTTCACTGTCCCTTGGAACTGCATTCGCTGCCACACAGACATTCGCGCTCTGCTAAAGCTTTGCTTCGTAATGGGGCAACACTCTGTATCTCTCTCTGGCAGAGCCCGGCAGTGAAATTGGAAACGTCCAGAGATTGCGCCCACAGGAAAGCTGCCAGCACTGAAAGCTGTAGCTGGTTTTCACTGTCCCTCGGAACTGCATTCGCTGCCACACAGACATTCGCGCTCTGCTAAAGCTTTGCTTCGTAATGGGGCAACACTCTGTATCTCTCTCTGGCAGAGCCCGGCAGTGAAATTGGAAACGTCCAGAGATTGCGCCCACAGGAAAGCTGCCAGCACTGAAAGCTGTAGCTGGTTTTCACTGTCCCTCGGAACTGCATTCGCTGCCACACAGACATTCGCGCTCTGCTAAAGCTTTGCTTCGTAATGGGGAAACACTCTGTATCTCTCTCTGGCAGAGCCCGGCAGTGAAATTGGAAACGTCCAGAGATTGCGCCCACAGGAAAGCTGCCAGCACTGAAAGCTGTAGCTGGTTTTCACTGTCCCTTGGAACTGCATTCGCTGCCACACAGACATTCGCGCTCTGCTAAAGCATTGCTTCCTAATGGGGCAACACTCTCTATGACTTTCTCCCAGTGCCCGGCAGTGAAATTGGAAACGTCCAGAGATTGCGCCCACAGGAAAGCTGCCAGCACTGAAAGCTGTAGCTGGTTTTCACTGTCCCTTGGAACTGCATTCGCTGCCACACAGACATTCGAGCTCTGCTAAAGCTTTGCTTCCTAATGGGGCAACACTCTCTATGACTTTCTCCCAGTGCCCGGCAGTGAAATTGGAAACGTCCAGAGATTGCGCCCACAGGAAAGCTGCCAGCACTGAAAGCTGTAGCTGGTTTTCACTGTCCCTTGGAACTGCATTCGCTGCCACACAGACATTCGCGCTCTGCTAAAGCTTTGCTTCCTAATGGGGCAACACTCTCTATGACTTTCTCCCAGTGCCCGGCAGTGAAATTGGAAACGTCCAGAGATTGCGCCCACAGGAAAGCTGCCAGCACTGAAAGCTGTAGCTGGTTTTCACTGTCCCTTGGAACTGCATTCGCTGCCACACAGACATTCGCGCTCTGCTAAAGCTTTGCTTCGTAATGGGGCAACACTCTGTATCTCTCTCTGGCAGAGCCCGGCAGTGAAATTGGAAACGTCCAGAGATTGCGCCCACAGGAAAGCTGCCAGCACTGAAAGCTGTAGCTGGTTTTCACTGTCCCTCGGAACTGCATTCGCTGCCACACAGACATTCGCGCTCTGCTAAAGCTTTGCTTCGTAATGGGGCAACACTCTGTATCTCTCTCTGGCAGAGCCCGGCAGTGAAATTGGAAACGTCCAGAGATTGCGCCCACAGGAAAGCTGCCAGCACTGAAAGCTGTAGCTGGTTTTCACTGTCCCTTGGAACTGCATTCGCTGCCACACAGACATTCGCGCTCTGCTAAAGCATTGCTTCCTAATGGGGCAACACTCTCTATGACTTTCTCCCAGTGCCCGGCAGTGAAATTGGAAACGTCCAGAGATTGCGCCCACAGGAAAGCTGCCAGCACTGAAAGCTGTAGCTGGTTTTCACTGTCCCTCGGAACTGCATTCGCTGCCACACAGACATTCGCGCTCTGCTAAAGCTTTGCTTCCTAATGGGGCAACACTCTCTATGACTTTCTCCCAGTGCCCGGCAGTGAAATTGGAAACGTCCAGAGATTGCGCCCACAGGAAAGCTGCCAGCACTGAAAGCTGTAGCTGGTTTTCACTGTCCCTTGGAACTGCATTCGCTGCCACACAGACATTCGCGCTCTGCTAAAGCTTTGCTTCGTAATGGGGCAACACTCTGTATCTCTCTCTGGCAGAGCCCGGCAGTGAAATTGGAAACGTCCAGAGATTGCGCCCACAGGAAAGCTGCCAGCACTGAAAGCTGTAGCTGGTTTTCACTGTCCCTTGGAACTGCATTCGCTGCCACACAGACATTCGCGCTCTGCTAAAGCTTTGCTTCCTAATGGGGCAACACTCTCTATGACTTTCTCCCAGTGCCCGGCAGTGAAATTGGAAACGTCCAGAGATTGCGCCCACAGGAAAGCTGCCAGCACTGAAAGCTGTAGCTGGTTTTCACTGTCCCTTGGAACTGCATTCGCTGCCACACAGACATTCGCGCTCTGCTAAAGCTTTGCTTCGTAATGGGGCAACACTCTGTAGCTCTCTCTGGCAGAGCCCGGCAGTGAAATTGGAAACGTCCAGAGATTGCGCCCACAGGAAAGCTGCCAGCACTGAAAGCTGTAGCTGGTTTTCACTGTCCCTCGGAACTGCATTCGCTGCCACACAGACATTCGCGCTCTGCTAAAGCTTTGCTTCGTAATGGGGCAACACTCTGTATCTCTCTCTGGCAGAGCCCGGCAGTGAAATTGGAAACGTCCAGAGATTGCGCCCACAGGAAAGCTGCCAGCACTGAAAGCTGTAGCTGGTTTTCACTGTCCCTCGGAACTGCATTCGCTGCCACACAGACATTCGCGCTCTGCTAAAGCTTTGCTTCGTAATGGGGAAACACTCTGTATCTCTCTCTGGCAGAGCCCGGCAGTGAAATTGGAAACGTCCAGAGATTGCGCCCACAGGAAAGCTGCCAGCACTGAAAGCTGTAGCTGGTTTTCACTGTCCCTTGGAACTGCATTCGCTGCCACACAGACATTCGCGCTCTGCTAAAGCATTGCTTCCTAATGGGGCAACACTCTCTATGACTTTCTCCCAGTGCCCGGCAGTGAAATTGGAAACGTCCAGAGATTGCGCCCACAGGAAAGCTGCCAGCACTGAAAGCTGTAGCTGGTTTTCACTGTCCCTTGGAACTGCATTCGCTGCCACACAGACATTCGAGCTCTGCTAAAGCTTTGCTTCCTAATGGGGCAACACTCTCTATGACTTTCTCCCAGTGCCCGGCAGTGAAATTGGAAACGTCCAGAGATTGCGCCCACAGGAAAGCTGCCAGCACTGAAAGCTGTAGCTGGTTTTCACTGTCCCTTGGAACTGCATTCGCTGCCACACAGACATTCGCGCTCTGCTAAAGCTTTGCTTCCTAATGGGGCAACACTCTCTATGACTTTCTCCCAGTGCCCGGCAGTGAAATTGGAAACGTCCAGAGATTGCGCCCACAGGAAAGCTGCCAGCACTGAAAGCTGTAGCTGGTTTTCACTGTCCCTTGGAACTGCATTCGCTGCCACACAGACATTCGCGCTCTGCTAAAGCTTTGCTTCGTAATGGGGCAACACTCTGTATCTCTCTCTGGCAGAGCCCGGCAGTGAAATTGGAAACGTCCAGAGATTGCGCCCACAGGAAAGCTGCCAGCACTGAAAGCTGTAGCTGGTTTTCACTGTCCCTCGGAACTGCATTCGCTGCCACACAGACATTCGCGCTCTGCTAAAGCTTTGCTTCGTAATGGGGCAACACTCTGTATCTCTCTCTGGCAGAGCCCGGCAGTGAAATTGGAAACGTCCAGAGATTGCGCCCACAGGAAAGCTGCCAGCACTGAAAGCTGTAGCTGGTTTTCACTGTCCCTCGGAACTGCATTCGCTGCCACACAGACATTCGCGCTCTGCTAAAGCTTTGCTTCGTAATGGGGAAACACTCTGTATCTCTCTCTGGCAGAGCCCGGCAGTGAAATTGGAAACGTCCAGAGATTGCGCCCACAGGAAAGCTGCCAGCACTGAAAGCTGTAGCTGGTTTTCACTGTCCCTTGGAACTGCATTCGCTGCCACACAGACATTCGCGCTCTGCTAAAGCATTGCTTCCTAATGGGGCAACACTCTCTATGACTTTCTCCCAGTGCCCGGCAGTGAAATTGGAAACGTCCAGAGATTGCGCCCACAGGAAAGCTGCCAGCACTGAAAGCTGTAGCTGGTTTTCACTGTCCCTTGGAACTGCATTCGCTGCCACACAGACATTCGCGCTCTGCTAAAGCATTGCTTCGTAATGGGGAACACTCTGTATCTCTCTCTGGCAGAGCCCGGCAGTGAAATTGGAAACGTCCAGAGATTGCGCCCACAGGAAAGCTGCCAGCACTGAAAGCTGTAGCTGGTTTTCACTGTCCCTTGGAACTGCATTCGCTGCCACACAGACATTCGCGCTCTGCTAAAGCATTGCTTCCTCATGGGGCAACACTCTCTATGACTTTCTCCCAGTGCCCGGCAGTGAAATTGGAAACGTCCAGAGATTGCGCCCACAGGAAAGCTGCCAGCACTGAAAGCTGTAGCTGGTTTTCACTGTCCCTTGGAACTGCATTCGCTGCAACACAGACATTCGCGCTCTGCTAAAGCTTTGCTTCGTAATGGGGCAACACTCTGTATCTCTCTCTGGCAGAGCCCGGCAGTGAAATTGGAAACGTCCAGACATTGCGCCCACAGGAAAGCTGCCAGCACTGAAAGCTGTAGCTGGTTTTCACTGTCCCTCGGAACTGCATTCGCTGCCACACAGACATTCGCGCTCTGCTAAAGCTTTGCTTCGTAATGGGGCAACACTCTGTATCTCTCTCTGGCAGAGCCCGGCAGTGAAATTGGAAACGTCCAGAGATTGCGCCCACAGGAAAGCTGCCAGCACTGAAAGCTCTAGCTGGTTTTCACTGTCCCCTGGAACTGCATTCGCTGCCACACAGACATTCGCGCTCTGCTAAAGCTTAACTTGGTAATTGGGCAACACTCTGTATCTCTCTCTGGCAGAGCCCGGCTGACAAATTGGAAACGTCCAGACATTGCGCCCACAGGAAAGCTGCCAGCACTGAAAGCTCTAGCTGGTTTTCACTGTCCCTTGGAACTGCATTCGCTGCCACACAGACATTCGCGCTCTGCTAAAGCTTTGCTTCGTAATGGGGCAACACTCTGTATCTCTCTCTGGCAGATCCCGGCTGACAAATTGGAAACGTCCAGACATTGCGCCCACAGGAAAGCTGCCAGCACTGAAAGCTCTAGCTGGTTTTCACTGTCCCTTGGAACTGCATTCGCTGCCACACAGACATTCGCGCTCTGCTAAAGCATTGCTTCGTAACGGGGCAACACTCTGTATCTCTCTCTGGCAGAGCCCGGCTGACAAATTGGAAACGTCCAGAGATTGCGCCCACAGGAAAGCTGCCAGCACTGAAAGCTCTAGCTGGTTTTCACTGTCCCTTGGAACTGCATTCGCTGCCACACAGACATTCGCGCTCTGCTAAAGCTTTGCTTCGTAATGGGGCAACACTCTGTATCTCTCTCTGGCAGAGCCCGGCTGCCAAATTGGAAACGTCCAGAGATTGCGCCCACAGGAAAGCTGCCAGCACTGAAAGCTCTAGCTGGTTTTCACTGTCCCTTGGAACTGCATTCGCTGCCACACAGACATTCGCGCTCTGCTAAAGCTTTGCTTCGTAATGGGGCAACACTCTGTATCTCTCTCTGGCAGAGCCCGGCAGTGAAATTGGAAACGTCCAGAGATTGCGCCCACAGGAAAGCTGCCAGCACTGAAACCTGTAGCTGGTTTTCACTATCCCTTGGAACTGCATTCGCTGCCACACAGACATTCGCGCTCTGCTAAAGCTTTGCTTCGTAATGGGGCAACACTCTGTATCTCTCTCTGGCAGAGCCCGGCAGTGAAATTGGAAACGTCCAGAGATTGCGCCCACAGGAAAGCTGCCAGCACTGAAAGCTGTAGCTGGTTTTCACTGTCCCTTGGAACTGCATTCGCTGCCACACAGACATTCGCGCTCTGCTAAAGCATTACTTCGTAATGGGGCAACACTCTGTATCTATCTCTGGCAGAGCCCGGCAGTGAAATTGGAAACGTCCAGAGATTGCGCCCACAGGAAAGCTGCCAGCACTGAAAGCTGTAGCTGGTTTTCACTGTCCCTTGGAACTGCATTCGCTGCCACACAGACATTCGCGCTCTGCTAAAGCATTACTTCGTAATGGGGCAACACTCTGTATCTCTCTCTGGCAGAGCGCGGCAGTGAAATTGGAAACGTCCAGAGATTGCGCCCACAGGAAAGCTGCCAGCACTGAAAGCTGTAGCTGGTCTTCACTGTCCCTTGGAACTGCATTCGCTGCCACACAGACATTCGCGCTCTGCTAAAGCTTTGCTTCCTAATGGGGCAACACTCTGTATCTCTCTCTGGCAGAGTCCGGCAGTGAAATTGGAAACGTCCAGAGATTGCGCCCACAGGAAAGCTGCCAGCACTGAAAGCTGTAGCTGGTTTTCACTGTCCCTTGGAACTGCATTCGCTGCCACACAGACATTCGCGCTCTGCTAAAGCTTTGCTTCGTAATGGGGCAACACTCTGTATCTCTCTCTGGCAGAGCCCGGCAGTGAAATTGGAAACGTCCAGAGATTGCGCCCACAGGAAAGCTGCCAGCACTGAAAGCTGTAGCTGGTTTTCACTGTCCCTTGGAACTGCATTCGCTGCCACACAGACATTCGCGCTCTGCTAAAGCATTGCTTCCTAATGGGGCAACACTCTCTATGACTTTCTCCCAGTGCCCGGCAGTGAAATTGGAAACGTCCAGAGATTGCGCCCACAGGAAAGCTGCCAGCACTGAAAGCTGTAGCTGGTTTTCACTGTCCCTTGGAACTGCATTCGCTGCCACACAGACATTCGCGCTCTGCTAAAGCATTGCTTCGTAATGGGGAACACTCTGTATCTCTCTCTGGCAGAGCCCGGCAGTGAAATTGGAAACGTCCAGAGATTACGCCCACAGGAAAGCTGCCAGCACTGAAAGCTGTAGCTGGTTTTCACTGTCCCTTGGAACTGCATTCGCTGCCACACAGACATTCGCGCTCTGCTAAAGCTTTGCTTCGTAATGGGGCAACACTCTGTATCTCTCTCTGGCAGAGCCCGGCAGTGAAATTGGAAACGTCCAGAGATTGCGCCCACAGGAAAGCTGCCAGCACTGAAAGCTGTAGCTGGTTTTCACTGTCCCTTGGAACTGCATTCGCTGCCACACAGACATTCGCGCTCTGCTAAAGCATTACTTCGTAATGGGGCAACACTCTGTATCTCTCTCTGGCAGAGCCCGGCAGTGAAATTGGAAACGTCCAGAGATTGCGCCCACAGGAAAGCTGCCAGCACTGAAAGCTGTAGCTGGTTTTCACTGTCCCTTGGAACTGCATTCGCTGCCACACAGACATTCGCGCTCTGCTAAAGCTTTGCTTCGTAATGGGGCAACACTCTGTATCTCTCTCTGGCAGAGCCCGGCAGTGAAATTGGAAACGTCCAGAGATTGCGCCCACAGGAAAGCTGCCAGCACTGAAAGCTGTAGCTGGTTTTCACTGTCCCTTGGAACTGCATTCGCTGCCACACAGACATTCGCGCTCTGCTAAAGCTTTGCTTCGTAATGGGGCAACACTCTGTATCTCTCTCTGGCAGCGCCCGGCAGTGAAATTGGAAACGTCCAGAGATTGCGCCCACAGGAAAGCTGCCAGCACTGAAAGCTGTAGCTGGTTTTCACTGTCCCTTGGAACTGCATTCGCTGCCACACAGACATTCGCGCTCTGCTAAAGCTTTGCTTCGTAATGGGGCAACACTCTGTATCTATCTCTGGCAGAGCCCGGCAGTGAAATTGGAAACGTCCAGAGATTGCGCCCACAGGAAAGCTGCCAGCACTGAAAGCTGTAGCTGGTTTTCACTGTCCCTTGGAACTGCATTCGGTGCCACACAGACATTCGCGCTCTGCTAAAGCTTTGCTTCGTAATGGGGCAACACTCTGTATCTCTCTCTGGCAGAGCCCGGCCGTGAAATTGGAAACGTCCAGAGATTGCGCCCACAGGAAAGCTGCCAGCACTGAAAGCTGTAGCTGGTTTTCACTGTCCCTTGGAACTGCATTCGCTGCCACACAGACATTCGCGCTCTGCTAAAGCTTTGCTTCGTAATGGGGCAACACTCTGTATCTCTCTCTGGCAGAGCCCGGCAGTGAAATTGGAAACGTCCAGAGATTGCGCCCACAGGAAAGCTGCCAGCACTGAAAGCTGTAGCTGGTTTTCACTGTCCCTTGGAACTGCATTCGCTGCCACACAGACATTCGCGCTCTGCTAAAGCTTTGCTTCGTAATGGGGCAACACTCTGTATCTCTCTCTGGCAGAGCCCGGCAGTGAAATTGGAAACGTCCAGAGATTGCGCCCACAGGAAAGCTGCCAGCACTGAAAGCTGTAGCTGGTTTTCACTGTCCCTTGGAACTGCATTCGCTGCCACACAGACATTCGCGCTCTGCTAAAGCTTTGCTTCGTAACGGGGCAACACTCTCTATCTCTCTCTGGCAGAGCCCGGCAGTGAAATTGGAAACGTCCAGAGATTGCGCCCACAGGAAAGCTGCCAGCACTGAAAGCTGTAGCTGGTTTTCACTGTCCCTTGGAACTGCATTCGCTGCCACACAGACATTCGCGCTCTGCTAAAGCTTTGCTTCGTAATGGGGCAACACTCTGTATCTCTCTCTGGCAGAGCCCGGCAGTGAAATTGGAAACGTCCAGAGATTGCGCCCACAGGAAAGCTGCCAGCACTGAAAGCTGTAGCTGGTTTTCACTGTCCCTTGGAACTGCATTCGCTGCCACACAGACATTCGCACTCTGCTAAAGCATTACTTCGTAATGGGGCAACACTCTGTATCTATCTCTGGCAGAGCCCGGCAGTGAAATTGGAAACGTCCAGAGATTGCGCCCACAGGAAAGCTGCCAGCACTGAAAGCTGTAGCTGGTTTTCACTGTCCCTTGGAACTGCATTCGCTGCCACACAGACATTCGCGCTCTGCTAAAGCTTTGCTTCGTAATGGGGCAACACTCTGTATCTCTCTCTGGCAGAGTCCGGCAGTGAAATTGGAAACGTCCAGAGATTGCGCCCACAGGAAAGCTGCCAGCACTGAAAGCTGTAGCTGGTTTTCACTGTCCCTTGGAACTGCATTCGGTGCCACACAGACATTCGCGCTCTGCTAAAGCTTTGCTTCGTAATGGGGCAACACTCTGTATCTCTCTCTGGCAGAGCCCGGCCGTGAAATTGGAAACGTCCAGAGATTGCGCCCACAGGAAAGCTGCCAGCACTGAAAGCTGTAGCTGGTTTTCACTGTCCCTTGGAACTGCATTCGCTGCCACACAGACATTCGCGCTCTGCTAAAGCTTTGCTTCGTAATGGGGCAACAATCTGTATCTCTCTCTGGCAGAGCCCGGCAGTGAAATTGGAAACGTCCAGAGATTGCGCCCACAGGAAAGCTGCCAGCACTGAAAGCTGTAGCTGGTTTTCACTGTCCCTTGGAACTGCATTCGCTGCCACACAGACATTCGCGCTCTGCTAAAGCATTGCTTCCTAATGGGGCAACACTCTCTATGACTTTCTCCCAGTGCCCGGCAGTGAAATTGGAAACGTCCAGAGATTGCGCCCACAGGAAAGCTGCCAGCACTGAAAGCTGTAGCTGGTTTTCACTGTCCCTTGGAACTGCATTCGCTGCCACACAGACATTCGCGCTCTGCTAAAGCATTGCTTCGTAATGGGGCAACACTCTGTATCTCTCTCTGGCAGAGCCCGGCAGTGAAATTGGAAACGTCCAGAGATTGCGCCCACAGGAAAGCTGCCAGCACTGAAAGCTGTAGCTGGTTTTCACTGTCCCTTGGAACTGCATTCGCTGCCACACAGACATTCGCGCTCTGCTAAAGCTTTGCTTCGTAATGGGGCAACACTCTGTATCTCTCTCTGGCAGAGCCCGGCAGTGAAATTGGAAACGTCCAGAGATTGCGCCCACAGGAAAGCTGCCAGCACTGAAAGCTGTAGCTGGTTTTCACTGTCCCTTGGAACTGCATTCGCTGCCACACAGACATTCGCGCTCTGCTAAAGCATTGCTTCCTAATGGGGCAACACTCTCTATGACTTTCTCCCAGTGCCCGGCAGTGAAATTGGAAACGTCCAGAGATTGCCCCCACAGGAAAGCTGCCAGCACTGAAAGCTGTAGCTGGTTTTCACTGTCCCTTGGAACTGCATTCGCTGCCACACAGACATTCGCGCTCTGCTAAAGCTTTGCTTCGTAACAGGGCAACACTCTCTATCTCTCTCTGGCAGAGCCCGGCAGTGAAATTGGAAACGTCCAGAGATTGCGCCCACAGGAAAGCTGCCAGCACTGAAAGCTGTAGCTGGTTTTCACTGTCCCTTGGAACTGCATTCGCTGCCACACAGACATTCGCGCTCTGCTAAAGCTTTGCTTCGTAATGGGGCAACACTCTGTATCTCTCTCTGGCAGAGTCCGGCTGCCAAATTGGAAACATCCAGAGATTGCGCCCACAGGAAAGGTGCCAGCACTGAAAGCTGTAGCTGGTTTTCACTGTCCCTCGGAACTGCATTCGCTGCCACACAGACATTCGCGCTCTGCTAAAGCTTTGCTTCGTAATGGGGCAACACTCTGTATCTCTCTCTGGCAGAGCCCGGCAGTGAAATTGGAAACGTCCAGAGATTGCGCCCACAGGAAAGCTGCCAGCACTGAAAGCTGTAGCTGGTTTTCACTGTCCCTTGGAACTGCATTCGCTGCCACACAGACATTCGCGCTCTGCTAAAGCTTTGCTTCGTAATGGGGCAACACTCTGTATCTCTCTCTGGCAGAGCCCGGCAGTGAAATTGGAAACGTCCAGAGATTGCGCCCACAGGAAAGCTGCCAGCACTGAAAGCTGTAGCTGGTTTTCACTGTCCCTTGGAACTGCATTCGCTGCCACACAGACATTCGCGCTCTGCTAAAGCTTTGCTTCGTAATGGGGCAACACTCTGTATCTCTCTCTGGCAGAGCCCGGCAGTGAAATTGGAAACGTCCAGAGATTGCGCCCACAGGAAAGCTGCCAGCACTGAAAGCTGTAGCTGGTTTTCACTGTCCCTTGGAACTGCATTCGCTGCCACACAGACATTCGCGCTCTGCTAAAGCTTTGCTTCGTAATGGGGCAACACTCTGTATCTCTCTCTGGCAGAGCCCGGCAGTGAAATTGGAAACGTCCAGAGATTGCGCCCACAGGAAAGCTGCCAGCACTGAAAGCTGTAGCTGGTTTTCACTGTCCCTCGCAACTGCATTCGCTGCCACACAGACATTCGCGCTCTGCTAAAGCAGTGCTTCCTAATGGGGCAACACTCTCTATGACTTTCTCCCAGTGCCCGGCAGTGAAATTGGAAACGTCCAGAGATTGCGCCCACAGGAAAGCTGCCAGCACTGAAAGCTCTAGCTGGTTTTCACTGTCCCTTGGAACTGCATTCGCTGCCACACAGACATTCGCGCTCTGCTAAAGCTTTGCTTCGTAATGGGGCAACACTCTGTATCTCTCTCTGGCAGAGTCCGGCTGCCAAATTGGAAACGTCCAGAGATTGCGCCCACAGGAAAGGTGCCAGCACTGAAAGCTGTAGCTGGTTTTCACTGTCCCTTGGAACTGCATTCGCTGCCACACAGACATTCGCGCTCTGCTAAAGCTTTGCTTCGTAATGGGGCAACACTCTGTATCTCTCTCTGGCAGAGTCCGGCAGTGAAATTGGAAACGTCCAGAGATTGCGCCCACAGGAAAGCTGCCAGCACTGAAAGCTGTAGCTGGTTTTCACTGTCCCTCGGAACTGCATTCGCTGCCACACAGACATTCGCGCTCTGCTAAAGCTTTGCTTCGTAATGGGGCAACACTCTGTATCTCTCTCTGGCAGAGCCCGGCAGTGAAATTGGAAACGTCCAGAGATTGCGCCCACAGGAAAGCTGCCAGCACTGAAAGCTGTAGCTGGTTTTCACTGTCCCTTGGAACTGCATTCGCTGCCACACAGACATTCGCGCTCTGCTAAAGCATTGCTTCCTAATGGGGCAACACTCTCTATGACTTTCTCCCAGTGCCCGGCAGTGAAATTGGAAACGTCCAGAGATTGCGCCCACAGGAAAGCTGCCAGCACTGAAAGCTGTAGCTGGTTTTCACTGTCCCTTGGAACTGCATTCGCTGCCACACAGACATTCGCGCTCTACTAAAGCATTGCTTCGTAATGGGGAACACTCTGTATCTCTCTCTGGCAGAGCCCGGCAGTGAAATTGGAAACGTCCAGAGATTACGCCCACAGGAAAGCTGCCAGCACTGAAAGCTGTAGCTGGTTTTCACTGTCCCTTGGAACTGCATTCGCTGCCACACAGACATTCGCGCTCTGCTAAAGCTTTGCTTCGTAATGGGGCAACACTCTGTATCTCTCTCTGGCAGAGCCCGGCAGTGAAATTGGAAACGTCCAGAGATTGCGCCCACAGGAAAGCTGCCAGCACTGAAACCTGTAGCTGGTTTTCACTGTCCCTTGGAACTGCATTCGCTGCCACACAGACATTCGCGCTCTGCTAAAGCATTACTTCGTAATGGGGCAACACTCTGTATCTCTCTCTGGCAGAGCCCGGCAGTGAAATTGGAAACGTCCAGAGATTGCGCCCACAGGAAAGCTGCCAGCACTGAAAGCTGTAGCTGGTTTTCACTGTCCCTTGGAACTGCATTCGCTGCCACACAGACATTCGCGCTCTGCTAAAGCTTTGCTTCGTAATGGGGCAACACTCTGTATCTCTCTCTGGCAGAGCCCGGCAGTGAAATTGGAAACGTCCAGAGATTGCGACCACAGGAAAGCTGCCAGCACTGAAACCTGTAGCTGGTTTTCACTGTCCCTTGGAACTGCATTCGCTGCCACACAGACATTCGCGCTCTGCTAAAGCTTTGCTTCGTAATGGGGCAACACTTTGTATCTCTCTCTGGCAGAGCCCGGCAGAAAAATTGGAAACGTCCAGAGATTGCGCCCACAGGAAAGCTGCCAGCACTGAAAGCTCTAGCTGGTTTTCACTGTCCCTTGGAACTGCATTCGCTGCCACACAGACATTCGCGCTCTGCTAAAGCTTTGCTTCGTAATGGGGCAACACTCTGTATCTCTCTCTGGCAGAGCGCGGCAGTGAAATTGGAAACGTCCAGAGATTGCGCCCACAGGAAAGCTGCCAGCACTGAAAGCTGTAGCTGCTTTTCACTGTCCCTTGGAACTGCATTCGCTGCCACACAGACATTCGCGCTCTGCTAAAGCTTTGCTTCCTAATGGGGCAACACTCTGTATCTCTCTCTGGCAGAGCCGGGCAGTGAAATTGGAAACGTCCAGAGATTGCGCCCACAGGAAAGCTGCGAGCACTGAAAGCTGTAGCTGGTTTTCACTGTCCCTTGGAACTGCATTCGCTGCCACACAGACATTCGCGCTCTGCTAAAGCATTGCTTCCTAATGGGGCAACACTCTCTATGACTTTCTCCCAGTGCCCGGCAGTGAAATTGGAAACGTCCAGAGATTGCGCCCACAGGAAAGCTGCCAGCACTGAAAGCTGTAGCTGGTTTTCACTGTCCCTTGGAACTGCATTCGCTGCCACACAGACATTCGCGCTCTGCTAAAGCTTTGCTTCGTAATGGGGCAACACTCTGTATCTCTCTCTGGCAGAGCCCGGCAGTGAAATTGGAAACGTCCAGAGATTGCGCCCACAGGAAAGCTGCCAGCACTGAAACCTGTAGCTGGTTTTCACTGTCCCTTGGAACTGCATTCGCTGCCACACAGACATTCGCGCTCTGCTAAAGCATTACTTCGTAATGGGGCAACACTCTGTATCTCTCTCTGGCAGAGCCCGGCAGTGAAATTGGAAACGTCCAGAGATTGCGCCCACAGGAAAGCTGCCAGCACTGAAAGCTGTAGCTGGTTTTCACTGTCCCTTGGAACTGCATTCGCTGCCACACAGACATTCGCGCTCTGCTAAAGCTTTGCTTCGTAATGGGGCAACACTCTGTATCTCTCTCTGGCAGAGCCCGGCAGTGAAATTGGAAACGTCCAGAGATTGCGCCCACAGGAAAGCTGCCAGCACTGAAAGCTGTAGCTGGTTTTCACTGTCCCTTGGAACTGCATTCGCTGCCACACAGACATTCACGCTCTGCTAAAGCTTTGCTTCGTAATGGGGCAACACTCTGTATCTCTCTCTGGCAGAGCCCAGCAGTGAAATTGGAAACGTCCAGAGATTGCGCCCACAGGAAAGCTGCCAGCACTGAAAGCTGTAGCTGGTTTTCACTGTCCCTTGGAACTGCATTCGCTGCCACACAGACATTCGCGCTCTGCTAAAGCTTTGCTTCGTAATGGGGCAACACTCTGTATCTCTCTCTGGCAGAGCCCGGCAGTGAAATTGGAAACGTCCAGAGATTGCGCCCACAGGAAAGCTGCCAGCACTGAAACCTGTAGCTGGTTTTCACTGTCCCTTGGAACTGCATTCGCTGCCACACAGACATTCGCGCTCTGCTAAAGCATTACTTCGTAATGGGGCAACACTCTGTATCTCTCTCTGGCAGAGCCCGGCAGTGAAATTGGAAACGTCCAGAGATTGCGCCCACAGGAAAGCTGCCAGCACTGAAAGCTGTAGCTGGTTTTCACTGTCCCTTGGAACTGCATTCGCTGCCACACAGACATTCGCGCTCTGCTAAAGCTTTGCTTCGTAATGGGGCAACACTCTGTATCTCTCTCTGGCAGAGCCCGGCAGTGAAATTGGAAACGTCCAGAGATTGCGCCCACAGGAAAGCTGCCAGCACTGAAAGCTGTAGCTGGTTTTCACTGTCCCTTGGAACTGCATTCGCTGCCACACAGACATTCGCGCTCTGCTAAAGCTTTGCTTCGTAATGGGGCAACACTCTGTATCTCTCTCTGGCAGAGCCCAGCAGTGAAATTGGAAACGTCCAGAGATTGCGCCCACAGGAAAGCTGCCAGCACTGAAAGCTGTAGCTGGTTTTCACTGTCCCTTGGAACTGCATTCGCTGCCACACAGACATTCGCGCTCTGCTAAAGCTTTGCTTCGTAATGGGGCAACACTCTGTATCTCTCTCTGGCAGAGCCCGGCAGTGAAATTGGAAACGTCCAGAGATTGCGCCCACAGGAAAGCTGCCAGCACTGAAAGCTGTAGCTGGTTTTCACTGTCCCTTGGAACTGCATTCGCTGCCACACAGACATTCGCGCTCTGCTAAAGCTTTGCTTCGTAACGGGGCAACACTCTCTATCTCTCTCTGGCAGAGCCCGGCAGTGAAATTGGAAACGTCCAGAGATTGCGCCCACAGGAAAGCTGCCAGCACTGAAAGCTCTAGCTGGTTTTCACTGTCCCTTGGAACTGCATTCGCTGCCACACAGACATTCGCGCTCTGCTAAAGCTTTGCTTCGTAATGGGGCAACACTCTGTATCTCTCTCTGGCAGAGTCCGGCTGCCAAATTGGAAACGTCCAGAGATTGCGCCCACAGGAAAGGTGCCAGCACTGAAAGCTGTAGCTGGTTTTCACTGTCCCTTGGAACTGCATTCGCTGCCACACAGACATTCGCGCTCTGCTAAAGCTTTGCTTCGTAATGGGGCAACACTCTGTATCTCTCTCTGGCAGAGTCCGGCAGTGAAATTGGAAACGTCCAGAGATTGCGCCCACAGGAAAGCTGCCAGCACTGAAAGCTGTAGCTGGTTTTCACTGTCCCTCGGAACTGCATTCGCTGCCACACAGACATTCGCGCTCTGCTAAAGCTTTGCTTCGTAATGGGGCAACACTCTGTATCTCTCTCTGGCAGAGCCCGGCAGTGAAATTGGAAACGTCCAGAGATTGCGCCCACAGGAAAGCTGCCAGCACTGAAAGCTGTAGCTGGTTTTCACTGTCCCTTGGAACTGCATTCGCTGCCACACAGACATTCGCGCTCTGCTAAAGCATTGCTTCCTAATGGGGCAACACTCTCTATGACTTTCTCCCAGTGCCCGGCAGTGAAATTGGAAACGTCCAGAGATTGCGCCCACAGGAAAGCTGCCAGCACTGAAAGCTGTAGCTGGTTTTCACTGTCCCTTGGAACTGCATTCGCTGCCACACAGACATTCGCGCTCTGCTAAAGCATTGCTTCGTAATGGGGAACACTCTGTATCTCTCTCTGGCAGAGCCCGGCAGTGAAATTGGAAACGTCCAGAGATTACGCCCACAGGAAAGCTGCCAGCACTGAAAGCTGTAGCTGGTTTTCACTGTCCCTTGGAACTGCATTCGCTGCCACACAGACATTCGCGCTCTGCTAAAGCTTTGCTTCGTAATGGGGCAACACTCTGTATCTCTCTCTGGCAGAGCCCGGCAGTGAAATTGGAAACGTCCAGAGATTGCGCCCACAGGAAAGCTGCCAGCACTGAAACCTGTAGCTGGTTTTCACTGTCCCTTGGAACTGCATTCGCTGCCACACAGACATTCGCGCTCTGCTAAAGCATTACTTCGTAATGGGGCAACACTCTGTATCTCTCTCTGGCAGAGCCCGGCAGTGAAATTGGAAACGTCCAGAGATTGCGCCCACAGGAAAGCTGCCAGCACTGAAAGCTGTAGCTGGTTTTCACTGTCCCTTGGAACTGCATTCGCTGCCACACAGACATTCGCGCTCTGCTAAAGCTTTGCTTCCTAATGGGGCAACACTCTGTATCTCTCTCTGGCAGAGCCCGGCAGTGAAATTGGAAACGTCCAGAGATTGCGCCCACAGGAAAGCTGCCAGCACTGAAAGCTGTAGCTGGTTTTCACTGTCCCTTGGAACTGCATTCGCTGCCACACAGACATTCGCGCTCTGCTAAAGCTTTGCTTCGTAATGGGGCAACACTCTGTATCTCTCTCTGGCAGAGCCCGGCAGAAAAATTGGAAACGTCCAGAGATTGCGCCCACAGGAAAGCTGCCAGCACTGAAAGCTCTAGCTGGTTTTCACTGTCCCTTGGAACTGCATTCGCTGCCACACAGACATTCGCGCTCTGCTAAAGCTTTGCTTCGTAATGGGGCAACACTCTGTATCTCTCTCTGGCAGAGCGCGGCAGTGAAATTGGAAACGTCCAGAGATTGCGCCCACAGGAAAGCTGCCAGCACTGAAAGCTGTAGCTGCTTTTCACTGTCCCTTGGAACTGCATTCGCTGCCACACAGACATTCGCGCTCTGCTAAAGCTTTGCTTCCTAATGGGGCAACACTCTGTATCTCTCTCTGGCAGAGCCGGGCAGTGAAATTGGAAACGTCCAGAGATTGCGCCCACAGGAAAGCTGCGTGCACTGAAAGCTGTAGCTGGTTTTCACTGTCCCTTGGAACTGCATTCGCTGCCACACAGACATTCGCGCTCTGCTAAAGCATTGCTTCCTAATGGGGCAACACTCTCTATGACTTTCTCCCAGTGCCCGGCAGTGAAATTGGAAACGTCCAGAGATTGCGCCCACAGGAAAGCTGCCAGCACTGAAAGCTGTAGCTGGTTTTCACTGTCCCTTGGAACTGCATTCGCTGCCACACAGACATTCGCGCTCTGCTAAAGCTTTGCTTCGTAATGGGGCAACACTCTGTATCTCTCTCTGGCAGAGCCCAGCAGTGAAATTGGAAACGTCCAGAGATTGCGCCCACAGGAAAGCTGCCAGCACTGAAAGCTGTAGCTGGTTTTCACTGTCCCTTGGAACTGCATTCGCTGCCACACAGACATTCGCGCTCTGCTAAAGCTTTGCTTCGTAATGGGGCAACACTCTGTATCTCTCTCTGGCAGAGCCCGGCAGTGAAATTGGAAACGTCCAGAGATTGCGCCCACAGGAAAGCTGCCAGCACTGAAAGCTGTAGCTGGTTTTCACTGTCCCTTGGAACTGCATTCGCTGCCACACAGACATTCGCGCTCTGCTAAAGCTTTGCTTCGTAACGGGGCAACACTCTCTATCTCTCTCTGGCAGAGCCCGGCAGTGAAATTGGAAACGTCCAGAGATTGCGCCCACAGGAAAGCTGCCAGCACTGAAAGCTCTAGCTGGTTTTCACTGTCCCTTGGAACTGCATTCGCTGCCACACAGACATTCGCGCTCTGCTAAAGCTTTGCTTCGTAATGGGGCAACACGCTGTATCTCTCTCTGGCAGAGTCCGGCTGCCAAATTGGAAACGTCCAGAGATTGCGCCCACAGGAAAGGTGCCAGCACTGAAAGCTGTAGCTGGTTTTCACTGTCCCTTGGAACTGCATTCGCTGCCACACAGACATTCGCGCTCTGCTAAAGCTTTGCTTCGTAATGGGGCAACACTCTGTATCTCTCTCTGGCAGAGTCCGGCAGTGAAATTGGAAACGTCCAGAGATTGCGCCCACAGGAAAGCTGCCAGCACTGAAAGCTGTAGCTGGTTTTCACTGTCCCTCGGAACTGCATTCGCTGCCACACAGACATTCGCGCTCTGCTAAAGCTTTGCTTCGTAATGGGGCAACACTCTGTATCTCTCTCTGGCAGAGCCCGGCAGTGAAATTGGAAACGTCCAGAGATTGCGCCCACAGGAAAGCTGCCAGCACTGAAAGCTGTAGCTGGTTTTCACTGTCCCTTGGAACTGCATTCGCTGCCACACAGACATTCGCGCTCTGCTAAAGCTTTGCTTCCTAATGGGGCAACACTCTGTATCTCTCTCTGGCAGAGCCGGGCAGTGAAATTGGAAACGTCCAGAGATTGCGCCCACAGGAAAGCTGCGAGCACTGAAAGCTGTAGCTGGTTTTCACTGTCCCTTGGAACTGCATTCGCTGCCACACAGACATTCGCGCTCTGCTAAAGCATTGCTTCCTAATGGGGCAACACTCTCTATGACTTTCTCCCAGTGCCCGGCAGTGAAATTGGAAACGTCCAGAGATTGCGCCCACAGGAAAGCTGCCAGCACTGAAAGCTGTAGCTGGTTTTCACTGTCCCTTGGAACTGCATTCGCTGCCACACAGACATTCGCGCTCTGCTAAAGCTTTGCTTCGTAATGGGGCAACACTCTGTATCTCTCTCTGGCAGAGCCCGGCAGTGAAATTGGAAACGTCCAGAGATTGCGCCCACAGGAAAGCTGCCAGCACTGAAACCTGTAGCTGGTTTTCACTGTCCCTTGGAACTGCATTCGCTGCCACACAGACATTCGCGCTCTGCTAAAGCATTACTTCGTAATGGGGCAACACTCTGTATCTCTCTCTGGCAGAGCCCGGCAGTGAAATTGGAAACGTCCAGAGATTGCGCCCACAGGAAAGCTGCCAGCACTGAAAGCTGTAGCTGGTTTTCACTGTCCCTTGGAACTGCATTCGCTGCCACACAGACATTCGCGCTCTGCTAAAGCTTTGCTTCGTAATGGGGCAACACTCTGTATCTCTCTCTGGCAGAGCCCGGCAGTGAAATTGGAAACGTCCAGAGATTGCGCCCACAGGAAAGCTGCCAGCACTGAAAGCTGTAGCTGGTTTTCACTGTCCCTTGGAACTGCATTCGCTGCCACACAGACATTCGCGCTCTGCTAAAGCTTTGCTTCGTAATGGGGCAACAC
Organism: Mycteria americana; assembly: GCF_035582795.1. Lineage (NCBI taxonomy): Eukaryota > Metazoa > Chordata > Aves > Ciconiiformes > Ciconiidae > Mycteria > Mycteria americana. The sequence goes on from NW_027445645.1 coordinate 379,390, forward strand.
TCTGTATCTCTCTCTGGCAGAGCCCAGCAGTGAAATTGGAAACGTCCAGAGATTGCGCCCACAGGAAAGCTGCCAGCACTGAAAGCTGTAGCTGGTTTTCACTGTCCCTTGGAACTGCATTCGCTGCCACACAGACATTCGCGCTCTGCTAAAGCTTTGCTTCGTAATGGGGCAACACTCTGTATCTCTCTCTGGCAGAGCCCGGCAGTGAAATTGGAAACGTCCAGAGATTGCGCCCACAGGAAAGCTGCCAGCACTGAAACCTGTAGCTGGTTTTCACTGTCCCTTGGAACTGCATTCGCTGCCACACAGACATTCGCGCTCTGCTAAAGCATTACTTCGTAATGGGGCAACACTCTGTATCTCTCTCTGGCAGAGCCCGGCAGTGAAATTGGAAACGTCCAGAGATTGCGCCCACAGGAAAGCTGCCAGCACTGAAAGCTGTAGCTGGTTTTCACTGTCCCTTGGAACTGCATTCGCTGCCACACAGACATTCGCGCTCTGCTAAAGCTTTGCTTCGTAATGGGGCAACACTCTGTATCTCTCTCTGGCAGAGCCCGGCAGTGAAATTGGAAACGTCCAGAGATTGCGCCCACAGGAAAGCTGCCAGCACTGAAAGCTGTAGCTGGTTTTCACTGTCCCTTGGAACTGCATTCGCTGCCACACAGACATTCGCGCTCTGCTAAAGCTTTGCTTCGTAATGGGGCAACACTCTGTATCTCTCTCTGGCAGAGCCCAGCAGTGAAATTGGAAACGTCCAGAGATTGCGCCCACAGGAAAGCTGCCAGCACTGAAAGCTGTAGCTGGTTTTCACTGTCCCTTGGAACTGCATTCGCTGCCACACAGACATTCGCGCTCTGCTAAAGCTTTGCTTCGTAATGGGGCAACACTCTGTATCTCTCTCTGGCAGAGTCCGGCAGTGAAATTGGAAACGTCCAGAGATTGCGCCCACAGGAAAGCTGCCAGCACTGAAAGCTGTAGCTGGTTTTCACTGTCCCTCGGAACTGCATTCGCTGCCACACAGACATTCGCGCTCTGCTAAAGCTTTGCTTCGTAATGGGGCAACACTCTGTATCTCTCTCTGGCAGAGCCCGGCAGTGAAATTGGAAACGTCCAGAGATTGCGCCCACAGGAAAGCTGCCAGCACTGAAAGCTGTAGCTGGTTTTCACTGTCCCTTGGAACTGCATTCGCTGCCACACAGACATTCGCGCTCTGCTAAAGCATTGCTTCCTAATGGGGCAACACTCTCTATGACTTTCTCCCAGTGCCCGGCAGTGAAATTGGAAACGTCCAGAGATTGCGCCCACAGGAAAGCTGCGAGCACTGAAAGCTGTAGCTGGTTTTCACTGTCCCTTGGAACTGCATTCGCTGCCACACAGACATTCGCGCTCTGCTAAAGCATTGCTTCGTAATGGGGAACACTCTGTATCTCTCTCTGGCAGAGCCCGGCAGTGAAATTGGAAACGTCCAGAGATTACGCCCACAGGAAAGCTGCCAGCACTGAAAGCTGTAGCTGGTTTTCACTGTCCCTTGGAACTGCATTCGCTGCCACTACAGACATTCGCGCTCTGCTAAAGCTTTGCTTCGTAATGGGGCAACACTCTGTATCTCTCTCTGGCAGAGCCCGGCAGTGAAATTGGAAACGTCCAGAGATTGCGCCCACAGGAAAGCTGCCAGCACTGAAACCTGTAGCTGGTTTTCACTGTCCCTTGGAACTGCATTCGCTGCCACACAGACATTCGCGCTCTGCTAAAGCATTACTTCGTAATGGGGCAACACTCTGTATCTCTCTCTGGCAGAGCCCGGCAGTGAAATTGGAAACGTCCAGAGATTGCGCCCACAGGAAAGCTGCCAGCACTGAAAGCTGTAGCTGCTTTTCACTGTCCCTTGGAACTGCATTCGCTGCCACACAGACATTCGCGCTCTGCTAAAGCTTTGCTTCCTAATGGGGCAACACTCTGTATCTCTCTCTGGCAGAGCCGGGCAGTGAAATTGGAAACGTCCAGAGATTGCGCCCACAGGAAAGCTGCGAGCACTGAAAGCTGTAGCTGGTTTTCACTGTCCCTTGGAACTGCATTCGCTGCCACACAGACATTCGCGCTCTGCTAAAGCATTGCTTCCTAATGGGGCAACACTCTCTATGACTTTCTCCCAGTGCCCGGCAGTGAAATTGGAAACGTCCAGAGATTGCGCCCACAGGAAAGCTGCCAGCACTGAAAGCTGTAGCTGGTTTTCACTGTCCCTTGGAACTGCATTCGCTGCCACACAGACATTCGCGCTCTGCTAAAGCTTTGCTTCGTAATGGGGCAACACTCTGTATCTCTCTCTGGCAGAGCCCGGCAGTGAAATTGGAAACGTCCAGAGATTGCGCCCACAGGAAAGCTGCCAGCACTGAAACCTGTAGCTGGTTTTCACTGTCCCTTGGAACTGCATTCGCTGCCACACAGACATTCGCGCTCTGCTAAAGCATTACTTCGTAATGGGGCAACACTCTGTATCTCTCTCTGGCAGAGCCCGGCAGTGAAATTGGAAACGTCCAGAGATTGCGCCCACAGGAAAGCTGCCAGCACTGAAAGCTGTAGCTGGTTTTCACTGTCCCTTGGAACTGCATTCGCTGCCACACAGACATTCGCGCTCTGCTAAAGCTTTGCTTCGTAATGGGGCAACACTCTGTATCTCTCTCTGGCAGAGCCCGGCAGTGAAATTGGAAACGTCCAGAGATTGCGCCCACAGGAAAGCTGCCAGCACTGAAAGCTGTAGCTGGTTTTCACTGTCCCTTGGAACTGCATTCGCTGCCACACAGACATTCGCGCTCTGCTAAAGCTTTGCTTCGTAATGGGGCAACACTCTGTATCTCTCTCTGGCAGAGCCCAGCAGTGAAATTGGAAACGTCCAGAGATTGCGCCCACAGGAAAGCTGCCAGCACTGAAAGCTGTAGCTGGTTTTCACTGTCCCTTGGAACTGCATTCGCTGCCACACAGACATTCGCGCTCTGCTAAAGCTTTGCTTCGTAATGGGGCAACACTCTGTATCTCTCTCTGGCAGAGCCCGGCAGTGAAATTGGAAACGTCCAGAGATTGCGCCCACAGGAAAGCTGCCAGCACTGAAACCTGTAGCTGGTTTTCACTGTCCCTTGGAACTGCATTCGCTGCCACACAGACATTCGCGCTCTGCTAAAGCATTACTTCGTAATGGGGCAACACTCTGTATCTCTCTCTGGCAGAGCCCGGCAGTGAAATTGGAAACGTCCAGAGATTGCGCCCACAGGAAAGCTGCCAGCACTGAAAGCTGTAGCTGGTTTTCACTGTCCCTTGGAACTGCATTCGCTGCCACACAGACATTCGCGCTCTGCTAAAGCTTTGCTTCGTAATGGGGCAACACTCTGTATCTCTCTCTGGCAGAGCCCGGCAGTGAAATTGGAAACGTCCAGAGATTGCGCCCACAGGAAAGCTGCCAGCACTGAAAGCTGTAGCTGGTTTTCACTGTCCCTTGGAACTGCATTCGCTGCCACACAGACATTCGCGCTCTGCTAAAGCTTTGCTTCGTAATGGGGCAACACTCTGTATCTCTCTCTGGCAGAGCCCAGCAGTGAAATTGGAAACGTCCAGAGATTGCGCCCACAGGAAAGCTGCCAGCACTGAAAGCTGTAGCTGGTTTTCACTGTCCCTTGGAACTGCATTCGCTGCCACACAGACATTCGCGCTCTGCTAAAGCTTTGCTTCGTAATGGCGCAACACTCTGTATCTCTCTCTGGCAGAGTCCGGCAGTGAAATTGGAAACGTCCAGAGATTGCGCCCACAGGAAAGCTGCCAGCACTGAAAGCTGTAGCTGGTTTTCACTGTCCCTCGGAACTGCATTCGCTGCCACACAGACATTCGCGCTCTGCTAAAGCTTTGCTTCGTAATGGGGCAACACTCTGTATCTCTCTCTGGCAGAGCCCGGCAGTGAAATTGGAAACGTCCAGAGATTGCGCCCACAGGAAAGCTGCCAGCACTGAAAGCTGTAGCTGGTTTTCACTGTCCCTTGGAACTGCATTCGCTGCCACACAGACATTCGCGCTCTGCTAAAGCATTGCTTCCTAATGGGGCAACACTCTCTATGACTTTCTCCCAGTGCCCGGCAGTGAAATTGGAAACGTCCAGAGATTGCGCCCACAGGAAAGCTGCCAGCACTGAAAGCTGTAGCTGGTTTTCACTGTCCCTTGGAACTGCATTCGCTGCCACACAGACATTCGCGCTCTGCTAAAGCATTGCTTCGTAATGGGGAACACTCTGTATCTCTCTCTGGCAGAGCCCGGCAGTGAAATTGGAAACGTCCAGAGATTACGCCCACAGGAAAGCTGCCAGCACTGAAAGCTGTAGCTGGTTTTCACTGTCCCTTGGAACTGCATTCGCTGCCACACAGACATTCGCGCTCTGCTAAAGCTTTGCTTCGTAATGGGGCAACACTCTGTATCTCTCTCTGGCAGAGCCCGGCTGCCAAATTGGAAACGTCCAGAGATTGCGCCCACAGGAAAGCTGCCAGCACTGAAACCTGTAGCTGGTTTTCACTGTCCCTTGGAACTGCATTCGCTGCCACACAGACATTCGCGCTCTGCTAAAGCATTACTTCGTAATGGGGCAACACTCTGTATCTCTCTCTGGCAGAGCCCGGCAGTGAAATTGGAAACGTCCAGAGATTGCGCCCACAGGAAAGCTGCCAGCACTGAAAGCTGTAGCTGGTTTTCACTGTCCCTTGGAACTGCATTCGCTGCCACACAGACATTCGCGCTCTGCTAAAGCTTTGCTTCGTAATGGGGCAACACTCTGTATCTCTCTCTGGCAGAGCCCGGCAGTGAAATTGGAAACGTCCAGAGATTGCGACCACAGGAAAGCTGCCAGCACTGAAAGCTGTAGCTGGTTTTCACTGTCCCTTGGAACTGCATTCGCTGCCACACAGACATTCGCGCTCTGCTAAAGCTTTGCTTCGTAATGGGGCAACACTCTGTATCTCTCTCTGGCAGAGTCCGGCTGCCAAATTGGAAACGTCCAGAGATTGCGCCCACAGGAAAGCTGCCAGCACTGAAAGCTCTAGCTGGTTTTCACTGTCCCTTGGAACTGCATTCGCTGCCACACAGACATTCGCGCTCTGCTAAAGCTTTGCTTCGTAATGGGGCAACACTCTGTATCTCTCTCTGGCAGAGCGCGGCAGTGAAATTGGAAACGTCCAGAGATTGCGCCCACAGGAAAGCTGCCAGCACTGAAAGCTGTAGCTGCTTTTCACTGTCCCTTGGAACTGCATTCGCTGCCACACAGACATTCGCGCTCTGCTAAAGCTTTGCTTCCTAATGGGGCAACACTCTGTATCTCTCTCTGGCAGAGCCGGGCAGTGAAATTGGAAACGTCCAGAGATTGCGCCCACAGGAAAGCTGCGAGCACTGAAAGCTCTAGCTGGTTTTCACTGTCCCTTGGAACTGCATTCGCTGCCACACAGACATTCGCGCTCTGCTAAAGCATTGCTTCCTAATGGGGCAACACTCTCTATGACTTTCTCCCAGTGCCCGGCAGTGAAATTGGAAACGTCCAGAGATTGCGCCCACAGGAAAGCTGCCAGCACTGAAAGCTGTAGCTGGTTTTCACTGTCCCTTGGAACTGCATTCGCTGCCACACAGACATTCGCGCTCTGCTAAAGCTTTGCTTCGTAATGGGGCAACACTCTGTATCTCTCTCTGGCAGAGCCCGGCAGTGAAATTGGAAACGTCCAGAGATTGCGCCCACAGGAAAGCTGCCAGCACTGAAACCTGTAGCTGGTTTTCACTGTCCCTTGGAACTGCATTCGCTGCCACACAGACATTCGCGCTCTGCTAAAGCATTACTTCGTAATGGGGCAACACTCTGTATCTCTCTCTGGCAGAGCCCGGCAGTGAAATTGGAAACGTCCAGAGATTGCGCCCACAGGAAAGCTGCCAGCACTGAAAGCTGTAGCTGGTTTTCACTGTCCCTTGGAACTGCATTCGCTGCCACACAGACATTCGCGCTCTGCTAAAGCTTTGCTTCGTAATGGGGCAACACTCTGTATCTCTCTCTGGCAGAGCCCGGCAGTGAAATTGGAAACGTCCAGAGATTGCGCCCACAGGAAAGCTGCCAGCACTGAAAGCTGTAGCTGGTTTTCACTGTCCCTTGGAACTGCATTCGCTGCCACACAGACATTCGCGCTCTGCTAAAGCTTTGCTTCGTAATGGGGCAACACTCTGTATCTCTCTCTGGCAGAGCCCAGCAGTGAAATTGGAAACGTCCAGAGATTGCGCCCACAGGAAAGCTGCCAGCACTGAAAGCTGTAGCTGGTTTTCACTGTCCCTTGGAACTGCATTCGCTGCCACACAGACATTCGCGCTCTGCTAAAGCTTTGCTTCGTAATGGGGCAACACTCTGTATCTCTCTCTGGCAGAGCCCGGCAGTGAAATGGAAACGTCCAGAGATTGCGCCCACAGGAAAGCTGCCAGCACTGAAACCTGTAGCTGGTTTTCACTGTCCCTTGGAACTGCATTCGCTGCCACACAGACATTCGCGCTCTGCTAAAGCATTACTTCGTAATGGGGCAACACTCTGTATCTCTCTCTGGCAGAGCCCGGCAGTGAAATTGGAAACGTCCAGAGATTGCGCCCACAGGAAAGCTGCCAGCACTGAAAGCTGTAGCTGGTTTTCACTGTCCCTTGGAACTGCATTCGCTGCCACACAGACATTCGCGCTCTGCTAAAGCTTTGCTTCGTAATGGGGCAACACTCTGTATCTCTCTCTGGCAGAGCCCGGCAGTGAAATTGGAAACGTCCAGAGATTGCGCCCACAGGAAAGCTGCCAGCACTGAAAGCTCTAGCTGGTTTTCACTGTCCCTTGGAACTGCATTCGCTGCCACACAGACATTCGCGCTCTGCTAAAGCTTTGCTTCGTAATGGGGCAACACTCTGTATCTCTCTCTGGCAGAGCCCAGCAGTGAAATTGGAAACGTCCAGAGATTGCGCCCACAGGAAAGCTGCCAGCACTGAAAGCTGTAGCTGGTTTTCACTGTCCCTTGGAACTGCATTCGCTGCCACACAGACATTCGCGCTCTGCTAAAGCTTTGCTTCGTAATGGGGCAACACTCTGTATCTCTCTCTGGCAGAGCCCGGCAGTGAAATTGGAAACGTCCAGAGATTGCGCCCACAGGAAAGCTGCCAGCACTGAAAGCTGTAGCTGGTTTTCACTGTCCCTTGGAACTGCATTCGCTGCCACACAGACATTCGCGCTCTGCTAAAGCTTTGCTTCGTAACGGGGCAACACTCTCTATCTCTCTCTGGCAGAGCCCGGCAGTGAAATTGGAAACGTCCAGAGATTGCGCCCACAGGAAAGCTGCCAGCACTGAAAGCTCTAGCTGGTTTTCACTGTCCCTTGGAACTGCATTCGCTGCCACACAGACATTCGCGCTCTGCTAAAGCTTTGCTTCGTAATGGGGCAACACTCTGTATCTCTCTCTGGCAGAGTCCGGCTGCCAAATTGGAAACGTCCAGAGATTGCGCCCACAGGAAAGGTGCCAGCACTGAAAGCTGTAGCTGGTTTTCACTGTCCCTTGGAACTGCATTCGCTGCCACACAGACATTCGCGCTCTGCTAAAGCTTTGCTTCGTAATGGGGCAACACTCTGTATCTCTCTCTGGCAGAGCCCGGCAGTGAAATTGGAAACGTCCAGAGATTGCGCCCACAGGAAAGCTGCCAGCACTGAAAGCTGTAGCTGGTTTTCACTGTCCCTTGGAACTGCATTCGCTGCCACACAGACATTCGCGCTCTGCTAAAGCTTTGCTTCGTAATGGGGCAACACTCTGTATCTCTCTCTGGCAGAGCCCAGCAGTGAAATTGGAAACGTCCAGAGATTGCGCCCACAGGAAAGCTGCCAGCACTGAAAGCTGTAGCTGGTTTTCACTGTCCCTTGGAACTGCATTCGCTGCCACACAGACATTCGCGCTCTGCTAAAGCTTTGCTTCGTAATGGGGCAACACTCTGTATCTCTCTCTGGCAGAGCCCGGCAGTGAAATTGGAAACGTCCAGAGATTGCGCCCACAGGAAAGCTGCCAGCACTGAAACCTGTAGCTGGTTTTCACTGTCCCTTGGAACTGCATTCGCTGCCACACAGACATTCGCGCTCTGCTAAAGCATTACTTCGTAAAGGGGCAACACTCTGTATCTCTCTCTGGCAGAGCCCGGCAGTGAAATTGGAAACGTCCAGAGATTGCGCCCACAGGAAAGCTGCCAGCACTGAAAGCTGTAGCTGGTTTTCACTGTCCCTTGGAACTGCATTCGCTGCCACACAGACATTCGCGCTCTGCTAAAGCTTTGCTTCGTAATGGGGCAACACTCTGTATCTCTCTCTGGCAGAGCCCGGCAGTGAAATTGGAAACGTCCAGAGATTGCGCCCACAGGAAAGCTGCCAGCACTGAAAGCTCTAGCTGGTTTTCACTGTCCCTTGGAACTGCATTCGCTGCCACACAGACATTCGCGCTCTGCTAAAGCTTTGCTTCGTAATGGGGCAACACTCTGTATCTCTCTCTGGCAGAGCCCAGCAGTGAAATTGGAAACGTCCAGAGATTGCGCCCACAGGAAAGCTGCCAGCACTGAAAGCTGTAGCTGGTTTTCACTGTCCCTTGGAACTGCATTCGCTGCCACACAGACATTCGCGCTCTGCTAAAGCTTTGCTTCGTAATGGGGCAACACTCTGTATCTCTCTCTGGCAGAGCCCGGCAGTGAAATTGGAAACGTCCAGAGATTGCGCCCACAGGAAAGGTGCCAGCACTGAAAGCTGTAGCTGGTTTTCACTGTCCCTTGGAACTGCATTCGCTGCCACACAGACATTCGCGCTCTGCTAAAGCTTTGCTTCGTAACGGGGCAACACTCTCTATCTCTCTCTGGCAGAGCCCGGCAGTGAAATTGGAAACGTCCAGAGATTGCGCCCACAGGAAAGCTGCCAGCACTGAAAGCTCTAGCTGGTTTTCACTGTCCCTTGGAACTGCATTCGCTGCCACACAGACATTCGCGCTCTGCTAAAGCTTTGCTTCGTAATGGGGCAACACTCTGTATCTCTCTCTGGCAGAGTCCGGCTGCCAAATTGGAAACGTCCAGAGATTGCGCCCACAGGAAAGGTGCCAGCACTGAAAGCTGTAGCTGGTTTTCACTGTCCCTTGGAACTGCATTCGCTGCCACACAGACATTCGCGCTCTGCTAAAGCTTTGCTTCGTAATGGGGCAACACTCTGTATCTCTCTCTGGCAGAGTCCGGCAGTGAAATTGGAAACGTCCAGAGATTGCGCCCACAGGAAAGCTGCCAGCACTGAAAGCTGTAGCTGGTTTTCACTGTCCCTCGGAACTGCATTCGCTGCCACACAGACATTCGCGCTCTGCTAAAGCTTTGCTTCGTAATGGGGCAACACTCTGTATCTCTCTCTGGCAGAGCCCGGCAGTGAAATTGGAAACGTCCAGAGATTGCGCCCACAGGAAAGCTGCCAGCACTGAAAGCTGTAGCTGGTTTTCACTGTCCCTTGGAACTGCATTCGCTGCCACACAGACATTCGCGCTCTGCTAAAGCATTGCTTCCTAATGGGGCAACACTCTCTATGACTTTCTCCCAGTGCCCGGCAGTGAAATTGGAAACGTCCAGAGATTGCGCCCACAGGAAAGCTGCCAGCACTGAAAGCTGTAGCTGGTTTTCACTGTCCCTTGGAACTGCATTCGCTGCCACACAGACATTCGCGCTCTGCTAAAGCATTGCTTCGTAATGGGGAACACTCTGTATCTCTCTCTGGCAGAGCCCGGCAGTGAAATTGGAAACGTCCAGAGATTACGCCCACAGGAAAGCTGCCAGCACTGAAAGCTGTAGCTGGTTTTCACTGTCCCTTGGAACTGCATTCGCTGCCACACAGACATTCGCGCTCTGCTAAAGCTTTGCTTCGTAATGGGGCAACACTCTGTATCTCTCTCTGGCAGAGCCCGGCAGTGAAATTGGAAACGTCCAGAGATTGCGCCCACAGGAAAGCTGCCAGCACTGAAACCTGTAGCTGGTTTTCACTGTCCCTTGGAACTGCATTCGCTGCCACACAGACATTCGCGCTCTGCTAAAGCATTACTTCGTAATGGGGCAACACTCTGTATCTCTCTCTGGCAGAGCCCGGCAGTGAAATTGGAAACGTCCAGAGATTGCGCCCACAGGAAAGCTGCCAGCACTGAAAGCTGTAGCTGCTTTTCACTGTCCCTTGGAACTGCATTCGCTGCCACACAGACATTCGCGCTCTGCTAAAGCTTTGCTTCGTAATGGGGCAACACTCTGTATCTCTCTCTGGCAGAGCCGGGCAGTGAAATTGGAAACGTCCAGAGATTGCGCCCACAGGAAAGCTGCGAGCACTGAAAGCTGTAGCTGGTTTTCACTGTCCCTTGGAACTGCATTCGCTGCCACACAGACATTCGCGCTCTGCTAAAGCATTGCTTCCTAATGGGGCAACACTTTCTATGACTTTCTCCCAGTGCCCGGCAGTGAAATTGGAAACGTCCAGAGATTGCGCCCACAGGAAAGCTGCCAGCACTGAAAGCTCTAGCTGGTTTTCACTGTCCCTTGGAACTGCATTCGCTGCCACACAGACATTCGCGCTCTGCTAAAGCATTGCTTCGTAATGGGCAACACTCTGTATCTCTCTCTGGCAGAGCCCGGCAGTGAAATTGGAAACGTCCAGAGATTACGCCCACAGGAAAGCTGCCAGCACTGAAAGCTGTAGCTGGTTTTCACTGTCCCTTGGAACTGCATTCGCTGCCACACAGACATTCGCGCTCTGCTAAAGCTTTGCTTCGTAATGGGGCAACACTCTGTATCTCTCTCTGGCAGAGCCCGGCAGTGAAATTGGAAACGTCCAGAGATTGCGCCCACAGGAAAGCTGCCAGCACTGAAACCTGTAGCTGGTTTTCACTGTCCCTTGGAACTGCATTCGCTGCCACACAGACATTCGCGCTCTGCTAAAGCATTACTTCGTAATGGGGCAACACTCTGTATCTCTCTCTGGCAGAGCCCGGCAGTGAAATTGGAAACGTCCAGAGATTGCGCCCACAGGAAAGCTGCCAGCACTGAAAGCTGTAGCTGGTTTTCACTGTCCCTTGGAACTGCATTCGCTGCCACACAGACATTCGCGCTCTGCTAAAGCTTTGCTTCGTAATGGGGCAACACTCTGTATCTCTCTCTGGCAGAGCCCGGCAGTGAAATTGGAAACGTCCAGAGATTGCGCCCACAGGAAAGCTGCCAGCACTGAAAGCTGTAGCTGGTTTTCACTGTCCCTTGGAACTGCATTCGCTGCCACACAGACATTCGCGCTCTGCTAAAGCTTTGCTTCGTAATGGGGCAACACTCTGTATCTCTCTCTGGCAGAGCCCAGCAGTGAAATTGGAAACGTCCAGAGATTGCGCCCACAGGAAAGCTGCCAGCACTGAAAGCTGTAGCTGGTTTTCACTGTCCCTTGGAACTGCATTCGCTGCCACACAGACATTCGCGCTCTGCTAAAGCTTTGCTTCGTAATGGGGCAACACTCTGTATCTCTCTCTGGCAGAGCCCGGCAGTGAAATTGGAAACGTCCAGAGATTGCGCCCACAGGAAAGCTGCCAGCACTGAAACCTGTAGCTGGTTTTCACTGTCCCTTGGAACTGCATTCGCTGCCACACAGACATTCGCGCTCTGCTAAAGCATTACTTCGTAATGGGGCAACACTCTGTATCTCTCTCTGGCAGAGTCCGGCTGCCAAATTGGAAACGTCCAGAGATTGCGCCCACAGGAAAGGTGCCAGCACTGAAAGCTGTAGCTGGTTTTCACTGTCCCTTGGAACTGCATTCGCTGCCACACAGACATTCGCGCTCTGCTAAAGCTTTGCTTCGTAATGGGGCAACACTCTGTATCTCTCTCTGGCAGAGTCCGGCAGTGAAATTGGAAACGTCCAGAGATTGCGCCCACAGGAAAGCTGCCAGCACTGAAAGCTGTAGCTGGTTTTCACTGTCCCTCGGAACTGCATTCGCTGCCACACAGACATTCGCGCTCTGCTAAAGCTTTGCTTCGTAATGGGGCAACACTCTGTATCTCTCTCTGGCAGAGCCCGGCAGTGAAATTGGAAACGTCCAGAGATTGCGCCCACAGGAAAGCTGCCAGCACTGAAAGCTCTAGCTGGTTTTCACTGTCCCTTGGAACTGCATTCGCTGCCACACAGACATTCGCGCTCTGCTAAAGCATTACTTCGTAATGGGGCAACACTCTGTATCTCTCTCTGGCAGAGCCCGGCAGTGAAATTGGAAACGTCCAGAGATTGCGCCCACAGGAAAGCTGCCAGCACTGAAAGCTGTAGCTGGTTTTCACTGTCCCTTGGAACTGCATTCGCTGCCACACAGACATTCGCGCTCTGCTAAAGCTTTGCTTCGTAATGGGGCAACACTCTGTATCTCTCTCTGGCAGAGCCCGGCAGTGAAATTGGAAACGTCCAGAGATTGCGCCCACAGGAAAGCTGCCAGCACTGAAAGCTCTAGCTGGTTTTCACTGTCCCTTGGAACTGCATTCGCTGCCACACAGACATTCGCGCTCTGCTAAAGCTTTGCTTCGTAATGGGGCAACACTCTGTATCTCTCTCTGGCAGAGTCCGGCTGCCAAATTGGAAACGTCCAGAGATTGCGCCCACAGGAAAGGTGCCAGCACTGAAAGCTGTAGCTGGTTTTCACTGTCCCTTGGAACTGCATTCGCTGCCACACAGACATTCGCGCTCTGCTAAAGCTTTGCTTCGTAATGGGGCAACACTCTGTATCTCTCTCTGGCAGAGTCCGGCAGTGAAATTGGAAACGTCCAGAGATTGCGCCCACAGGAAAGCTGCCAGCACTGAAAGCTGTAGCTGGTTTTCACTGTCCCTCGGAACTGCATTCGCTGCCACACAGACATTCGCGCTCTGCTAAAGCTTTGCTTCGTAATGGGGCAACACTCTGTATCTCTCTCTGGCAGAGCCCGGCAGTGAAATTGGAAACGTCCAGAGATTGCGCCCACAGGAAAGCTGCCAGCACTGAAAGCTGTAGCTGGTTTTCACTGTCCCTTGGAACTGCATTCGCTGCCACACAGACATTCGCGCTCTGCTAAAGCATTGCTTCCTAATGGGGCAACACTCTCTATGACTTTCTCCCAGTGCCCGGCAGTGAAATTGGAAACGTCCAGAGATTGCGCCCACAGGAAAGCTGCCAGCACTGAAAGCTGTAGCTGGTTTTCACTGTCCCTTGGAACTGCATTCGCTGCCACACAGACATTCGCGCTCTGCTAAAGCATTGCTTCGTAATGGGGAACACTCTGTATCTCTCTCTGGCAGAGCCCGGCAGTGAAATTGGAAACGTCCAGAGATTACGCCCACAGGAAAGCTGCCAGCACTGAAAGCTGTAGCTGGTTTTCACTGTCCCTTGGAACTGCATTCGCTGCCACACAGACATTCGCGCTCTGCTAAAGCTTTGCTTCGTAATGGGGCAACACTCTGTATCTCTCTCTGGCAGAGCCCGGCAGTGAAATTGGAAACGTCCAGAGATTGCGCCCACAGGAAAGCTGCCAGCACTGAAACCTGTAGCTGGTTTTCACTGTCCCTTGGAACTGCATTCGCTGCCACACAGACATTCGCGCTCTGCTAAAGCATTACTTCGTAATGGGGCAACACTCTGTATCTCTCTCTGGCAGAGCCCGGCAGTGAAATTGGAAACGTCCAGAGATTGCGCCCACAGGAAAGCTGCCAGCACTGAAAGCTGTAGCTGCTTTTCACTGTCCCTTGGAACTGCATTCGCTGCCACACAGACATTCGCGCTCTGCTAAAGCTTTGCTTCGTAATGGGGCAACACTCTGTATCTCTCTCTGGCAGAGCCGGGCAGTGAAATTGGAAACGTCCAGAGATTGCGCCCACAGGAAAGCTGCGAGCACTGAAAGCTGTAGCTGGTTTTCACTGTCCCTTGGAACTGCATTCGCTGCCACACAGACATTCGCGCTCTGCTAAAGCATTGCTTCCTAATGGGGCAACACTTTCTATGACTTTCTCCCAGTGCCCGGCAGTGAAATTGGAAACGTCCAGAGATTGCGCCCACAGGAAAGCTGCCAGCACTGAAAGCTCTAGCTGGTTTTCACTGTCCCTTGGAACTGCATTCGCTGCCACACAGACATTCGCGCTCTGCTAAAGCATTGCTTCGTAATGGGCAACACTCTGTATCTCTCTCTGGCAGAGCCCGGCAGTGAAATTGGAAACGTCCAGAGATTACGCCCACAGGAAAGCTGCCAGCACTGAAACCTGTAGCTGGTTTTCACTGTCCCTTGGAACTGCATTCGCTGCCACACAGACATTCGCGCTCTGCTAAAGCTTTGCTTCGTAATGGGGCAACACTCTGTATCTCTCTCTGGCAGAGCCCGGCAGTGAAATTGGAAACGTCCAGAGATTGCGCCCACAGGAAAGCTGCCAGCACTGAAACCTGTAGCTGGTTTTCACTGTCCCTTGGAACTGCATTCGCTGCCACACAGACATTCGCGCTCTGCTAAAGCATTACTTCGTAATGGGGCAACACTCTGTATCTCTCTCTGGCAGAGCCCGGCAGTGAAATTGGAAACGTCCAGAGATTGCGCCCACAGGAAAGCTGCCAGCACTGAAAGCTGTAGCTGGTTTTCACTGTCCCTTGGAACTGCATTCGCTGCCACACAGACATTCGCGCTCTGCTAAAGCTTTGCTTCGTAATGGGGCAACACTCTGTATCTCTCTCTGGCAGAGCCCGGCTGCCAAATTGGAAACGTCCAGAGATTGCGCCCACAGGAAAGCTGCCAGCACTGAAAGCTGTAGCTGGTTTTCACTGTCCCTTGGAACTGCATTCGCTGCCACACAGACATTCGCGCTCTGCTAAAGCTTTGCTTCGTAATGGGGCAACACTCTGTATCTCTCTCTGGCAGAGCCCGGCAGTGAAATTGGAAACGTCCAGAGATTGCGCCCACAGGAAAGCTGCCAGCACTGAAACCTGTAGCTGGTTTTCACTGTCCCTTGGAACTGCATTCGCTGCCACACAGACATTCGCGCTCTGCTAAAGCATTACTTCGTAATGGGGCAACACTCTGTATCTCTCTCTGGCAGAGTCCGGCTGCCAAATTGGAAACGTCCAGAGATTGCGCCCACAGGAAAGGTGCCAGCACTGAAAGCTGTAGCTGGTTTTCACTGTCCCTTGGAACTGCATTCGCTGCCACACAGACATTCGCGCTCTGCTAAAGCTTTGCTTCGTAATGGGGCAACACTCTGTATCTCTCTCTGGCAGAGTCCGGCAGTGAAATTGGAAACGTCCAGAGATTGCGCCCACAGGAAAGCTGCCAGCACTGAAAGCTGTAGCTGGTTTTCACTGTCCCTCGGAACTGCATTCGCTGCCACACAGACATTCGCGCTCTGCTAAAGCTTTGCTTCGTAATGGGGCAACACTCTGTATCTCTCTCTGGCAGAGCCCGGCAGTGAAATTGGAAACGTCCAGAGATTGCGCCCACAGGAAAGCTGCCAGCACTGAAAGCTCTAGCTGGTTTTCACTGTCCCTTGGAACTGCATTCGCTGCCACACAGACATTCGCGCTCTGCTAAAGCATTGCTTCCTAATGGGGCAACACTCTCTATGACTTTCTCCCAGTGCCCGGCAGTGAAATTGGAAACGTCCAGAGATTGCGCCCACAGGAAAGCTGCCAGCACTGAAAGCTGTAGCTGGTTTTCACTGTCCCTTGGAACTGCATTCGCTGCCACACAGACATTCGCGCTCTGCTAAAGCATTGCTTCGTAATGGGGAACACTCTGTATCTCTCTCTGGCAGAGCCCGGCAGTGAAATTGGAAACGTCCAGAGATTACGCCCACAGGAAAGCTGCCAGCACTGAAAGCTGTAGCTGGTTTTCACTGTCCCTTGGAACTGCATTCGCTGCCACACAGACATTCGCGCTCTGCTAAAGCTTTGCTTCGTAATGGGGCAACACTCTGTATCTCTCTCTGGCAGAGCCCGGCAGTGAAATTGGAAACGTCCAGAGATTGCGCCCACAGGAAAGCTGCCAGCACTGAAACCTGTAGCTGGTTTTCACTGTCCCTTGGAACTGCATTCGCTGCCACACAGACATTCGCGCTCTGCTAAAGCATTACTTCGTAATGGGGCAACACTCTGTATCTCTCTCTGGCAGAGCCCGGCAGTGAAATTGGAAACGTCCAGAGATTGCGCCCACAGGAAAGCTGCCAGCACTGAAAGCTGTAGCTGCTTTTCACTGTCCCTTGGAACTGCATTCGCTGCCACACAGACATTCGCGCTCTGCTAAAGCTTTGCTTCCTAATGGGGCAACACTCTGTATCTCTCTCTGGCAGAGCCGGGCAGTGAAATTGGAAACGTCCAGAGATTGCGCCCACAGGAAAGCTGCCAGCACTGAAAGCTGTAGCTGGTTTTCACTGTCCCTTGGAACTGCATTCGCTGCCACACAGACATTCGCGCTCTGCTAAAGCATTGCTTCCTAATGGGGCAACACTCTCTATGACTTTCTCCCAGTGCCCGGCAGTGAAATTGGAAACGTCCAGAGATTGCGCCCACAGGAAAGCTGCCAGCACTGAAAGCTGTAGCTGGTTTTCACTGTCCCTTGGAACTGCATTCGCTGCCACACAGACATTCGCGCTCTGCTAAAGCTTTGCTTCGTAATGGGGCAACACTCTGTATCTCTCTCTGGCAGAGCCCGGCAGTGAAATTGGAAACGTCCAGAGATTGCGCCCACAGGAAAGCTGCCAGCACTGAAACCTGTAGCTGGTTTTCACTGTCCCTTGGAACTGCATTCGCTGCCACACAGACATTCGCGCTCTGCTAAAGCATTACTTCGTAATGGGGCAACACTCTGTATCTCTCTCTGGCAGAGCCCGGCAGTGAAATTGGAAACGTCCAGAGATTGCGCCCACAGGAAAGCTGCCAGCACTGAAAGCTGTAGCTGGTTTTCACTGTCCCTTGGAACTGCATTCGCTGCCACACAGACATTCGCGCTCTGCTAAAGCTTTGCTTCGTAATGGGGCAACACTCTGTATCTCTCTCTGGCAGAGCCCGGCAGTGAAATTGGAAACGTCCAGAAATTGCGCCCACAGGAAAGCTGCCAGCACTGAAAGCTGTAGCTGGTTTTCACTGTCCCTTGGAACTGCATTCGCTGCCACACAGACATTCGCGCTCTGCTAAAGCTTTGCTTCGTAATGGGGCAACACTCTGTATCTCTCTCTGGCAGAGCCCAGCAGTGAAATTGGAAACGTCCAGAGATTGCGCCCACAGGAAAGCTGCCAGCACTGAAAGCTGTAGCTGGTTTTCACTGTCCCTTGGAACTGCATTCGCTGCCACACAGACATTCGCGCTCTGCTAAAGCTTTGCTTCGTAATGGGGCAACACTCTGTATCTCTCTCTGGCAGAGCCCGGCAGTGAAATTGGAAACGTCCAGAGATTGCGCCCACAGGAAAGCTGCCAGCACTGAAACCTGTAGCTGGTTTTCACTGTCCCTTGGAACTGCATTCGCTGCCACACAGACATTCGCGCTCTGCTAAAGCATTACTTCGTAATGGGGCAACACTCTGTATCTCTCTCTGGCAGAGCCCGGCAGTGAAATTGGAAACGTCCAGAGATTGCGCCCACAGGAAAGCTGCCAGCACTGAAAGCTGTAGCTGGTTTTCACTGTCCCTTGGAACTGCATTCGCTGCCACACAGACATTCGCGCTCTGCTAAAGCTTTGCTTCGTAATGGGGCAACACTCTGTATCTCTCTCTGGCAGAGCCCGGCAGTGAAATTGGAAACGTCCAGAGATTGCGCCCACAGGAAAGCTGCCAGCACTGAAAGCTGTAGCTGGTTTTCACTGTCCCTTGGAACTGCATTCGCTGCCACACAGACATTCGCGCTCTGCTAAAGCTTTGCTTCGTAATGGGGCAACACTCTGTATCTCTCTCTGGCAGAGCCCAGCAGTGAAATTGGAAACGTCCAGAGATTGCGCCCACAGGAAAGCTGCCAGCACTGAAAGCTGTAGCTGGTTTTCACTGTCCCTTGGAACTGCATTCGCTGCCACACAGACATTCGCGCTCTGCTAAAGCTTTGCTTCGTAATGGGGCAACACTCTGTATCTCTCTCTGGCAGAGTCCGGCAGTGAAATTGGAAACGTCCAGAGATTGCGCCCACAGGAAAGCTGCCAGCACTGAAAGCTGTAGCTGGTTTTCACTGTCCCTCGGAACTGCATTCGCTGCCACACAGACATTCGCGCTCTGCTAAAGCTTTGCTTCGTAATGGGGCAACACTCTGTATCTCTCTCTGGCAGAGCCCGGCAGTGAAATTGGAAACGTCCAGAGATTGCGCCCACAGGAAAGCTGCCAGCACTGAAAGCTGTAGCTGGTTTTCACTGTCCCTTGGAACTGCATTCGCTGCCACACAGACATTCGCGCTCTGCTAAAGCATTGCTTCCTAATGGGGCAACACTCTCTATGACTTTCTCCCAGTGCCCGGCAGTGAAATTGGAAACGTCCAGAGATTGCGCCCACAGGAAAGCTGCCAGCACTGAAAGCTGTAGCTGGTTTTCACTGTCCCTTGGAACTGCATTCGCTGCCACACAGACATTCGCGCTCTGCTAAAGCATTGCTTCGTAATGGGGAACACTCTGTATCTCTCTCTGGCAGAGCCCGGCAGTGAAATTGGAAACGTCCAGAGATTACGCCCACAGGAAAGCTGCCAGCACTGAAAGCTGTAGCTGGTTTTCACTGTCCCTTGGAACTGCATTCGCTGCCACACAGACATTCGCGCTCTGCTAAAGCTTTGCTTCGTAATGGGGCAACACTCTGTATCTCTCTCTGGCAGAGCCCGGCTGCCAAATTGGAAACGTCCAGAGATTGCGCCCACAGGAAAGCTGCCAGCACTGAAACCTGTAGCTGGTTTTCACTGTCCCTTGGAACTGCATTCGCTGCCACACAGACATTCGCGCTCTGCTAAAGCATTACTTCGTAATGGGGCAACACTCTGTATCTCTCTCTGGCAGAGCCCGGCAGTGAAATTGGAAACGTCCAGAGATTGCGCCCACAGGAAAGCTGCCAGCACTGAAAGCTGTAGCTGGTTTTCACTGTCCCTTGGAACTGCATTCGCTGCCACACAGACATTCGCGCTCTGCTAAAGCTTTGCTTCGTAATGGGGCAACACTCTGTATCTCTCTCTGGCAGAGCCCGGCAGTGAAATTGGAAACGTCCAGAGATTGTGCCCACAGGAAAGCTGCCAGCACTGAAAGCTGTAGCTGGTTTTCACTGTCCCTTGGAACTGCATTCGCTGCCACACAGACATTCGCGCTCTGCTAAAGCTTTGCTTCGTAATGGGGCAACACTCTGTATCTCTCTCTGGCAGAGCCCGGCAGTGAAATTGGAAACGTCCAGAGATTGCGCCCACAGGAAAGCTGCCAGCACTGAAAGCTCTAGCTGGTTTTCACTGTCCCTTGGAACTGCATTCGCTGCCACACAGACATTCGCGCTCTGCTAAAGCTTTGCTTCGTAATGGGGCAACACTCTGTATCTCTCTCTGGCAGAGCCCAGCAGTGAAATTGGAAACGTCCAGAGATTGCGCCCACAGGAAAGCTGCCAGCACTGAAAGCTGTAGCTGGTTTTCACTGTCCCTTGGAACTGCATTCGCTGCCACACAGACATTCGCGCTCTGCTAAAGCTTTGCTTCGTAATGGGGCAACACTCTGTATCTCTCTCTGGCAGAGCCCGGCAGTGAAATTGGAAACGTCCAGAGATTGCGCCCACAGGAAAGCTGCCAGCACTGAAAGCTGTAGCTGGTTTTCACTGTCCCTTGGAACTGCATTCGCTGCCACACAGACATTCGCGCTCTGCTAAAGCTTTGCTTCGTAACGGGGCAACACTCTCTATCTCTCTCTGGCAGAGCCCGGCAGTGAAATTGGAAACGTCCAGAGATTGCGCCCACAGGAAAGCTGCCAGCACTGAAAGCTCTAGCTGGTTTTCACTGTCCCTTGGAACTGCATTCGCTGCCACACAGACATTCGCGCTCTGCTAAAGCTTTGCTTCGTAATGGGGCAACACTCTGTATCTCTCTCTGGCAGAGTCCGGCTGCCAAATTGGAAACGTCCAGAGATTGCGCCCACAGGAAAGGTGCCAGCACTGAAAGCTGTAGCTGGTTTTCACTGTCCCTTGGAACTGCATTCGCTGCCACACAGACATTCGCGCTCTGCTAAAGCTTTGCTTCGTAATGGGGCAACACTCTGTATCTCTCTCTGGCAGAGTCCGGCAGTGAAATTGGAAACGTCCAGAGATTGCGCCCACAGGAAAGCTGCCAGCACTGAAAGCTGTAGCTGGTTTTCACTGTCCCTCGGAACTGCATTCGCTGCCACACAGACATTCGCGCTCTGCTAAAGCTTTGCTTCGTAATGGGGCAACACTCTGTATCTCTCTCTGGCAGAGCCCGGCAGTGAAATTGGAAACGTCCAGAGATTGCGCCCACAGGAAAGCTGCCAGCACTGAAAGCTGTAGCTGGTTTTCACTGTCCCTTGGAACTGCATTCGCTGCCACACAGACATTCGCGCTCTGCTAAAGCATTGCTTCCTAATGGGGCAACACTCTCTATGACTTTCTCCCAGTGCCCGGCAGTGAAATTGGAAACGTCCAGAGATTGCGCCCACAGGAAAGCTGCCAGCACTGAAAGCTGTAGCTGGTTTTCACTGTCCCTTGGAACTGCATTCGCTGCCACACAGACATTCGCGCTCTGCTAAAGCATTGCTTCGTAATGGGGAACACTCTGTATCTCTCTCTGGCAGAGCCCGGCAGTGAAATTGGAAACGTCCAGAGATTACGCCCACAGGAAAGCTGCCAGCACTGAAAGCTGTAGCTGGTTTTCACTGTCCCTTGGAACTGCATTCGCTGCCACACAGACATTCGCGCTCTGCTAAAGCTTTGCTTCGTAATGGGGCAACACTCTGTATCTCTCTCTGGCAGAGCCCGGCAGTGAAATTGGAAACGTCCAGAGATTGCGCCCACAGGAAAGCTGCCAGCACTGAAACCTGTAGCTGGTTTTCACTGTCCCTTGGAACTGCATTCGCTGCCACACAGACATTCGCGCTCTGCTAAAGCATTACTTCGTAATGGGGCAACACTCTGTATCTCTCTCTGGCAGAGCCCGGCAGTGAAATTGGAAACGTCCAGAGATTGCGCCCACAGGAAAGCTGCCAGCACTGAAAGCTGTAGCTGCTTTTCACTGTCCCTTGGAACTGCATTCGCTGCCACACAGACATTCGCGCTCTGCTAAAGCTTTGCTTCGTAATGGGGCAACACTCTGTATCTCTCTCTGGCAGAGCCGGGCAGTGAAATTGGAAACGTCCAGAGATTGCGCCCACAGGAAAGCTGCGAGCACTGAAAGCTGTAGCTGGTTTTCACTGTCCCTTGGAACTGCATTCGCTGCCACACAGACATTCGCGCTCTGCTAAAGCATTGCTTCCTAATGGGGCAACACTTTCTATGACTTTCTCCCAGTGCCCGGCAGTGAAATTGGAAACGTCCAGAGATTGCGCCCACAGGAAAGCTGCCAGCACTGAAAGCTCTAGCTGGTTTTCACTGTCCCTTGGAACTGCATTCGCTGCCACACAGACATTCGCGCTCTGCTAAAGCATTGCTTCGTAATGGGCAACACTCTGTATCTCTCTCTGGCAGAGCCCGGCAGTGAAATTGGAAACGTCCAGAGATTACGCCCACAGGAAAGCTGCCAGCACTGAAAGCTGTAGCTGGTTTTCACTGTCCCTTGGAACTGCATTCGCTGCCACACAGACATTCGCGCTCTGCTAAAGCTTTGCTTCGTAATGGGGCAACACTCTGTATCTCTCTCTGGCAGAGCCCGGCAGTGAAATTGGAAACGTCCAGAGATTGCGCCCACAGGAAAGCTGCCAGCACTGAAAGCTGTAGCTGGTTTTCACTGTCCCTTGGAACTGCATTCGCTGCCACACAGACATTCGCGCTCTGCTAAAGCTTTGCTTCGTAATGGGGCAACACTCTGTATCTCTCTCTGGCAGAGCCCGGCAGTGAAATTGGAAACGTCCAGAGATTGCGCCCACAGGAAAGCTGCCAGCACTGAAAGCTGTAGCTGGTTTTCACTGTCCCTTGGAACTGCATTCGCTGCCACACAGACATTCGCGCTCTGCTAAAGCTTTGCTTCGTAATGGGGCAACACTCTGTATCTCTCTCTGGCAGAGCCCAGCAGTGAAATTGGAAACGTCCAGAGATTGCGCCCACAGGAAAGCTGCCAGCACTGAAAGCTGTAGCTGGTTTTCACTGTCCCTTGGAACTGCATTCGCTGCCACACAGACATTCGCGCTCTGCTAAAGCTTTGCTTCGTAATGGGGCAACACTCTGTATCTCTCTCTGGCAGAGCCCGGCAGTGAAATTGGAAACGTCCAGAGATTGCGCCCACAGGAAAGCTGCCAGCACTGAAACCTGTAGCTGGTTTTCACTGTCCCTTGGAACTGCATTCGCTGCCACACAGACATTCGCGCTCTGCTAAAGCATTACTTCGTAATGGGGCAACACTCTGTATCTCTCTCTGGCAGAGTCCGGCTGCCAAATTGGAAACGTCCAGAGATTGCGCCCACAGGAAAGGTGCCAGCACTGAAAGCTGTAGCTGGTTTTCACTGTCCCTTGGAACTGCATTCGCTGCCACACAGACATTCGCGCTCTGCTAAAGCTTTGCTTCGTAATGGGGCAACACTCTGTATCTCTCTCTGGCAGAGTCCGGCAGTGAAATTGGAAACGTCCAGAGATTGCGCCCACAGGAAAGCTGCCAGCACTGAAAGCTGTAGCTGGTTTTCACTGTCCCTCGGAACTGCATTCGCTGCCACACAGACATTCGCGCTCTGCTAAAGCTTTGCTTCGTAATGGGGCAACACTCTGTATCTCTCTCTGGCAGAGCCCGGCAGTGAAATTGGAAACGTCCAGAGATTGCGCCCACAGGAAAGCTGCCAGCACTGAAAGCTGTAGCTGGTTTTCACTGTCCCTTGGAACTGCATTCGCTGCCACACAGACATTCGCGCTCTGCTAAAGCATTGCTTCCTAATGGGGCAACACTCTCTATGACTTTCTCCCAGTGCCCGGCAGTGAAATTGGAAACGTCCAGAGATTGCGCCCACAGGAAAGCTGCCAGCACTGAAAGCTGTAGCTGGTTTTCACTGTCCCTTGGAACTGCATTCGCTGCCACACAGACATTCGCGCTCTGCTAAAGCATTGCTTCGTAATGGGGAACACTCTGTATCTCTCTCTGGCAGAGCCCGGCAGTGAAATTGGAAACGTCCAGAGATTACGCCCACAGGAAAGCTGCCAGCACTGAAAGCTGTAGCTGGTTTTCACTGTCCCTTGGAACTGCATTCGCTGCCACACAGACATTCGCGCTCTGCTAAAGCTTTGCTTCGTAATGGGGCAACACTCTGTATCTCTCTCTGGCAGAGCCCAGCAGTGAAATTGGAAACGTCCAGAGATTGCGCCCACAGGAAAGCTGCCAGCACTGAAACCTGTAGCTGGTTTTCACTGTCCCTTGGAACTGCATTCGCTGCCACACAGACATTCGCGCTCTGCTAAAGCATTACTTCGTAATGGGGCAACACTCTGTATCTCTCTCTGGCAGAGCCCGGCAGAGAAATTGGAAACGTCCAGAGATTGCGCCCACAGGAAAGCTGCCAGCACTGAAAGCTGTAGCTGCTTTTCACTGTCCCTTGGAACTGCATTCGCTGCCACACAGACATTCGCGCTCTGCTAAAGCTTTGCTTCCTAATGGGGCAACACTCTGTATCTCTCTCTGGCAGAGCCGGGCAGTGAAATTGGAAACGTCCAGAGATTGCGCCCACAGGAAAGCTGCCAGCACTGAAAGCTGTAGCTGGTTTTCACTGTCCCTTGGAACTGCATTCGCTGCCACACAGACATTCGCGCTCTGCTAAAGCATTGCTTCCTAATGGGGCAACACTCTCTATGACTTTCTCCCAGTGCCCGGCAGTGAAATTGGAAACGTCCAGAGATTGCGCCCACAGGAAAGCTGCCAGCACTGAAAGCTGTAGCTGGTTTTCACTGTCCCTTGGAACTGCATTCGCTGCCACACAGACATTCGCGCTCTGCTAAAGCTTTGCTTCGTAATGGGGCAACACTCTGTATCTCTCTCTGGCAGAGCCCGGCAGTGAAATTGGAAACGTCCAGAGATTGCGCCCACAGGAAAGCTGCCAGCACTGAAACCTGTAGCTGGTTTTCACTGTCCCTTGGAACTGCATTCGCTGCCACACAGACATTCGCGCTCTGCTAAAGCATTACTTCGTAATGGGGCAACACTCTGTATCTCTCTCTGGCAGAGCCCGGCAGTGAAATTGGAAACGTCCAGAGATTGCGCCCACAGGAAAGCTGCCAGCACTGAAAGCTGTAGCTGGTTTTCACTGTCCCTTGGAACTGCATTCGCTGCCACACAGACATTCGCGCTCTGCTAAAGCTTTGCTTCGTAATGGGGCAACACTCTGTATCTCTCTCTGGCAGAGCCCGGCAGTGAAATTGGAAACGTCCAGAAATTGCGCCCACAGGAAAGCTGCCAGCACTGAAAGCTGTAGCTGGTTTTCACTGTCCCTTGGAACTGCATTCGCTGCCACACAGACATTCGCGCTCTGCTAAAGCTTTGCTTCGTAATGGGGCAACACTCTGTATCTCTCTCTGGCAGAGCCCAGCAGTGAAATTGGAAACGTCCAGAGATTGCGCCCACAGGAAAGCTGCCAGCACTGAAAGCTGTAGCTGGTTTTCACTGTCCCTTGGAACTGCATTCGCTGCCACACAGACATTCGCGCTCTGCTAAAGCTTTGCTTCGTAATGGGGCAACACTCTGTATCTCTCTCTGGCAGAGCCCGGCAGTGAAATTGGAAACGTCCAGAGATTGCGCCCACAGGAAAGCTGCCAGCACTGAAACCTGTAGCTGGTTTTCACTGTCCCTTGGAACTGCATTCGCTGCCACACAGACATTCGCGCTCTGCTAAAGCATTACTTCGTAATGGGGCAACACTCTGTATCTCTCTCTGGCAGAGCCCGGCAGTGAAATTGGAAACGTCCAGAGATTGCGCCCACAGGAAAGCTGCCAGCACTGAAAGCTGTAGCTGGTTTTCACTGTCCCTTGGAACTGCATTCGCTGCCACACAGACATTCGCGCTCTGCTAAAGCTTTGCTTCGTAATGGGGCAACACTCTGTATCTCTCTCTGGCAGAGCCCGGCAGTGAAATTGGAAACGTCCAGAGATTGCGCCCACAGGAAAGCTGCCAGCACTGAAAGCTGTAGCTGGTTTTCACTGTCCCTTGGAACTGCATTCGCTGCCACACAGACATTCGCGCTCTGCTAAAGCTTTGCTTCGTAATGGGGCAACACTCTGTATCTCTCTCTGGCAGAGCCCAGCAGTGAAATTGGAAACGTCCAGAGATTGCGCCCACAGGAAAGCTGCCAGCACTGAAAGCTGTAGCTGGTTTTCACTGTCCCTTGGAACTGCATTCGCTGCCACACAGACATTCGCGCTCTGCTAAAGCTTTGCTTCGTAATGGGGCAACACTCTGTATCTCTCTCTGGCAGAGTCCGGCAGTGAAATTGGAAACGTCCAGAGATTGCGCCCACAGGAAAGCTGCCAGCACTGAAAGCTGTAGCTGGTTTTCACTGTCCCTCGGAACTGCATTCGCTGCCACACAGACATTCGCGCTCTGCTAAAGCTTTGCTTCGTAATGGGGCAACACTCTGTATCTCTCTCTGGCAGAGCCCGGCAGTGAAATTGGAAACGTCCAGAGATTGCGCCCACAGGAAAGCTGCCAGCACTGAAAGCTGTAGCTGGTTTTCACTGTCCCTTGGAACTGCATTCGCTGCCACACAGACATTCGCGCTCTGCTAAAGCATTGCTTCCTAATGGGGCAACACTCTCTATGACTTTCTCCCAGTGCCCGGCAGTGAAATTGGAAACGTCCAGAGATTGCGCCCACAGGAAAGCTGCCAGCACTGAAAGCTGTAGCTGGTTTTCACTGTCCCTTGGAACTGCATTCGCTGCCACACAGACATTCGCGCTCTGCTAAAGCATTGCTTCGTAATGGGGAACACTCTGTATCTCTCTCTGGCAGAGCCCGGCAGTGAAATTGGAAACGTCCAGAGATTACGCCCACAGGAAAGCTGCCAGCACTGAAAGCTGTAGCTGGTTTTCACTGTCCCTTGGAACTGCATTCGCTGCCACACAGACATTCGCGCTCTGCTAAAGCTTTGCTTCCTAATGGGGCAACACTCTGTATCTCTCTCTGGCAGAGCCCGGCTGCCAAATTGGAAACGTCCAGAGATTGCGCCCACAGGAAAGCTGCCAGCACTGAAACCTGTAGCTGGTTTTCACTGTCCCTTGGAACTGCATTCGCTGCCACACAGACATTCGCGCTCTGCTAAAGCATTACTTCGTAATGGGGCAACACTCTGTATCTCTCTCTGGCAGAGCCCGGCAGTGAAATTGGAAACGTCCAGAGATTGCGCCCACAGGAAAGCTGCCAGCACTGAAAGCTGTAGCTGGTTTTCACTGTCCCTTGGAACTGCATTCGCTGCCACACAGACATTCGCGCTCTGCTAAAGCTTTGCTTCGTAATGGGGCAACACTCTGTATCTCTCTCTGGCAGAGCCCGGCAGTGAAATTGGAAACGTCCAGAGATTGCGCCCACAGGAAAGCTGCCAGCACTGAAAGCTGTAGCTGGTTTTCACTGTCCCTTGGAACTGCATTCGCTGCCACACAGACATTCGCGCTCTGCTAAAGCTTTGCTTCGTAATGGGGCAACACTCTGTATCTCTCTCTGGCAGAGCCCGGCAGTGAAATTGGAAACGTCCAGAGATTGCGCCCACAGGAAAGCTGCCAGCACTGAAAGCTCTAGCTGGTTTTCACTGTCCCTTGGAACTGCATTCGCTGCCACACAGACATTCGCGCTCTGCTAAAGCTTTGCTTCGTAATGGGGCAACACTCTGTATCTCTCTCTGGCAGAGCCCAGCAGTGAAATTGGAAACGTCCAGAGATTGCGCCCACAGGAAAGCTGCCAGCACTGAAAGCTGTAGCTGGTTTTCACTGTCCCTTGGAACTGCATTCGCTGCCACACAGACATTCGCGCTCTGCTAAAGCTTTGCTTCGTAATGGGGCAACACTCTGTATCTCTCTCTGGCAGAGCCCGGCAGTGAAATTGGAAACGTCCAGAGATTGCGCCCACAGGAAAGCTGCCAGCACTGAAAGCTGTAGCTGGTTTTCACTGTCCCTTGGAACTGCATTCGCTGCCACACAGACATTCGCGCTCTGCTAAAGCTTTGCTTCGTAACGGGGCAACACTCTCTATCTCTCTCTGGCAGAGCCCGGCAGTGAAATTGGAAACGTCCAGAGATTGCGCCCACAGGAAAGCTGCCAGCACTGAAAGCTCTAGCTGGTTTTCACTGTCCCTTGGAACTGCATTCGCTGCCACACAGACATTCGCGCTCTGCTAAAGCTTTGCTTCGTAATGGGGCAACACTCTGTATCTCTCTCTGGCAGAGTCCGGTTGCCAAATTGGAAACGTCCAGAGATTGCGCCCACAGGAAAGGTGCCAGCACTGAAAGCTGTAGCTGGTTTTCACTGTCCCTTGGAACTGCATTCGCTGCCACACAGACATTCGCGCTCTGCTAAAGCTTTGCTTCGTAATGGGGCAACACTCTGTATCTCTCTCTGGCAGAGTCCGGCAGTGAAATTGGAAACGTCCAGAGATTGCGCCCACAGGAAAGCTGCCAGCACTGAAAGCTGTAGCTGGTTTTCACTGTCCCTCGGAACTGCATTCGCTGCCACACAGACATTCGCGCTCTGCTAAAGCTTTGCTTCGTAATGGGGCAACACTCTGTATCTCTCTCTGGCAGAGCCCGGCAGTGAAATTGGAAACGTCCAGAGATTGCGCCCACAGGAAAGCTGCCAGCACTGAAAGCTGTAGCTGGTTTTCACTGTCCCTTGGAACTGCATTCGCTGCCACACAGACATTCGCGCTCTGCTAAAGCATTGCTTCCTAATGGGGCAACACTCTCTATGACTTTCTCCCAGTGCCCGGCAGTGAAATTGGAAACGTCCAGAGATTGCGCCCACAGGAAAGCTGCCAGCACTGAAAGCTGTAGCTGGTTTTCACTGTCCCTTGGAACTGCATTCGCTGCCACACAGACATTCGCGCTCTGCTAAAGCATTGCTTCGTAATGGGGAACACTCTGTATCTCTCTCTGGCAGAGCCCGGCAGTGAAATTGGAAACGTCCAGAGATTACGCCCACAGGAAAGCTGCCAGCACTGAAAGCTGTAGCTGGTTTTCACTGTCCCTTGGAACTGCATTCGCTGCCACACAGACATTCGCGCTCTGCTAAAGCTTTGCTTCGTAATGGGGCAACACTCTGTATCTCTCTCTGGCAGAGCCCGGCAGTGAAATTGGAAACGTCCAGAGATTGCGCCCACAGGAAAGCTGCCAGCACTGAAACCTGTAGCTGGTTTTCACTGTCCCTTGGAACTGCATTCGCTGCCACACAGACATTCGCGCTCTGCTAAAGCATTACTTCGTAATGGGGCAACACTCTGTATCTCTCTCTGGCAGAGCCCGGCAGTGAAATTGGAAACGTCCAGAGATTGCGCCCACAGGAAAGCTGCCAGCACTGAAAGCTGTAGCTGCTTTTCACTGTCCCTTGGAACTGCATTCGCTGCCACACAGACATTCGCGCTCTGCTAAAGCTTTGCTTCGTAATGGGGCAACACTCTGTATCTCTCTCTGGCAGAGCCGGGCAGTGAAATTGGAAACGTCCAGAGATTGCGCCCACAGGAAAGCTGCGAGCACTGAAAGCTGTAGCTGGTTTTCACTGTCCCTTGGAACTGCATTCGCTGCCACACAGACATTCGCGCTCTGCTAAAGCATTGCTTCCTAATGGGGCAACACTTTCTATGACTTTCTCCCAGTGCCCGGCAGTGAAATTGGAAACGTCCAGAGATTGCGCCCACAGGAAAGCTGCCAGCACTGAAAGCTCTAGCTGGTTTTCACTGTCCCTTGGAACTGCATTCGCTGCCACACAGACATTCGCGCTCTGCTAAAGCATTGCTTCGTAATGGGCAACACTCTGTATCTCTCTCTGGCAGAGCCCGGCAGTGAAATTGGAAACGTCCAGAGATTACGCCCACAGGAAAGCTGCCAGCACTGAAAGCTGTAGCTGGTTTTCACTGTCCCTTGGAACTGCATTCGCTGCCACACAGACATTCGCGCTCTGCTAAAGCTTTGCTTCGTAATGGGGCAACACTCTGTATCTCTCTCTGGCAGAGCCCGGCAGTGAAATTGGAAACGTCCAGAGATTGCGCCCACAGGAAAGCTGCCAGCACTGAAAGCTGTAGCTGGTTTTCACTGTCCCTTGGAACTGCATTCGCTGCCACACAGACATTCGCGCTCTGCTAAAGCATTACTTCGTAATGGGGCAACACTCTGTATCTCTCTCTGGCAGAGCCCGGCAGTGAAATTGGAAACGTCCAGAGATTGCGCCCACAGGAAAGCTGCCAGCACTGAAAGCTGTAGCTGGTTTTCACTGTCCCTTGGAACTGCATTCGCTGCCACACAGACATTCGCGCTCTGCTAAAGCTTTGCTTCGTAATGGGGCAACACTCTGTATCTCTCTCTGGCAGAGCCCGGCAGTGAAATTGGAAACGTCCAGAGATTGCGCCCACAGGAAAGCTGCCAGCACTGAAAGCTGTAGCTGGTTTTCACTGTCCCTTGGAACTGCATTCGCTGCCACACAGACATTCGCGCTCTGCTAAAGCATTACTTCGTAATGGGGCAGCACTCTGTATCTCTCTCTGGCAGAGCGCGGCAGTGAAATTGGAAACGTCCAGAGATTGCGCCCACAGGAAAGCTGCCAGCACTGAAAGCTGTAGCTGGTTTTCACTGTCCCTTGGAACTGCATTCGCTGCCACACAGACATTCGCGCTCTGCTAAAGCTTTGCTTCCTAATGGGGCAACACTCTGTATCTCTCTCTGGCAGAGTCCGGCAGTGAAATTGGAAACGTCCAGAGATTGCGCCCACAGGAAAGCTGCCAGCACTGAAAGCTGTAGCTGGTTTTCACTGTCCCTTGGAACTGCATTCGCTGCCACACAGACATTCGCGCTCTGCTAAAGCTTTGCTTCGTAATGGGGCAACACTCTGTATCTCTCTCTGGCAGAGCCCGGCTGCCAAATTGGAAACGTCCAGACATTGCGCCCACAGGAAAGCTGCCAGCACTGAAAGCTGTAGCTGGTTTTCACTGTCCCTTGGAACTGCATTCGCTGCCACACAGACATTCGCGCTCTGCTAAAGCATTGCTTCGTAATGGGGCAACACTCTCTATGACTTTCTCCCAGTGCCCGGCAGTGAAATTGGAAACGTCCAGAGATTGCGCCCACAGGAAAGCTGCCAGCACTGAAAGCTGTAGCTGGTTTTCACTGTCCCTTGGAACTGCATTCGCTGCCACACAGACATTCGCGCTCTGCTAAAGCTTTGCTTCGTAATGGGGCAACACTCTGTATCTCTCTCTGGCAGAGCCCGGCTGCCAAATTGGAAACGTCCAGAGATTGCGCCCACAGGAAAGCTGCCAGCACTGAAAGCTCTAGCTGGTTTTCACTGTCCCTTGGAACTGCATTCGCTGCCACACAGACATTCGCGCTCTGCTAAAGCTTTGCTTCGTAATGGGGCAACACTCTGTATCTCTCTCTGGCAGAGCCCGGCAGTGAAATTGGAAACGTCCAGAGATTGCGCCCACAGGAAAGCTGCCAGCACTGAAAGCTGTAGCTGGTTTTCACTGTCCCTTGGAACTGCATTCGCTGCCACACAGACATTCGCGCTCTGCTAAAGCATTACTTCGTAATAGGGCAACACTCTGTATCTCTCTCTGTGGCAGAGCGCGGCAGTGAAATTGGAAACGTCCAGAGATTGCGCCCACAGGAAAGCTGCCAGCACTGAAAGCTGTAGCTGGTTTTCACTGTCCCTTGGAACTGCATTCGCTGCCACACAGACATTCGCGGCCTGCTAAAGCTTTGCTTCCTAATGGGGCAACACTCTGTATCTCTCTCTGGCAGAGCCGGGCAGTGAAATTGGAAACGTCCAGAGATTGCGCCCACAGGAAAGCTGCCAGCACTGAAAGCTGTAGCTGGTTTTCACTGTCCCTTGGAACTGCATTCGCTGCCACACAGACATTCGCGCTCTGCTAAAGCATTGCTTCCTAATGGGGCAACACTCTCTATGACTTTCTCCCAGTGCCCGGCAGTGAAATTGGAAACGTCCAGAGATTGCGCCCACAGGAAAGCTGCCAGCACTGAAAGCTGTAGCTGGTTTTCACTGTCCCTTGGAACTGCATTCGCTGCCACACAGACATTCGCGCTCTGCTAAAGCATTGCTTCGTAATGGGGAACACTCTGTATCTCTCTCTGGCAGAGCCCGGCAGTGAAATTGGAAACGTCCAGAGATTGCGCCCACAGGAAAGCTGCCAGCACTGAAAGCTGTAGCTGGTTTTCACTGTCCCTTGGAACTGCATTCGCTGCCACACAGACATTCGCGCTCTGCTAAAGCTTTGCTTCCTAATGGGGCAACACTCTCTATGACTTTCTCCCAGTGCCCGGCAGTGAAATTGGAAACGTCCAGAGATTGCGCCCACAGGAAAGCTGCCAGCACTGAAAGCTGTAGCTGGTTTTCACTGTCCCTTGGAACTGCATTCGCTGCCACACAGACATTCGCGCTCTGCTAAAGCTTTGCTTCGTAATGGGGCAACACTCTGTATCTCTCTCTG
Organism: Mycteria americana; assembly: GCF_035582795.1. Taxonomy (NCBI): domain Eukaryota; kingdom Metazoa; phylum Chordata; class Aves; order Ciconiiformes; family Ciconiidae; genus Mycteria; species Mycteria americana. The sequence goes on from NW_027445645.1 coordinate 411,255, forward strand.
GCAGAGCCCGGCAGTGAAATTGGAAACGTCCAGAGATTGCGCCCACAGGAAAGCTGCCAGCACTGAAAGCTGTAGCTGGTTTTCACTGTCCCTTGGAACTGCATTCGCTGCCACACAGACATTCGCGCTCTGCTAAAGCTTTGCTTCGTGATGGGGCAACACTCTGTATCTCTCTCTGGCAGAGCCCGGCAGTGAAATTGGAAACGTCCAGAGATTGCGCCCACAGGAAAGCTGCCAGCACTGAAAGCTCTAGCTGGTTTTCACTGTCCCTTGGAACTGCATTCGCTGCCACACAGACATTCGTGCTCTGCTAAAGCTTTGCTTCGTAATGGGGCAACACTCTGTATCTCTCTCTGGCAGAGCCCGGCAGTGAAATTGGAAACGTCCAGAGATTGCGCCCACAGGAAAGCTGCCAGCACTGAAAGCTCTAGCTGGTTTTCACTGTCCCTTGGAACTGCATTCGCTGCCACACAGACATTCGCGCTCTGCTAAAGCTTTGCTTCGTAATGGGGCAACACTCTGTATCTCTCTCTGGCAGAGCCCGGCAGTGAAATTGGAAACGTCCAGAGATTGCGCCCACAGGAAAGCTGCCAGCACTGAAAGCTGTAGCTGGTTTTCACTGTCCCTTGGAACTGCATTCGCTGCCACACAGACATTCGCGCTCTGCTAAAGCTTTGCTTCCTAATGGGGCAACACTCTCTATGACTTTCTCCCAGTGCCCGGCAGTGAAATTGGAAACGTCCAGAGATTGCGCCCACAGGAAAGGTGCCAGCACTGAAAGCTGTAGCTGGTTTTCACTGTCCCTTGGAACTGCATTCGCTGCCACACAGACATTCGCGCTCTGCTAAAGCTTTGCTTCGTAATGGGGCAACACTCTGTATCTCTCTCTGGCAGAGTCCGGCAGTGAAATTGGAAACGTCCAGAGATTGCGCCCACAGGAAAGCTGCCAGCACTGAAAGCTGTAGCTGGTTTTCACTGTCCCTCGGAACTGCATTCGCTGCCACACAGACATTCGCGCTCTGCTAAAGCTTTGCTTCGTAATGGGGCAACACTCTGTATCTCTCTCTGGCAGAGCCCGGCAGTGAAATTGGAAACGTCCAGAGATTGCGCCCACAGGAAAGCTGCCAGCACTGAAAGCTGTAGCTGGTTTTCACTGTCCCTTGGAACTGCATTCGCTGCCACACAGACATTCGCGCTCTGCTAAAGCATTGCTTCCTAATGGGGCAACACTCTCTATGACTTTCTCCCAGTGCCCGGCAGTGAAATTGGAAACGTCCAGAGATTGCGCCCACAGGAAAGCTGCCAGCACTGAAAGCTGTAGCTGGTTTTCACTGTCCCTTGGAACTGCATTCGCTGCCACACAGACATTCGCGCTCTGCTAAAGCATTGCTTCGTAATGGGGAACACTCTGTATCTCTCTCTGGCAGAGCCCGGCAGTGAAATTGGAAACGTCCAGAGATTACGCCCACAGGAAAGCTGCCAGCACTGAAAGCTGTAGCTGGTTTTCACTGTCCCTTGGAACTGCATTCGCTGCCACACAGACATTCGCGCTCTGCTAAAGCTTTGCTTCGTAATGGGGCAACACTCTGTATCTCTCTCTGGCAGAGCCCGGCTGCCAAATTGGAAACGTCCAGAGATTGCGCCCACAGGAAAGCTGCCAGCACTGAAACCTGTAGCTGGTTTTCACTGTCCCTTGGAACTGCATTCGCTGCCACACAGACATTCGCGCTCTGCTAAAGCATTACTTCGTAATGGGGCAACACTCTGTATCTCTCTCTGGCAGAGCCCGGCAGTGAAATTGGAAACGTCCAGAGATTGCGCCCACAGGAAAGCTGCCAGCACTGAAAGCTGTAGCTGGTTTTCACTGTCCCTTGGAACTGCATTCGCTGCCACACAGACATTCGCGCTCTGCTAAAGCTTTGCTTCGTAATGGGGCAACACTCTGTATCTCTCTCTGGCAGAGCCCGGCAGTGAAATTGGAAACGTCCAGAGATTGCGCCCACAGGAAAGCTGCCAGCACTGAAAGCTGTAGCTGGTTTTCACTGTCCCTTGGAACTGCATTCGCTGCCACACAGACATTCGCGCTCTGCTAAAGCTTTGCTTCGTAATGGGGCAACACTCTGTATCTCTCTCTGGCAGAGCCCGGCAGTGAAATTGGAAACGTCCAGAGATTGCGCCCACAGGAAAGCTGCCAGCACTGAAAGCTCTAGCTGGTTTTCACTGTCCCTTGGAACTGCATTCGCTGCCACACAGACATTCGCGCTCTGCTAAAGCTTTGCTTCGTAATGGGGCAACACTCTGTATCTCTCTCTGGCAGAGCCCAGCAGTGAAATTGGAAACGTCCAGAGATTGCGCCCACAGGAAAGCTGCCAGCACTGAAAGCTGTAGCTGGTTTTCACTGTCCCTTGGAACTGCATTCGCTGCCACACAGACATTCGCGCTCTGCTAAAGCTTTGCTTCGTAATGGGGCAACACTCTGTATCTCTCTCTGGCAGAGCCGGGCAGTGAAATTGGAAACGTCCAGAGATTGCGCCCACAGGAAAGCTGCCAGCACTGAAAGCTGTAGCTGGTTTTCACTGTCCCTTGGAACTGCATTCGCTGCCACACAGACATTCGCGCTCTGCTAAAGCTTTGCTTCGTAACGGGGCAACACTCTCTATCTCTCTCTGGCAGAGCCCGGCAGTGAAATTGGAAACGTCCAGAGATTGCGCCCACAGGAAAGCTGCCAGCACTGAAAGCTCTAGCTGGTTTTCACTGTCCCTTGGAACTGCATTCGCTGCCACACAGACATTCGCGCTCTGCTAAAGCATTGCTTCCTAATGGGGCAACACTCTCTATGACTTTCTCCCAGTGCCCGGCAGTGAAATTGGAAACGTCCAGAGATTGCGCCCACAGGAAAGCTGCCAGCACTGAAAGCTGTAGCTGGTTTTCACTGTCCCTTGGAACTGCATTCGCTGCCACACAGACATTCGCGCTCTGCTAAAGCATTGCTTCGTAATGGGGAACACTCTGTATCTCTCTCTGGCAGAGCCCGGCAGTGAAATTGGAAACGTCCAGAGATTACGCCCACAGGAAAGCTGCCAGCACTGAAAGCTGTAGCTGGTTTTCACTGTCCCTTGGAACTGCATTCGCTGCCACACAGACATTCGCGCTCTGCTAAAGCTTTGCTTCGTAATGGGGCAACACTCTGTATCTCTCTCTGGCAGAGCCCGGCAGTGAAATTGGAAACGTCCAGAGATTGCGCCCACAGGAAAGCTGCCAGCACTGAAACCTGTAGCTGGTTTTCACTGTCCCTTGGAACTGCATTCGCTGCCACACAGACATTCGCGCTCTGCTAAAGCATTACTTCGTAATGGGGCAACACTCTGTATCTCTCTCTGGCAGAGCCCGGCAGTGAAATTGGAAACGTCCAGAGATTGCGCCCACAGGAAAGCTGCCAGCACTGAAAGCTGTAGCTGCTTTTCACTGTCCCTTGGAACTGCATTCGCTGCCACACAGACATTCGCGCTCTGCTAAAGCTTTGCTTCGTAATGGGGCAACACTCTGTATCTCTCTCTGGCAGAGCCGGGCAGTGAAATTGGAAACGTCCAGAGATTGCGCCCACAGGAAAGCTGCGAGCACTGAAAGCTGTAGCTGGTTTTCACTGTCCCTTGGAACTGCATTCGCTGCCACACAGACATTCGCGCTCTGCTAAAGCATTGCTTCCTAATGGGGCAACACTTTCTATGACTTTCTCCCAGTGCCCGGCAGTGAAATTGGAAACGTCCAGAGATTGCGCCCACAGGAAAGCTGCCAGCACTGAAAGCTCTAGCTGGTTTTCACTGTCCCTTGGAACTGCATTCGCTGCCACACAGACATTCGCGCTCTGCTAAAGCATTGCTTCGTAATGGGCAACACTCTGTATCTCTCTCTGGCAGAGCCCGGCAGTGAAATTGGAAACGTCCAGAGATTACGCCCACAGGAAAGCTGCCAGCACTGAAAGCTGTAGCTGGTTTTCACTGTCCCTTGGAACTGCATTCGCTGCCACACAGACATTCGCGCTCTGCTAAAGCTTTGCTTCGTAATGGGGCAACACTCTGTATCTCTCTCTGGCAGAGCCCGGCAGTGAAATTGGAAACGTCCAGAGATTGCGCCCACAGGAAAGCTGCCAGCACTGAAAGCTGTAGCTGGTTTTCACTGTCCCTTGGAACTGCATTCGCTGCCACACAGACATTCGCGCTCTGCTAAAGCATTACTTCGTAATGGGGCAACACTCTGTATCTCTCTCTGGCAGAGCCCGGCAGTGAAATTGGAAACGTCCAGAGATTGCGCCCACAGGAAAGCTGCCAGCACTGAAAGCTGTAGCTGGTTTTCACTGTCCCTTGGAACTGCATTCGCTGCCACACAGACATTCGCGCTCTGCTAAAGCTTTGCTTCGTAATGGGGCAACACTCTGTATCTCTCTCTGGCAGAGCCCGGCAGTGAAATTGGAAACGTCCAGAGATTGCGCCCACAGGAAAGCTGCCAGCACTGAAAGCTGTAGCTGGTTTTCACTGTCCCTTGGAACTGCATTCGCTGCCACACAGACATTCGCGCTCTGCTAAAGCATTACTTCGTAATGGGGCAGCACTCTGTATCTCTCTCTGGCAGAGCGCGGCAGTGAAATTGGAAACGTCCAGAGATTGCGCCCACAGGAAAGCTGCCAGCACTGAAAGCTGTAGCTGGTTTTCACTGTCCCTTGGAACTGCATTCGCTGCCACACAGACATTCGCGCTCTGCTAAAGCTTTGCTTCCTAATGGGGCAACACTCTGTATCTCTCTCTGGCAGAGTCCGGCAGTGAAATTGGAAACGTCCAGAGATTGCGCCCACAGGAAAGCTGCCAGCACTGAAAGCTGTAGCTGGTTTTCACTGTCCCTTGGAACTGCATTCGCTGCCACACAGACATTCGCGCTCTGCTAAAGCTTTGCTTCGTAATGGGGCAACACTCTGTATCTCTCTCTGGCAGAGCCCGGCTGCCAAATTGGAAACGTCCAGACATTGCGCCCACAGGAAAGCTGCCAGCACTGAAAGCTGTAGCTGGTTTTCACTGTCCCTTGGAACTGCATTCGCTGCCACACAGACATTCGCGCTCTGCTAAAGCATTGCTTCGTAATGGGGCAACACTCTCTATGACTTTCTCCCAGTGCCCGGCAGTGAAATTGGAAACGTCCAGAGATTGCGCCCACAGGAAAGCTGCCAGCACTGAAAGCTGTAGCTGGTTTTCACTGTCCCTTGGAACTGCATTCGCTGCCACACAGACATTCGCGCTCTGCTAAAGCTTTGCTTCGTAATGGGGCAACACTCTGTATCTCTCTCTGGCAGAGCCCGGCTGCCAAATTGGAAACGTCCAGAGATTGCGCCCACAGGAAAGCTGCCAGCACTGAAAGCTCTAGCTGGTTTTCACTGTCCCTTGGAACTGCATTCGCTGCCACACAGACATTCGCGCTCTGCTAAAGCTTTGCTTCGTAATGGGGCAACACTCTGTATCTCTCTCTGGCAGAGCCCGGCAGTGAAATTGGAAACGTCCAGAGATTGCGCCCACAGGAAAGCTGCCAGCACTGAAAGCTGTAGCTGGTTTTCACTGTCCCTTGGAACTGCATTCGCTGCCACACAGACATTCGCGCTCTGCTAAAGCATTACTTCGTAATAGGGCAACACTCTGTATCTCTCTCTGTGGCAGAGCGCGGCAGTGAAATTGGAAACGTCCAGAGATTGCGCCCACAGGAAAGCTGCCAGCACTGAAAGCTGTAGCTGGTTTTCACTGTCCCTTGGAACTGCATTCGCTGCCACACAGACATTCGCGGCCTGCTAAAGCTTTGCTTCCTAATGGGGCAACACTCTGTATCTCTCTCTGGCAGAGCCGGGCAGTGAAATTGGAAACGTCCAGAGATTGCGCCCACAGGAAAGCTGCCAGCACTGAAAGCTGTAGCTGGTTTTCACTGTCCCTTGGAACTGCATTCGCTGCCACACAGACATTCGCGCTCTGCTAAAGCATTGCTTCCTAATGGGGCAACACTCTCTATGACTTTCTCCCAGTGCCCGGCAGTGAAATTGGAAACGTCCAGAGATTGCGCCCACAGGAAAGCTGCCAGCACTGAAAGCTGTAGCTGGTTTTCACTGTCCCTTGGAACTGCATTCGCTGCCACACAGACATTCGCGCTCTGCTAAAGCATTGCTTCGTAATGGGGAACACTCTGTATCTCTCTCTGGCAGAGCCCGGCAGTGAAATTGGAAACGTCCAGAGATTGCGCCCACAGGAAAGCTGCCAGCACTGAAAGCTGTAGCTGGTTTTCACTGTCCCTTGGAACTGCATTCGCTGCCACACAGACATTCGCGCTCTGCTAAAGCTTTGCTTCCTAATGGGGCAACACTCTCTATGACTTTCTCCCAGTGCCCGGCAGTGAAATTGGAAACGTCCAGAGATTGCGCCCACAGGAAAGCTGCCAGCACTGAAAGCTGTAGCTGGTTTTCACTGTCCCTTGGAACTGCATTCGCTGCCACACAGACATTCGCGCTCTGCTAAAGCTTTGCTTCGTAATGGGGCAACACTCTGTATCTCTCTCTGGCAGAGCCCGGCAGTGAAATTGGAAACGTCCAGAGATTGCGCCCACAGGAAAGCTGCCAGCACTGAAAGCTGTAGCTGGTTTTCACTGTCCCTTGGAACTGCATTCGCTGCCACACAGACATTCGCGCTCTGCTAAAGCTTTGCTTCGTGATGGGGCAACACTCTGTATCTCTCTCTGGCAGAGCCCGGCAGTGAAATTGGAAACGTCCAGAGATTGCGCCCACAGGAAAGCTGCCAGCACTGAAAGCTCTAGCTGGTTTTCACTGTCCCTTGGAACTGCATTCGCTGCCACACAGACATTCGTGCTCTGCTAAAGCTTTGCTTCGTAATGGGGCAACACTCTGTATCTCTCTCTGGCAGAGCCCGGCAGTGAAATTGGAAACGTCCAGAGATTGCGCCCACAGGAAAGCTGCCAGCACTGAAAGCTCTAGCTGGTTTTCACTGTCCCTTGGAACTGCATTCGCTGCCACACAGACATTCGCGCTCTGCTAAAGCTTTGCTTCGTAATGGGGCAACACTCTGTATCTCTCTCTGGCAGAGCCCGGCAGTGAAATTGGAAACGTCCAGAGATTGCGCCCACAGGAAAGCTGCCAGCACTGAAAGCTGTAGCTGGTTTTCACTGTCCCTTGGAACTGCATTCGCTGCCACACAGACATTCGCGCTCTGCTAAAGCTTTGCTTCCTAATGGGGCAACACTCTCTATGACTTTCTCCCAGTGCCCGGCAGTGAAATTGGAAACGTCCAGAGATTGCGCCCACAGGAAAGCTGCCAGCACTGAAAGCTGTAGCTGGTTTTCACTGTCCCTTGGAACTGCATTCGCTGCCACACAGACATTCGCGCTCTGCTAAAGCTTTGCTTCCTAATGGGGCAACACTCTGTATCTCTCTCTGGCAGAGCCCGGCTGCCAAATTGGAAACGTCCAGAGATTGCGCCCACAGGAAAGCTGCCAGCACTGAAAGCTGTAGCTGGTTTTCACTGTCCCTTGGAACTGCATTCGCTGCCACACAGACATTCGCGCTCTGCTAAAGCTTTGCTTCGTAATGGGGCAACACTCTGTATCTCTCTCTGGCAGAGCCCGGCAGTGAAATTGGAAACGTCCAGAGATTGCGCCCACAGGAAAGCTGCCAGCACTGAAAGCTGTAGCTGGTTTTCACTGTCCCTTGGAACTGCATTCGCTGCCACACAGACATTCGCGCTCTGCTAAAGCTTTGCTTCGTAATGGGGCAACACTCTGTATCTCTCTCTGGCAGAGCCCGGCAGTGAAATTGGAAACGTCCAGAGATTGCGCCCACAGGAAAGCTGCCAGCACTGAAAGCTCTAGCTGGTTTTCACTGTCCCTTGGAACTGCATTCGCTGCCACACAGACATTCGCGCTCTGCTAAAGCTTTGCTTCGTAATGGGGCAACACTCTGTATCTCTCTCTGGCAGAGCCCGGCAGTGAAATTGCAAACGTCCAGAGATTGCGCCCACAGGAAAGCTGCCAGCACTGAAAGCTGTAGCTGGTTTTCACTGTCCCTTGGAACTGCATTCGCTGCCACACAGACATTCGCGCTCTGCTAAAGCTTTGCTTCGTAACGGGGCAACACTCTGTATCTCTCTCTGGCAGAGCCCGGCAGTGAAATTGGAAACGTCCAGAGATTGCGCCCACAGGAAAGCTGCCAGCACTGAAAGCTGTAGCTGGTTTTCACTGTCCCTTGGAACTGCATTCGCTGCCACACAGACATTCGCGCTCTGCTAAAGCTTTGCTTCGTAATGGGGCAACACTCTGTATCTCTCTCTGGCAGAGCCCGGCAGTGAAATTGGAAACGTCCAGAGATTGCGCCCACAGGAAAGCTGCCAGCACTGAAAGCTGTAGCTGGTTTTCACTGTCCCTTGGAACTGCATTCGCTGCAACACAGACATTCGCGCTCTGCTAAAGCTTTGCTTCGTAATGGGGCAACACTCTGTATCTCTCTCTGGCAGAGCCCGGCAGTGAAATTGGAAACGTCCAGACATTGCGCCCACAGGAAAGCTGCCAGCACTGAAAGCTGTAGCTGGTTTTCACTGTCCCTCGGAACTGCATTCGCTGCCACACAGACATTCGCGCTCTGCTAAAGCTTTGCTTCGTAATGGGGCAACACTCTGTATCTATCTCTGGCAGAGCCCGGCAGTGAAATTGGAAACGTCCAGAGATTGCGCCCACAGGAAAGCTGCCAGCACTGAAAGCTCTAGCTGGTTTTCACTGTCCCCTGGAACTGCATTCGCTGCCACACAGACATTCGCGCTCTGCTAAAGCTTAACTTGGTAATTGGGCAACACTCTGTATCTCTCTCTGGCAGAGCCCGGCTGACAAATTGGAAACGTCCAGACATTGCGCCCACAGGAAAGCTGCCAGCACTGAAAGCTCTAGCTGGTTTTCACTGTCCCTTGGAACTGCATTCGCTGCCACACAGACATTCGCGCTCTGCTAAAGCTTTGCTTCGTAATGGGGCAACACTCTGTATCTCTCTCTGGCAGATCCCGGCTGACAAATTGGAAACGTCCAGACATTGCGCCCACAGGAAAGCTGCCAGCACTGAAAGCTCTAGCTGGTTTTCACTGTCCCTTGGAACTGCATTCGCTGCCACACAGACATTCGCGCTCTGCTAAAGCTTTGCTTCGTAATGGGGCAACACTCTGTATCTCTCTCTGGCAGAGCCCGGCTGCCAAATTGGAAACGTCCAGAGATTGCGCCCACAGGAAAGCTGCCAGCACTGAAAGCTCTAGCTGGTTTTCACTGTCCCTTGGAACTGCATTCGCTGCCACACAGACATTCGCGCTCTGCTAAAGCTTTGCTTCGTAATGGGGCAACACTCTGTATCTCTCTCTGGCAGAGCCCGGCAGTGAAATTGGAAACGTCCAGAGATTGCGCCCACAGGAAAGCTGCCAGCACTGAAACCTGTAGCTGGTTTTCACTATCCCTTGGAACTGCATTCGCTGCCACACAGACATTCGCGCTCTGCTAAAGCTTTGCTTCGTAATGGGGCAACACTCTGTATCTCTCTCTGGCAGAGCCCGGCAGTGAAATTGGAAACGTCCAGAGATTGCGCCCACAGGAAAGCTGCCAGCACTGAAAGCTGTAGCTGGTTTTCACTGTCCCTTGGAACTGCATTCGCTGCCACACAGACATTCGCGCTCTGCTAAAGCATTACTTCGTAATGGGGCAACACTCTGTATCTATCTCTGGCAGAGCCCGGCAGTGAAATTGGAAACGTCCAGAGATTGCGCCCACAGGAAAGCTGCCAGCACTGAAAGCTGTAGCTGGTTTTCACTGTCCCTTGGAACTGCATTCGCTGCCACACAGACATTCGCGCTCTGCTAAAGCATTACTTCGTAATGGGGCAACACTCTGTATCTCTCTCTGGCAGAGCGCGGCAGTGAAATTGGAAACGTCCAGAGATTGCGCCCACAGGAAAGCTGCCAGCACTGAAAGCTGTAGCTGGTCTTCACTGTCCCTTGGAACTGCATTCGCTGCCACACAGACATTCGCGCTCTGCTAAAGCTTTGCTTCCTAATGGGGCAACACTCTGTATCTCTCTCTGGCAGAGTCCGGCAGTGAAATTGGAAACGTCCAGAGATTGCGCCCACAGGAAAGCTGCCAGCACTGAAAGCTGTAGCTGGTTTTCACTGTCCCTTGGAACTGCATTCGCTGCCACACAGACATTCGCGCTCTGCTAAAGCTTTGCTTCGTAATGGGGCAACACTCTGTATCTCTCTCTGGCAGAGCCGGGCAGTGAAATTGGAAACGTCCAGAGATTGCGCCCACAGGAAAGCTGCGAGCACTGAAAGCTGTAGCTGGTTTTCACTGTCCCTTGGAACTGCATTCGCTGCCACACAGACATTCGCGCTCTGCTAAAGCATTGCTTCCTAATGGGGCAACACTCTCTATGACTTTCTCCCAGTGCCCGGCAGTGAAATTGGAAACGTCCAGAGATTGCGCCCACAGGAAAGCTGCCAGCACTGAAAGCTGTAGCTGGTTTTCACTGTCCCTTGGAACTGCATTCGCTGCCACACAGACATTCGCGCTCTGCTAAAGCATTGCTTCGTAATGGGGAACACTCTGTATCTCTCTCTGGCAGAGCCCGGCAGTGAAATTGGAAACGTCCAGAGATTACGCCCACAGGAAAGCTGCCAGCACTGAAAGCTGTAGCTGGTTTTCACTGTCCCTTGGAACTGCATTCGCTGCCACACAGACATTCGCGCTCTGCTAAAGCTTTGCTTCGTAATGGGGCAACACTCTGTATCTCTCTCTGGCAGAGCCCGGCAGTGAAATTGGAAACGTCCAGAGATTGCGCCCACAGGAAAGCTGCCAGCACTGAAAGCTGTAGCTGGTTTTCACTGTCCCTTGGAACTGCATTCGCTGCCACACAGACATTCGCGCTCTGCTAAAGCTTTGCTTCGTAATGGGGCAACACTCTGTATCTCTCTCTGGCAGAGCCCGGCAGTGAAATTGGAAACGTCCAGAGATTGCGCCCACAGGAAAGCTGCCAGCACTGAAAGCTGTAGCTGGTTTTCACTGTCCCTTGGAACTGCATTCGCTGCCACACAGACATTCGCGCTCTGCTAAAGCTTTGCTTCGTAATGGGGCAACACTCTGTATCTCTCTCTGGCAGAGCCCGGCAGTGAAATTGGAAACGTCCAGAGATTGCGCCCACAGGAAAGCTGCCAGCACTGAAAGCTGTAGCTGGTTTTCACTGTCCCTTGGAACTGCATTCGCTGCCACACAGACATTCGCGCTCTGCTAAAGCTTTGCTTCGTAATGGGGCAACACTCTGTATCTCTCTCTGGCAGCGCCCGGCAGTGAAATTGGAAACGTCCAGAGATTGCGCCCACAGGAAAGCTGCCAGCACTGAAAGCTGTAGCTGGTTTTCACTGTCCCTTGGAACTGCATTCGCTGCCACACAGACATTCGCGCTCTGCTAAAGCTTTGCTTCGTAATGGGGCAACACTCTGTATCTATCTCTGGCAGAGCCCGGCAGTGAAATTGGAAACGTCCAGAGATTGCGCCCACAGGAAAGCTGCCAGCACTGAAAGCTGTAGCTGGTTTTCACTGTCCCTTGGAACTGCATTCGGTGCCACACAGACATTCGCGCTCTGCTAAAGCTTTGCTTCGTAATGGGGCAACACTCTGTATCTCTCTCTGGCAGAGCCCGGCAGTGAAATTGGAAACGTCCAGAGATTGCGCCCACAGGAAAGCTGCCAGCACTGAAAGCTGTAGCTGGTTTTCACTGTCCCTTGGAACTGCATTCGGTGCCACACAGACATTCGCGCTCTGCTAAAGCTTTGCTTCGTAATGGGGCAACACTCTGTATCTCTCTCTGGCAGAGCCCGGCAGTGAAATTGGAAACGTCCAGAGATTGCGCCCACAGGAAAGCTGCCAGCACTGAAAGCTGTAGCTGGTTTTCACTGTCCCTTGGAACTGCATTCGCTGCCACACAGACATTCGCGCTCTGCTAAAGCATTGCTTCCTAATGGGGCAACACTCTCTATGACTTTCTCCCAGTGCCCGGCAGTGAAATTGGAAACGTCCAGAGATTGCGCCCACAGGAAAGCTGCCAGCACTGAAAGCTGTAGCTGGTTTTCACTGTCCCTTGGAACTGCATTCGCTGCCACACAGACATTCGCGCTCTGCTAAAGCTTTGCTTCGTAATGGGGCAACACTCTGTATCTCTCTCTGGCAGAGCCCGGCAGTGAAATTGGAAACGTCCAGAGATTGCGCCCACAGGAAAGCTGCCAGCACTGAAAGCTGTAGCTGGTTTTCACTGTCCCTTGGAACTGCATTCGCTGCCACACAGACATTCGCGCTCTGCTAAAGCTTTGCTTCGTAATGGGGCAACACTCTGTATCTCTCTCTGGCAGAGCCCGGCAGTGAAATTGGAAACGTCCAGAGATTGCGCCCACAGGAAAGCTGCCAGCACTGAAAGCTGTAGCTGGTTTTCACTGTCCCTCGCAACTGCATTCGCTGCCACACAGACATTCGCGCTCTGCTAAAGCAGTGCTTCCTAATGGGGCAACACTCTCTATGACTTTCTCCCAGTGCCCGGCAGTGAAATTGGAAACGTCCAGAGATTGCGCCCACAGGAAAGCTGCCAGCACTGAAAGCTCTAGCTGGTTTTCACTGTCCCTTGGAACTGCATTCGCTGCCACACAGACATTCGCGCTCTGCTAAAGCTTTGCTTCGTAATGGGGCAACACTCTGTATCTCTCTCTGGCAGAGTCCGGCTGCCAAATTGGAAACGTCCAGAGATTGCGCCCACAGGAAAGGTGCCAGCACTGAAAGCTGTAGCTGGTTTTCACTGTCCCTTGGAACTGCATTCGCTGCCACACAGACATTCGCGCTCTGCTAAAGCTTTGCTTCGTAATGGGGCAACACTCTGTATCTCTCTCTGGCAGAGTCCGGCAGTGAAATTGGAAACGTCCAGAGATTGCGCCCACAGGAAAGCTGCCAGCACTGAAAGCTGTAGCTGGTTTTCACTGTCCCTCGGAACTGCATTCGCTGCCACACAGACATTCGCGCTCTGCTAAAGCTTTGCTTCGTAATGGGGCAACACTCTGTATCTCTCTCTGGCAGAGCCCGGCAGTGAAATTGGAAACGTCCAGAGATTGCGCCCACAGGAAAGCTGCCAGCACTGAAAGCTGTAGCTGGTTTTCACTGTCCCTTGGAACTGCATTCGCTGCCACACAGACATTCGCGCTCTGCTAAAGCTTTGCTTCGTAATGGGGCAACACTCTGTATCTCTCTCTGGCAGAGCCCGGCAGTGAAATTGGAAACGTCCAGAGATTGCGCCCACAGGAAAGCTGCCAGCACTGAAACCTGTAGCTGGTTTTCACTGTCCCTTGGAACTGCATTCGCTGCCACACAGACATTCGCGCTCTGCTAAAGCATTACTTCGTAATGGGGCAACACTCTGTATCTCTCTCTGGCAGAGCCCGGCAGTGAAATTGGAAACGTCCAGAGATTGCGCCCACAGGAAAGCTGCCAGCACTGAAAGCTGTAGCTGGTTTTCACTGTCCCTTGGAACTGCATTCGCTGCCACACAGACATTCGCGCTCTGCTAAAGCTTTGCTTCGTAATGGGGCAACACTTTGTATCTCTCTCTGGCAGAGCCCGGCAGAAAAATTGGAAACGTCCAGAGATTGCGCCCACAGGAAAGCTGCCAGCACTGAAAGCTCTAGCTGGTTTTCACTGTCCCTTGGAACTGCATTCGCTGCCACACAGACATTCGCGCTCTGCTAAAGCTTTGCTTCGTAATGGGGCAACACTCTGTATCTCTCTCTGGCAGAGCGCGGCAGTGAAATTGGAAACGTCCAGAGATTGCGCCCACAGGAAAGCTGCCAGCACTGAAAGCTGTAGCTGCTTTTCACTGTCCCTTGGAACTGCATTCGCTGCCACACAGACATTCGCGCTCTGCTAAAGCTTTGCTTCCTAATGGGGCAACACTCTGTATCTCTCTCTGGCAGAGCCGGGCAGTGAAATTGGAAACGTCCAGAGATTGCGCCCACAGGAAAGCTGCGAGCACTGAAAGCTGTAGCTGGTTTTCACTGTCCCTTGGAACTGCATTCGCTGCCACACAGACATTCGCGCTCTGCTAAAGCATTGCTTCCTAATGGGGCAACACTCTCTATGACTTTCTCCCAGTGCCCGGCAGTGAAATTGGAAACGTCCAGAGATTGTGCCCACAGGAAAGCTGCCAGCACTGAAAGCTGTAGCTGGTTTTCACTGTCCCTTGGAACTGCATTCGCTGCCACACAGACATTCGCGCTCTGCTAAAGCTTTGCTTCGTAATGGGGCAACACTCTGTATCTCTCTCTGGCAGAGCCCGGCAGTGAAATTGGAAACGTCCAGAGATTGCGCCCACAGGAAAGCTGCCAGCACTGAAACCTGTAGCTGGTTTTCACTGTCCCTTGGAACTGCATTCGCTGCCACACAGACATTCGCGCTCTGCTAAAGCATTACTTCGTAATGGGGCAACACTCTGTATCTCTCTCTGGCAGAGCCCGGCAGTGAAATTGGAAACGTCCAGAGATTGCGCCCACAGGAAAGCTGCCAGCACTGAAAGCTGTAGCTGGTTTTCACTGTCCCTTGGAACTGCATTCGCTGCCACACAGACATTCGCGCTCTGCTAAAGCTTTGCTTCGTAATGGGGCAACACTCTGTATCTCTCTCTGGCAGAGCCCGGCAGTGAAATTGGAAACGTCCAGAGATTGCGCCCACAGGAAAGCTGCCAGCACTGAAAGCTGTAGCTGGTTTTCACTGTCCCTTGGAACTGCATTCGCTGCCACACAGACATTCGCGCTCTGCTAAAGCTTTGCTTCGTAATGGGGCAACACTCTGTATCTCTCTCTGGCAGAGCCCGGCAGTGAAATTGGAAACGTCCAGAGATTGCGCCCACAGGAAAGCTGCGAGCACTGAAAGCTGTAGCTGGTTTTCACTGTCCCTTGGAACTGCATTCGCTGCCACACAGACATTCGCGCTCTGCTAAAGCATTACTTCGTAATGGGGCAACACTCTGTACCTCTCTCTGGCAGAGCCCGGCAGTGAAATTGGAAACGTCCAGAGATTGCGCCCACAGGAAAGCTGCCAGCACTGAAAGCTGTAGCTGGTTTTCACTGTCCCTTGGAACTGCATTCGCTGCCACACAGACATTCGCGCTCTGCTAAAGCTTTGCTTCGTAATGGGGCAACACTCTGTATCTCTCTCTGGCAGAGCCCGGCAGTGAAATTGGAAACGTCCAGAGATTGCGCCCACAGGAAAGCTGCCAGCACTGAAAGCTGTAGCTGGTTTTCACTGTCCCTTGGAACTGCATTCGCTGCCACACAGACATTCGCGCTCTGCTAAAGCTTTGCTTCGTAATGGGGCAACACTCTGTATCTCTCTCTGGCAGAGCCCAGCAGTGAAATTGGAAACGTCCAGAGATTGCGCCCACAGGAAAGCTGCCAGCACTGAAAGCTGTAGCTGGTTTTCACTGTCCCTTGGAACTGCATTCGCTGCCACACAGACATTCGCGCTCTGCTAAAGCTTTGCTTCGTAATGGGGCAACACTCTGTATCTCTCTCTGGCAGAGCCCGGCAGTGAAATTGGAAACGTCCAGAGATTGCGCCCACAGGAAAGCTGCCAGCACTGAAAGCTGTAGCTGGTTTTCACTGTCCCTTGGAACTGCATTCGCTGCCACACAGACATTCGCGCTCTGCTAAAGCTTTGCTTCGTAACGGGGCAACACTCTCTATCTCTCTCTGGCAGAGCCCGGCAGTGAAATTGGAAACGTCCAGAGATTGCGCCCACAGGAAAGCTGCCAGCACTGAAAGCTCTAGCTGGTTTTCACTGTCCCTTGGAACTGCATTCGCTGCCACACAGACATTCGCGCTCTGCTAAAGCTTTGCTTCGTAATGGGGCAACACTCTGTATCTCTCTCTGGCAGAGTCCGGCTGCCAAATTGGAAACGTCCAGAGATTGCGCCCACAGGAAAGGTGCCAGCACTGAAAGCTGTAGCTGGTTTTCACTGTCCCTTGGAACTGCATTCGCTGCCACACAGACATTCGCGCTCTGCTAAAGCTTTGCTTCGTAATGGGGCAACACTCTGTATCTCTCTCTGGCAGAGTCCGGCAGTGAAATTGGAAACGTCCAGAGATTGCGCCCACAGGAAAGCTGCCAGCACTGAAAGCTGTAGCTGGTTTTCACTGTCCCTCGGAACTGCATTCGCTGCCACACAGACATTCGCGCTCTGCTAAAGCTTTGCTTCGTAATGGGGCAACACTCTGTATCTCTCTCTGGCAGAGCCCGGCAGTGAAATTGGAAACGTCCAGAGATTGCGCCCACAGGAAAGCTGCCAGCACTGAAAGCTGTAGCTGGTTTTCACTGTCCCTTGGAACTGCATTCGCTGCCACACAGACATTCGCGCTCTGCTAAAGCATTGCTTCCTAATGGGGCAACACTCTCTATGACTTTCTCCCAGTGCCCGGCAGTGAAATTGGAAACGTCCAGAGATTGCGCCCACAGGAAAGCTGCCAGCACTGAAAGCTGTAGCTGGTTTTCACTGTCCCTTGGAACTGCATTCGCTGCCACACAGACATTCGCGCTCTGCTAAAGCATTGCTTCGTAATGGGGAACACTCTGTATCTCTCTCTGGCAGAGCCCGGCAGAAAAATTGGAAACGTCCAGAGATTGCGCCCACAGGAAAGCTGCCAGCACTGAAAGCTCTAGCTGGTTTTCACTGTCCCTTGGAACTGCATTCGCTGCCACACAGACATTCGCGCTCTGCTAAAGCTTTGCTTCGTAATGGGGCAACACTCTGTATCTCTCTCTGGCAGAGCGCGGCAGTGAAATTGGAAACGTCCAGAGATTGCGCCCACAGGAAAGCTGCCAGCACTGAAAGCTGTAGCTGCTTTTCACTGTCCCTTGGAACTGCATTCGCTGCCACACAGACATTCGCGCTCTGCTAAAGCTTTGCTTCCTAATGGGGCAACACTCTGTATCTCTCTCTGGCAGAGCCGGGCAGTGAAATTGGAAACGTCCAGAGATTGCGCCCACAGGAAAGCTGCGTGCACTGAAAGCTGTAGCTGGTTTTCACTGTCCCTTGGAACTGCATTCGCTGCCACACAGACATTCGCGCTCTGCTAAAGCATTGCTTCCTAATGGGGCAACACTCTCTATGACTTTCTCCCAGTGCCCGGCAGTGAAATTGGAAACGTCCAGAGATTGCGCCCACAGGAAAGCTGCCAGCACTGAAAGCTGTAGCTGGTTTTCACTGTCCCTTGGAACTGCATTCGCTGCCACACAGACATTCGCGCTCTGCTAAAGCTTTGCTTCGTAATGGGGCAACACTCTGTATCTCTCTCTGGCAGAGCCCGGCAGTGAAATTGGAAACGTCCAGAGATTGCGCCCACAGGAAAGCTGCCAGCACTGAAACCTGTAGCTGGTTTTCACTGTCCCTTGGAACTGCATTCGCTGCCACACAGACATTCGCGCTCTGCTAAAGCATTACTTCGTAATGGGGCAACACTCTGTATCTCTCTCTGGCAGAGCCCGGCAGTGAAATTGGAAACGTCCAGAGATTGCGCCCACAGGAAAGCTGCCAGCACTGAAAGCTGTAGCTGGTTTTCACTGTCCCTTGGAACTGCATTCGCTGCCACACAGACATTCGCGCTCTGCTAAAGCTTTGCTTCGTAATGGGGCAACACTCTGTATCTCTCTCTGGCAGAGCCCGGCAGTGAAATTGGAAACGTCCAGAGATTGCGCCCACAGGAAAGCTGCCAGCACTGAAAGCTGTAGCTGGTTTTCACTGTCCCTTGGAACTGCATTCGCTGCCACACAGACATTCGCGCTCTGCTAAAGCTTTGCTTCGTAATGGGGCAACACTCTGTATCTCTCTCTGGCAGAGCCCAGCAGTGAAATTGGAAACGTCCAGAGATTGCGCCCACAGGAAAGCTGCCAGCACTGAAAGCTGTAGCTGGTTTTCACTGTCCCTTGGAACTGCATTCGCTGCCACACAGACATTCGCGCTCTGCTAAAGCTTTGCTTCGTAATGGGGCAACACTCTGTATCTCTCTCTGGCAGAGCCCGGCAGTGAAATTGGAAACGTCCAGAGATTGCGCCCACAGGAAAGCTGCCAGCACTGAAACCTGTAGCTGGTTTTCACTGTCCCTTGGAACTGCATTCGCTGCCACACAGACATTCGCGCTCTGCTAAAGCATTACTTCGTAATGGGGCAACACTCTGTATCTCTCTCTGGCAGAGCCCGGCAGTGAAATTGGAAACGTCCAGAGATTGCGCCCACAGGAAAGCTGCCAGCACTGAAAGCTGTAGCTGGTTTTCACTGTCCCTTGGAACTGCATTCGCTGCCACACAGACATTCGCGCTCTGCTAAAGCTTTGCTTCGTAATGGGGCAACACTCTGTATCTCTCTCTGGCAGAGCCCGGCAGTGAAATTGGAAACGTCCAGAGATTGCGCCCACAGGAAAGCTGCCAGCACTGAAAGCTGTAGCTGGTTTTCACTGTCCCTTGGAACTGCATTCGCTGCCACACAGACATTCGCGCTCTGCTAAAGCTTTGCTTCGTAATGGGGCAACACTCTGTATCTCTCTCTGGCAGAGCCCAGCAGTGAAATTGGAAACGTCCAGAGATTGCGCCCACAGGAAAGCTGCCAGCACTGAAAGCTGTAGCTGGTTTTCACTGTCCCTTGGAACTGCATTCGCTGCCACACAGACATTCGCGCTCTGCTAAAGCTTTGCTTCGTAATGGGGCAACACTCTGTATCTCTCTCTGGCAGAGCCCGGCAGTGAAATTGGAAACGTCCAGAGATTGCGCCCACAGGAAAGCTGCCAGCACTGAAAGCTGTAGCTGGTTTTCACTGTCCCTTGGAACTGCATTCGCTGCCACACAGACATTCGCGCTCTGCTAAAGCTTTGCTTCGTAACGGGGCAACACTCTCTATCTCTCTCTGGCAGAGCCCGGCAGTGAAATTGGAAACGTCCAGAGATTGCGCCCACAGGAAAGCTGCCAGCACTGAAAGCTCTAGCTGGTTTTCACTGTCCCTTGGAACTGCATTCGCTGCCACACAGACATTCGCGCTCTGCTAAAGCTTTGCTTCGTAATGGGGCAACACTCTGTATCTCTCTCTGGCAGAGTCCGGCTGCCAAATTGGAAACGTCCAGACATTGCGCCCACAGGAAAGGTGCCAGCACTGAAAGCTGTAGCTGGTTTTCACTGTCCCTTGGAACTGCATTCGCTGCCACACAGACATTCGCGCTCTGCTAAAGCTTTGCTTCGTAATGGGGCAACACTCTGTATCTCTCTCTGGCAGAGTCCGGCAGTGAAATTGGAAACGTCCAGAGATTGCGCCCACAGGAAAGCTGCCAGCACTGAAAGCTGTAGCTGGTTTTCACTGTCCCTCGGAACTGCATTCGCTGCCACACAGACATTCGCGCTCTGCTAAAGCTTTGCTTCGTAATGGGGCAACACTCTGTATCTCTCTCTGGCAGAGCCCGGCAGTGAAATTGGAAACGTCCAGAGATTGCGCCCACAGGAAAGCTGCCAGCACTGAAAGCTGTAGCTGGTTTTCACTGTCCCTTGGAACTGCATTCGCTGCCACACAGACATTCGCGCTCTGCTAAAGCATTGCTTCCTAATGGGGCAACACTCTCTATGACTTTCTCCCAGTGCCCGGCAGTGAAATTGGAAACGTCCAGAGATTGCGCCCACAGGAAAGCTGCCAGCACTGAAAGCTGTAGCTGGTTTTCACTGTCCCTTGGAACTGCATTCGCTGCCACACAGACATTCGCGCTCTGCTAAAGCATTGCTTCGTAATGGGGAACACTCTGTATCTCTCTCTGGCAGAGCCCGGCAGTGAAATTGGAAACGTCCAGAGATTACGCCCACAGGAAAGCTGCCAGCACTGAAAGCTGTAGCTGGTTTTCACTGTCCCTTGGAACTGCATTCGCTGCCACACAGACATTCGCGCTCTGCTAAAGCTTTGCTTCGTAATGGGGCAACACTCTGTATCTCTCTCTGGCAGAGCCCGGCAGTGAAATTGGAAACGTCCAGAGATTGCGCCCACAGGAAAGCTGCCAGCACTGAAAGCTGTAGCTGCTTTTCACTGTCCCTTGGAACTGCATTCGCTGCCACACAGACATTCGCGCTCTGCTAAAGCTTTGCTTCCTAATGGGGCAACACTCTGTATCTCTCTCTGGCAGAGCCGGGCAGTGAAATTGGAAACGTCCAGAGATTGCGCCCACAGGAAAGCTGCGAGCACTGAAAGCTGTAGCTGGTTTTCACTGTCCCTTGGAACTGCATTCGCTGCCACACAGACATTCGCGCTCTGCTAAAGCATTGCTTCCTAATGGGGCAACACTCTCTATGACTTTCTCCCAGTGCCCGGCAGTGAAATTGGAAACGTCCAGAGATTGCGCCCACAGGAAAGCTGCCAGCACTGAAAGCTGTAGCTGGTTTTCACTGTCCCTTGGAACTGCATTCGCTGCCACACAGACATTCGCGCTCTGCTAAAGCATTACTTCGTAATGGGGCAACACTCTGTATCTCTCTCTGGCAGAGCCCGGCAGTGAAATTGGAAACGTCCAGAGATTGCGCCCACAGGAAAGCTGCCAGCACTGAAAGCTGTAGCTGGTTTTCACTGTCCCTTGGAACTGCATTCGCTGCCACACAGACATTCGCGCTCTGCTAAAGCTTTGCTTCGTAATGGGGCAACACTCTGTATCTCTCTCTGGCAGAGTCCGGCAGTGAAATTGGAAACGTCCAGAGATTGCGCCCACAGGAAAGCTGCCAGCACTGAAAGCTGTAGCTGGTTTTCACTGTCCCTTGGAACTGCATTCGGTGCCACACAGATATTCGCGCTCTGCTAAAGCTTTGCTTCGTAATGGGGCAACACTCTGTATCTCTCTCTGGCAGAGCCCGGCCGTGAAATTGGAAACGTCCAGAGATTGCGCCCACAGGAAAGCTGCCAGCACTGAAAGCTGTAGCTGGTTTTCACTGTCCCTTGGAACTGCATTCGCTGCCACACAGACATTCGCGCTCTGCTAAAGCTTTGCCTCGTAATGGGGCAACAATCTGTATCTCTCTCTGGCAGAGCCCGGCAGTGAAATTGGAAACGTCCAGAGATTGCGCCCACAGGAAAGCTGCCAGCACTGAAAGCTGTAGCTGGTTTTCACTGTCCCTTGGAACTGCATTCGCTGCCACACAGACATTCGCGCTCTGCTAAAGCATTGCTTCCTAATGGGGCAACACTCTCTATGACTTTCTCCCAGTGCCCGGCAGTGAAATTGGAAACGTCCAGAGATTGCGCCCACAGGAAAGCTGCCAGCACTGAAAGCTGTAGCTGGTTTTCACTGTCCCTTGGAACTGCATTCGCTGCCACACAGACATTCGCGCTCTGCTAAAGCATTGCTTCCTAATGGGGCAACACTCTGTATCTCTCTCTGGCAGAGCCCGGCAGTGAAATTGGAAACGTCCAGAGATTGCGCCCACAGGAAAGCTGCCAGCACTGAAAGCTGTAGCTGGTTTTCACTGTCCCTTGGAACTGCATTCGCTGCCACACAGACATTCGCGCTCTGCTAAAGCTTTGCTTCGTAATGGGGCAACACTCTGTATCTCTCTCTGGCAGAGCCCGGCAGTGAAATTGGAAACGTCCAGAGATTGCGCCCACAGGAAAGCTGCCAGCACTGAAAGCTGTAGCTGGTTTTCACTGTCCCTTGGAACTGCATTCGCTGCCACACAGACATTCGCGCTCTGCTAAAGCTTTGCTTCGTAATGGGGCAACACTCTGTATCTCTCTCTGGCAGAGCCCGGCAGTGAAATTGGAAACGTCCAGAGATTGCGCCCACAGGAAAGCTGCCAGCACTGAAAGCTGTAGCTGGTTTTCACTGTCCCTCGGAACTGCATTCGCTGCCACACAGACATTCGCGCTCTGCTAAAGCAGTGCTTCCTAATGGGGCAACACTCTCTATGACTTTCTCCCAGTGCCCGGCAGTGAAATTGGAAACGTCCAGAGATTGCGCCCACAGGAAAGCTGCCAGCACTGAAAGCTCTAGCTGGTTTTCACTGTCCCTTGGAACTGCATTCGCTGCCACACAGACATTCGCGCTCTGCTAAAGCTTTGCTTCGTAATGGGGCAACACTCTGTATCTCTCTCTGGCAGAGCCCGGCAGTGAAATTGGAAACGTCCAGAGATTGCGCCCACAGGAAAGCTGCCAGCACTGAAACCTGTAGCTGGTTTTCACTGTCCCTTGGAACTGCATTCGCTGCCACACAGACATTCGCGCTCTGCTAAAGCATTACTTCGTAATGGGGCAACACTCTGTATCTCTCTCTGGCAGAGCCCGGCAGTGAAATTGGAAACGTCCAGAGATTGCGCCCACAGGAAAGCTGCCAGCACTGAAAGCTGTAGCTGGTTTTCACTGTCCCTTGGAACTGCATTCGCTGCCACACAGACATTCGCGCTCTGCTAAAGCTTTGCTTCCTAATGGGGCAACACTCTGTATCTCTCTCTGGCAGAGCCCGGCAGTGAAATTGGAAACGTCCAGAGATTGCGACCACAGGAAAGCTGCCAGCACTGAAACCTGTAGCTGGTTTTCACTGTCCCTTGGAACTGCATTCGCTGCCACACAGACATTCGCGCTCTGCTAAAGCTTTGCTTCGTAATGGGGCAACACTTTGTATCTCTCTCTGGCAGAGCCCGGCAGAAAAATTGGAAACGTCCAGAGATTGCGCCCACAGGAAAGCTGCCAGCACTGAAAGCTCTAGCTGGTTTTCACTGTCCCTTGGAACTGCATTCGCTGCCACACAGACATTCGCGCTCTGCTAAAGCTTTGCTTCGTAATGGGGCAACACTCTGTATCTCTCTCTGGCAGAGCGCGGCAGTGAAATTGGAAACGTCCAGAGATTGCGCCCACAGGAAAGCTGCCAGCACTGAAAGCTGTAGCTGCTTTTCACTGTCCCTTGGAACTGCATTCGCTGCCACACAGACATTCGCGCTCTGCTAAAGCTTTGCTTCCTAATGGGGCAACACTCTGTATCTCTCTCTGGCAGAGCCGGGCAGTGAAATTGGAAACGTCCAGAGATTGCGCCCACAGGAAAGCTGCGTGCACTGAAAGCTGTAGCTGGTTTTCACTGTCCCTTGGAACTGCATTCGCTGCCACACAGACATTCGCGCTCTGCTAAAGCATTGCTTCCTAATGGGGCAACACTCTCTATGACTTTCTCCCAGTGCCCGGCAGTGAAATTGGAAACGTCCAGAGATTGCGCCCACAGGAAAGCTGCCAGCACTGAAAGCTGTAGCTGGTTTTCACTGTCCCTTGGAACTGCATTCGCTGCCACACAGACATTCGCGCTCTGCTAAAGCTTTGCTTCGTAATGGGGCAACACTCTGTATCTCTCTCTGGCAGAGCCCGGCAGTGAAATTGGAAACGTCCAGAGATTGCGCCCACAGGAAAGCTGCCAGCACTGAAACCTGTAGCTGGTTTTCACTGTCCCTTGGAACTGCATTCGCTGCCACACAGACATTCGCGCTCTGCTAAAGCATTACTTCGTAATGGGGCAACACTCTGTATCTCTCTCTGGCAGAGCCCGGCAGTGAAATTGGAAACGTCCAGAGATTGCGCCCACAGGAAAGCTGCCAGCACTGAAAGCTGTAGCTGGTTTTCACTGTCCCTTGGAACTGCATTCGCTGCCACACAGACATTCGCGCTCTGCTAAAGCTTTGCTTCGTAATGGGGCAACACTCTGTATCTCTCTCTGGCAGAGCCCGGCAGTGAAATTGGAAACGTCCAGAGATTGCGCCCACAGGAAAGCTGCCAGCACTGAAAGCTGTAGCTGGTTTTCACTGTCCCTTGGAACTGCATTCGCTGCCACACAGACATTCGCGCTCTGCTAAAGCTTTGCTTCGTAATGGGGCAACACTCTGTATCTCTCTCTGGCAGAGCCCAGCAGTGAAATTGGAAACGTCCAGAGATTGCGCCCACAGGAAAGCTGCCAGCACTGAAAGCTGTAGCTGGTTTTCACTGTCCCTTGGAACTGCATTCGCTGCCACACAGACATTCGCGCTCTGCTAAAGCTTTGCTTCGTAATGGGGCAACACTCTGTATCTCTCTCTGGCAGAGCCCGGCAGTGAAATTGGAAACGTCCAGAGATTGCGCCCACAGGAAAGCTGCCAGCACTGAAACCTGTAGCTGGTTTTCACTGTCCCTTGGAACTGCATTCGCTGCCACACAGACATTCGCGCTCTGCTAAAGCATTACTTCGTAATGGGGCAACACTCTGTATCTCTCTCTGGCAGAGCCCGGCAGTGAAATTGGAAACGTCCAGAGATTGCGCCCACAGGAAAGCTGCCAGCACTGAAAGCTGTAGCTGGTTTTCACTGTCCCTTGGAACTGCATTCGCTGCCACACAGACATTCGCGCTCTGCTAAAGCTTTGCTTCGTAATGGGGCAACACTCTGTATCTCTCTCTGGCAGAGCCCGGCAGTGAAATTGGAAACGTCCAGAGATTGCGCCCACAGGAAAGCTGCCAGCACTGAAAGCTGTAGCTGGTTTTCACTGTCCCTTGGAACTGCATTCGCTGCCACACAGACATTCGCGCTCTGCTAAAGCTTTGCTTCGTAATGGGGCAACACTCTGTATCTCTCTCTGGCAGAGCCCAGCAGTGAAATTGGAAACGTCCAGAGATTGCGCCCACAGGAAAGCTGCCAGCACTGAAAGCTGTAGCTGGTTTTCACTGTCCCTTGGAACTGCATTCGCTGCCACACAGACATTCGCGCTCTGCTAAAGCTTTGCTTCGTAATGGGGCAACACTCTGTATCTCTCTCTGGCAGAGCCCGGCAGTGAAATTGGAAACGTCCAGAGATTGCGCCCACAGGAAAGCTGCCAGCACTGAAAGCTGTAGCTGGTTTTCACTGTCCCTTGGAACTGCATTCGCTGCCACACAGACATTCGCGCTCTGCTAAAGCTTTGCTTCGTAACGGGGCAACACTCTCTATCTCTCTCTGGCAGAGCCCGGCAGTGAAATTGGAAACGTCCAGAGATTGCGCCCACAGGAAAGCTGCCAGCACTGAAAGCTCTAGCTGGTTTTCACTGTCCCTTGGAACTGCATTCGCTGCCACACAGACATTCGCGCTCTGCTAAAGCTTTGCTTCGTAATGGGGCAACACTCTGTATCTCTCTCTGGCAGAGTCCGGCTGCCAAATTGGAAACGTCCAGACATTGCGCCCACAGGAAAGGTGCCAGCACTGAAAGCTGTAGCTGGTTTTCACTGTCCCTTGGAACTGCATTCGCTGCCACACAGACATTCGCGCTCTGCTAAAGCTTTGCTTCGTAATGGGGCAACACTCTGTATCTCTCTCTGGCAGAGTCCGGCAGTGAAATTGGAAACGTCCAGAGATTGCGCCCACAGGAAAGCTGCCAGCACTGAAAGCTGTAGCTGGTTTTCACTGTCCCTCGGAACTGCATTCGCTGCCACACAGACATTCGCGCTCTGCTAAAGCTTTGCTTCGTAATGGGGCAACACTCTGTATCTCTCTCTGGCAGAGCCCGGCAGTGAAATTGGAAACGTCCAGAGATTGCGCCCACAGGAAAGCTGCCAGCACTGAAAGCTGTAGCTGGTTTTCACTGTCCCTTGGAACTGCATTCGCTGCCACACAGACATTCGCGCTCTGCTAAAGCATTGCTTCCTAATGGGGCAACACTCTCTATGACTTTCTCCCAGTGCCCGGCAGTGAAATTGGAAACGTCCAGAGATTGCGCCCACAGGAAAGCTGCCAGCACTGAAAGCTGTAGCTGGTTTTCACTGTCCCTTGGAACTGCATTCGCTGCCACACAGACATTCGCGCTCTGCTAAAGCATTGCTTCGTAATGGGGAACACTCTGTATCTCTCTCTGGCAGAGCCCGGCAGTGAAATTGGAAACGTCCAGAGATTACGCCCACAGGAAAGCTGCCAGCACTGAAAGCTGTAGCTGGTTTTCACTGTCCCTTGGAACTGCATTCGCTGCCACACAGACATTCGCGCTCTGCTAAAGCTTTGCTTCGTAATGGGGCAACACTCTGTATCTCTCTCTGGCAGAGCCCGGCAGTGAAATTGGAAACGTCCAGAGATTGCGCCCACAGGAAAGCTGCCAGCACTGAAAGCTGTAGCTGCTTTTCACTGTCCCTTGGAACTGCATTCGCTGCCACACAGACATTCGCGCTCTGCTAAAGCTTTGCTTCCTAATGGGGCAACACTCTGTATCTCTCTCTGGCAGAGCCGGGCAGTGAAATTGGAAACGTCCAGAGATTGCGCCCACAGGAAAGCTGCGAGCACTGAAAGCTGTAGCTGGTTTTCACTGTCCCTTGGAACTGCATTCGCTGCCACACAGACATTCGCGCTCTGCTAAAGCATTGCTTCCTAATGGGGCAACACTCTCTATGACTTTCTCCCAGTGCCCGGCAGTGAAATTGGAAACGTCCAGAGATTGCGCCCACAGGAAAGCTGCCAGCACTGAAAGCTGTAGCTGGTTTTCACTGTCCCTTGGAACTGCATTCGCTGCCACACAGACATTCGCGCTCTGCTAAAGCATTACTTCGTAATGGGGCAACACTCTGTATCTCTCTCTGGCAGAGCCCGGCAGTGAAATTGGAAACGTCCAGAGATTGCGCCCACAGGAAAGCTGCCAGCACTGAAAGCTGTAGCTGGTTTTCACTGTCCCTTGGAACTGCATTCGCTGCCACACAGACATTCGCGCTCTGCTAAAGCTTTGCTTCGTAATGGGGCAACACTCTGTATCTCTCTCTGGCAGAGTCCGGCAGTGAAATTGGAAACGTCCAGAGATTGCGCCCACAGGAAAGCTGCCAGCACTGAAAGCTGTAGCTGGTTTTCACTGTCCCTTGGAACTGCATTCGGTGCCACACAGATATTCGCGCTCTGCTAAAGCTTTGCTTCGTAATGGGGCAACACTCTGTATCTCTCTCTGGCAGAGCCCGGCCGTGAAATTGGAAACGTCCAGAGATTGCGCCCACAGGAAAGCTGCCAGCACTGAAAGCTGTAGCTGGTTTTCACTGTCCCTTGGAACTGCATTCGCTGCCACACAGACATTCGCGCTCTGCTAAAGCTTTGCCTCGTAATGGGGCAACAATCTGTATCTCTCTCTGGCAGAGCCCGGCAGTGAAATTGGAAACGTCCAGAGATTGCGCCCACAGGAAAGCTGCCAGCACTGAAAGCTGTAGCTGGTTTTCACTGTCCCTTGGAACTGCATTCGCTGCCACACAGACATTCGCGCTCTGCTAAAGCATTGCTTCCTAATGGGGCAACACTCTCTATGACTTTCTCCCAGTGCCCGGCAGTGAAATTGGAAACGTCCAGAGATTGCGCCCACAGGAAAGCTGCCAGCACTGAAAGCTGTAGCTGGTTTTCACTGTCCCTTGGAACTGCATTCGCTGCCACACAGACATTCGCGCTCTGCTAAAGCATTGCTTCCTAATGGGGCAACACTCTGTATCTCTCTCTGGCAGAGCCCGGCAGTGAAATTGGAAACGTCCAGAGATTGCGCCCACAGGAAAGCTGCCAGCACTGAAAGCTGTAGCTGGTTTTCACTGTCCCTTGGAACTGCATTCGCTGCCACACAGACATTCGCGCTCTGCTAAAGCTTTGCTTCGTAATGGGGCAACACTCTGTATCTCTCTCTGGCAGAGCCCGGCAGTGAAATTGGAAACGTCCAGAGATTGCGCCCACAGGAAAGCTGCCAGCACTGAAAGCTGTAGCTGGTTTTCACTGTCCCTTGGAACTGCATTCGCTGCCACACAGACATTCGCGCTCTGCTAAAGCTTTGCTTCGTAATGGGGCAACACTCTGTATCTCTCTCTGGCAGAGCCCGGCAGTGAAATTGGAAA
Source organism: Mycteria americana (assembly GCF_035582795.1). Taxonomy (NCBI): domain Eukaryota; kingdom Metazoa; phylum Chordata; class Aves; order Ciconiiformes; family Ciconiidae; genus Mycteria; species Mycteria americana. The sequence goes on from NW_027445645.1 coordinate 439,221, forward strand.
CGTCCAGAGATTGCGCCCACAGGAAAGCTGCCAGCACTGAAAGCTGTAGCTGGTTTTCACTGTCCCTCGGAACTGCATTCGCTGCCACACAGACATTCGCGCTCTGCTAAAGCAGTGCTTCCTAATGGGGCAACACTCTCTATGACTTTCTCCCAGTGCCCGGCAGTGAAATTGGAAACGTCCAGAGATTGCGCCCACAGGAAAGCTGCCAGCACTGAAAGCTCTAGCTGGTTTTCACTGTCCCTTGGAACTGCATTCGCTGCCACACAGACATTCGCGCTCTGCTAAAGCTTTGCTTCGTAATGGGGCAACACTCTGTATCTCTCTCTGGCAGAGTCCGGCTGCCAAATTGGAAACGTCCAGAGATTGCGCCCACAGGAAAGGTGCCAGCACTGAAAGCTGTAGCTGGTTTTCACTGTCCCTTGGAACTGCATTCGCTGCCACACAGACATTCGCGCTCTGCTAAAGCTTTGCTTCGTAATGGGGCAACACTCTGTATCTCTCTCTGGCAGAGTCCGGCAGTGAAATTGGAAACGTCCAGAGATTGCGCCCACAGGAAAGCTGCCAGCACTGAAAGCTGTAGCTGGTTTTCACTGTCCCTCGGAACTGCATTCGCTGCCACACAGACATTCGCGCTCTGCTAAAGCTTTGCTTCGTAATGGGGCAACACTCTGTATCTCTCTCTGGCAGAGCCCGGCAGTGAAATTGGAAACGTCCAGAGATTGCGCCCACAGGAAAGCTGCCAGCACTGAAAGCTGTAGCTGGTTTTCACTGTCCCTTGGAACTGCATTCGCTGCCACACAGACATTCGCGCTCTGCTAAAGCATTGCTTCCTAATGGGGCAACACTCTCTATGACTTTCTCCCAGTGCCCGGCAGTGAAATTGGAAACGTCCAGAGATTGCGCCCACAGGAAAGCTGCCAGCACTGAAAGCTGTAGCTGGTTTTCACTGTCCCTTGGAACTGCATTCGCTGCCACACAGACATTCGCGCTCTACTAAAGCATTGCTTCGTAATGGGGAACACTCTGTATCTCTCTCTGGCAGAGCCCGGCAGTGAAATTGGAAACGTCCAGAGATTACGCCCACAGGAAAGCTGCCAGCACTGAAAGCTGTAGCTGGTTTTCACTGTCCCTTGGAACTGCATTCGCTGCCACACAGACATTCGCGCTCTGCTAAAGCTTTGCTTCGTAATGGGGCAACACTCTGTATCTCTCTCTGGCAGAGCCCGGCAGTGAAATTGGAAACGTCCAGAGATTGCGCCCACAGGAAAGCTGCCAGCACTGAAACCTGTAGCTGGTTTTCACTGTCCCTTGGAACTGCATTCGCTGCCACACAGACATTCGCGCTCTGCTAAAGCATTACTTCGTAATGGGGCAACACTCTGTATCTCTCTCTGGCAGAGCCCGGCAGTGAAATTGGAAACGTCCAGAGATTGCGCCCACAGGAAAGCTGCCAGCACTGAAAGCTGTAGCTGGTTTTCACTGTCCCTTGGAACTGCATTCGCTGCCACACAGACATTCGCGCTCTGCTAAAGCTTTGCTTCGTAATGGGGCAACACTCTGTATCTCTCTCTGGCAGAGCCCGGCAGTGAAATTGGAAACGTCCAGAGATTGCGACCACAGGAAAGCTGCCAGCACTGAAACCTGTAGCTGGTTTTCACTGTCCCTTGGAACTGCATTCGCTGCCACACAGACATTCGCGCTCTGCTAAAGCTTTGCTTCGTAATGGGGCAACACTTTGTATCTCTCTCTGGCAGAGCCCGGCAGAAAAATTGGAAACGTCCAGAGATTGCGCCCACAGGAAAGCTGCCAGCACTGAAAGCTCTAGCTGGTTTTCACTGTCCCTTGGAACTGCATTCGCTGCCACACAGACATTCGCGCTCTGCTAAAGCATTGCTTCCTAATGGGGCAACACTCTCTATGACTTTCTCCCAGTGCCCGGCAGTGAAATTGGAAACGTCCAGAGATTGCGCCCACAGGAAAGCTGCCAGCACTGAAAGCTGTAGCTGCTTTTCACTGTCCCTTGGAACTGCATTCGCTGCCACACAGACATTCGCGCTCTGCTAAAGCTTTGCTTCCTAATGGGGCAACACTCTGTATCTCTCTCTGGCAGAGCCCGGCAGTGAAATTGGAAACGTCCAGAGATTGCGCCCACAGGAAAGCTGCCAGCACTGAAACCTGTAGCTGGTTTTCACTGTCCCTTGGAACTGCATTCGCTGCCACACAGACATTCGCGCTCTGCTAAAGCATTACTTCGTAATGGGGCAACACTCTGTATCTCTCTCTGGCAGAGCCCGGCAGTGAAATTGGAAACGTCCAGAGATTGCGCCCACAGGAAAGCTGCCAGCACTGAAAGCTGTAGCTGGTTTTCACTGTCCCTTGGAACTGCATTCGCTGCCACACAGACATTCGCGCTCTGCTAAAGCTTTGCTTCGTAATGGGGCAACACTCTGTATCTCTCTCTGGCAGAGCCCGGCAGTGAAATTGGAAACGTCCAGAGATTGCGCCCACAGGAAAGCTGCCAGCACTGAAAGCTGTAGCTGGTTTTCACTGTCCCTTGGAACTGCATTCGCTGCCACACAGACATTCGCGCTCTGCTAAAGCTTTGCTTCGTAATGGGGCAACACTCTGTATCTCTCTCTGGCAGAGCCCGGCAGTGAAATTGGAAACGTCCAGAGATTGCGCCCACAGGAAAGCTGCGAGCACTGAAAGCTGTAGCTGGTTTTCACTGTCCCTTGGAACTGCATTCGCTGCCACACAGACATTCGCGCTCTGCTAAAGCATTACTTCGTAATGGGGCAACACTCTGTATCTCTCTCTGGCAGAGCCCGGCAGTGAAATTGGAAACGTCCAGAGATTGCGCCCACAGGAAAGCTGCCAGCACTGAAAGCTGTAGCTGGTTTTCACTGTCCCTTGGAACTGCATTCGCTGCCACACAGACATTCGCGCTCTGCTAAAGCTTTGCTTCGTAATGGGGCAACACTCTGTATCTCTCTCTGGCAGAGCCCGGCAGTGAAATTGGAAACGTCCAGAGATTGCGCCCACAGGAAAGCTGCCAGCACTGAAAGCTGTAGCTGGTTTTCACTGTCCCTTGGAACTGCATTCGCTGCCACACAGACATTCGCGCTCTGCTAAAGCTTTGCTTCGTAATGGGGCAACACTCTGTATCTCTCTCTGGCAGAGCCCGGCAGTGAAATTGGAAACGTCCAGAGATTGCGCCCACAGGAAAGCTGCCAGCACTGAAAGCTGTAGCTGGTTTTCACTGTCCCTCGCAACTGCATTCGCTGCCACACAGACATTCGCGCTCTGCTAAAGCAGTGCTTCCTAATGGGGCAACACTCTCTATGACTTTCTCCCAGTGCCCGGCAGTGAAATTGGAAACGTCCAGAGATTGCGCCCACAGGAAAGCTGCCAGCACTGAAAGCTCTAGCTGGTTTTCACTGTCCCTTGGAACTGCATTCGCTGCCACACAGACATTCGCGCTCTGCTAAAGCTTTGCTTCGTAATGGGGCAACACTCTGTATCTCTCTCTGGCAGAGTCCGGCTGCCAAATTGGAAACGTCCAGAGATTGCGCCCACAGGAAAGGTGCCAGCACTGAAAGCTGTAGCTGGTTTTCACTGTCCCTTGGAACTGCATTCGCTGCCACACAGACATTCGCGCTCTGCTAAAGCTTTGCTTCGTAATGGGGCAACACTCTGTATCTCTCTCTGGCAGAGTCCGGCAGTGAAATTGGAAACGTCCAGAGATTGCGCCCACAGGAAAGCTGCCAGCACTGAAAGCTGTAGCTGGTTTTCACTGTCCCTCGGAACTGCATTCGCTGCCACACAGACATTCGCGCTCTGCTAAAGCTTTGCTTCGTAATGGGGCAACACTCTGTATCTCTCTCTGGCAGAGCCCGGCAGTGAAATTGGAAACGTCCAGAGATTGCGCCCACAGGAAAGCTGCCAGCACTGAAAGCTGTAGCTGGTTTTCACTGTCCCTTGGAACTGCATTCGCTGCCACACAGACATTCGCGCTCTGCTAAAGCATTGCTTCCTAATGGGGCAACACTCTCTATGACTTTCTCCCAGTGCCCGGCAGTGAAATTGGAAACGTCCAGAGATTGCGCCCACAGGAAAGCTGCCAGCACTGAAAGCTGTAGCTGGTTTTCACTGTCCCTTGGAACTGCATTCGCTGCCACACAGACATTCGCGCTCTACTAAAGCATTGCTTCGTAATGGGGAACACTCTGTATCTCTCTCTGGCAGAGCCCGGCAGTGAAATTGGAAACGTCCAGAGATTACGCCCACAGGAAAGCTGCCAGCACTGAAAGCTGTAGCTGGTTTTCACTGTCCCTTGGAACTGCATTCGCTGCCACACAGACATTCGCGCTCTGCTAAAGCTTTGCTTCGTAATGGGGCAACACTCTGTATCTCTCTCTGGCAGAGCCCGGCAGTGAAATTGGAAACGTCCAGAGATTGCGCCCACAGGAAAGCTGCCAGCACTGAAACCTGTAGCTGGTTTTCACTGTCCCTTGGAACTGCATTCGCTGCCACACAGACATTCGCGCTCTGCTAAAGCATTACTTCGTAATGGGGCAACACTCTGTATCTCTCTCTGGCAGAGCCCGGCAGTGAAATTGGAAACGTCCAGAGATTGCGCCCACAGGAAAGCTGCCAGCACTGAAAGCTGTAGCTGGTTTTCACTGTCCCTTGGAACTGCATTCGCTGCCACACAGACATTCGCGCTCTGCTAAAGCTTTGCTTCGTAATGGGGCAACACTCTGTATCTCTCTCTGGCAGAGCCCGGCAGTGAAATTGGAAACGTCCAGAGATTGCGACCACAGGAAAGCTGCCAGCACTGAAACCTGTAGCTGGTTTTCACTGTCCCTTGGAACTGCATTCGCTGCCACACAGACATTCGCGCTCTGCTAAAGCTTTGCTTCGTAATGGGGCAACACTTTGTATCTCTCTCTGGCAGAGCCCGGCAGAAAAATTGGAAACGTCCAGAGATTGCGCCCACAGGAAAGCTGCCAGCACTGAAAGCTCTAGCTGGTTTTCACTGTCCCTTGGAACTGCATTCGCTGCCACACAGACATTCGCGCTCTGCTAAAGCTTTGCTTCGTAATGGGGCAACACTCTGTATCTCTCTCTGGCAGAGCGCGGCAGTGAAATTGGAAACGTCCAGAGATTGCGCCCACAGGAAAGCTGCCAGCACTGAAAGCTGTAGCTGCTTTTCACTGTCCCTTGGAACTGCATTCGCTGCCACACAGACATTCGCGCTCTGCTAAAGCTTTGCTTCCTAATGGGGCAACACTCTGTATCTCTCTCTGGCAGAGCCGGGCAGTGAAATTGGAAACGTCCAGAGATTGCGCCCACAGGAAAGCTGCGAGCACTGAAAGCTGTAGCTGGTTTTCACTGTCCCTTGGAACTGCATTCGCTGCCACACAGACATTCGCGCTCTGCTAAAGCATTGCTTCCTAATGGGGCAACACTCTCTATGACTTTCTCCCAGTGCCCGGCAGTGAAATTGGAAACGTCCAGAGATTGCGCCCACAGGAAAGCTGCCAGCACTGAAAGCTGTAGCTGGTTTTCACTGTCCCTTGGAACTGCATTCGCTGCCACACAGACATTCGCGCTCTGCTAAAGCTTTGCTTCGTAATGGGGCAACACTCTGTATCTCTCTCTGGCAGAGCCCGGCAGTGAAATTGGAAACGTCCAGAGATTGCGCCCACAGGAAAGCTGCCAGCACTGAAACCTGTAGCTGGTTTTCACTGTCCCTTGGAACTGCATTCGCTGCCACACAGACATTCGCGCTCTGCTAAAGCATTACTTCGTAATGGGGCAACACTCTGTATCTCTCTCTGGCAGAGCCCGGCAGTGAAATTGGAAACGTCCAGAGATTGCGCCCACAGGAAAGCTGCCAGCACTGAAAGCTGTAGCTGGTTTTCACTGTCCCTTGGAACTGCATTCGCTGCCACACAGACATTCGCGCTCTGCTAAAGCTTTGCTTCGTAATGGGGCAACACTCTGTATCTCTCTCTGGCAGAGCCCGGCAGTGAAATTGGAAACGTCCAGAGATTGCGCCCACAGGAAAGCTGCCAGCACTGAAAGCTGTAGCTGGTTTTCACTGTCCCTTGGAACTGCATTCGCTGCCACACAGACATTCGCGCTCTGCTAAAGCTTTGCTTCGTAATGGGGCAACACTCTGTATCTCTCTCTGGCAGAGCCCGGCAGTGAAATTGGAAACGTCCAGAGATTGCGCCCACAGGAAAGCTGCGAGCACTGAAAGCTGTAGCTGGTTTTCACTGTCCCTTGGAACTGCATTCGCTGCCACACAGACATTCGCGCTCTGCTAAAGCATTACTTCGTAATGGGGCAACACTCTGTATCTCTCTCTGGCAGAGCCCGGCAGTGAAATTGGAAACGTCCAGAGATTGCGCCCACAGGAAAGCTGCCAGCACTGAAAGCTGTAGCTGGTTTTCACTGTCCCTTGGAACTGCATTCGCTGCCACACAGACATTCGCGCTCTGCTAAAGCTTTGCTTCGTAATGGGGCAACACTCTGTATCTCTCTCTGGCAGAGCCCGGCAGTGAAATTGGAAACGTCCAGAGATTGCGCCCACAGGAAAGCTGCCAGCACTGAAAGCTGTAGCTGGTTTTCACTGTCCCTTGGAACTGCATTCGCTGCCACACAGACATTCGCGCTCTGCTAAAGCTTTGCTTCGTAATGGGGCAACACTCTGTATCTCTCTCTGGCAGAGCCCAGCAGTGAAATTGGAAACGTCCAGAGATTGCGCCCACAGGAAAGCTGCCAGCACTGAAAGCTGTAGCTGGTTTTCACTGTCCCTTGGAACTGCATTCGCTGCCACACAGACATTCGCGCTCTGCTAAAGCTTTGCTTCGTAATGGGGCAACACTCTGTATCTCTCTCTGGCAGAGCCCGGCAGTGAAATTGGAAACGTCCAGAGATTGCGCCCACAGGAAAGCTGCCAGCACTGAAAGCTGTAGCTGGTTTTCACTGTCCCTTGGAACTGCATTCGCTGCCACACAGACATTCGCGCTCTGCTAAAGCTTTGCTTCGTAACGGGGCAACACTCTCTATCTCTCTCTGGCAGAGCCCGGCAGTGAAATTGGAAACGTCCAGAGATTGCGCCCACAGGAAAGCTGCCAGCACTGAAAGCTCTAGCTGGTTTTCACTGTCCCTTGGAACTGCATTCGCTGCCACACAGACATTCGCGCTCTGCTAAAGCTTTGCTTCGTAATGGGGCAACACTCTGTATCTCTCTCTGGCAGAGTCCGGCTGCCAAATTGGAAACGTCCAGAGATTGCGCCCACAGGAAAGGTGCCAGCACTGAAAGCTGTAGCTGGTTTTCACTGTCCCTTGGAACTGCATTCGCTGCCACACAGACATTCGCGCTCTGCTAAAGCTTTGCTTCGTAATGGGGCAACACTCTGTATCTCTCTCTGGCAGAGTCCGGCAGTGAAATTGGAAACGTCCAGAGATTGCGCCCACAGGAAAGCTGCCAGCACTGAAAGCTGTAGCTGGTTTTCACTGTCCCTCGGAACTGCATTCGCTGCCACACAGACATTCGCGCTCTGCTAAAGCTTTGCTTCGTAATGGGGCAACACTCTGTATCTCTCTCTGGCAGAGCCCGGCAGTGAAATTGGAAACGTCCAGAGATTGCGCCCACAGGAAAGCTGCCAGCACTGAAAGCTGTAGCTGGTTTTCACTGTCCCTTGGAACTGCATTCGCTGCCACACAGACATTCGCGCTCTGCTAAAGCATTGCTTCCTAATGGGGCAACACTCTCTATGACTTTCTCCCAGTGCCCGGCAGTGAAATTGGAAACGTCCAGAGATTGCGCCCACAGGAAAGCTGCCAGCACTGAAAGCTGTAGCTGGTTTTCACTGTCCCTTGGAACTGCATTCGCTGCCACACAGACATTCGCGCTCTGCTAAAGCATTGCTTCGTAATGGGGAACACTCTGTATCTCTCTCTGGCAGAGCCCGGCAGTGAAATTGGAAACGTCCAGAGATTACGCCCACAGGAAAGCTGCCAGCACTGAAAGCTGTAGCTGGTTTTCACTGTCCCTTGGAACTGCATTCGCTGCCACACAGACATTCGCGCTCTGCTAAAGCTTTGCTTCGTAATGGGGCAACACTCTGTATCTCTCTCTGGCAGAGCCCGGCAGTGAAATTGGAAACGTCCAGAGATTGCGCCCACAGGAAAGCTGCCAGCACTGAAACCTGTAGCTGGTTTTCACTGTCCCTTGGAACTGCATTCGCTGCCACACAGACATTCGCGCTCTGCTAAAGCATTACTTCGTAATGGGGCAACACTCTGTATCTCTCTCTGGCAGAGCCCGGCAGTGAAATTGGAAACGTCCAGAGATTGCGCCCACAGGAAAGCTGCCAGCACTGAAAGCTGTAGCTGGTTTTCACTGTCCCTTGGAACTGCATTCGCTGCCACACAGACATTCGCGCTCTGCTAAAGCTTTGCTTCCTAATGGGGCAACACTCTGTATCTCTCTCTGGCAGAGCCCGGCAGTGAAATTGGAAACGTCCAGAGATTGCGACCACAGGAAAGCTGCCAGCACTGAAACCTGTAGCTGGTTTTCACTGTCCCTTGGAACTGCATTCGCTGCCACACAGACATTCGCGCTCTGCTAAAGCTTTGCTTCGTAATGGGGCAACACTTTGTATCTCTCTCTGGCAGAGCCCGGCAGAAAAATTGGAAACGTCCAGAGATTGCGCCCACAGGAAAGCTGCCAGCACTGAAAGCTCTAGCTGGTTTTCACTGTCCCTTGGAACTGCATTCGCTGCCACACAGACATTCGCGCTCTGCTAAAGCTTTGCTTCGTAATGGGGCAACACTCTGTATCTCTCTCTGGCAGAGCGCGGCAGTGAAATTGGAAACGTCCAGAGATTGCGCCCACAGGAAAGCTGCCAGCACTGAAAGCTGTAGCTGCTTTTCACTGTCCCTTGGAACTGCATTCGCTGCCACACAGACATTCGCGCTCTGCTAAAGCTTTGCTTCCTAATGGGGCAACACTCTGTATCTCTCTCTGGCAGAGCCGGGCAGTGAAATTGGAAACGTCCAGAGATTGCGCCCACAGGAAAGCTGCGTGCACTGAAAGCTGTAGCTGGTTTTCACTGTCCCTTGGAACTGCATTCGCTGCCACACAGACATTCGCGCTCTGCTAAAGCATTGCTTCCTAATGGGGCAACACTCTCTATGACTTTCTCCCAGTGCCCGGCAGTGAAATTGGAAACGTCCAGAGATTGCGCCCACAGGAAAGCTGCCAGCACTGAAAGCTGTAGCTGGTTTTCACTGTCCCTTGGAACTGCATTCGCTGCCACACAGACATTCGCGCTCTGCTAAAGCTTTGCTTCGTAATGGGGCAACACTCTGTATCTCTCTCTGGCAGAGCCCGGCAGTGAAATTGGAAACGTCCAGAGATTGCGCCCACAGGAAAGCTGCCAGCACTGAAACCTGTAGCTGGTTTTCACTGTCCCTTGGAACTGCATTCGCTGCCACACAGACATTCGCGCTCTGCTAAAGCATTACTTCGTAATGGGGCAACACTCTGTATCTCTCTCTGGCAGAGCCCGGCAGTGAAATTGGAAACGTCCAGAGATTGCGCCCACAGGAAAGCTGCCAGCACTGAAAGCTCTAGCTGGTTTTCACTGTCCCTTGGAACTGCATTCGCTGCCACACAGACATTCGCGCTCTGCTAAAGCTTTGCTTCGTAATGGGGCAACACTCTGTATCTCTCTCTGGCAGAGCCCGGCAGTGAAATTGGAAACGTCCAGAGATTGCGCCCACAGGAAAGCTGCCAGCACTGAAAGCTGTAGCTGGTTTTCACTGTCCCTTGGAACTGCATTCGCTGCCACACAGACATTCGCGCTCTGCTAAAGCTTTGCTTCGTAATGGGGCAACACTCTGTATCTCTCTCTGGCAGAGCCCAGCAGTGAAATTGGAAACGTCCAGAGATTGCGCCCACAGGAAAGCTGCCAGCACTGAAAGCTGTAGCTGGTTTTCACTGTCCCTTGGAACTGCATTCGCTGCCACACAGACATTCGCGCTCTGCTAAAGCTTTGCTTCGTAATGGGGCAACACTCTGTATCTCTCTCTGGCAGAGCCCGGCAGTGAAATTGGAAACGTCCAGAGATTGCGCCCACAGGAAAGCTGCCAGCACTGAAACCTGTAGCTGGTTTTCACTGTCCCTTGGAACTGCATTCGCTGCCACACAGACATTCGCGCTCTGCTAAAGCATTACTTCGTAATGGGGCAACACTCTGTATCTCTCTCTGGCAGAGCCCGGCAGTGAAATTGGAAACGTCCAGAGATTGCGCCCACAGGAAAGCTGCCAGCACTGAAAGCTGTAGCTGGTTTTCACTGTCCCTTGGAACTGCATTCGCTGCCACACAGACATTCGCGCTCTGCTAAAGCATTGCTTCGTAATGGGGAACACTCTGTATCTCTCTCTGGCAGAGCCCGGCAGTGAAATTGGAAACGTCCAGAGATTACGCCCACAGGAAAGCTGCCAGCACTGAAAGCTGTAGCTGGTTTTCACTGTCCCTTGGAACTGCATTCGCTGCCACACAGACATTCGCGCTCTGCTAAAGCTTTGCTTCGTAATGGGGCAACACTCTGTATCTCTCTCTGGCAGAGCCCGGCAGTGAAATTGGAAACGTCCAGAGATTGCGCCCACAGGAAAGCTGCCAGCACTGAAACCTGTAGCTGGTTTTCACTGTCCCTTGGAACTGCATTCGCTGCCACACAGACATTCGCGCTCTGCTAAAGCATTACTTCGTAATGGGGCAACACTCTGTATCTCTCTCTGGCAGAGCCCGGCAGTGAAATTGGAAACGTCCAGAGATTGCGCCCACAGGAAAGCTGCCAGCACTGAAAGCTGTAGCTGCTTTTCACTGTCCCTTGGAACTGCATTCGCTGCCACACAGACATTCGCGCTCTGCTAAAGCTTTGCTTCCTAATGGGGCAACACTCTGTATCTCTCTCTGGCAGAGCCGGGCAGTGAAATTGGAAACGTCCAGAGATTGCGCCCACAGGAAAGCTGCGAGCACTGAAAGCTGTAGCTGGTTTTCACTGTCCCTTGGAACTGCATTCGCTGCCACACAGACATTCGCGCTCTGCTAAAGCATTGCTTCCTAATGGGGCAACACTCTCTATGACTTTCTCCCAGTGCCCGGCAGTGAAATTGGAAACGTCCAGAGATTGCGCCCACAGGAAAGCTGCCAGCACTGAAAGCTGTAGCTGGTTTTCACTGTCCCTTGGAACTGCATTCGCTGCCACACAGACATTCGCGCTCTGCTAAAGCTTTGCTTCGTAATGGGGCAACACTCTGTATCTCTCTCTGGCAGAGCCCGGCAGTGAAATTGGAAACGTCCAGAGATTGCGCCCACAGGAAAGCTGCCAGCACTGAAACCTGTAGCTGGTTTTCACTGTCCCTTGGAACTGCATTCGCTGCCACACAGACATTCGCGCTCTGCTAAAGCATTACTTCGTAATGGGGCAACACTCTGTATCTCTCTCTGGCAGAGCCCGGCAGTGAAATTGGAAACGTCCAGAGATTGCGCCCACAGGAAAGCTGCCAGCACTGAAAGCTGTAGCTGGTTTTCACTGTCCCTTGGAACTGCATTCGCTGCCACACAGACATTCGCGCTCTGCTAAAGCTTTGCTTCGTAATGGGGCAACACTCTGTATCTCTCTCTGGCAGAGCCCGGCAGTGAAATTGGAAACGTCCAGAGATTGCGCCCACAGGAAAGCTGCCAGCACTGAAAGCTGTAGCTGGTTTTCACTGTCCCTTGGAACTGCATTCGCTGCCACACAGACATTCGCGCTCTGCTAAAGCTTTGCTTCGTAATGGGGCAACACTCTGTATCTCTCTCTGGCAGAGCCCAGCAGTGAAATTGGAAACGTCCAGAGATTGCGCCCACAGGAAAGCTGCCAGCACTGAAAGCTGTAGCTGGTTTTCACTGTCCCTTGGAACTGCATTCGCTGCCACACAGACATTCGCGCTCTGCTAAAGCTTTGCTTCGTAATGGGGCAACACTCTGTATCTCTCTCTGGCAGAGCCCGGCAGTGAAATTGGAAACGTCCAGAGATTGCGCCCACAGGAAAGCTGCCAGCACTGAAACCTGTAGCTGGTTTTCACTGTCCCTTGGAACTGCATTCGCTGCCACACAGACATTCGCGCTCTGCTAAAGCATTACTTCGTAATGGGGCAACACTCTGTATCTCTCTCTGGCAGAGCCCGGCAGTGAAATTGGAAACGTCCAGAGATTGCGCCCACAGGAAAGCTGCCAGCACTGAAAGCTGTAGCTGGTTTTCACTGTCCCTTGGAACTGCATTCGCTGCCACACAGACATTCGCGCTCTGCTAAAGCTTTGCTTCGTAATGGGGCAACACTCTGTATCTCTCTCTGGCAGAGCCCGGCAGTGAAATTGGAAACGTCCAGAGATTGCGCCCACAGGAAAGCTGCCAGCACTGAAAGCTGTAGCTGGTTTTCACTGTCCCTTGGAACTGCATTCGCTGCCACACAGACATTCGCGCTCTGCTAAAGCTTTGCTTCGTAATGGGGCAACACTCTGTATCTCTCTCTGGCAGAGCCCAGCAGTGAAATTGGAAACGTCCAGAGATTGCGCCCACAGGAAAGCTGCCAGCACTGAAAGCTGTAGCTGGTTTTCACTGTCCCTTGGAACTGCATTCGCTGCCACACAGACATTCGCGCTCTGCTAAAGCTTTGCTTCGTAATGGGGCAACACTCTGTATCTCTCTCTGGCAGAGTCCGGCAGTGAAATTGGAAACGTCCAGAGATTGCGCCCACAGGAAAGCTGCCAGCACTGAAAGCTGTAGCTGGTTTTCACTGTCCCTCGGAACTGCATTCGCTGCCACACAGACATTCGCGCTCTGCTAAAGCTTTGCTTCGTAATGGGGCAACACTCTGTATCTCTCTCTGGCAGAGCCCGGCAGTGAAATTGGAAACGTCCAGAGATTGCGCCCACAGGAAAGCTGCCAGCACTGAAAGCTGTAGCTGGTTTTCACTGTCCCTTGGAACTGCATTCGCTGCCACACAGACATTCGCGCTCTGCTAAAGCATTGCTTCCTAATGGGGCAACACTCTCTATGACTTTCTCCCAGTGCCCGGCAGTGAAATTGGAAACGTCCAGAGATTGCGCCCACAGGAAAGCTGCCAGCACTGAAAGCTGTAGCTGGTTTTCACTGTCCCTTGGAACTGCATTCGCTGCCACACAGACATTCGCGCTCTGCTAAAGCATTGCTTCGTAATGGGGAACACTCTGTATCTCTCTCTGGCAGAGCCCGGCAGTGAAATTGGAAACGTCCAGAGATTACGCCCACAGGAAAGCTGCCAGCACTGAAAGCTGTAGCTGGTTTTCACTGTCCCTTGGAACTGCATTCGCTGCCACACAGACATTCGCGCTCTGCTAAAGCTTTGCTTCGTAATGGGGCAACACTCTGTATCTCTCTCTGGCAGAGCCCGGCAGTGAAATTGGAAACGTCCAGAGATTGCGCCCACAGGAAAGCTGCCAGCACTGAAACCTGTAGCTGGTTTTCACTGTCCCTTGGAACTGCATTCGCTGCCACACAGACATTCGCGCTCTGCTAAAGCATTACTTCGTAATGGGGCAACACTCTGTATCTCTCTCTGGCAGAGCCCGGCAGTGAAATTGGAAACGTCCAGAGATTGCGCCCACAGGAAAGCTGCCAGCACTGAAAGCTGTAGCTGCTTTTCACTGTCCCTTGGAACTGCATTCGCTGCCACACAGACATTCGCGCTCTGCTAAAGCTTTGCTTCCTAATGGGGCAACACTCTGTATCTCTCTCTGGCAGAGCCGGGCAGTGAAATTGGAAACGTCCAGAGATTGCGCCCACAGGAAAGCTGCGAGCACTGAAAGCTGTAGCTGGTTTTCACTGTCCCTTGGAACTGCATTCGCTGCCACACAGACATTCGCGCTCTGCTAAAGCATTGCTTCCTAATGGGGCAACACTCTCTATGACTTTCTCCCAGTGCCCGGCAGTGAAATTGGAAACGTCCAGAGATTGCGCCCACAGGAAAGCTGCCAGCACTGAAAGCTGTAGCTGGTTTTCACTGTCCCTTGGAACTGCATTCGCTGCCACACAGACATTCGCGCTCTGCTAAAGCTTTGCTTCGTAATGGGGCAACACTCTGTATCTCTCTCTGGCAGAGCCCGGCAGTGAAATTGGAAACGTCCAGAGATTGCGCCCACAGGAAAGCTGCCAGCACTGAAACCTGTAGCTGGTTTTCACTGTCCCTTGGAACTGCATTCGCTGCCACACAGACATTCGCGCTCTGCTAAAGCATTACTTCGTAATGGGGCAACACTCTGTATCTCTCTCTGGCAGAGCCCGGCAGTGAAATTGGAAACGTCCAGAGATTGCGCCCACAGGAAAGCTGCCAGCACTGAAAGCTGTAGCTGGTTTTCACTGTCCCTTGGAACTGCATTCGCTGCCACACAGACATTCGCGCTCTGCTAAAGCTTTGCTTCGTAATGGGGCAACACTCTGTATCTCTCTCTGGCAGAGCCCGGCAGTGAAATTGGAAACGTCCAGAGATTGCGCCCACAGGAAAGCTGCCAGCACTGAAAGCTGTAGCTGGTTTTCACTGTCCCTTGGAACTGCATTCGCTGCCACACAGACATTCGCGCTCTGCTAAAGCTTTGCTTCGTAATGGGGCAACACTCTGTATCTCTCTCTGGCAGAGCCCAGCAGTGAAATTGGAAACGTCCAGAGATTGCGCCCACAGGAAAGCTGCCAGCACTGAAAGCTGTAGCTGGTTTTCACTGTCCCTTGGAACTGCATTCGCTGCCACACAGACATTCGCGCTCTGCTAAAGCTTTGCTTCGTAATGGGGCAACACTCTGTATCTCTCTCTGGCAGAGCCCGGCAGTGAAATTGGAAACGTCCAGAGATTGCGCCCACAGGAAAGCTGCCAGCACTGAAACCTGTAGCTGGTTTTCACTGTCCCTTGGAACTGCATTCGCTGCCACACAGACATTCGCGCTCTGCTAAAGCATTACTTCGTAATGGGGCAACACTCTGTATCTCTCTCTGGCAGAGCCCGGCAGTGAAATTGGAAACGTCCAGAGATTGCGCCCACAGGAAAGCTGCCAGCACTGAAAGCTGTAGCTGGTTTTCACTGTCCCTTGGAACTGCATTCGCTGCCACACAGACATTCGCGCTCTGCTAAAGCTTTGCTTCGTAATGGGGCAACACTCTGTATCTCTCTCTGGCAGAGCCCGGCAGTGAAATTGGAAACGTCCAGAGATTGCGCCCACAGGAAAGCTGCCAGCACTGAAAGCTGTAGCTGGTTTTCACTGTCCCTTGGAACTGCATTCGCTGCCACACAGACATTCGCGCTCTGCTAAAGCTTTGCTTCGTAATGGGGCAACACTCTGTATCTCTCTCTGGCAGAGCCCAGCAGTGAAATTGGAAACGTCCAGAGATTGCGCCCACAGGAAAGCTGCCAGCACTGAAAGCTGTAGCTGGTTTTCACTGTCCCTTGGAACTGCATTCGCTGCCACACAGACATTCGCGCTCTGCTAAAGCTTTGCTTCGTAATGGGGCAACACTCTGTATCTCTCTCTGGCAGAGTCCGGCAGTGAAATTGGAAACGTCCAGAGATTGCGCCCACAGGAAAGCTGCCAGCACTGAAAGCTGTAGCTGGTTTTCACTGTCCCTCGGAACTGCATTCGCTGCCACACAGACATTCGCGCTCTGCTAAAGCTTTGCTTCGTAATGGGGCAACACTCTGTATCTCTCTCTGGCAGAGCCCGGCAGTGAAATTGGAAACGTCCAGAGATTGCGCCCACAGGAAAGCTGCCAGCACTGAAAGCTGTAGCTGGTTTTCACTGTCCCTTGGAACTGCATTCGCTGCCACACAGACATTCGCGCTCTGCTAAAGCATTGCTTCGTAATGGGGAACACTCTGTATCTCTCTCTGGCAGAGCCCGGCAGTGAAATTGGAAACGTCCAGAGATTACGCCCACAGGAAAGCTGCCAGCACTGAAAGCTGTAGCTGGTTTTCACTGTCCCTTGGAACTGCATTCGCTGCCACACAGACATTCGCGCTCTGCTAAAGCTTTGCTTCGTAATGGGGCAACACTCTGTATCTCTCT
This sequence comes from Mycteria americana, assembly GCF_035582795.1. Classification (NCBI taxonomy): domain Eukaryota; kingdom Metazoa; phylum Chordata; class Aves; order Ciconiiformes; family Ciconiidae; genus Mycteria; species Mycteria americana. The sequence goes on from NW_027445645.1 coordinate 455,384, forward strand.
CTGGCAGAGCCCGGCTGCCAAATTGGAAACGTCCAGAGATTGCGCCCACAGGAAAGCTGCCAGCACTGAAACCTGTAGCTGGTTTTCACTGTCCCTTGGAACTGCATTCGCTGCCACACAGACATTCGCGCTCTGCTAAAGCATTACTTCGTAATGGGGCAACACTCTGTATCTCTCTCTGGCAGAGCCCGGCAGTGAAATTGGAAACGTCCAGAGATTGCGCCCACAGGAAAGCTGCCAGCACTGAAAGCTGTAGCTGGTTTTCACTGTCCCTTGGAACTGCATTCGCTGCCACACAGACATTCGCGCTCTGCTAAAGCTTTGCTTCGTAATGGGGCAACACTCTGTATCTCTCTCTGGCAGAGCCCGGCAGTGAAATTGGAAACGTCCAGAGATTGCGACCACAGGAAAGCTGCCAGCACTGAAAGCTGTAGCTGGTTTTCACTGTCCCTTGGAACTGCATTCGCTGCCACACAGACATTCGCGCTCTGCTAAAGCTTTGCTTCGTAATGGGGCAACACTCTGTATCTCTCTCTGGCAGAGCCCGGCAGAAAAATTGGAAACGTCCAGAGATTGCGCCCACAGGAAAGCTGCCAGCACTGAAAGCTCTAGCTGGTTTTCACTGTCCCTTGGAACTGCATTCGCTGCCACACAGACATTCGCGCTCTGCTAAAGCTTTGCTTCGTAATGGGGCAACACTCTGTATCTCTCTCTGGCAGAGCGCGGCAGTGAAATTGGAAACGTCCAGAGATTGCGCCCACAGGAAAGCTGCCAGCACTGAAAGCTGTAGCTGCTTTTCACTGTCCCTTGGAACTGCATTCGCTGCCACACAGACATTCGCGCTCTGCTAAAGCTTTGCTTCCTAATGGGGCAACACTCTGTATCTCTCTCTGGCAGAGCCGGGCAGTGAAATTGGAAACGTCCAGAGATTGCGCCCACAGGAAAGCTGCGAGCACTGAAAGCTCTAGCTGGTTTTCACTGTCCCTTGGAACTGCATTCGCTGCCACACAGACATTCGCGCTCTGCTAAAGCATTGCTTCCTAATGGGGCAACACTCTCTATGACTTTCTCCCAGTGCCCGGCAGTGAAATTGGAAACGTCCAGAGATTGCGCCCACAGGAAAGCTGCCAGCACTGAAAGCTGTAGCTGGTTTTCACTGTCCCTTGGAACTGCATTCGCTGCCACACAGACATTCGCGCTCTGCTAAAGCTTTGCTTCGTAATGGGGCAACACTCTGTATCTCTCTCTGGCAGAGCCCGGCAGTGAAATTGGAAACGTCCAGAGATTGCGCCCACAGGAAAGCTGCCAGCACTGAAACCTGTAGCTGGTTTTCACTGTCCCTTGGAACTGCATTCGCTGCCACACAGACATTCGCGCTCTGCTAAAGCATTACTTCGTAATGGGGCAACACTCTGTATCTCTCTCTGGCAGAGCCCGGCAGTGAAATTGGAAACGTCCAGAGATTGCGCCCACAGGAAAGCTGCCAGCACTGAAAGCTGTAGCTGGTTTTCACTGTCCCTTGGAACTGCATTCGCTGCCACACAGACATTCGCGCTCTGCTAAAGCTTTGCTTCGTAATGGGGCAACACTCTGTATCTCTCTCTGGCAGAGCCCGGCAGTGAAATTGGAAACGTCCAGAGATTGCGCCCACAGGAAAGCTGCCAGCACTGAAAGCTGTAGCTGGTTTTCACTGTCCCTTGGAACTGCATTCGCTGCCACACAGACATTCGCGCTCTGCTAAAGCTTTGCTTCGTAATGGGGCAACACTCTGTATCTCTCTCTGGCAGAGCCCAGCAGTGAAATTGGAAACGTCCAGAGATTGCGCCCACAGGAAAGCTGCCAGCACTGAAAGCTGTAGCTGGTTTTCACTGTCCCTTGGAACTGCATTCGCTGCCACACAGACATTCGCGCTCTGCTAAAGCTTTGCTTCGTAATGGGGCAACACTCTGTATCTCTCTCTGGCAGAGCCCGGCAGTGAAATTGGAAACGTCCAGAGATTGCGCCCACAGGAAAGCTGCCAGCACTGAAACCTGTAGCTGGTTTTCACTGTCCCTTGGAACTGCATTCGCTGCCACACAGACATTCGCGCTCTGCTAAAGCATTACTTCGTAATGGGGCAACACTCTGTATCTCTCTCTGGCAGAGCCCGGCAGTGAAATTGGAAACGTCCAGAGATTGCGCCCACAGGAAAGCTGCCAGCACTGAAAGCTGTAGCTGGTTTTCACTGTCCCTTGGAACTGCATTCGCTGCCACACAGACATTCGCGCTCTGCTAAAGCTTTGCTTCGTAATGGGGCAACACTCTGTATCTCTCTCTGGCAGAGCCCGGCAGTGAAATTGGAAACGTCCAGAGATTGCGCCCACAGGAAAGCTGCCAGCACTGAAAGCTCTAGCTGGTTTTCACTGTCCCTTGGAACTGCATTCGCTGCCACACAGACATTCGCGCTCTGCTAAAGCTTTGCTTCGTAATGGGGCAACACTCTGTATCTCTCTCTGGCAGAGCCCAGCAGTGAAATTGGAAACGTCCAGAGATTGCGCCCACAGGAAAGCTGCCAGCACTGAAAGCTGTAGCTGGTTTTCACTGTCCCTTGGAACTGCATTCGCTGCCACACAGACATTCGCGCTCTGCTAAAGCTTTGCTTCGTAATGGGGCAACACTCTGTATCTCTCTCTGGCAGAGCCCGGCAGTGAAATTGGAAACGTCCAGAGATTGCGCCCACAGGAAAGCTGCCAGCACTGAAAGCTGTAGCTGGTTTTCACTGTCCCTTGGAACTGCATTCGCTGCCACACAGACATTCGCGCTCTGCTAAAGCTTTGCTTCGTAACGGGGCAACACTCTCTATCTCTCTCTGGCAGAGCCCGGCAGTGAAATTGGAAACGTCCAGAGATTGCGCCCACAGGAAAGCTGCCAGCACTGAAAGCTCTAGCTGGTTTTCACTGTCCCTTGGAACTGCATTCGCTGCCACACAGGCATTCGCGCTCTGCTAAAGCTTTGCTTCGTAATGGGGCAACACTCTGTATCTCTCTCTGGCAGAGTCCGGCTGCCAAATTGGAAACGTCCAGAGATTGCGCCCACAGGAAAGGTGCCAGCACTGAAAGCTGTAGCTGGTTTTCACTGTCCCTTGGAACTGCATTCGCTGCCACACAGACATTCGCGCTCTGCTAAAGCTTTGCTTCGTAATGGGGCAACACTCTGTATCTCTCTCTGGCAGAGCCCGGCAGTGAAATTGGAAACGTCCAGAGATTGCGCCCACAGGAAAGCTGCCAGCACTGAAAGCTGTAGCTGGTTTTCACTGTCCCTTGGAACTGCATTCGCTGCCACACAGACATTCGCGCTCTGCTAAAGCTTTGCTTCGTAATGGGGCAACACTCTGTATCTCTCTCTGGCAGAGCCCAGCAGTGAAATTGGAAACGTCCAGAGATTGCGCCCACAGGAAAGCTGCCAGCACTGAAAGCTGTAGCTGGTTTTCACTGTCCCTTGGAACTGCATTCGCTGCCACACAGACATTCGCGCTCTGCTAAAGCTTTGCTTCGTAATGGGGCAACACTCTGTATCTCTCTCTGGCAGAGCCCGGCAGTGAAATTGGAAACGTCCAGAGATTGCGCCCACAGGAAAGCTGCCAGCACTGAAACCTGTAGCTGGTTTTCACTGTCCCTTGGAACTGCATTCGCTGCCACACAGACATTCGCGCTCTGCTAAAGCATTACTTCGTAATGGGGCAACACTCTGTATCTCTCTCTGGCAGAGCCCGGCAGTGAAATTGGAAACGTCCAGAGATTGCGCCCACAGGAAAGCTGCCAGCACTGAAAGCTGTAGCTGGTTTTCACTGTCCCTTGGAACTGCATTCGCTGCCACACAGACATTCGCGCTCTGCTAAAGCTTTGCTTCGTAATGGGGCAACACTCTGTATCTCTCTCTGGCAGAGCCCGGCAGTGAAATTGGAAACGTCCAGAGATTGCGCCCACAGGAAAGCTGCCAGCACTGAAAGCTCTAGCTGGTTTTCACTGTCCCTTGGAACTGCATTCGCTGCCACACAGACATTCGCGCTCTGCTAAAGCTTTGCTTCGTAATGGGGCAACACTCTGTATCTCTCTCTGGCAGAGCCCAGCAGTGAAATTGGAAACGTCCAGAGATTGCGCCCACAGGAAAGCTGCCAGCACTGAAAGCTGTAGCTGGTTTTCACTGTCCCTTGGAACTGCATTCGCTGCCACACAGACATTCGCGCTCTGCTAAAGCTTTGCTTCGTAATGGGGCAACACTCTGTATCTCTCTCTGGCAGAGCCCGGCAGTGAAATTGGAAACGTCCAGAGATTGCGCCCACAGGAAAGGTGCCAGCACTGAAAGCTGTAGCTGGTTTTCACTGTCCCTTGGAACTGCATTCGCTGCCACACAGACATTCGCGCTCTGCTAAAGCTTTGCTTCGTAACGGGGCAACACTCTCTATCTCTCTCTGGCAGAGCCCGGCAGTGAAATTGGAAACGTCCAGAGATTGCGCCCACAGGAAAGCTGCCAGCACTGAAAGCTCTAGCTGGTTTTCACTGTCCCTTGGAACTGCATTCGCTGCCACACAGACATTCGCGCTCTGCTAAAGCTTTGCTTCGTAATGGGGCAACACTCTGTATCTCTCTCTGGCAGAGTCCGGCTGCCAAATTGGAAACGTCCAGAGATTGCGCCCACAGGAAAGGTGCCAGCACTGAAAGCTGTAGCTGGTTTTCACTGTCCCTTGGAACTGCATTCGCTGCCACACAGACATTCGCGCTCTGCTAAAGCTTTGCTTCGTAATGGGGCAACACTCTGTATCTCTCTCTGGCAGAGTCCGGCAGTGAAATTGGAAACGTCCAGAGATTGCGCCCACAGGAAAGCTGCCAGCACTGAAACCTGTAGCTGGTTTTCACTGTCCCTTGGAACTGCATTCGCTGCCACACAGACATTCGCGCTCTGCTAAAGCATTGCTTCCTAATGGGGCAACACTCTCTATGACTTTCTCCCAGTGCCCGGCAGTGAAATTGGAAACGTCCAGAGATTGCGCCCACAGGAAAGCTGCCAGCACTGAAAGCTGTAGCTGGTTTTCACTGTCCCTTGGAACTGCATTCGCTGCCACACAGACATTCGCGCTCTGCTAAAGCATTGCTTCGTAATGGGGAACACTCTGTATCTCTCTCTGGCAGAGCCCGGCAGTGAAATTGGAAACGTCCAGAGATTACGCCCACAGGAAAGCTGCCAGCACTGAAAGCTGTAGCTGGTTTTCACTGTCCCTTGGAACTGCATTCGCTGCCACACAGACATTCGCGCTCTGCTAAAGCTTTGCTTCGTAATGGGGCAACACTCTGTATCTCTCTCTGGCAGAGCCCGGCAGTGAAATTGGAAACGTCCAGAGATTGCGCCCACAGGAAAGCTGCCAGCACTGAAACCTGTAGCTGGTTTTCACTGTCCCTTGGAACTGCATTCGCTGCCACACAGACATTCGCGCTCTGCTAAAGCATTACTTCGTAATGGGGCAACACTCTGTATCTCTCTCTGGCAGAGCCCGGCAGTGAAATTGGAAACGTCCAGAGATTGCGCCCACAGGAAAGCTGCCAGCACTGAAAGCTGTAGCTGGTTTTCACTGTCCCTTGGAACTGCATTCGCTGCCACACAGACATTCGCGCTCTGCTAAAGCTTTGCTTCGTAATGGGGCAACACTCTGTATCTCTCTCTGGCAGAGCCGGGCAGTGAAATTGGAAACGTCCAGAGATTGCGCCCACAGGAAAGCTGCGAGCACTGAAAGCTGTAGCTGGTTTTCACTGTCCCTTGGAACTGCATTCGCTGCCACACAGACATTCGCGCTCTGCTAAAGCATTGCTTCCTAATGGGGCAACACTTTCTATGACTTTCTCCCAGTGCCCGGCAGTGAAATTGGAAACGTCCAGAGATTGCGCCCACAGGAAAGCTGCCAGCACTGAAAGCTCTAGCTGGTTTTCACTGTCCCTTGGAACTGCATTCGCTGCCACACAGACATTCGCGCTCTGCTAAAGCATTGCTTCGTAATGGGCAACACTCTGTATCTCTCTCTGGCAGAGCCCGGCAGTGAAATTGGAAACGTCCAGAGATTACGCCCACAGGAAAGCTGCCAGCACTGAAAGCTGTAGCTGGTTTTCACTGTCCCTTGGAACTGCATTCGCTGCCACACAGACATTCGCGCTCTGCTAAAGCTTTGCTTCGTAATGGGGCAACACTCTGTATCTCTCTCTGGCAGAGCCCGGCAGTGAAATTGGAAACGTCCAGAGATTGCGCCCACAGGAAAGCTGCCAGCACTGAAAGCTGTAGCTGGTTTTCACTGTCCCTTGGAACTGCATTCGCTGCCACACAGACATTCGCGCTCTGCTAAAGCATTACTTCGTAATGGGGCAACACTCTGTATCTCTCTCTGGCAGAGCCCGGCAGTGAAATTGGAAACGTCCAGAGATTGCGCCCACAGGAAAGCTGCCAGCACTGAAAGCTGTAGCTGGTTTTCACTGTCCCTTGGAACTGCATTCGCTGCCACACAGACATTCGCGCTCTGCTAAAGCTTTGCTTCGTAATGGGGCAACACTCTGTATCTCTCTCTGGCAGAGCCCGGCAGTGAAATTGGAAACGTCCAGAGATTGCGCCCACAGGAAAGCTGCCAGCACTGAAAGCTGTAGCTGGTTTTCACTGTCCCTTGGAACTGCATTCGCTGCCACACAGACATTCGCGCTCTGCTAAAGCATTACTTCGTAATGGGGCAGCACTCTGTATCTCTCTCTGGCAGAGCGCGGCAGTGAAATTGGAAACGTCCAGAGATTGCGCCCACAGGAAAGCTGCCAGCACTGAAAGCTGTAGCTGGTTTTCACTGTCCCTTGGAACTGCATTCGCTGCCACACAGACATTCGCGCTCTGCTAAAGCTTTGCTTCCTAATGGGGCAACACTCTGTATCTCTCTCTGGCAGAGTCCGGCAGTGAAATTGGAAACGTCCAGAGATTGCGCCCACAGGAAAGCTGCCAGCACTGAAAGCTGTAGCTGGTTTTCACTGTCCCTTGGAACTGCATTCGCTGCCACACAGACATTCGCGCTCTGCTAAAGCTTTGCTTCGTAATGGGGCAACACTCTGTATCTCTCTCTGGCAGAGCCCGGCTGCCAAATTGGAAACGTCCAGACATTGCGCCCACAGGAAAGCTGCCAGCACTGAAAGCTGTAGCTGGTTTTCACTGTCCCTTGGAACTGCATTCGCTGCCACACAGACATTCGCGCTCTGCTAAAGCATTGCTTCGTAATGGGGCAACACTCTCTATGACTTTCTCCCAGTGCCCGGCAGTGAAATTGGAAACGTCCAGAGATTGCGCCCACAGGAAAGCTGCCAGCACTGAAAGCTGTAGCTGGTTTTCACTGTCCCTTGGAACTGCATTCGCTGCCACACAGACATTCGCGCTCTGCTAAAGCTTTGCTTCGTAATGGGGCAACACTCTGTATCTCTCTCTGGCAGAGCCCGGCTGCCAAATTGGAAACGTCCAGAGATTGCGCCCACAGGAAAGCTGCCAGCACTGAAAGCTCTAGCTGGTTTTCACTGTCCCTTGGAACTGCATTCGCTGCCACACAGACATTCGCGCTCTGCTAAAGCTTTGCTTCGTAATGGGGCAACACTCTGTATCTCTCTCTGGCAGAGCCCGGCAGTGAAATTGGAAACGTCCAGAGATTGCGCCCACAGGAAAGCTGCCAGCACTGAAAGCTGTAGCTGGTTTTCACTGTCCCTTGGAACTGCATTCGCTGCCACACAGACATTCGCGCTCTGCTAAAGCATTACTTCGTAATAGGGCAACACTCTGTATCTCTCTCTGTGGCAGAGCGCGGCAGTGAAATTGGAAACGTCCAGAGATTGCGCCCACAGGAAAGCTGCCAGCACTGAAAGCTGTAGCTGGTTTTCACTGTCCCTTGGAACTGCATTCGCTGCCACACAGACATTCGCGCTCTGCTAAAGCTTTGCTTCGTAATGGGGCAACACTCTGTATCTCTCTCTGGCAGAGCCGGGCAGTGAAATTGGAAACGTCCAGAGATTGCGCCCACAGGAAAGCTGCCAGCACTGAAAGCTGTAGCTGGTTTTCACTGTCCCTTGGAACTGCATTCGCTGCCACACAGACATTCGCGCTCTGCTAAAGCATTGCTTCCTAATGGGGCAACACTCTCTATGACTTTCTCCCAGTGCCCGGCAGTGAAATTGGAAACGTCCAGAGATTGCGCCCACAGGAAAGCTGCCAGCACTGAAAGCTGTAGCTGGTTTTCACTGTCCCTTGGAACTGCATTCGCTGCCACACAGACATTCGCGCTCTGCTAAAGCATTGCTTCGTAATGGGGAACACTCTGTATCTCTCTCTGGCAGAGCCCGGCAGTGAAATTGGAAACGTCCAGAGATTGCGCCCACAGGAAAGCTGCCAGCACTGAAAGCTGTAGCTGGTTTTCACTGTCCCTTGGAACTGCATTCGCTGCCACACAGACATTCGCGCTCTGCTAAAGCTTTGCTTCCTAATGGGGCAACACTCTCTATGACTTTCTCCCAGTGCCCGGCAGTGAAATTGGAAACGTCCAGAGATTGCGCCCACAGGAAAGCTGCCAGCACTGAAAGCTGTAGCTGGTTTTCACTGTCCCTTGGAACTGCATTCGCTGCCACACAGACATTCGCGCTCTGCTAAAGCATTGCTTCGTAATGGGGAACACTCTGTATCTCTCTCTGGCAGAGCCCGGCAGTGAAATTGGAAACGTCCAGAGATTACGCCCACAGGAAAGCTGCCAGCACTGAAAGCTGTAGCTGGTTTTCACTGTCCCTTGGAACTGCATTCGCTGCCACACAGACATTCGCGCTCTGCTAAAGCTTTGCTTCGTGATGGGGCAACACTCTGTATCTCTCTCTGGCAGAGCCCGGCAGTGAAATTGGAAACGTCCAGAGATTGCGCCCACAGGAAAGCTGCCAGCACTGAAACCTGTAGCTGGTTTTCACTGTCCCTTGGAACTGCATTCGCTGCCACACAGACATTCGCGCTCTGCTAAAGCTTTGCTTCGTAATGGGGCAACACTCTGTATCTCTCTCTGGCAGAGCCCAGCAGTGAAATTGGAAACGTCCAGAGATTGCGCCCACAGGAAAGCTGCCAGCACTGAAAGCTGTAGCTGGTTTTCACTGTCCCTTGGAACTGCATTCGCTGCCACACAGACATTCGCGCTCTGCTAAAGCTTTGCTTCCTAATGGGGCAACACTCTGTATCTCTCTCTGGCAGAGCCCGGCAGTGAAATTGGAAACGTCCAGAGATTGCGCCCACAGGAAAGCTGCCAGCACTGAAACCTGTAGCTGGTTTTCACTGTCCCTTGGAACTGCATTCGCTGCCACACAGACATTCGCGCTCTGCTAAAGCATTACTTCGTAATGGGGCAACACTCTGTATCTCTCTCTGGCAGAGCCCGGCAGTGAAATTGGAAACGTCCAGAGATTGCGCCCACAGGAAAGCTGCCAGCACTGAAAGCTGTAGCTGCTTTTCACTGTCCCTTGGAACTGCATTCGCTGCCACACAGACATTCGCGCTCTGCTAAAGCTTTGCTTCGTAATGGGGCAACACTCTGTATCTCTCTCTGGCAGAGCCGGGCAGTGAAATTGGAAACGTCCAGAGATTGCGCCCACAGGAAAGCTGCGAGCACTGAAAGCTGTAGCTGGTTTTCACTGTCCCTTGGAACTGCATTCGCTGCCACACAGACATTCGCGCTCTGCTAAAGCATTGCTTCCTAATGGGGCAACACTCTCTATGACTTTCTCCCAGTGCCCGGCAGTGAAATTGGAAACGTCCAGAGATTGCGCCCACAGGAAAGCTGCCAGCACTGAAAGCTCTAGCTGGTTTTCACTGTCCCTTGGAACTGCATTCGCTGCCACACAGACATTCGCGCTCTGCTAAAGCATTGCTTCGTAATGGGCAACACTCTGTATCTCTCTCTGGCAGAGCCCGGCAGTGAAATTGGAAACGTCCAGAGATTACGCCCACAGGAAAGCTGCCAGCACTGAAAGCTGTAGCTGGTTTTCACTGTCCCTTGGAACTGCATTCGCTGCCACACAGACATTCGCGCTCTGCTAAAGCTTTGCTTCGTAATGGGGCAACACTCTGTATCTCTCTCTGGCAGAGCCCGGCAGTGAAATTGGAAACGTCCAGAGATTGCGCCCACAGGAAAGCTGCCAGCACTGAAAGCTGTAGCTGGTTTTCACTGTCCCTTGGAACTGCATTCGCTGCCACACAGACATTCGCGCTCTGCTAAAGCATTACTTCGTAATGGGGCAACACTCTGTATCTCTCTCTGGCAGAGCCCGGCAGTGAAATTGGAAACGTCCAGAGTTTGCGCCCACAGGAAAGCTGCCAGCACTGAAAGCTGTAGCTGGTTTTCACTGTCCCTTGGAACTGCATTCGCTGCCACACAGACATTCGCGCTCTGCTAAAGCTTTGCTTCGTAATGGGGCAACACTCTGTATCTCTCTCTGGCAGAGCCCGGCAGTGAAATTGGAAACGTCCAGAGATTGCGCCCACAGGAAAGCTGCCAGCACTGAAAGCTGTAGCTGGTTTTCACTGTCCCTTGGAACTGCATTCGCTGCCACACAGACATTCGCGCTCTGCTAAAGCATTACTTCGTAATGGGGCAGCACTCTGTATCTCTCTCTGGCAGAGCGCGGCAGTGAAATTGGAAACGTCCAGAGATTGCGCCCACAGGAAAGCTGCCAGCACTGAAAGCTGTAGCTGGTTTTCACTGTCCCTTGGAACTGCATTCGCTGCCACACAGACATTCGCGCTCTGCTAAAGCTTTGCTTCCTAATGGGGCAACACTCTGTATCTCTCTCTGGCAGAGTCCGGCAGTGAAATTGGAAACGTCCAGAGATTGCGCCCACAGGAAAGCTGCCAGCACTGAAAGCTGTAGCTGGTTTTCACTGTCCCTTGGAACTGCATTCGCTGCCACACAGACATTCGCGCTCTGCTAAAGCTTTGCTTCGTAATGGGGCAACACTCTGTATCTCTCTCTGGCAGAGCCCGGCTGCCAAATTGGAAACGTCCAGACATTGCGCCCACAGGAAAGCTGCCAGCACTGAAAGCTGTAGCTGGTTTTCACTGTCCCTTGGAACTGCATTCGCTGCCACACAGACATTCGCGCTCTGCTAAAGCATTGCTTCGTAATGGGGCAACACTCTCTATGACTTTCTCCCAGTGCCCGGCAGTGAAATTGGAAACGTCCAGAGATTGCGCCCACAGGAAAGCTGCCAGCACTGAAAGCTGTAGCTGGTTTTCACTGTCCCTTGGAACTGCATTCGCTGCCACACAGACATTCGCGCTCTGCTAAAGCTTTGCTTCGTAATGGGGCAACACTCTGTATCTCTCTCTGGCAGAGCCCGGCTGCCAAATTGGAAACGTCCAGAGATTGCGCCCACAGGAAAGCTGCCAGCACTGAAAGCTCTAGCTGGTTTTCACTGTCCCTTGGAACTGCATTCGCTGCCACACAGACATTCGCGCTCTGCTAAAGCTTTGCTTCGTAATGGGGCAACACTCTGTATCTCTCTCTGGCAGAGCCCGGCAGTGAAATTGGAAACGTCCAGAGATTGCGCCCACAGGAAAGCTGCCAGCACTGAAAGCTGTAGCTGGTTTTCACTGTCCCTTGGAACTGCATTCGCTGCCACACAGACATTCGCGCTCTGCTAAAGCATTACTTCGTAATAGGGCAACACTCTGTATCTCTCTCTGTGGCAGAGCGCGGCAGTGAAATTGGAAACGTCCAGAGATTGCGCCCACAGGAAAGCTGCCAGCACTGAAAGCTGTAGCTGGTTTTCACTGTCCCTTGGAACTGCATTCGCTGCCACACAGACATTCGCGCTCTGCTAAAGCTTTGCTTCGTAATGGGGCAACACTCTGTATCTCTCTCTGGCAGAGCCGGGCAGTGAAATTGGAAACGTCCAGAGATTGCGCCCACAGGAAAGCTGCCAGCACTGAAAGCTGTAGCTGGTTTTCACTGTCCCTTGGAACTGCATTCGCTGCCACACAGACATTCGCGCTCTGCTAAAGCATTGCTTCCTAATGGGGCAACACTCTCTATGACTTTCTCCCAGTGCCCGGCAGTGAAATTGGAAACGTCCAGAGATTGCGCCCACAGGAAAGCTGCCAGCACTGAAAGCTGTAGCTGGTTTTCACTGTCCCTTGGAACTGCATTCGCTGCCACACAGACATTCGCGCTCTGCTAAAGCATTGCTTCGTAATGGGGAACACTCTGTATCTCTCTCTGGCAGAGCCCGGCTGCCAAATTGGAAACGTCCAGAGATTGCGCCCACAGGAAAGCTGCCAGCACTGAAAGCTGTAGCTGGTTTTCACTGTCCCTTGGAACTGCATTCGCTGCCACACAGACATTCGCGCTCTGCTAAAGCTTTGCTTCCTAATGGGGCAACACTCTCTATGACTTTCTCCCAGTGCCCGGCAGTGAAATTGGAAACGTCCAGAGATTGCGCCCACAGGAAAGCTGCCAGCACTGAAAGCTGTAGCTGGTTTTCACTGTCCCTTGGAACTGCATTCGCTGCCACACAGACATTCGCGCTCTGCTAAAGCTTTGCTTCGTAATGGGGCAACACTCTGTATCTCTCTCTGGCAGAGCCCGGCAGTGAAATTGGAAACGTCCAGAGATTGCGCCCACAGGAAAGCTGCCAGCACTGAAAGCTGTAGCTGGTTTTCACTGTCCCTTGGAACTGCATTCGCTGCCACACAGACATTCGCGCTCTGCTAAAGCTTTGCTTCGTGATGGGGCAACACTCTGTATCTCTCTCTGGCAGAGCCCGGCAGTGAAATTGGAAACGTCCAGAGATTGCGCCCACAGGAAAGCTGCCAGCACTGAAAGCTGTAGCTGGTTTTCACTGTCCCTTGGAACTGCATTCGCTGCCACACAGACATTCGTGCTCTGCTAAAGCTTTGCTTCGTAATGGGGCAACACTCTGTATCTCTCTCTGGCAGAGCCCGGCAGTGAAATTGGAAACGTCCAGAGATTGCGCCCACAGGAAAGCTGCCAGCACTGAAAGCTGTAGCTGGTTTTCACTGTCCCTTGGAACTGCATTCGCTGCCACACAGACATTCGCGCTCTGCTAAAGCTTTGCTTCGTAATGGGGCAACACTCTGTATCTCTCTCTGGCAGAGCCCGGCAGTGAAATTGGAAACGTCCAGAGATTGCGCCCACAGGAAAGCTGCCAGCACTGAAAGCTGTAGCTGGTTTTCACTGTCCCTTGGAACTGCATTCGCTGCCACACAGACATTCGCGCTCTGCTAAAGCTTTGCTTCCTAATGGGGCAACACTCTCTATGACTTTCTCCCAGTGCCCGGCAGTGAAATTGGAAACGTCCAGAGATTGCGCCCACAGGAAAGCTGCCAGCACTGAAAGCTGTAGCTGGTTTTCACTGTCCCTTGGAACTGCATTCGCTGCCACACAGACATTCGCGCTCTGCTAAAGCTTTGCTTCCTAATGGGGCAACACTCTGTATCTCTCTCTGGCAGAGCCCGGCTGCCAAATTGGAAACGTCCAGAGATTGCGCCCACAGGAAAGCTGCCAGCACTGAAAGCTGTAGCTGGTTTTCACTGTCCCTTGGAACTGCATTCGCTGCCACACAGACATTCGCGCTCTGCTAAAGCTTTGCTTCGTAATGGGGCAACACTCTGTATCTCTCTCTGGCAGAGCCCGGCAGTGAAATTGGAAACGTCCAGAGATTGCGCCCACAGGAAAGCTGCCAGCACTGAAAGCTGTAGCTGGTTTTCACTGTCCCTTGGAACTGCATTCGCTGCCACACAGACATTCGCGCTCTGCTAAAGCTTTGCTTCGTAATGGGGCAACACTCTGTATCTCTCTCTGGCAGAGCCCGGCAGTGAAATTGGAAACGTCCAGAGATTGCGCCCACAGGAAAGCTGCCAGCACTGAAAGCTGTAGCTGGTTTTCACTGTCCCTTGGAACTGCATTCGCTGCCACACAGACATTCGCGCTCTGCTAAAGCTTTGCTTCGTAATGGGGCAACACTCTGTATCTCTCTCTGGCAGAGCCCGGCAGTGAAATTGCAAACGTCCAGAGATTGCGCCCACAGGAAAGCTGCCAGCACTGAAAGCTGTAGCTGGTTTTCACTGTCCCTTGGAACTGCATTCGCTGCCACACAGACATTCGCGCTCTGCTAAAGCTTTGCTTCGTAACGGGGCAACACTCTGTATCTCTCTCTGGCAGAGCCCGGCAGTGAAATTGGAAACGTCCAGAGATTGCGCCCACAGGAAAGCTGCCAGCACTGAAAGCTGTAGCTGGTTTTCACTGTCCCTTGGAACTGCATTCGCTGCCACACAGACATTCGCGCTCTGCTAAAGCTTTGCTTCGTAATGGGGCAACACTCTGTATCTCTCTCTGGCAGAGCCCGGCAGTGAAATTGGAAACGTCCAGAGATTGCGCCCACAGGAAAGCTGCCAGCACTGAAAGCTGTAGCTGGTTTTCACTGTCCCTTGGAACTGCATTCGCTGCAACACAGACATTCGCGCTCTGCTAAAGCTTTGCTTCGTAATGGGGCAACACTCTGTATCTCTCTCTGGCAGAGCCCGGCAGTGAAATTGGAAACGTCCAGACATTGCGCCCACAGGAAAGCTGCCAGCACTGAAAGCTGTAGCTGGTTTTCACTGTCCCTCGGAACTGCATTCGCTGCCACACAGACATTCGCGCTCTGCTAAAGCTTTGCTTCGTAATGGGGCAACACTCTGTATCTATCTCTGGCAGAGCCCGGCAGTGAAATTGGAAACGTCCAGAGATTGCGCCCACAGGAAAGCTGCCAGCACTGAAAGCTCTAGCTGGTTTTCACTGTCCCTTGGAACTGCATTCGCTGCCACACAGACATTCGCGCTCTGCTAAAGCATTGCTTCCTAATGGGGCAACACTCTCTATGACTTTCTCCCAGTGCCCGGCAGTGAAATTGGAAACGTCCAGAGATTGCGCCCACAGGAAAGCTGCCAGCACTGAAAGCTGTAGCTGGTTTTCACTGTCCCTTGGAACTGCATTCGCTGCCACACAGACATTCGCGCTCTGCTAAAGCATTGCTTCGTAATGGGGCAACACTCTGTATCTCTCTCTGGCAGAGCCCGGCAGTGAAATTGGAAACGTCCAGAGATTGCGCCCACAGGAAAGCTGCCAGCACTGAAAGCTGTAGCTGGTTTTCACTGTCCCTTGGAACTGCATTCGCTGCCACACAGACATTCGCGCTCTGCTAAAGCTTTGCTTCCTAATGGGGCAACACTCTCTATGACTTTCTCCCAGTGCCCGGCAGTGAAATTGGAAACGTCCAGAGATTGCGCCCACAGGAAAGCTGCCAGCACTGAAAGCTGTAGCTGGTTTTCACTGTCCCTTGGAACTGCATTCGCTGCCACACAGACATTCGCGCTCTGCTAAAGCTTTGCTTCGTAACAGGGCAACACTCTCTATCTCTCTCTGGCAGAGCCCGGCAGTGAAATTGGAAACGTCCAGAGATTGCGCCCACAGGAAAGGTGCCAGCACTGAAAGCTGTAGCTGGTTTTCACTGTCCCTTGGAACTGCATTCGCTGCCACACAGACATTCGCGCTCTGCTAAAGCTTTGCTTCGTAATGGGGCAACACTCTGTATCTCTCTCTGGCAGAGTCCGGCTGCCAAATTGGAAACATCCAGAGATTGCGCCCACAGGAAAGGTGCCAGCACTGAAAGCTGTAGCTGGTTTTCACTGTCCCTTGGAACTGCATTCGCTGCCACACAGACATTCGCGCTCTGCTAAAGCTTTGCTTCGTAATGGGGCAACACTCTGTATCTCTCTCTGGCAGAGTCCGGCAGTGAAATTGGAAACGTCCAGAGATTGCGCCCACAGGAAAGCTGCCAGCACTGAAAGCTGTAGCTGGTTTTCACTGTCCCTCGGAACTGCATTCGCTGCCACACAGACATTCGCGCTCTGCTAAAGCTTTGCTTCGTAATGGGGCAACACTCTGTATCTCTCTCTGGCAGAGCCCGGCAGTGAAATTGGAAACGTCCAGAGATTGCGCCCACAGGAAAGCTGCCAGCACTGAAAGCTGTAGCTGGTTTTCACTGTCCCTTGGAACTGCATTCGCTGCCACACAGACATTCGCGCTCTGCTAAAGCTTTGCTTCGTAATGGGGCAACACTCTGTATCTCTCTCTGGCAGAGCCCGGCAGTGAAATTGGAAACGTCCAGAGATTGCGCCCACAGGAAAGCTGCCAGCACTGAAAGCTGTAGCTGGTTTTCACTGTCCCTTGGAACTGCATTCGCTGCAACACAGACATTCGCGCTCTGCTAAAGCTTTGCTTCGTAATGGGGCAACACTCTGTATCTCTCTCTGGCAGAGCCCGGCAGTGAAATTGGAAACGTCCAGACATTGCGCCCACAGGAAAGCTGCCAGCACTGAAAGCTGTAGCTGGTTTTCACTGTCCCTCGGAACTGCATTCGCTGCCACACAGACATTCGCGCTCTGCTAAAGCTTTGCTTCGTAATGGGGCAACACTCTGTATCTATCTCTGGCAGAGCCCGGCAGTGAAATTGGAAACGTCCAGAGATTGCGCCCACAGGAAAGCTGCCAGCACTGAAAGCTCTAGCTGGTTTTCACTGTCCCTTGGAACTGCATTCGCTGCCACACAGACATTCGCGCTCTGCTAAAGCATTGCTTCCTAATGGGGCAACACTCTCTATGACTTTCTCCCAGTGCCCGGCAGTGAAATTGGAAACGTCCAGAGATTGCGCCCACAGGAAAGCTGCCAGCACTGAAAGCTGTAGCTGGTTTTCACTGTCCCTTGGAACTGCATTCGCTGCCACACAGACATTCGCGCTCTGCTAAAGCATTGCTTCGTAATGGGGCAACACTCTGTATCTCTCTCTGGCAGAGCCCGGCAGTGAAATTGGAAACGTCCAGAGATTGCGCCCACAGGAAAGCTGCCAGCACTGAAAGCTGTAGCTGGTTTTCACTGTCCCTTGGAACTGCATTCGCTGCCACACAGACATTCGCGCTCTGCTAAAGCTTTGCTTCCTAATGGGGCAACACTCTCTATGACTTTCTCCCAGTGCCCGGCAGTGAAATTGGAAACGTCCAGAGATTGCGCCCACAGGAAAGCTGCCAGCACTGAAAGCTGTAGCTGGTTTTCACTGTCCCTTGGAACTGCATTCGCTGCCACACAGACATTCGCGCTCTGCTAAAGCTTTGCTTCGTAACAGGGCAACACTCTCTATCTCTCTCTGGCAGAGCCCGGCAGTGAAATTGGAAACGTCCAGAGATTGCGCCCACAGGAAAGCTGCCAGCACTGAAAGCTGTAGCTGGTTTTCACTGTCCCTTGGAACTGCATTCGCTGCCACACAGACATTCGCGCTCTGCTAAAGCTTTGCTTCGTAATGGGGCAACACTCTGTATCTCTCTCTGGCAGAGTCCGGCTGCCAAATTGGAAACATCCAGAGATTGCGCCCACAGGAAAGGTGCCAGCACTGAAAGCTGTAGCTGGTTTTCACTGTCCCTTGGAACTGCATTCGCTGCCACACAGACATTCGCGCTCTGCTAAAGCTTTGCTTCGTAATGGGGCAACACTCTGTATCTCTCTCTGGCAGAGTCCGGCAGTGAAATTGGAAACGTCCAGAGATTGCGCCCACAGGAAAGCTGCCAGCACTGAAAGCTGTAGCTGGTTTTCACTGTCCCTCGGAACTGCATTCGCTGCCACACAGACATTCGCGCTCTGCTAAAGCTTTGCTTCGTAATGGGGCAACACTCTGTATCTCTCTCTGGCAGAGCCCGGCAGTGAAATTGGAAACGTCCAGAGATTGCGCCCACAGGAAAGCTGCCAGCACTGAAAGCTGTAGCTGGTTTTCACTGTCCCTTGGAACTGCATTCGCTGCCACACAGACATTCGCGCTCTGCTAAAGCTTTGCTTCGTAATGGGGCAACACTCTGTATCTCTCTCTGGCAGAGCCCGGCAGTGAAATTGGAAACGTCCAGAGATTGCGCCCACAGGAAAGCTGCCAGCACTGAAAGCTGTAGCTGGTTTTCACTGTCCCTTGGAACTGCATTCGCTGCCACACAGACATTCGCGCTCTGCTAAAGCTTTGCTTCGTAATGGGGCAACACTCTGTATCTCTCTCTGGCAGAGCCCGGCAGTGAAATTGGAAACGTCCAGAGATTGCGCCCACAGGAAAGCTGCCAGCACTGAAAGCTGTAGCTGGTTTTCACTGTCCCTTGGAACTGCATTCGCTGCCACACAGACATTCGCGCTCTGCTAAAGCTTTGCTTCCTAATGGGGCAACACTCTCTATGACTTTCTCCCAGTGCCCGGCAGTGAAATTGGAAACGTCCAGAGATTGCGCCCACAGGAAAGCTGCCAGCACTGAAAGCTGTAGCTGGTTTTCACTGTCCCTTGGAACTGCATTCGCTGCCACACAGACATTCGCGCTCTGCTAAAGCATTGCTTCGTAATGGGGAACACTCTGTATCTCTCTCTGGCAGAGCCCGGCAGTGAAATTGGAAACGTCCAGAGATTACGCCCACAGGAAAGCTGCCAGCACTGAAAGCTGTAGCTGGTTTTCACTGTCCCTTGGAACTGCATTCGCTGCCACACAGACATTCGCGCTCTGCTAAAGCTTTGCTTCGTGATGGGGCAACACTCTGTATCTCTCTCTGGCAGAGCCCGGCAGTGAAATTGGAAACGTCCAGAGATTGCGCCCACAGGAAAGCTGCCAGCACTGAAAGCTGTAGCTGGTTTTCACTGTCCCTTGGAACTGCATTCGCTGCCACACAGACATTCGCGCTCTGCTAAAGCTTTGCTTCGTAATGGGGCAACACTCTGTATCTCTCTCTGGCAGAGTCCGGCAGTGAAATTGGAAACGTCCAGAGATTGCGCCCACAGGAAAGCTGCCAGCACTGAAAGCTGTAGCTGGTTTTCACTGTCCCTTGGAACTGCATTCGCTGCCACACAGACATTCGCGCTCTGCTAAAGCTTTGCTTCGTAATGGGGCAACACTCTGTATCTCTCTCTGGCAGAGCCCGGCAGTGAAATTGGAAACGTCCAGAGATTGCGCCCACAGGAAAGCTGCCAGCACTGAAACCTGTAGCTGGTTTTCACTGTCCCTTGGAACTGCATTCGCTGCCACACAGACATTCGCGCTCTGCTAAAGCTTTGCTTCGTAATGGGGCAACACTCTGTATCTCTCTCTGGCAGAGCCCGGCAGTGAAATTGGAAACGTCCAGAGATTGCGCCCACAGGAAAGCTGCCAGCACTGAAAGCTGTAGCTGGTTTTCACTGTCCCTTGGAACTGCATTCGCTGCCACACAGACATTCGCGCTCTGCTAAAGCATTGCTTCCTAATGGGGCAACACTCTCTATGACTTTCTCCCAGTGCCCGGCAGTGAAATTGGAAACGTCCAGAGATTGCGCCCACAGGAAAGCTGCCAGCACTGAAAGCTGTAGCTGGTTTTCACTGTCCCTTGGAACTGCATTCGCTGCCACACAGACATTCGCGCTCTACTAAAGCATTGCTTCGTAATGGGGAACACTCTGTATCTCTCTCTGGCAGAGCCCGGCAGTGAAATTGGAAACGTCCAGAGATTACGCCCACAGGAAAGCTGCCAGCACTGAAAGCTGTAGCTGGTTTTCACTGTCCCTTGGAACTGCATTCGCTGCCACACAGACATTCGCGCTCTGCTAAAGCATTACTTCGTAATGGGGCAACATTCTGTATCTCTCTCTGGCAGAGCCCGGCAGTGAAATTGGAAACGTCCAGAGATTGCGCCCACAGGAAAGCTGCCAGCACTGAAAGCTGTAGCTGCTTTTCACTGTCCCTTGGAACTGCATTCGCTGCCACACAGACATTCGCGCTCTGCTAAAGCTTTGCTTCGTAATGGGGCAACACTCTGTATCTCTCTCTGGCAGAGCCGGGCAGTGAAATTGGAAACGTCCAGAGATTGCGCCCACAGGAAAGCTGCGAGCACTGAAAGCTGTAGCTGGTTTTCACTGTCCCTTGGAACTGCATTCGCTGCCACACAGACATTCGCGCTCTGCTAAAGCATTGCTTCCTAATGGGGCAACACTTTCTATGACTTTCTCCCAGTGCCCGGCAGTGAAATTGGAAACGTCCAGAGATTGCGCCCACAGGAAAGCTGCCAGCACTGAAAGCTCTAGCTGGTTTTCACTGTCCCTTGGAACTGCATTCGCTGCCACACAGACATTCGCGCTCTGCTAAAGCATTGCTTCGTAATGGGCAACACTCTGTATCTCTCTCTGGCAGAGCCCGGCAGTGAAATTGGAAACGTCCAGAGATTACGCCCACAGGAAAGCTGCCAGCACTGAAAGCTGTAGCTGGTTTTCACTGTCCCTTGGAACTGCATTCGCTGCCACACAGACATTCGCGCTCTGCTAAAGCTTTGCTTCGTAATGGGGCAACACTCTGTATCTCTCTCTGGCAGAGCCCGGCAGTGAAATTGGAAACGTCCAGAGATTGCGCCCACAGGAAAGCTGCCAGCACTGAAAGCTGTAGCTGGTTTTCACTGTCCCTTGGAACTGCATTCGCTGCCACACAGACATTCGCGCTCTGCTAAAGCATTACTTCGTAATGGGGCAACACTCTGTATCTCTCTCTGGCAGAGCCCGGCAGTGAAATTGGAAACGTCCAGAGATTGCGCCCACAGGAAAGCTGCCAGCACTGAAAGCTGTAGCTGGTTTTCACTGTCCCTTGGAACTGCATTCGCTGCCACACAGACATTCGCGCTCTGCTAAAGCTTTGCTTCGTAATGGGGCAACACTCTGTATCTCTCTCTGGCAGAGCCCGGCAGTGAAATTGGAAACGTCCAGAGATTGCGCCCACAGGAAAGCTGCCAGCACTGAAAGCTGTAGCTGGTTTTCACTGTCCCTCGGAACTGCATTCGCTGCCACACAGACATTCGCGCTCTGCTAAAGCTTTGCTTCGTAATGGGGCAACACTCTGTATCTATCTCTGGCAGAGCCCGGCAGTGAAATTGGAAACGTCCAGAGATTGCGCCCACAGGAAAGCTGCCAGCACTGAAAGCTCTAGCTGGTTTTCACTGTCCCTTGGAACTGCATTCGCTGCCACACAGACATTCGCGCTCTGCTAAAGCATTGCTTCCTAATGGGGCAACACTCTCTATGACTTTCTCCCAGTGCCCGGCAGTGAAATTGGAAACGTCCAGAGATTGCGCCCACAGGAAAGCTGCCAGCACTGAAAGCTGTAGCTGGTTTTCACTGTCCCTTGGAACTGCATTCGCTGCCACACAGACATTCGCGCTCTGCTAAAGCATTGCTTCGTAATGGGGCAACACTCTGTATCTCTCTCTGGCAGAGCCCGGCAGTGAAATTGGAAACGTCCAGAGATTGCGCCCACAGGAAAGCTGCCAGCACTGAAAGCTGTAGCTGGTTTTCACTGTCCCTTGGAACTGCATTCGCTGCCACACAGACATTCGCGCTCTGCTAAAGCTTTGCTTCCTAATGGGGCAACACTCTCTATGACTTTCTCCCAGTGCCCGGCAGTGAAATTGGAAACGTCCAGAGATTGCGCCCACAGGAAAGCTGCCAGCACTGAAAGCTGTAGCTGGTTTTCACTGTCCCTTGGAACTGCATTCGCTGCCACACAGACATTCGCGCTCTGCTAAAGCTTTGCTTCGTAACAGGGCAACACTCTCTATCTCTCTCTGGCAGAGCCCGGCAGTGAAATTGGAAACGTCCAGAGATTGCGCCCACAGGAAAGCTGCCAGCACTGAAAGCTGTAGCTGGTTTTCACTGTCCCTTGGAACTGCATTCGCTGCCACACAGACATTCGCGCTCTGCTAAAGCTTTGCTTCGTAATGGGGCAACACTCTGTATCTCTCTCTGGCAGAGTCCGGCTGCCAAATTGGAAACATCCAGAGATTGCGCCCACAGGAAAGGTGCCAGCACTGAAAGCTGTAGCTGGTTTTCACTGTCCCTTGGAACTGCATTCGCTGCCACACAGACATTCGCGCTCTGCTAAAGCTTTGCTTCGTAATGGGGCAACACTCTGTATCTCTCTCTGGCAGAGTCCGGCAGTGAAATTGGAAACGTCCAGAGATTGCGCCCACAGGAAAGCTGCCAGCACTGAAAGCTGTAGCTGGTTTTCACTGTCCCTCGGAACTGCATTCGCTGCCACACAGACATTCGCGCTCTGCTAAAGCTTTGCTTCGTAATGGGGCAACACTCTGTATCTCTCTCTGGCAGAGCCCGGCAGTGAAATTGGAAACGTCCAGAGATTGCGCCCACAGGAAAGCTGCCAGCACTGAAAGCTGTAGCTGGTTTTCACTGTCCCTTGGAACTGCATTCGCTGCCACACAGACATTCGCGCTCTGCTAAAGCTTTGCTTCCTAATGGGGCAACACTCTGTATCTCTCTCTGGCAGAGCCCGGCAGTGAAATTGGAAACGTCCAGAGATTGCGCCCACAGGAAAGCTGCCAGCACTGAAAGCTGTAGCTGGTTTTCACTGTCCCTTGGAACTGCATTCGCTGCCACACAGACATTCGCGCTCTGCTAAAGCTTTGCTTCGTAATGGGGCAACACTCTGTATCTCTCTCTGGCAGAGCCCGGCAGTGAAATTGGAAACGTCCAGAGATTGCGCCCACAGGAAAGCTGCCAGCACTGAAAGCTGTAGCTGGTTTTCACTGTCCCTTGGAACTGCATTCGCTGCCACACAGACATTCGCGCTCTGCTAAAGCTTTGCTTCCTAATGGGGCAACACTCTCTATGACTTTCTCCCAGTGCCCGGCAGTGAAATTGGAAACGTCCAGAGATTGCGCCCACAGGAAAGCTGCCAGCACTGAAAGCTGTAGCTGGTTTTCACTGTCCCTTGGAACTGCATTCGCTGCCACACAGACATTCGCGCTCTGCTAAAGCATTGCTTCCTAATGGGGAACACTCTGTATCTCTCTCTGGCAGAGCCCGGCAGTGAAATTGGAAACGTCCAGAGATTACGCCCACAGGAAAGCTGCCAGCACTGAAAGCTGTAGCTGGTTTTCACTGTCCCTTGGAACTGCATTCGCTGCCACACAGACATTCGCGCTCTGCTAAAGCTTTGCTTCGTGATGGGGCAACACTCTGTATCTCTCTCTGGCAGAGCCCGGCAGTGAAATTGGAAACGTCCAGAGATTGCGCCCACAGGAAAGCTGCCAGCACTGAAAGCTGTAGCTGGTTTTCACTGTCCCTTGGAACTGCATTCGCTGCCACACAGACATTCGCGCTCTGCTAAAGCTTTGCTTCGTAATGGGGCAACACTCTGTATCTCTCTCTGGCAGAGTCCGGCAGTGAAATTGGAAACGTCCAGAGATTGCGCCCACAGGAAAGCTGCCAGCACTGAAAGCTGTAGCTGGTTTTCACTGTCCCTTGGAACTGCATTCGCTGCCACACAGACATTCGCGCTCTGCTAAAGCTTTGCTTCGTAATGGGGCAACACTCTGTATCTCTCTCTGGCAGAGCCCGGCAGTGAAATTGGAAACGTCCAGAGATTGCGCCCACAGGAAAGCTGCCAGCACTGAAACCTGTAGCTGGTTTTCACTGTCCCTTGGAACTGCATTCGCTGCCACACAGACATTCGCGCTCTGCTAAAGCTTTGCTTCGTAATGGGGCAACACTCTGTATCTCTCTCTGGCAGAGCCCGGCAGTGAAATTGGAAACGTCCAGAGATTGCGCCCACAGGAAAGCTGCCAGCACTGAAAGCTGTAGCTGGTTTTCACTGTCCCTTGGAACTGCATTGGCTGCCAGACAGACATTCGCGCTCTGCTAAAGCATTGCTTCCTAATGGGGCAACACTCTCTATGACTTTCTCCCAGTGCCCGGCAGTGAAATTGGAAACGTCCAGAGATTGCGCCCACAGGAAAGCTGCCAGCACTGAAAGCTGTAGCTGGTTTTCACTGTCCCTTGGAACTGCATTCGCTGCCACACAGACATTCGCGCTCTACTAAAGCATTGCTTCGTAATGGGGAACACTCTGTATCTCTCTCTGGCAGAGCCCGGCAGTGAAATTGGAAACGTCCAGAGATTACGCCCACAGGAAAGCTGCCAGCACTGAAAGCTGTAGCTGGTTTTCACTGTCCCTTGGAACTGCATTCGCTGCCACACAGACATTCGCGCTCTGCTAAAGCATTACTTCGTAATGGGGCAACACTCTGTATCTCTCTCTGGCAGAGCCCGGCAGTGAAATTGGAAACGTCCAGAGATTGCGCCCACAGGAAAGCTGCCAGCACTGAAAGCTGTAGCTGCTTTTCACTGTCCCTTGGAACTGCATTCGCTGCCACACAGACATTCGCGCTCTGCTAAAGCTTTGCTTCGTAATGGGGCAACACTCTGTATCTCTCTCTGGCAGAGCCGGGCAGTGAAATTGGAAACGTCCAGAGATTGCGCCCACAGGAAAGCTGCGAGCACTGAAAGCTGTAGCTGGTTTTCACTGTCCCTTGGAACTGCATTCGCTGCCACACAGACATTCGCGCTCTGCTAAAGCATTGCTTCCTAATGGGGCAACACTTTCTATGACTTTCTCCCAGTGCCCGGCAGTGAAATTGGAAACGTCCAGAGATTGCGCCCACAGGAAAGCTGCCAGCACTGAAAGCTCTAGCTGGTTTTCACTGTCCCTTGGAACTGCATTCGCTGCCACACAGACATTCGCGCTCTGCTAAAGCATTGCTTCGTAATGGGCAACACTCTGTATCTCTCTCTGGCAGAGCCCGGCAGTGAAATTGGAAACGTCCAGAGATTACGCCCACAGGAAAGCTGCCAGCACTGAAAGCTGTAGCTGGTTTTCACTGTCCCTTGGAACTGCATTCGCTGCCACACAGACATTCGCGCTCTGCTAAAGCTTTGCTTCGTAATGGGGCAACACTCTGTATCTCTCTCTGGCAGAGCCCGGCAGTGAAATTGGAAACGTCCAGAGATTGCGCCCACAGGAAAGCTGCCAGCACTGAAAGCTGTAGCTGGTTTTCACTGTCCCTTGGAACTGCATTCGCTGCCACACAGACATTCGCGCTCTGCTAAAGCATTACTTCGTAATGGGGCAACACTCTGTATCTCTCTCTGGCAGAGCCCGGCAGTGAAATTGGAAACGTCCAGAGATTGCGCCCACAGGAAAGCTGCCAGCACTGAAAGCTGTAGCTGGTTTTCACTGTCCCTTGGAACTGCATTCGCTGCCACACAGACATTCGCGCTCTGCTAAAGCATTACTTCGTAATGGGGCAGCACTCTGTATCTCTCTCTGGCAGAGCGCGGCAGTGAAATTGGAAACGTCCAGAGATTGCGCCCACAGGAAAGCTGCCAGCACTGAAAGCTGTAGCTGGTTTTCACTGTCCCTTGGAACTGCATTCGCTGCCACACAGACATTCGCGCTCTGCTAAAGCTTTGCTTCCTAATGGGGCAACACTCTGTATCTCTCTCTGGCAGAGTCCGGCAGTGAAATTGGAAACGTCCAGAGATTGCGCCCACAGGAAAGCTGCCAGCACTGAAAGCTGTAGCTGGTTTTCACTGTCCCTTGGAACTGCATTCGCTGCCACACAGACATTCGCGCTCTGCTAAAGCTTTGCTTCGTAATGGGGCAACACTCTGTATCTCTCTCTGGCAGAGCCCGGCTGCCAAATTGGAAACGTCCAGACATTGCGCCCACAGGAAAGCTGCCAGCACTGAAAGCTGTAGCTGGTTTTCACTGTCCCTTGGAACTGCATTCGCTGCCACACAGACATTCGCGCTCTGCTAAAGCATTGCTTCGTAATGGGGCAACACTCTCTATGACTTTCTCCCAGTGCCCGGCAGTGAAATTGGAAACGTCCAGAGATTGCGCCCACAGGAAAGCTGCCAGCACTGAAAGCTGTAGCTGGTTTTCACTGTCCCTTGGAACTGCATTCGCTGCCACACAGACATTCGCGCTCTGCTAAAGCTTTGCTTCGTAATGGGGCAACACTCTGTATCTCTCTCTGGCAGAGCCCGGCTGCCAAATTGGAAACGTCCAGAGATTGCGCCCACAGGAAAGCTGCCAGCACTGAAAGCTGTAGCTGGTTTTCACTGTCCCTTGGAACTGCATTCGCTGCCACACAGACATTCGCGCTCTGCTAAAGCTTTGCTTCGTAATGGGGCAACACTCTGTATCTCTCTCTGGCAGAGCCCGGCAGTGAAATTGGAAACGTCCAGAGATTGCGCCCACAGGAAAGCTGCCAGCACTGAAAGCTGTAGCTGGTTTTCACTGTCCCTTGGAACTGCATTCGCTGCCACACAGACATTCGCGCTCTGCTAAAGCTTTGCTTCGTAATGGGGCAACACTCTGTATCTCTCTCTGGCAGAGCCGGGCAGTGAAATTGGAAACGTCCAGAGATTGCGCCCACAGGAAAGCTGCCAGCACTGAAAGCTGTAGCTGGTTTTCACTGTCCCTTGGAACTGCATTCGCTGCCACACAGACATTCGCGCTCTGCTAAAGCATTGCTTCCTAATGGGGCAACACTCTCTATGACTTTCTCCCAGTGCCCGGCAGTGAAATTGGAAACGTCCAGAGATTGCGCCCACAGGAAAGCTGCCAGCACTGAAAGCTGTAGCTGGTTTTCACTGTCCCTTGGAACTGCATTCGCTGCCACACAGACATTCGCGCTCTGCTAAAGCATTGCTTCGTAATGGGGAACACTCTGTATCTCTCTCTGGCAGAGCCCGGCAGTGAAATTGGAAACGTCCAGAGATTGCGCCCACAGGAAAGCTGCCAGCACTGAAAGCTGTAGCTGGTTTTCACTGTCCCTTGGAACTGCATTCGCTGCCACACAGACATTCGCGCTCTGCTAAAGCTTTGCTTCCTAATGGGGCAACACTCTCTATGACTTTCTCCCAGTGCCCGGCAGTGAAATTGGAAACGTCCAGAGATTGCGCCCACAGGAAAGCTGCCAGCACTGAAAGCTGTAGCTGGTTTTCACTGTCCCTTGGAACTGCATTCGCTGCCACACAGACATTCGCGCTCTGCTAAAGCATTGCTTCGTAATGGGGAACACTCTGTATCTCTCTCTGGCAGAGCCCGGCAGTGAAATTGGAAACGTCCAGAGATTACGCCCACAGGAAAGCTGCCAGCACTGAAAGCTGTAGCTGGTTTTCACTGTCCCTTGGAACTGCATTCGCTGCCACACAGACATTCGCGCTCTGCTAAAGCTTTGCTTCGTGATGGGGCAACACTCTGTATCTCTCTCTGGCAGAGCCCGGCAGTGAAATTGGAAACGTCCAGAGATTGCGCCCACAGGAAAGCTGCCAGCACTGAAAGCTGTAGCTGGTTTTCACTGTCCCTTGGAACTGCATTCGCTGCCACACAGACATTCGCGCTCTGCTAAAGCTTTGCTTCGTAATGGGGCAACACTCTGTATCTCTCTCTGGCAGAGTCCGGCAGTGAAATTGGAAACGTCCAGAGATTGCGCCCACAGGAAAGCTGCCAGCACTGAAAGCTGTAGCTGGTTTTCACTGTCCCTTGGAACTGCATTCGCTGCCACACAGACATTCGCGCTCTGCTAAAGCTTTGCTTCGTAATGGGGCAACACTCTGTATCTCTCTCTGGCAGAGCCCGGCAGTGAAATTGGAAACGTCCAGAGATTGCGCCCACAGGAAAGCTGCCAGCACTGAAACCTGTAGCTGGTTTTCACTGTCCCTTGGAACTGCATTCGCTGCCACACAGACATTCGCGCTCTGCTAAAGCTTTGCTTCGTAATGGGGCAACACTCTGTATCTCTCTCTGGCAGAGCCCGGCAGTGAAATTGGAAACGTCCAGAGATTGCGCCCACAGGAAAGCTGCCAGCACTGAAAGCTGTAGCTGCTTTTCACTGTCCCTCGCAACTGCATTCGCTGCCACACAGACATTCGCGCTCTGCTAAAGCTTTGCTTCGTAATGGGGCAACACTCTGTATCTCTCTCTGGCAGAGCCGGGCAGTGAAATTGGAAACGTCCAGAGATTGCGCCCACAGGAAAGCTGCGAGCACTGAAAGCTGTAGCTGGTTTTCACTGTCCCTTGGAACTGCATTCGCTGCCACACAGACATTCGCGCTCTGCTAAAGCATTGCTTCCTAATGGGGCAACACTCTCTATGACTTTCTCCCAGTGCCCGGCAGTGAAATTGGAAACGTCCAGAGATTGCGCCCACAGGAAAGCTGCCAGCACTGAAAGCTCTAGCTGGTTTTCACTGTCCCTTGGAACTGCATTCGCTGCCACACAGACATTCGCGCTCTGCTAAAGCATTGCTTCGTAATGGGCAACACTCTGTATCTCTCTCTGGCAGAGCCCGGCAGTGAAATTGGAAACGTCCAGAGATTACGCCCACAGGAAAGCTGCCAGCACTGAAAGCTGTAGCTGGTTTTCACTGTCCCTTGGAACTGCATTCGCTGCCACACAGACATTCGCGCTCTGCTAAAGCTTTGCTTCGTAATGGGGCAACACTCTGTATCTCTCTCTGGCAGAGCCCGGCAGTGAAATTGGAAACGTCCAGAGATTGCGCCCACAGGAAAGCTGCCAGCACTGAAAGCTGTAGCTGGTTTTCACTGTCCCTTGGAACTGCATTCGCTGCCACACAGACATTCGCGCTCTGCTAAAGCATTACTTCGTAATGGGGCAACACTCTGTATCTCTCTCTGGCAGAGCCCGGCAGTGAAATTGGAAACGTCCAGAGATTGCGCCCACAGGAAAGCTGCCAGCACTGAAAGCTGTAGCTGGTTTTCACTGTCCCTTGGAACTGCATTCGCTGCCACACAGACATTCGCGCTCTGCTAAAGCTTTGCTTCGTAATGGGGCAACACTCTGTATCTCTCTCTGGCAGAGCCCGGCAGTGAAATTGGAAACGTCCAGAGATTGCGCCCACAGGAAAGCTGCCAGCACTGAAAGCTGTAGCTGGTTTTCACTGTCCCTTGGAACTGCATTCGCTGCCACACAGACATTCGCGCTCTGCTAAAGCATTACTTCGTAATGGGGCAGCACTCTGTATCTCTCTCTGGCAGAGCGCGGCAGTGAAATTGGAAACGTCCAGAGATTGCGCCCACAGGAAAGCTGCCAGCACTGAAAGCTGTAGCTGGTTTTCACTGTCCCTTGGAACTGCATTCGCTGCCACACAGACATTCGCGCTCTGCTAAAGCTTTGCTTCCTAATGGGGCAACACTCTGTATCTCTCTCTGGCAGAGTCCGGCAGTGAAATTGGAAACGTCCAGAGATTGCGCCCACAGGAAAGCTGCCAGCACTGAAAGCTGTAGCTGGTTTTCACTGTCCCTTGGAACTGCATTCGCTGCCACACAGACATTCGCGCTCTGCTAAAGCTTTGCTTCGTAATGGGGCAACACTCTGTATCTCTCTCTGGCAGAGCCCGGCTGCCAAATTGGAAACGTCCAGACATTGCGCCCACAGGAAAGCTGCCAGCACTGAAAGCTGTAGCTGGTTTTCACTGTCCCTTGGAACTGCATTCGCTGCCACACAGACATTCGCGCTCTGCTAAAGCATTACTTCGTAACAGGGCAACACTCTCTATCTCTCTCTGGCAGAGCCCGGCTGCCAAATTGGAAACGTCCAGAGATTGCGCCCACAGGAAAGGTGCCAGCACTGAAAGCTGTAGCTGGTTTTCACTGTCCCTTGGAACTGCATTCGCTGCCACACAGACATTCGCGCTCTGCTAAAGCTTTGCTTCGTAATGGGGCAACACTCTGTATCTCTCTCTGGCAGAGTCCGGCAGTGAAATTGGAAACGTCCAGAGATTGCGCCCACAGGAAAGCTGCCAGCACTGAAAGCTGTAGCTGGTTTTCACTGTCCCTCGGAACTGCATTCGCTGCCACACAGACATTCGCGCTCTGCTAAAGCTTTGCTTCCTAATGGGGCAACACTCTGTATCTCTCTCTGGCAGAGCCCGGCAGTGAAATTGGAAACGTCCAGAGATTGCGCCCACAGGAAAGCTGCCAGCACTGAAAGCTGTAGCTGGTTTTCACTGTCCCTTGGAACTGCATTCGCTGCCACACAGACATTCGCGCTCTGCTAAAGCATTGCTTCCTAATGGGGCAACACTCTCTATGACTTTCTCCCAGTGCCCGGCAGTGAAATTGGAAACGTCCAGAGATTGCGCCCACAGGAAAGCTGCCAGCACTGAAAGCTGTAGCTGGTTTTCACTGTCCCTTGGAACTGCATTCGCTGCCACACAGACATTCGCGCTCTACTAAAGCATTGCTTCGTAATGGGGAACACTCTGTATCTCTCTCTGGCAGAGCCCGGCAGTGAAATTGGAAACGTCCAGAGATTACGCCCACAGGAAAGCTGCCAGCACTGAAAGCTGTAGCTGGTTTTCACTGTCCCTTGGAACTGCATTCGCTGCCACACAGACATTCGCGCTCTGCTAAAGCATTACTTCGTAATGGGGCAACACTCTGTATCTCTCTCTGGCAGAGCCCGGCAGTGAAATTGGAAACGTCCAGAGATTGCGCCCACAGGAAAGCTGCCAGCACTGAAAGCTGTAGCTGGTTTTCACTGTCCCTTGGAACTGCATTCGCTGCCACACAGACATTCGCGCTCTGCTAAAGCTTTGCTTCGTAATGGGGCAACACTCTGTATCTCTCTCTGGCAGAGCGCGGCAGTGAAATTGGAAACGTCCAGAGATTGCGCCCACAGGAAAGCTGCCAGCACTGAAAGCTGTAGCTGCTTTTCACTGTCCCTTGGAACTGCATTCGCTGCCACACAGACATTCGCGCTCTGCTAAAGCTTTGCTTCCTAATGGGGCAACACTCTGTATCTCTCTCTGGCAGAGCCGGGCAGTGAAATTGGAAACGTCCAGAGATTGCGCCCACAGGAAAGCTGCGAGCACTGAAAGCTGTAGCTGGTTTTCACTGTCCCTTGGAACTGCATTCGCTGCCACACAGACATTCGCGCTCTGCTAAAGCATTGCTTCCTAATGGGGCAACACTCTCTATGACTTTCTCCCAGTGCCCGGCAGTGAAATTGGAAACGTCCAGAGATTGCGCCCACAGGAAAGCTGCCAGCACTGAAAGCTGTAGCTGGTTTTCACTGTCCCTTGGAACTGCATTCGCTGCCACACAGACATTCGCGCTCTGCTAAAGCTTTGCTTCCTAATGGGGCAACACTCTGTATCTCTCTCTGGCAGAGCCCGGCAGTGAAATTGGAAACGTCCAGAGATTGCGCCCACAGGAAAGCTGCCAGCACTGAAACCTGTAGCTGGTTTTCACTGTCCCTTGGAACTGCATTCGCTGCCACACAGACATTCGCGCTCTGCTAAAGCATTACTTCGTAATGGGGCAACACTCTGTATCTCTCTCTGGCAGAGCCCGGCAGTGAAATTGGAAACGTCCAGAGATTGCGCCCACAGGAAAGCTGCCAGCACTGAAAGCTGTAGCTGGTTTTCACTGTCCCTTGGAACTGCATTCGCTGCCACACAGACATTCGCGCTCTGCTAAAGCTTTGCTTCGTAATGGGGCAACACTCTGTATCTCTCTCTGGCAGAGCCCGGCAGTGAAATTGGAAACGTCCAGAGATTGCGCCCACAGGAAAGCTGCCAGCACTGAAAGCTGTAGCTGGTTTTCACTGTCCCTTGGAACTGCATTCGCTGCCACACAGACATTCGCGCTCTGCTAAAGCTTTGCTTCGTAATGGGGCAACACTCTGTATCTCTCTCTGGCAGAGCCCAGCAGTGAAATTGGAAACGTCCAGAGATTGCGCCCACAGGAAAGCTGCCAGCACTGAAAGCTGTAGCTGGTTTTCACTGTCCCTTGGAACTGCATTCGCTGCCACACAGACATTCGCGCTCTGCTAAAGCTTTGCTTCGTAATGGGGCAACACTCTGTATCTCTCTCTGGCAGAGCCCGGCAGTGAAATTGGAAACGTCCAGAGATTGCGCCCACAGGAAAGCTGCCAGCACTGAAACCTGTAGCTGGTTTTCACTGTCCCTTGGAACTGCATTCGCTGCCACACAGACATTCGCGCTCTGCTAAAGCATTACTTCGTAATGGGGCAACACTCTGTATCTCTCTCTGGCAGAGCCCGGCAGTGAAATTGGAAACGTCCAGAGATTGCGCCCACAGGAAAGCTGCCAGCACTGAAAGCTGTAGCTGGTTTTCACTGTCCCTTGGAACTGCATTCGCTGCCACACAGACATTCGCGCTCTGCTAAAGCTTTGCTTCGTAATGGGGCAACACTCTGTATCTCTCTCTGGCAGAGCCCGGCAGTGAAATTGGAAACGTCCAGAGATTGCGCCCACAGGAAAGCTGCCAGCACTGAAAGCTGTAGCTGGTTTTCACTGTCCCTTGGAACTGCATTCGCTGCCACACAGACATTCGCGCTCTGCTAAAGCTTTGCTTCGTAATGGGGCAACACTCTGTATCTCTCTCTGGCAGAGCCCAGCAGTGAAATTGGAAACGTCCAGAGATTGCGCCCACAGGAAAGCTGCCAGCACTGAAAGCTGTAGCTGGTTTTCACTGTCCCTTGGAACTGCATTCGCTGCCACACAGACATTCGCGCTCTGCTAAAGCTTTGCTTCGTAATGGGGCAACACTCTGTATCTCTCTCTGGCAGAGCCCGGCAGTGAAATTGGAAACGTCCAGAGATTGCGCCCACAGGAAAGCTGCCAGCACTGAAAGCTGTAGCTGGTTTTCACTGTCCCTTGGAACTGCATTCGCTGCCACACAGACATTCGCGCTCTGCTAAAGCTTTGCTTCGTAACGGGGCAACACTCTCTATCTCTCTCTGGCAGAGCCCGGCAGTGAAATTGGAAACGTCCAGAGATTGCGCCCACAGGAAAGCTGCCAGCACTGAAAGCTCTAGCTGGTTTTCACTGTCCCTTGGAACTGCATTCGCTGCCACACAGACATTCGCGCTCTGCTAAAGCTTTGCTTCGTAATGGGGCAACACTCTGTATCTCTCTCTGGCAGAGTCCGGCTGCCAAATTGGAAACGTCCAGAGATTGCGCCCACAGGAAAGGTGCCAGCACTGAAAGCTGTAGCTGGTTTTCACTGTCCCTTGGAACTGCATTCGCTGCCACACAGACATTCGCGCTCTGCTAAAGCTTTGCTTCGTAATGGGGCAACACTCTGTATCTCTCTCTGGCAGAGTCCGGCAGTGAAATTGGAAACGTCCAGAGATTGCGCCCACAGGAAAGCTGCCAGCACTGAAAGCTGTAGCTGGTTTTCACTGTCCCTCGGAACTGCATTCGCTGCCACACAGACATTCGCGCTCTGCTAAAGCTTTGCTTCGTAATGGGGCAACACTCTGTATCTCTCTCTGGCAGAGCCCGGCAGTGAAATTGGAAACGTCCAGAGATTGCGCCCACAGGAAAGCTGCCAGCACTGAAACCTGTAGCTGGTTTTCACTGTCCCTTGGAACTGCATTCGCTGCCACACAGACATTCGCGCTCTGCTAAAGCATTACTTCGTAATGGGGCAACACTCTGTATCTCTCTCTGGCAGAGCCCGGCAGTGAAATTGGAAACGTCCAGAGATTGCGCCCACAGGAAAGCTGCCAGCACTGAAAGCTGTAGCTGGTTTTCACTGTCCCTTGGAACTGCATTCGCTGCCACACAGACATTCGCGCTCTGCTAAAGCTTTGCTTCGTAATGGGGCAACACTCTGTATCTCTCTCTGGCAGAGCCCGGCAGTGAAATTGGAAACGTCCAGAGATTGCGACCACAGGAAAGCTGCCAGCACTGAAAGCTGTAGCTGGTTTTCACTGTCCCTTGGAACTGCATTCGCTGCCACACAGACATTCGCGCTCTGCTAAAGCTTTGCTTCGTAATGGGGCAACACTTTGTATCTCTCTCTGGCAGAGCCCGGCAGAAAAATTGGAAACGTCCAGAGATTGCGCCCACAGGAAAGCTGCCAGCACTGAAAGCTCTAGCTGGTTTTCACTGTCCCTTGGAACTGCATTCGCTGCCACACAGACATTCGCGCTCTGCTAAAGCTTTGCTTCGTAATGGGGCAACACTCTGTATCTCTCTCTGGCAGAGCGCGGCAGTGAAATTGGAAACGTCCAGAGATTGCGCCCACAGGAAAGCTGCCAGCACTGAAAGCTGTAGCTGCTTTTCACTGTCCCTTGGAACTGCATTCGCTGCCACACAGACATTCGCGCTCTGCTAAAGCTTTGCTTCCTAATGGGGCAACACTCTGTATCTCTCTCTGGCAGAGCCGGGCAGTGAAATTGGAAACGTCCAGAGATTGCGCCCACAGGAAAGCTGCGAGCACTGAAAGCTGTAGCTGGTTTTCACTGTCCCTTGGAACTGCATTCGCTGCCACACAGACATTCGCGCTCTGCTAAAGCATTGCTTCCTAATGGGGCAACACTCTCTATGACTTTCTCCCAGTGCCCGGCAGTGAAATTGGAAACGTCCAGAGATTGCGCCCACAGGAAAGCTGCCAGCACTGAAAGCTGTAGCTGGTTTTCACTGTCCCTTGGAACTGCATTCGCTGCCACACAGACATTCGCGCTCTGCTAAAGCTTTGCTTCGTAATGGGGCAACACTCTGTATCTCTCTCTGGCAGAGCCCGGCAGTGAAATTGGAAACGTCCAGAGATTGCGCCCACAGGAAAGCTGCCAGCACTGAAACCTGTAGCTGGTTTTCACTGTCCCTTGGAACTGCATTCGCTGCCACACAGACATTCGCGCTCTGCTAAAGCATTACTTCGTAATGGGGCAACACTCTGTATCTCTCTCTGGCAGAGCCCGGCAGTGAAATTGGAAACGTCCAGAGATTGCGCCCACAGGAAAGCTGCCAGCACTGAAAGCTGTAGCTGGTTTTCACTGTCCCTTGGAACTGCATTCGCTGCCACACAGACATTCGCGCTCTGCTAAAGCTTTGCTTCGTAATGGGGCAACACTCTGTATCTCTCTCTGGCAGAGCCCGGCAGTGAAATTGGAAACGTCCAGAGATTGCGCCCACAGGAAAGCTGCCAGCACTGAAAGCTGTAGCTGGTTTTCACTGTCCCTTGGAACTGCATTCGCTGCCACACAGACATTCGCGCTCTGCTAAAGCTTTGCTTCGTAATGGGGCAACACTCTGTATCTCTCTCTGGCAGAGCCCAGCAGTGAAATTGGAAACGTCCAGAGATTGCGCCCACAGGAAAGCTGCCAGCACTGAAAGCTGTAGCTGGTTTTCACTGTCCCTTGGAACTGCATTCGCTGCCACACAGACATTCGCGCTCTGCTAAAGCTTTGCTTCGTAATGGGGCAACACTCTGTATCTCTCTCTGGCAGAGCCCGGCAGTGAAATTGGAAACGTCCAGAGATTGCGCCCACAGGAAAGCTGCCAGCACTGAAACCTGTAGCTGGTTTTCACTGTCCCTTGGAACTGCATTCGCTGCCACACAGACATTCGCGCTCTGCTAAAGCATTACTTCGTAATGGGGCAACACTCTGTATCTCTCTCTGGCAGAGCCCGGCAGTGAAATTGGAAACGTCCAGAGATTGCGCCCACAGGAAAGCTGCCAGCACTGAAAGCTGTAGCTGGTTTTCACTGTCCCTTGGAACTGCATTCGCTGCCACACAGACATTCGCGCTCTGCTAAAGCTTTGCTTCGTAATGGGGCAACACTCTGTATCTCTCTCTGGCAGAGCCCGGCAGTGAAATTGGAAACGTCCAGAGATTGCGCCCACAGGAAAGCTGCCAGCACTGAAAGCTGTAGCTGGTTTTCACTGTCCCTTGGAACTGCATTCGCTGCCACACAGACATTCGCGCTCTGCTAAAGCTTTGCTTCGTAATGGGGCAACACTCTGTATCTCTCTCTGGCAGAGCCCAGCAGTGAAATTGGAAACGTCCAGAGATTGCGCCCACAGGAAAGCTGCCAGCACTGAAAGCTGTAGCTGGTTTTCACTGTCCCTTGGAACTGCATTCGCTGCCACACAGACATTCGCGCTCTGCTAAAGCTTTGCTTCGTAATGGGGCAACACTCTGTATCTCTCTCTGGCAGAGCCCGGCAGTGAAATTGGAAACGTCCAGAGATTGCGCCCACAGGAAAGCTGCCAGCACTGAAAGCTGTAGCTGGTTTTCACTGTCCCTTGGAACTGCATTCGCTGCCACACAGACATTCGCGCTCTGCTAAAGCTTTGCTTCGTAATGGGGCAACACTCTGTATCTCTCTCTGGCAGAGCCCGGCAGTGAAATTGGAAACGTCCAGAGATTGCGCCCACAGGAAAGCTGCCAGCACTGAAAGCTCTAGCTGGTTTTCACTGTCCCTTGGAACTGCATTCGCTGCCACACAGACATTCGCGCTCTGTTAAAGCTTTGCTTCGTAATGGGGCAACACTCTGTATCTCTCTCTGGCAGAGTCCGGCAGTGAAATTGGAAACGTCCAGAGATTGCGCCCACAGGAAAGGTGCCAGCACTGAAAGCTGTAGCTGGTTTTCACTGTCCCTTGGAACTGCATTCGCTGCCACACAGACATTCGCGCTCTGCTAAAGCTTTGCTTCGTAATGGGGCAACACTCTGTATCTCTCTCTGGCAGAGTCCGGCAGTGAAATTGGAAACGTCCAGAGATTGCGCCCACAGGAAAGCTGCCAGCACTGAAAGCTGTAGCTGGTTTTCACTGTCCCTCGGAACTGCATTCGCTGCCACACAGACATTCGCGCTCTGCTAAAGCTTTGCTTCGTAATGGGGCAACACTCTGTATCTCTCTCTGGCAGAGCCCGGCAGTGAAATTGGAAACGTCCAGAGATTGCGCCCACAGGAAAGCTGCCAGCACTGAAAGCTGTAGCTGGTTTTCACTGTCCCTTGGAACTGCATTCGCTGCCACACAGACATTCGCGCTCTGCTAAAGCATTACTTCGTAATGGGGCAACACTCTGTATCTCTCTCTGGCAGAGCCCGGCAGTGAAATTGGAAACGTCCAGAGATTGCGCCCACAGGAAAGCTGCCAGCACTGAAAGCTGTAGCTGCTTTTCACTGTCCCTTGGAACTGCATTCGCTGCCACACAGACATTCGCGCTCTGCTAAAGCTTTGCTTCGTAATGGGGCAACACTCTGTATCTCTCTCTGGCAGAGCCCGGCAGTGAAATTGGAAACGTCCAGAGATTGCGCCCACAGGAAAGCTGCGAGCACTGAAAGCTGTAGCTGGTTTTCACTGTCCCTTGGAACTGCATTCGCTGCCACACAGACATTCGCGCTCTGCTAAAGCATTGCTTCCTAATGGGGCAACACTCTCTATGACTTTCTCCCAGTGCCCGGCAGTGAAATTGGAAACGTCCAGAGATTGCGCCCACAGGAAAGCTGCCAGCACTGAAAGCTCTAGCTGGTTTTCACTGTCCCTTGGAACTGCATTCGCTGCCACACAGACATTCGCGCTCTGCTAAAGCTTTGCTTCGTAATGGGGCAACACTCTGTATCTCTCTCTGGCAGAGCCCGGCAGTGAAATTGGAAACGTCCAGAGATTGCGCCCACAGGAAAGCTGCCAGCACTGAAACCTGTAGCTGGTTTTCACTGTCCCTTGGAACTGCATTCGCTGCCACACAGACATTCGCGCTCTGCTAAAGCATTACTTCGTAATGGGGCAACACTCTGTATCTCTCTCTGGCAGAGCCCGGCAGTGAAATTGGAAACGTCCAGAGATTGCGCCCACAGGAAAGCTGCCAGCACTGAAAGCTGTAGCTGGTTTTCACTGTCCCTTGGAACTGCATTCGCTGCCACACAGACATTCGCGCTCTGCTAAAGCTTTGCTTCGTAATGGGGCAACACTCTGTATCTCTCTCTGGCAGAGCCCGGCAGTGAAATTGGAAACGTCCAGAGATTGCGCCCACAGGAAAGCTGCCAGCACTGAAAGCTGTAGCTGGTTTTCACTGTCCCTTGGAACTGCATTCGCTGCCACACAGACATTCGCGCTCTGCTAAAGCTTTGCTTCGTAATGGGGCAACACTCTGTATCTCTCTCTGGCAGAGCCCAGCAGTGAAATTGGAAACGTCCAGAGATTGCGCCCACAGGAAAGCTGCCAGCACTGAAAGCTGTAGCTGGTTTTCACTGTCCCTTGGAACTGCATTCGCTGCCACACAGACATTCGCGCTCTGCTAAAGCTTTGCTTCGTAATGGGGCAACACTCTGTATCTCTCTCTGGCAGAGCCCGGCAGTGAAATTGGAAACGTCCAGAGATTGCGCCCACAGGAAAGCTGCCAGCACTGAAACCTGTAGCTGGTTTTCACTGTCCCTTGGAACTGCATTCGCTGCCACACAGACATTCGCGCTCTGCTAAAGCATTACTTCGTAATGGGGCAACACTCTGTATCTCTCTCTGGCAGAGCCCGGCAGTGAAATTGGAAACGTCCAGAGATTGCGCCCACAGGAAAGCTGCCAGCACTGAAAGCTGTAGCTGGTTTTCACTGTCCCTTGGAACTGCATTCGCTGCCACACAGACATTCGCGCTCTGCTAAAGCTTTGCTTCGTAATGGGGCAACACTCTGTATCTCTCTCTGGCAGAGCCCGGCAGTGAAATTGGAAACGTCCAGAGATTGCGCCCACAGGAAAGCTGCCAGCACTGAAAGCTGTAGCTGGTTTTCACTGTCCCTTGGAACTGCATTCGCTGCCACACAGACATTCGCGCTCTGCTAAAGCTTTGCTTCGTAATGGGGCAACACTCTGTATCTCTCTCTGGCAGAGCCCAGCAGTGAAATTGGAAACGTCCAGAGATTGCGCCCACAGGAAAGCTGCCAGCACTGAAACCTGTAGCTGGTTTTCACTGTCCCTTGGAACTGCATTCGCTGCCACACAGACATTCGCGCTCTGCTAAAGCTTTGCTTCGTAATGGGGCAACACTCTGTATCTCTCTCTGGCAGAGTCCGGCAGTGAAATTGGAAACGTCCAGAGATTGCGCCCACAGGAAAGCTGCCAGCACTGAAAGCTGTAGCTGGTTTTCACTGTCCCTCGGAACTGCATTCGCTGCCACACAGACATTCGCGCTCTGCTAAAGCTTTGCTTCGTAATGGGGCAACACTCTGTATCTCTCTCTGGCAGAGCCCGGCAGTGAAATTGGAAACGTCCAGAGATTGCGCCCACAGGAAAGCTGCCAGCACTGAAAGCTGTAGCTGGTTTTCACTGTCCCTTGGAACTGCATTCGCTGCCACACAGACATTCGCGCTCTGCTAAAGCATTGCTTCCTAATGGGGCAACACTCTCTATGACTTCCTCCCAGTGCCCGGCAGTGAAATTGGAAACGTCCAGAGATTGCGCCCACAGGAAAGCTGCCAGCACTGAAAGCTGTAGCTGGTTTTCACTGTCCCTTGGAACTGCATTCGCTGCCACACAGACATTCGCGCTCTGCTAAAGCATTGCTTCGTAATGGGGAACACTCTGTATCTCTCTCTGGCAGAGCCCGGCAGTGAAATTGGAAACGTCCAGAGATTACGCCCACAGGAAAGCTGCCAGCACTGAAAGCTGTAGCTGGTTTTCACTGTCCCTTGGAACTGCATTCGCTGCCACACAGACATTCGCGCTCTGCTAAAGCTTTGCTTCGTAATGGGGCAACACTCTGTATCTCTCTCTGGCAGAGCCCGGCTGCCAAATTGGAAACGTCCAGAGATTGCGCCCACAGGAAAGCTGCCAGCACTGAAACCTGTAGCTGGTTTTCACTGTCCCTTGGAACTGCATTCGCTGCCACACAGACATTCGCGCTCTGCTAAAGCATTACTTCGTAATGGGGCAACACTCTGTATCTCTCTCTGGCAGAGCCCGGCAGTGAAATTGGAAACGTCCAGAGATTGCGCCCACAGGAAAGCTGCCAGCACTGAAAGCTGTAGCTGGTTTTCACTGTCCCTTGGAACTGCATTCGCTGCCACACAGACATTCGCGCTCTGCTAAAGCTTTGCTTCGTAATGGGGCAACACTCTGTATCTCTCTCTGGCAGAGCCCGGCAGTGAAATTGGAAACGTCCAGAGATTGCGACCACAGGAAAGCTGCCAGCACTGAAAGCTGTAGCTGGTTTTCACTGTCCCTTGGAACTGCATTCGCTGCCACACAGACATTCGCGCTCTGCTAAAGCTTTGCTTCGTAATGGGGCAACACTCTGTATCTCTCTCTGGCAGAGCCCGGCAGAAAAATTGGAAACGTCCAGAGATTGCGCCCACAGGAAAGCTGCCAGCACTGAAAGCTCTAGCTGGTTTTCACTGTCCCTTGGAACTGCATTCGCTGCCACACAGACATTCGCGCTCTGCTAAAGCTTTGCTTCGTAATGGGGCAACACTCTGTATCTCTCTCTGGCAGAGCGCGGCAGTGAAATTGGAAACGTCCAGAGATTGCGCCCACAGGAAAGCTGCCAGCACTGAAAGCTGTAGCTGCTTTTCACTGTCCCTTGGAACTGCATTCGCTGCCACACAGACATTCGCGCTCTGCTAAAGCTTTGCTTCCTAATGGGGCAACACTCTGTATCTCTCTCTGGCAGAGCCGGGCAGTGAAATTGGAAACGTCCAGAGATTGCGCCCACAGGAAAGCTGCGAGCACTGAAAGCTCTAGCTGGTTTTCACTGTCCCTTGGAACTGCATTCGCTGCCACACAGACATTCGCGCTCTGCTAAAGCATTGCTTCCTAATGGGGCAACACTCTCTATGACTTTCTCCCAGTGCCCGGCAGTGAAATTGGAAACGTCCAGAGATTGCGCCCACAGGAAAGCTGCCAGCACTGAAAGCTGTAGCTGGTTTTCACTGTCCCTTGGAACTGCATTCGCTGCCACACAGACATTCGCGCTCTGCTAAAGCTTTGCTTCGTAATGGGGCAACACTCTGTATCTCTCTCTGGCAGAGCCCGGCAGTGAAATTGGAAACGTCCAGAGATTGCGCCCACAGGAAAGCTGCCAGCACTGAAACCTGTAGCTGGTTTTCACTGTCCCTTGGAACTGCATTCGCTGCCACACAGACATTCGCGCTCTGCTAAAGCATTACTTCGTAATGGGGCAACACTCTGTATCTCTCTCTGGCAGAGCCCGGCAGTGAAATTGGAAACGTCCAGAGATTGCGCCCACAGGAAAGCTGCCAGCACTGAAAGCTGTAGCTGGTTTTCACTGTCCCTTGGAACTGCATTCGCTGCCACACAGACATTCGCGCTCTGCTAAAGCTTTGCTTCGTAATGGGGCAACACTCTGTATCTCTCTCTGGCAGAGCCCGGCAGTGAAATTGGAAACGTCCAGAGATTGCGCCCACAGGAAAGCTGCCAGCACTGAAAGCTGTAGCTGGTTTTCACTGTCCCTTGGAACTGCATTCGCTGCCACACAGACATTCGCGCTCTGCTAAAGCTTTGCTTCGTAATGGGGCAACACTCTGTATCTCTCTCTGGCAGAGCCCAGCAGTGAAATTGGAAACGTCCAGAGATTGCGCCCACAGGAAAGCTGCCAGCACTGAAAGCTGTAGCTGGTTTTCACTGTCCCTTGGAACTGCATTCGCTGCCACACAGACATTCGCGCTCTGCTAAAGCTTTGCTTCGTAATGGGGCAACACTCTGTATCTCTCTCTGGCAGAGCCCGGCAGTGAAATTGGAAACGTCCAGAGATTGCGCCCACAGGAAAGCTGCCAGCACTGAAACCTGTAGCTGGTTTTCACTGTCCCTTGGAACTGCATTCGCTGCCACACAGACATTCGCGCTCTGCTAAAGCTTTGCTTCGTAATGGGGCAACACTCTGTATCTCTCTCTGGCAGAGCCCGGCTGCCAAATTGGAAACGTCCAGAGATTGCGCCCACAGGAAAGCTGCCAGCACTGAAACCTGTAGCTGGTTTTCACTGTCCCTTGGAACTGCATTCGCTGCCACACAGACATTCGCGCTCTGCTAAAGCATTACTTCGTAATGGGGCAACACTCTGTATCTCTCTCTGGCAGAGCCCGGCAGTGAAATTGGAAACGTCCAGAGATTGCGCCCACAGGAAAGCTGCCAGCACTGAAAGCTGTAGCTGGTTTTCACTGTCCCTTGGAACTGCATTCGCTGCCACACAGACATTCGCGCTCTGCTAAAGCTTTGCTTCGTAATGGGGCAACACTCTGTATCTCTCTCTGGCAGAGCCCGGCAGTGAAATTGGAAACGTCCAGAGATTGCGACCACAGGAAAGCTGCCAGCACTGAAAGCTGTAGCTGGTTTTCACTGTCCCTTGGAACTGCATTCGCTGCCACACAGACATTCGCGCTCTGCTAAAGCTTTGCTTCGTAATGGGGCAACACTCTGTATCTCTCTCTGGCAGAGCCCGGCAGAAAAATTGGAAACGTCCAGAGATTGCGCCCACAGGAAAGCTGCCAGCACTGAAAGCTCTAGCTGGTTTTCACTGTCCCTTGGAACTGCATTCGCTGCCACACAGACATTCGCGCTCTGCTAAAGCTTTGCTTCGTAATGGGGCAACACTCTGTATCTCTCTCTGGCAGAGCGCGGCAGTGAAATTGGAAACGTCCAGAGATTGCGCCCACAGGAAAGCTGCCAGCACTGAAAGCTGTAGCTGCTTTTCACTGTCCCTTGGAACTGCATTCGCTGCCACACAGACATTCGCGCTCTGCTAAAGCTTTGCTTCCTAATGGGGCAACACTCTGTATCTCTCTCTGGCAGAGCCGGGCAGTGAAATTGGAAACGTCCAGAGATTGCGCC
This sequence comes from Mycteria americana, assembly GCF_035582795.1. NCBI lineage: Eukaryota > Metazoa > Chordata > Aves > Ciconiiformes > Ciconiidae > Mycteria > Mycteria americana. Next base: position 497,959 of record NW_027445645.1, read on the forward strand.
CACAGGAAAGCTGCGAGCACTGAAAGCTCTAGCTGGTTTTCACTGTCCCTTGGAACTGCATTCGCTGCCACACAGACATTCGCGCTCTGCTAAAGCATTGCTTCCTAATGGGGCAACACTCTCTATGACTTTCTCCCAGTGCCCGGCAGTGAAATTGGAAACGTCCAGAGATTGCGCCCACAGGAAAGCTGCCAGCACTGAAAGCTGTAGCTGGTTTTCACTGTCCCTTGGAACTGCATTCGCTGCCACACAGACATTCGCGCTCTGCTAAAGCTTTGCTTCGTAATGGGGCAACACTCTGTATCTCTCTCTGGCAGAGCCCGGCAGTGAAATTGGAAACGTCCAGAGATTGCGCCCACAGGAAAGCTGCCAGCACTGAAACCTGTAGCTGGTTTTCACTGTCCCTTGGAACTGCATTCGCTGCCACACAGACATTCGCGCTCTGCTAAAGCATTACTTCGTAATGGGGCAACACTCTGTATCTCTCTCTGGCAGAGCCCGGCAGTGAAATTGGAAACGTCCAGAGATTGCGCCCACAGGAAAGCTGCCAGCACTGAAAGCTGTAGCTGGTTTTCACTGTCCCTTGGAACTGCATTCGCTGCCACACAGACATTCGCGCTCTGCTAAAGCTTTGCTTCGTAATGGGGCAACACTCTGTATCTCTCTCTGGCAGAGCCCGGCAGTGAAATTGGAAACGTCCAGAGATTGCGCCCACAGGAAAGCTGCCAGCACTGAAAGCTGTAGCTGGTTTTCACTGTCCCTTGGAACTGCATTCGCTGCCACACAGACATTCGCGCTCTGCTAAAGCTTTGCTTCGTAATGGGGCAACACTCTGTATCTCTCTCTGGCAGAGCCCAGCAGTGAAATTGGAAACGTCCAGAGATTGCGCCCACAGGAAAGCTGCCAGCACTGAAAGCTGTAGCTGGTTTTCACTGTCCCTTGGAACTGCATTCGCTGCCACACAGACATTCGCGCTCTGCTAAAGCTTTGCTTCGTAATGGGGCAACACTCTGTATCTCTCTCTGGCAGAGCCCGGCAGTGAAATTGGAAACGTCCAGAGATTGCGCCCACAGGAAAGCTGCCAGCACTGAAACCTGTAGCTGGTTTTCACTGTCCCTTGGAACTGCATTCGCTGCCACACAGACATTCGCGCTCTGCTAAAGCATTACTTCGTAATGGGGCAACACTCTGTATCTCTCTCTGGCAGAGCCCGGCAGTGAAATTGGAAACGTCCAGAGATTGCGCCCACAGGAAAGCTGCCAGCACTGAAAGCTGTAGCTGGTTTTCACTGTCCCTTGGAACTGCATTCGCTGCCACACAGACATTCGCGCTCTGCTAAAGCTTTGCTTCGTAATGGGGCAACACTCTGTATCTCTCTCTGGCAGAGCCCGGCAGTGAAATTGGAAACGTCCAGAGATTGCGCCCACAGGAAAGCTGCCAGCACTGAAAGCTCTAGCTGGTTTTCACTGTCCCTTGGAACTGCATTCGCTGCCACACAGACATTCGCGCTCTGCTAAAGCTTTGCTTCGTAATGGGGCAACACTCTGTATCTCTCTCTGGCAGAGCCCAGCAGTGAAATTGGAAACGTCCAGAGATTGCGCCCACAGGAAAGCTGCCAGCACTGAAAGCTGTAGCTGGTTTTCACTGTCCCTTGGAACTGCATTCGCTGCCACACAGACATTCGCGCTCTGCTAAAGCTTTGCTTCGTAATGGGGCAACACTCTGTATCTCTCTCTGGCAGAGCCCGGCAGTGAAATTGGAAACGTCCAGAGATTGCGCCCACAGGAAAGCTGCCAGCACTGAAAGCTGTAGCTGGTTTTCACTGTCCCTTGGAACTGCATTCGCTGCCACACAGACATTCGCGCTCTGCTAAAGCTTTGCTTCGTAACGGGGCAACACTCTCTATCTCTCTCTGGCAGAGCCCGGCAGTGAAATTGGAAACGTCCAGAGATTGCGCCCACAGGAAAGCTGCCAGCACTGAAAGCTGTAGCTGGTTTTCACTGTCCCTTGGAACTGCATTCGCTGCCACACAGACATTCGCGCTCTGCTAAAGCTTTGCTTCGTAATGGGGCAACACTCTGTATCTCTCTCTGGCAGAGCCCGGCAGTGAAATTGGAAACGTCCAGAGATTGCGCCCACAGGAAAGCTGCCAGCACTGAAAGCTGTAGCTGGTTTTCACTGTCCCTTGGAACTGCATTCGCTGCCACACAGACATTCGCGCTCTGCTAAAGCTTTGCTTCGTAATGGGGCAACACTCTGTATCTCTCTCTGGCAGAGCCCAGCAGTGAAATTGGAAACGTCCAGAGATTGCGCCCACAGGAAAGCTGCCAGCACTGAAAGCTGTAGCTGGTTTTCACTGTCCCTTGGAACTGCATTCGCTGCCACACAGACATTCGCGCTCTGCTAAAGCTTTGCTTCGTAATGGGGCAACACTCTGTATCTCTCTCTGGCAGAGCGCGGCAGTGAAATTGGAAACGTCCAGAGATTGCGCCCACAGGAAAGCTGCCAGCACTGAAAGCTGTAGCTGCTTTTCACTGTCCCTTGGAACTGCATTCGCTGCCACACAGACATTCGCGCTCTGCTAAAGCTTTGCTTCCTAATGGGGCAACACTCTGTATCTCTCTCTGGCAGAGCCGGGCAGTGAAATTGGAAACGTCCAGAGATTGCGCCCACAGGAAAGCTGCGAGCACTGAAAGCTCTAGCTGGTTTTCACTGTCCCTTGGAACTGCATTCGCTGCCACACAGACATTCGCGCTCTGCTAAAGCATTGCTTCCTAATGGGGCAACACTCTCTATGACTTTCTCCCAGTGCCCGGCAGTGAAATTGGAAACGTCCAGAGATTGCGCCCACAGGAAAGCTGCCAGCACTGAAAGCTGTAGCTGGTTTTCACTGTCCCTTGGAACTGCATTCGCTGCCACACAGACATTCGCGCTCTGCTAAAGCTTTGCTTCGTAATGGGGCAACACTCTGTATCTCTCTCTGGCAGAGCCCGGCAGTGAAATTGGAAACGTCCAGAGATTGCGCCCACAGGAAAGCTGCCAGCACTGAAACCTGTAGCTGGTTTTCACTGTCCCTTGGAACTGCATTCGCTGCCACACAGACATTCGCGCTCTGCTAAAGCATTACTTCGTAATGGGGCAACACTCTGTATCTCTCTCTGGCAGAGCCCGGCAGTGAAATTGGAAACGTCCAGAGATTGCGCCCACAGGAAAGCTGCCAGCACTGAAAGCTGTAGCTGGTTTTCACTGTCCCTTGGAACTGCATTCGCTGCCACACAGACATTCGCGCTCTGCTAAAGCTTTGCTTCGTAATGGGGCAACACTCTGTATCTCTCTCTGGCAGAGCCCGGCAGTGAAATTGGAAACGTCCAGAGATTGCGCCCACAGGAAAGCTGCCAGCACTGAAAGCTGTAGCTGGTTTTCACTGTCCCTTGGAACTGCATTCGCTGCCACACAGACATTCGCGCTCTGCTAAAGCTTTGCTTCGTAATGGGGCAACACTCTGTATCTCTCTCTGGCAGAGCCCAGCAGTGAAATTGGAAACGTCCAGAGATTGCGCCCACAGGAAAGCTGCCAGCACTGAAAGCTGTAGCTGGTTTTCACTGTCCCTTGGAACTGCATTCGCTGCCACACAGACATTCGCGCTCTGCTAAAGCTTTGCTTCGTAATGGGGCAACACTCTGTATCTCTCTCTGGCAGAGCCCGGCAGTGAAATTGGAAACGTCCAGAGATTGCGCCCACAGGAAAGCTGCCAGCACTGAAACCTGTAGCTGGTTTTCACTGTCCCTTGGAACTGCATTCGCTGCCACACAGACATTCGCGCTCTGCTAAAGCTTTGCTTCGTAATGGGGCAACACTCTGTATCTCTCTCTGGCAGAGCCCGGCTGCCAAATTGGAAACGTCCAGAGATTGCGCCCACAGGAAAGCTGCCAGCACTGAAACCTGTAGCTGGTTTTCACTGTCCCTTGGAACTGCATTCGCTGCCACACAGACATTCGCGCTCTGCTAAAGCATTACTTCGTAATGGGGCAACACTCTGTATCTCTCTCTGGCAGAGCCCGGCAGTGAAATTGGAAACGTCCAGAGATTGCGCCCACAGGAAAGCTGCCAGCACTGAAAGCTGTAGCTGGTTTTCACTGTCCCTTGGAACTGCATTCGCTGCCACACAGACATTCGCGCTCTGCTAAAGCTTTGCTTCGTAATGGGGCAACACTCTGTATCTCTCTCTGGCAGAGCCCGGCAGTGAAATTGGAAACGTCCAGAGATTGCGACCACAGGAAAGCTGCCAGCACTGAAAGCTGTAGCTGGTTTTCACTGTCCCTTGGAACTGCATTCGCTGCCACACAGACATTCGCGCTCTGCTAAAGCTTTGCTTCGTAATGGGGCAACACTCTGTATCTCTCTCTGGCAGAGCCCGGCAGAAAAATTGGAAACGTCCAGAGATTGCGCCCACAGGAAAGCTGCCAGCACTGAAAGCTCTAGCTGGTTTTCACTGTCCCTTGGAACTGCATTCGCTGCCACACAGACATTCGCGCTCTGCTAAAGCTTTGCTTCGTAATGGGGCAACACTCTGTATCTCTCTCTGGCAGAGCGCGGCAGTGAAATTGGAAACGTCCAGAGATTGCGCCCACAGGAAAGCTGCCAGCACTGAAAGCTGTAGCTGCTTTTCACTGTCCCTTGGAACTGCATTCGCTGCCACACAGACATTCGCGCTCTGCTAAAGCTTTGCTTCCTAATGGGGCAACACTCTGTATCTCTCTCTGGCAGAGCCGGGCAGTGAAATTGGAAACGTCCAGAGATTGCGCCCACAGGAAAGCTGCGAGCACTGAAAGCTCTAGCTGGTTTTCACTGTCCCTTGGAACTGCATTCGCTGCCACACAGACATTCGCGCTCTGCTAAAGCATTGCTTCCTAATGGGGCAACACTCTCTATGACTTTCTCCCAGTGCCCGGCAGTGAAATTGGAAACGTCCAGAGATTGCGCCCACAGGAAAGCTGCCAGCACTGAAAGCTGTAGCTGGTTTTCACTGTCCCTTGGAACTGCATTCGCTGCCACACAGACATTCGCGCTCTGCTAAAGCTTTGCTTCGTAATGGGGCAACACTCTGTATCTCTCTCTGGCAGAGCCCGGCAGTGAAATTGGAAACGTCCAGAGATTGCGCCCACAGGAAAGCTGCCAGCACTGAAACCTGTAGCTGGTTTTCACTGTCCCTTGGAACTGCATTCGCTGCCACACAGACATTCGCGCTCTGCTAAAGCATTACTTCGTAATGGGGCAACACTCTGTATCTCTCTCTGGCAGAGCCCGGCAGTGAAATTGGAAACGTCCAGAGATTGCGCCCACAGGAAAGCTGCCAGCACTGAAAGCTGTAGCTGGTTTTCACTGTCCCTTGGAACTGCATTCGCTGCCACACAGACATTCGCGCTCTGCTAAAGCTTTGCTTCGTAATGGGGCAACACTCTGTATCTCTCTCTGGCAGAGCCCGGCAGTGAAATTGGAAACGTCCAGAGATTGCGCCCACAGGAAAGCTGCCAGCACTGAAAGCTGTAGCTGGTTTTCACTGTCCCTTGGAACTGCATTCGCTGCCACACAGACATTCGCGCTCTGCTAAAGCTTTGCTTCGTAATGGGGCAACACTCTGTATCTCTCTCTGGCAGAGCCCGGCAGTGAAATTGGAAACGTCCAGAGATTGCGACCACAGGAAAGCTGCCAGCACTGAAAGCTGTAGCTGGTTTTCACTGTCCCTTGGAACTGCATTCGCTGCCACACAGACATTCGCGCTCTGCTAAAGCTTTGCTTCGTAATGGGGCAACACTCTGTATCTCTCTCTGGCAGAGCCCGGCAGTGAAATTGGAAACGTCCAGAGATTGCGCCCACAGGAAAGCTGCCAGCACTGAAAGCTCTAGCTGGTTTTCACTGTCCCTTGGAACTGCATTCGCTGCCACACAGACATTCGCGCTCTGCTAAAGCTTTGCTTCGTAATGGGGCAACACTCTGTATCTCTCTCTGGCAGAGCGCGGCAGTGAAATTGGAAACGTCCAGAGATTGCGCCCACAGGAAAGCTGCCAGCACTGAAAGCTGTAGCTGCTTTTCACTGTCCCTTGGAACTGCATTCGCTGCCACACAGACATTCGCGCTCTGCTAAAGCTTTGCTTCCTAATGGGGCAACACTCTGTATCTCTCTCTGGCAGAGCCGGGCAGTGAAATTGGAAACGTCCAGAGATTGCGCCCACAGGAAAGCTGCGAGCACTGAAAGCTCTAGCTGGTTTTCACTGTCCCTTGGAACTGCATTCGCTGCCACACAGACATTCGCGCTCTGCTAAAGCATTGCTTCCTAATGGGGCAACACTCTCTATGACTTTCTCCCAGTGCCCGGCAGTGAAATTGGAAACGTCCAGAGATTGCGCCCACAGGAAAGCTGCCAGCACTGAAAGCTGTAGCTGGTTTTCACTGTCCCTTGGAACTGCATTCGCTGCCACACAGACATTCGCGCTCTGCTAAAGCTTTGCTTCGTAATGGGGCAACACTCTGTATCTCTCTCTGGCAGAGCCCGGCAGTGAAATTGGAAACGTCCAGAGATTGCGCCCACAGGAAAGCTGCCAGCACTGAAAGCTGTAGCTGGTTTTCACTGTCCCTTGGAACTGCATTCGCTGCCACACAGACATTCGCGCTCTGCTAAAGCTTTGCTTCGTAATGGGGCAACACTCTGTATCTCTCTCTGGCAGAGCCCGGCAGTGAAATTGGAAACGTCCAGAGATTGCGCCCACAGGAAAGCTGCCAGCACTGAAAGCTGTAGCTGGTTTTCACTGTCCCTTGGAACTGCATTCGCTGCCACACAGACATTCGCGCTCTGCTAAAGCTTTGCTTCGTAATGGGGCAACACTCTGTATCTCTCTCTGGCAGAGCCCGGCAGTGAAATTGGAAACGTCCAGAGATTGCGACCACAGGAAAGCTGCCAGCACTGAAAGCTGTAGCTGGTTTTCACTGTCCCTTGGAACTGCATTCGCTGCCACACAGACATTCGCGCTCTGCTAAAGCTTTGCTTCGTAATGGGGCAACACTCTGTATCTCTCTCTGGCAGAGCCCGGCAGTGAAATTGGAAACGTCCAGAGATTGCGCCCACAGGAAAGCTGCCAGCACTGAAAGCTCTAGCTGGTTTTCACTGTCCCTTGGAACTGCATTCGCTGCCACACAGACATTCGCGCTCTGCTAAAGCTTTGCTTCGTAATGGGGCAACACTCTGTATCTCTCTCTGGCAGAGCGCGGCAGTGAAATTGGAAACGTCCAGAGATTGCGCCCACAGGAAAGCTGCCAGCACTGAAAGCTGTAGCTGCTTTTCACTGTCCCTTGGAACTGCATTCGCTGCCACACAGACATTCGCGCTCTGCTAAAGCTTTGCTTCCTAATGGGGCAACACTCTGTATCTCTCTCTGGCAGAGCCGGGCAGTGAAATTGGAAACGTCCAGAGATTGCGCCCACAGGAAAGCTGCGAGCACTGAAAGCTCTAGCTGGTTTTCACTGTCCCTTGGAACTGCATTCGCTGCCACACAGACATTCGCGCTCTGCTAAAGCATTGCTTCCTAATGGGGCAACACTCTCTATGACTTTCTCCCAGTGCCCGGCAGTGAAATTGGAAACGTCCAGAGATTGCGCCCACAGGAAAGCTGCCAGCACTGAAAGCTGTAGCTGGTTTTCACTGTCCCTTGGAACTGCATTCGCTGCCACACAGACATTCGCGCTCTGCTAAAGCTTTGCTTCGTAATGGGGCAACACTCTGTATCTCTCTCTGGCAGAGCCCGGCAGTGAAATTGGAAACGTCCAGAGATTGCGCCCACAGGAAAGCTGCCAGCACTGAAACCTGTAGCTGGTTTTCACTGTCCCTTGGAACTGCATTCGCTGCCACACAGACATTCGCGCTCTGCTAAAGCATTACTTCGTAATGGGGCAACACTCTGTATCTCTCTCTGGCAGAGCCCGGCAGTGAAATTGGAAACGTCCAGAGATTGCGCCCACAGGAAAGCTGCCAGCACTGAAACCTGTAGCTGGTTTTCACTGTCCCTTGGAACTGCATTCGCTGCCACACAGACATTCGCGCTCTGCTAAAGCATTACTTCGTAATGGGGCAACACTCTGTATCTCTCTCTGGCAGAGCCCGGCAGTGAAATTGGAAACGTCCAGAGATTGCGCCCACAGGAAAGCTGCCAGCACTGAAAGCTGTAGCTGGTTTTCACTGTCCCTTGGAACTGCATTCGCTGCCACACAGACATTCGCGCTCTGCTAAAGCATTACTTCGTAATGGGGCAACACTCTGTATCTCTCTCTGGCAGAGCCCGGCAGTGAAATTGGAAACGTCCAGAGATTGCGCCCACAGGAAAGCTGCCAGCACTGAAAGCTGTAGCTGGTTTTCACTGTCCCTTGGAACTGCATTCGCTGCCACACAGACATTCGCGCTCTGCTAAAGCTTTGCTTCGTAATGGGGCAACACTCTGTATCTCTCTCTGGCAGAGCCCGGCAGTGAAATTGGAAACGTCCAGAGATTGCGACCACAGGAAAGCTGCCAGCACTGAAAGCTGTAGCTGGTTTTCACTGTCCCTTGGAACTGCATTCGCTGCCACACAGACATTCGCGCTCTGCTAAAGCTTTGCTTCGTAATGGGGCAACACTCTGTATCTCTCTCTGGCAGAGCCCGGCTGCCAAATTGGAAACGTCCAGAGATTGCGCCCACAGGAAAGCTGCCAGCACTGAAACCTGTAGCTGGTTTTCACTGTCCCTTGGAACTGCATTCGCTGCCACACAGACATTCGCGCTCTGCTAAAGCTTTGCTTCGTAATGGGGCAACACTCTGTATCTCTCTCTGGCAGAGCGCGGCAGTGAAATTGGAAACGTCCAGAGATTGCGCCCACAGGAAAGCTGCCAGCACTGAAAGCTGTAGCTGCTTTTCACTGTCCCTTGGAACTGCATTCGCTGCCACACAGACATTCGCGCTCTGCTAAAGCTTTGCTTCCTAATGGGGCAACACTCTGTATCTCTCTCTGGCAGAGCCGGGCAGTGAAATTGGAAACGTCCAGAGATTGCGCCCACAGGAAAGCTGCGAGCACTGAAAGCTCTAGCTGGTTTTCACTGTCCCTTGGAACTGCATTCGCTGCCACACAGACATTCGCGCTCTGCTAAAGCATTGCTTCCTAATGGGGCAACACTCTCTATGACTTTCTCCCAGTGCCCGGCAGTGAAATTGGAAACGTCCAGAGATTGCGCCCACAGGAAAGCTGCCAGCACTGAAAGCTGTAGCTGGTTTTCACTGTCCCTTGGAACTGCATTCGCTGCCACACAGACATTCGCGCTCTGCTAAAGCTTTGCTTCGTAATGGGGCAACACTCTGTATCTCTCTCTGGCAGAGCCCGGCAGTGAAATTGGAAACGTCCAGAGATTGCGCCCACAGGAAAGCTGCCAGCACTGAAACCTGTAGCTGGTTTTCACTGTCCCTTGGAACTGCATTCGCTGCCACACAGACATTCGCGCTCTGCTAAAGCATTACTTCGTAATGGGGCAACACTCTGTATCTCTCTCTGGCAGAGCCCGGCAGTGAAATTGGAAACGTCCAGAGATTGCGCCCACAGGAAAGCTGCCAGCACTGAAAGCTGTAGCTGGTTTTCACTGTCCCTTGGAACTGCATTCGCTGCCACACAGACATTCGCGCTCTGCTAAAGCTTTGCTTCGTAATGGGGCAACACTCTGTATCTCTCTCTGGCAGAGCCCGGCAGTGAAATTGGAAACGTCCAGAGATTGCGCCCACAGGAAAGCTGCCAGCACTGAAAGCTGTAGCTGGTTTTCACTGTCCCTTGGAACTGCATTCGCTGCCACACAGACATTCGCGCTCTGCTAAAGCTTTGCTTCGTAATGGGGCAACACTCTGTATCTCTCTCTGGCAGAGCCCAGCAGTGAAATTGGAAACGTCCAGAGATTGCGCCCACAGGAAAGCTGCCAGCACTGAAAGCTGTAGCTGGTTTTCACTGTCCCTTGGAACTGCATTCGCTGCCACACAGACATTCGCGCTCTGCTAAAGCTTTGCTTCGTAATGGGGCAACACTCTGTATCTCTCTCTGGCAGAGCCCGGCAGTGAAATTGGAAACGTCCAGAGATTGCGCCCACAGGAAAGCTGCCAGCACTGAAACCTGTAGCTGGTTTTCACTGTCCCTTGGAACTGCATTCGCTGCCACACAGACATTCGCGCTCTGCTAAAGCATTACTTCGTAATGGGGCAACACTCTGTATCTCTCTCTGGCAGAGCCCGGCAGTGAAATTGGAAACGTCCAGAGATTGCGCCCACAGGAAAGCTGCCAGCACTGAAAGCTGTAGCTGCTTTTCACTGTCCCTTGGAACTGCATTCGCTGCCACACAGACATTCGCGCTCTGCTAAAGCTTTGCTTCGTAATGGGGCAACACTCTGTATCTCTCTCTGGCAGAGCCGGGCAGTGAAATTGGAAACGTCCAGAGATTGCGCCCACAGGAAAGCTGCGAGCACTGAAAGCTGTAGCTGGTTTTCACTGTCCCTTGGAACTGCATTCGCTGCCACACAGACATTCGCGCTCTGCTAAAGCATTGCTTCCTAATGGGGCAACACTTTCTATGACTTTCTCCCAGTGCCCGGCAGTGAAATTGGAAACGTCCAGAGATTGCGCCCACAGGAAAGCTGCCAGCACTGAAAGCTCTAGCTGGTTTTCACTGTCCCTTGGAACTGCATTCGCTGCCACACAGACATTCGCGCTCTGCTAAAGCATTGCTTCGTAATGGGCAACACTCTGTATCTCTCTCTGGCAGAGCCCGGCAGTGAAATTGGAAACGTCCAGAGATTACGCCCACAGGAAAGCTGCCAGCACTGAAAGCTGTAGCTGGTTTTCACTGTCCCTTGGAACTGCATTCGCTGCCACACAGACATTCGCGCTCTGCTAAAGCTTTGCTTCGTAATGGGGCAACACTCTGTATCTCTCTCTGGCAGAGCCCGGCAGTGAAATTGGAAACGTCCAGAGATTGCGCCCACAGGAAAGCTGCCAGCACTGAAAGCTGTAGCTGGTTTTCACTGTCCCTTGGAACTGCATTCGCTGCCACACAGACATTCGCGCTCTGCTAAAGCATTACTTCGTAATGGGGCAACACTCTGTATCTCTCTCTGGCAGAGCCCGGCAGTGAAATTGGAAACGTCCAGAGATTGCGCCCACAGGAAAGCTGCCAGCACTGAAAGCTGTAGCTGGTTTTCACTGTCCCTTGGAACTGCATTCGCTGCCACACAGACATTCGCGCTCTGCTAAAGCTTTGCTTCGTAATGGGGCAACACTCTGTATCTCTCTCTGGCAGAGCCCGGCAGTGAAATTGGAAACGTCCAGAGATTGCGCCCACAGGAAAGCTGCCAGCACTGAAAGCTGTAGCTGGTTTTCACTGTCCCTTGGAACTGCATTCGCTGCCACACAGACATTCGCGCTCTGCTAAAGCATTACTTCGTAATGGGGCAGCACTCTGTATCTCTCTCTGGCAGAGCGCGGCAGTGAAATTGGAAACGTCCAGAGATTGCGCCCACAGGAAAGCTGCCAGCACTGAAAGCTGTAGCTGGTTTTCACTGTCCCTTGGAACTGCATTCGCTGCCACACAGACATTCGCGCTCTGCTAAAGCTTTGCTTCCTAATGGGGCAACACTCTGTATCTCTCTCTGGCAGAGTCCGGCAGTGAAATTGGAAACGTCCAGAGATTGCGCCCACAGGAAAGCTGCCAGCACTGAAAGCTGTAGCTGGTTTTCACTGTCCCTTGGAACTGCATTCGCTGCCACACAGACATTCGCGCTCTGCTAAAGCTTTGCTTCGTAATGGGGCAACACTCTGTATCTCTCTCTGGCAGAGCCCGGCTGCCAAATTGGAAACGTCCAGACATTGCGCCCACAGGAAAGCTGCCAGCACTGAAAGCTGTAGCTGGTTTTCACTGTCCCTTGGAACTGCATTCGCTGCCACACAGACATTCGCGCTCTGCTAAAGCATTGCTTCGTAATGGGGCAACACTCTCTATGACTTTCTCCCAGTGCCCGGCAGTGAAATTGGAAACGTCCAGAGATTGCGCCCACAGGAAAGCTGCCAGCACTGAAAGCTGTAGCTGGTTTTCACTGTCCCTTGGAACTGCATTCGCTGCCACACAGACATTCGCGCTCTGCTAAAGCTTTGCTTCGTAATGGGGCAACACTCTGTATCTCTCTCTGGCAGAGCCCGGCTGCCAAATTGGAAACGTCCAGAGATTGCGCCCACAGGAAAGCTGCCAGCACTGAAAGCTCTAGCTGGTTTTCACTGTCCCTTGGAACTGCATTCGCTGCCACACAGACATTCGCGCTCTGCTAAAGCTTTGCTTCGTAATGGGGCAACACTCTGTATCTCTCTCTGGCAGAGCCCGGCAGTGAAATTGGAAACGTCCAGAGATTGCGCCCACAGGAAAGCTGCCAGCACTGAAAGCTGTAGCTGGTTTTCACTGTCCCTTGGAACTGCATTCGCTGCCACACAGACATTCGCGCTCTGCTAAAGCATTACTTCGTAATAGGGCAACACTCTGTATCTCTCTCTGTGGCAGAGCGCGGCAGTGAAATTGGAAACGTCCAGAGATTGCGCCCACAGGAAAGCTGCCAGCACTGAAAGCTGTAGCTGGTTTTCACTGTCCCTTGGAACTGCATTCGCTGCCACACAGACATTCGCGCTCTGCTAAAGCTTTGCTTCCTAATGGGGCAACACTCTGTATCTCTCTCTGGCAGAGCCGGGCAGTGAAATTGGAAACGTCCAGAGATTGCGCCCACAGGAAAGCTGCCAGCACTGAAAGCTGTAGCTGGTTTTCACTGTCCCTTGGAACTGCATTCGCTGCCACACAGACATTCGCGCTCTGCTAAAGCATTGCTTCCTAATGGGGCAACACTCTCTATGACTTTCTCCCAGTGCCCGGCAGTGAAAATGGAAACGTCCAGAGATTGCGCCCACAGGAAAGCTGCCAGCACTGAAAGCTGTAGCTGGTTTTCACTGTCCCTTGGAACTGCATTCGCTGCCACACAGACATTCGCGCTCTGCTAAAGCATTGCTTCGTAATGGGGAACACTCTGTATCTCTCTCTGGCAGAGCCCGGCAGTGAAATTGGAAACGTCCAGAGATTGCGCCCACAGGAAAGCTGCCAGCACTGAAAGCTGTAGCTGGTTTTCACTGTCCCTTGGAACTGCATTCGCTGCCACACAGACATTCGCGCTCTGCTAAAGCTTTGCTTCCTAATGGGGCAACACTCTCTATGACTTTCTCCCAGTGCCCGGCAGTGAAATTGGAAACGTCCAGAGATTGCGCCCACAGGAAAGCTGCCAGCACTGAAAGCTGTAGCTGGTTTTCACTGTCCCTTGGAACTGCATTCGCTGCCACACAGACATTCGCGCTCTGCTAAAGCTTTGCTTCGTAATGGGGCAACACTCTGTATCTCTCTCTGGCAGAGCCCGGCAGTGAAATTGGAAACGTCCAGAGATTGCGCCCACAGGAAAGCTGCCAGCACTGAAAGCTGTAGCTGGTTTTCACTGTCCCTTGGAACTGCATTCGCTGCCACACAGACATTCGCGCTCTGCTAAAGCTTTGCTTCGTGATGGGGCAACACTCTGTATCTCTCTCTGGCAGAGCCCGGCAGTGAAATTGGAAACGTCCAGAGATTGCGCCCACAGGAAAGCTGCCAGCACTGAAAGCTCTAGCTGGTTTTCACTGTCCCTTGGAACTGCATTCGCTGCCACACAGACATTCGTGCTCTGCTAAAGCTTTGCTTCGTAATGGGGCAACACTCTGTATCTCTCTCTGGCAGAGCCCGGCAGTGAAATTGGAAACGTCCAGAGATTGCGCCCACAGGAAAGCTGCCAGCACTGAAAGCTGTAGCTGGTTTTCACTGTCCCTTGGAACTGCATTCGCTGCCACACAGACATTCGCGCTCTGCTAAAGCTTTGCTTCGTAATGGGGCAACACTCTGTATCTCTCTCTGGCAGAGCCCGGCAGTGAAATTGGAAACGTCCAGAGATTGCGCCCACAGGAAAGCTGCCAGCACTGAAAGCTGTAGCTGGTTTTCACTGTCCCTTGGAACTGCATTCGCTGCCACACAGACATTCGCGCTCTGCTAAAGCTTTGCTTCCTAATGGGGCAACACTCTCTATGACTTTCTCCCAGTGCCCGGCAGTGAAATTGGAAACGTCCAGAGATTGCGCCCACAGGAAAGCTGCCAGCACTGAAAGCTGTAGCTGGTTTTCACTGTCCCTTGGAACTGCATTCGCTGCCACACAGACATTCGCGCTCTGCTAAAGCTTTGCTTCCTAATGGGGCAACACTCTGTATCTCTCTCTGGCAGAGCCCGGCTGCCAAATTGGAAACGTCCAGAGATTGCGCCCACAGGAAAGCTGCCAGCACTGAAAGCTGTAGCTGGTTTTCACTGTCCCTTGGAACTGCATTCGCTGCCACACAGACATTCGCGCTCTGCTAAAGCTTTGCTTCGTAATGGGGCAACACTCTGTATCTCTCTCTGGCAGAGCCCGGCAGTGAAATTGGAAACGTCCAGAGATTGCGCCCACAGGAAAGCTGCCAGCACTGAAAGCTGTAGCTGGTTTTCACTGTCCCTTGGAACTGCATTCGCTGCCACACAGACATTCGCGCTCTGCTAAAGCTTTGCTTCGTAATGGGGCAACACTCTGTATCTCTCTCTGGCAGAGCCCGGCAGTGAAATTGGAAACGTCCAGAGATTGCGCCCACAGGAAAGCTGCCAGCACTGAAAGCTGTAGCTGGTTTTCACTGTCCCTTGGAACTGCATTCGCTGCCACACAGACATTCGCGCTCTGCTAAAGCTTTGCTTCGTAATGGGGCAACACTCTGTATCTCTCTCTGGCAGAGCCCGGCAGTGAAATTGCAAACGTCCAGAGATTGCGCCCACAGGAAAGCTGCCAGCACTGAAAGCTGTAGCTGGTTTTCACTGTCCCTTGGAACTGCATTCGCTGCCACACAGACATTCGCGCTCTGCTAAAGCTTTGCTTCGTAACGGGGCAACACTCTGTATCTCTCTCTGGCAGAGCCCGGCAGTGAAATTGCAAACGTCCAGAGATTGCGCCCACAGGAAAGCTGCCAGCACTGAAAGCTGTAGCTGGTTTTCACTGTCCCTTGGAACTGCATTCGCTGCCACACAGACATTCGCGCTCTGCTAAAGCTTTGCTTCGTAATGGGGCAACACTCTGTATCTCTCTCTGGCAGAGCCCGGCAGTGAAATTGGAAACGTCCAGAGATTGCGCCCACAGGAAAGCTGCCAGCACTGAAAGCTGTAGCTGGTTTTCACTGTCCCTTGGAACTGCATTCGCTGCAACACAGACATTCGCGCTCTGCTAAAGCTTTGCTTCGTAATGGGGCAACACTCTGTATCTCTCTCTGGCAGAGCCCGGCAGTGAAATTGGAAACGTCCAGACATTGCGCCCACAGGAAAGCTGCCAGCACTGAAAGCTGTAGCTGGTTTTCACTGTCCCTCGGAACTGCATTCGCTGCCACACAGACATTCGCGCTCTGCTAAAGCTTTGCTTCGTAATGGGGCAACACTCTGTATCTATCTCTGGCAGAGCCCGGCAGTGAAATTGGAAACGTCCAGAGATTGCGCCCACAGGAAAGCTGCCAGCACTGAAAGCTCTAGCTGGTTTTCACTGTCCCCTGGAACTGCATTCGCTGCCACACAGACATTCGCGCTCTGCTAAAGCTTAACTTGGTAATTGGGCAACACTCTGTATCTCTCTCTGGCAGAGCCCGGCTGACAAATTGGAAACGTCCAGACATTGCGCCCACAGGAAAGCTGCCAGCACTGAAAGCTCTAGCTGGTTTTCACTGTCCCTTGGAACTGCATTCGCTGCCACACAGACATTCGCGCTCTGCTAAAGCTTTGCTTCGTAATGGGGCAACACTCTGTATCTCTCTCTGGCAGATCCCGGCTGACAAATTGGAAACGTCCAGACATTGCGCCCACAGGAAAGCTGCCAGCACTGAAAGCTCTAGCTGGTTTTCACTGTCCCTTGGAACTGCATTCGCTGCCACACAGACATTCGCGCTCTGCTAAAGCATTGCTTCGTAACGGGGCAACACTCTGTATCTCTCTCTGGCAGAGCCCGGCTGACAAATTGGAAACGTCCAGAGATTGCGCCCACAGGAAAGCTGCCAGCACTGAAAGCTCTAGCTGGTTTTCACTGTCCCTTGGAACTGCATTCGCTGCCACACAGACATTCGCGCTCTGCTAAAGCTTTGCTTCGTAATGGGGCAACACTCTGTATCTCTCTCTGGCAGAGCCCGGCTGCCAAATTGGAAACGTCCAGAGATTGCGCCCACAGGAAAGCTGCCAGCACTGAAAGCTCTAGCTGGTTTTCACTGTCCCTTGGAACTGCATTCGCTGCCACACAGACATTCGCGCTCTGCTAAAGCTTTGCTTCGTAATGGGGCAACACTCTGTATCTCTCTCTGGCAGAGCCCGGCAGTGAAATTGGAAACGTCCAGAGATTGCGCCCACAGGAAAGCTGCCAGCACTGAAAGCTGTAGCTGGTTTTCACTATCCCTTGGAACTGCATTCGCTGCCACACAGACATTCGCGCTCTGCTAAAGCTTTGCTTCGTAATGGGGCAACACTCTGTATCTCTCTCTGGCAGAGCCCGGCAGTGAAATTGGAAACGTCCAGAGATTGCGCCCACAGGAAAGCTGCCAGCACTGAAAGCTGTAGCTGGTTTTCACTGTCCCTTGGAACTGCATTCGCTGCCACACAGACATTCGCGCTCTGCTAAAGCATTGCTTCGTAATGGGGCAACACTCTCTATGACTTTCTCCCAGTGCCCGGCAGTGAAATTGGAAACGTCCAGAGATTGCGCCCACAGGAAAGCTGCCAGCACTGAAAGCTGTAGCTGGTTTTCACTGTCCCTTGGAACTGCATTCGCTGCCACACAGACATTCGCGCTCTGCTAAAGCTTTGCTTCGTAATGGGGCAACACTCTGTATCTCTCTCTGGCAGAGCCCGGCTGCCAAATTGGAAACGTCCAGAGATTGCGCCCACAGGAAAGCTGCCAGCACTGAAAGCTCTAGCTGGTTTTCACTGTCCCTTGGAACTGCATTCGCTGCCACACAGACATTCGCGCTCTGCTAAAGCTTTGCTTCGTAATGGGGCAACACTCTGTATCTCTCTCTGGCAGAGCCCGGCAGTGAAATTGGAAACGTCCAGAGATTGCGCCCACAGGAAAGCTGCCAGCACTGAAAGCTGTAGCTGGTTTTCACTGTCCCTTGGAACTGCATTCGCTGCCACACAGACATTCGCGCTCTGCTAAAGCATTACTTCGTAATAGGGCAACACTCTGTATCTCTCTCTGTGGCAGAGCGCGGCAGTGAAATTGGAAACGTCCAGAGATTGCGCCCACAGGAAAGCTGCCAGCACTGAAAGCTGTAGCTGGTTTTCACTGTCCCTTGGAACTGCATTCGCTGCCACACAGACATTCGCGCTCTGCTAAAGCTTTGCTTCCTAATGGGGCAACACTCTGTATCTCTCTCTGGCAGAGCCGGGCAGTGAAATTGGAAACGTCCAGAGATTGCGCCCACAGGAAAGCTGCCAGCACTGAAAGCTGTAGCTGGTTTTCACTGTCCCTTGGAACTGCATTCGCTGCCACACAGACATTCGCGCTCTGCTAAAGCATTGCTTCCTAATGGGGCAACACTCTCTATGACTTTCTCCCAGTGCCCGGCAGTGAAATTGGAAACGTCCAGAGATTGCGCCCACAGGAAAGCTGCCAGCACTGAAAGCTGTAGCTGGTTTTCACTGTCCCTTGGAACTGCATTCGCTGCCACACAGACATTCGCGCTCTGCTAAAGCATTGCTTCGTAATGGGGAACACTCTGTATCTCTCTCTGGCAGAGCCCGGCAGTGAAATTGGAAACGTCCAGAGATTGCGCCCACAGGAAAGCTGCCAGCACTGAAAGCTGTAGCTGGTTTTCACTGTCCCTTGGAACTGCATTCGCTGCCACACAGACATTCGCGCTCTGCTAAAGCTTTGCTTCCTAATGGGGCAACACTCTCTATGACTTTCTCCCAGTGCCCGGCAGTGAAATTGGAAACGTCCAGAGATTGCGCCCACAGGAAAGCTGCCAGCACTGAAAGCTGTAGCTGGTTTTCACTGTCCCTTGGAACTGCATTCGCTGCCACACAGACATTCGCGCTCTGCTAAAGCTTTGCTTCGTAATGGGGCAACACTCTGTATCTCTCTCTGGCAGAGCCCGGCAGTGAAATTGGAAACGTCCAGAGATTGCGCCCACAGGAAAGCTGCCAGCACTGAAAGCTGTAGCTGGTTTTCACTGTCCCTTGGAACTGCATTCGCTGCCACACAGACATTCGCGCTCTGCTAAAGCTTTGCTTCGTGATGGGGCAACACTCTGTATCTCTCTCTGGCAGAGCCCGGCAGTGAAATTGGAAACGTCCAGAGATTGCGCCCACAGGAAAGCTGCCAGCACTGAAAGCTCTAGCTGGTTTTCACTGTCCCTTGGAACTGCATTCGCTGCCACACAGACATTCGTGCTCTGCTAAAGCTTTGCTTCGTAATGGGGCAACACTCTGTATCTCTCTCTGGCAGAGCCCGGCAGTGAAATTGGAAACGTCCAGAGATTGCGCCCACAGGAAAGCTGCCAGCACTGAAAGCTGTAGCTGGTTTTCACTGTCCCTTGGAACTGCATTCGCTGCCACACAGACATTCGCGCTCTGCTAAAGCTTTGCTTCGTAATGGGGCAACACTCTGTATCTCTCTCTGGCAGAGCCCGGCAGTGAAATTGGAAACGTCCAGAGATTGCGCCCACAGGAAAGCTGCCAGCACTGAAAGCTGTAGCTGGTTTTCACTGTCCCTTGGAACTGCATTCGCTGCCACACAGACATTCGCGCTCTGCTAAAGCTTTGCTTCCTAATGGGGCAACACTCTCTATGACTTTCTCCCAGTGCCCGGCAGTGAAATTGGAAACGTCCAGAGATTGCGCCCACAGGAAAGCTGCCAGCACTGAAAGCTGTAGCTGGTTTTCACTGTCCCTTGGAACTGCATTCGCTGCCACACAGACATTCGCGCTCTGCTAAAGCTTTGCTTCCTAATGGGGCAACACTCTGTATCTCTCTCTGGCAGAGCCCGGCTGCCAAATTGGAAACGTCCAGAGATTGCGCCCACAGGAAAGCTGCCAGCACTGAAAGCTGTAGCTGGTTTTCACTGTCCCTTGGAACTGCATTCGCTGCCACACAGACATTCGCGCTCTGCTAAAGCTTTGCTTCGTAATGGGGCAACACTCTGTATCTCTCTCTGGCAGAGCCCGGCAGTGAAATTGGAAACGTCCAGAGATTGCGCCCACAGGAAAGCTGCCAGCACTGAAAGCTGTAGCTGGTTTTCACTGTCCCTTGGAACTGCATTCGCTGCCACACAGACATTCGCGCTCTGCTAAAGCTTTGCTTCGTAATGGGGCAACACTCTGTATCTCTCTCTGGCAGAGCCCGGCAGTGAAATTGGAAACGTCCAGAGATTGCGCCCACAGGAAAGCTGCCAGCACTGAAAGCTGTAGCTGGTTTTCACTGTCCCTTGGAACTGCATTCGCTGCCACACAGACATTCGCGCTCTGCTAAAGCTTTGCTTCGTAATGGGGCAACACTCTGTATCTCTCTCTGGCAGAGCCCGGCAGTGAAATTGCAAACGTCCAGAGATTGCGCCCACAGGAAAGCTGCCAGCACTGAAAGCTGTAGCTGGTTTTCACTGTCCCTTGGAACTGCATTCGCTGCCACACAGACATTCGCGCTCTGCTAAAGCTTTGCTTCGTAACGGGGCAACACTCTGTATCTCTCTCTGGCAGAGCCCGGCAGTGAAATTGGAAACGTCCAGAGATTGCGCCCACAGGAAAGCTGCCAGCACTGAAAGCTGTAGCTGGTTTTCACTGTCCCTTGGAACTGCATTCGCTGCCACACAGACATTCGCGCTCTGCTAAAGCTTTGCTTCGTAATGGGGCAACACTCTGTATCTCTCTCTGGCAGAGCCCGGCAGTGAAATTGGAAACGTCCAGAGATTGCGCCCACAGGAAAGCTGCCAGCACTGAAAGCTGTAGCTGGTTTTCACTGTCCCTTGGAACTGCATTCGCTGCAACACAGACATTCGCGCTCTGCTAAAGCTTTGCTTCGTAATGGGGCAACACTCTGTATCTCTCTCTGGCAGAGCCCGGCAGTGAAATTGGAAACGTCCAGACATTGCGCCCACAGGAAAGCTGCCAGCACTGAAAGCTGTAGCTGGTTTTCACTGTCCCTCGGAACTGCATTCGCTGCCACACAGACATTCGCGCTCTGCTAAAGCTTTGCTTCGTAATGGGGCAACACTCTGTATCTATCTCTGGCAGAGCCCGGCAGTGAAATTGGAAACGTCCAGAGATTGCGCCCACAGGAAAGCTGCCAGCACTGAAAGCTCTAGCTGGTTTTCACTGTCCCCTGGAACTGCATTCGCTGCCACACAGACATTCGCGCTCTGCTAAAGCTTAACTTGGTAATTGGGCAACACTCTGTATCTCTCTCTGGCAGAGCCCGGCTGACAAATTGGAAACGTCCAGACATTGCGCCCACAGGAAAGCTGCCAGCACTGAAAGCTCTAGCTGGTTTTCACTGTCCCTTGGAACTGCATTCGCTGCCACACAGACATTCGCGCTCTGCTAAAGCTTTGCTTCGTAATGGGGCAACACTCTGTATCTCTCTCTGGCAGATCCCGGCTGACAAATTGGAAACGTCCAGACATTGCGCCCACAGGAAAGCTGCCAGCACTGAAAGCTCTAGCTGGTTTTCACTGTCCCTTGGAACTGCATTCGCTGCCACACAGACATTCGCGCTCTGCTAAAGCATTGCTTCGTAACGGGGCAACACTCTGTATCTCTCTCTGGCAGAGCCCGGCTGACAAATTGGAAACGTCCAGAGATTGCGCCCACAGGAAAGCTGCCAGCACTGAAAGCTCTAGCTGGTTTTCACTGTCCCTTGGAACTGCATTCGCTGCCACACAGACATTCGCGCTCTGCTAAAGCTTTGCTTCGTAATGGGGCAACACTCTGTATCTCTCTCTGGCAGAGCCCGGCTGCCAAATTGGAAACGTCCAGAGATTGCGCCCACAGGAAAGCTGCCAGCACTGAAAGCTCTAGCTGGTTTTCACTGTCCCTTGGAACTGCATTCGCTGCCACACAGACATTCGCGCTCTGCTAAAGCTTTGCTTCGTAATGGGGCAACACTCTGTATCTCTCTCTGGCAGAGCCCGGCAGTGAAATTGGAAACGTCCAGAGATTGCGCCCACAGGAAAGCTGCCAGCACTGAAAGCTGTAGCTGGTTTTCACTATCCCTTGGAACTGCATTCGCTGCCACACAGACATTCGCGCTCTGCTAAAGCTTTGCTTCGTAATGGGGCAACACTCTGTATCTCTCTCTGGCAGAGCCCGGCAGTGAAATTGGAAACGTCCAGAGATTGCGCCCACAGGAAAGCTGCCAGCACTGAAAGCTGTAGCTGGTTTTCACTGTCCCTTGGAACTGCATTCGCTGCCACACAGACATTCGCGCTCTGCTAAAGCATTACTTCGTAATGGGGCAACACTCTGTATCTATCTCTGGCAGAGCCCGGCAGTGAAATTGGAAACGTCCAGAGATTGCGCCCACAGGAAAGCTGCCAGCACTGAAAGCTGTAGCTGGTTTTCACTGTCCCTTGGAACTGCATTCGCTGCCACACAGACATTCGCGCTCTGCTAAAGCATTACTTCGTAATGGGGCAACACTCTGTATCTCTCTCTGGCAGAGCGCGGCAGTGAAATTGGAAACGTCCAGAGATTGCGCCCACAGGAAAGCTGCCAGCACTGAAAGCTGTAGCTGGTCTTCACTGTCCCTTGGAACTGCATTCGCTGCCACACAGACATTCGCGCTCTGCTAAAGCTTTGCTTCGTAATGGGGCAACACTCTGTATCTCTCTCTGGCAGAGTCCGGCAGTGAAATTGGAAACGTCCAGAGATTGCGCCCACAGGAAAGCTGCCAGCACTGAAAGCTCTAGCTGGTTTTCACTGTCCCTTGGAACTGCATTCGCTGCCACACAGACATTCGCGCTCTGCTAAAGCATTACTTCGTAATGGGGCAACACTCTGTATCTCTCTCTGGCAGAGCGCGGCAGTGAAATTGGAAACGTCCAGAGATTGCGCCCACAGGAAAGCTGCCAGCACTGAAAGCTGTAGCTGGTTTTCACTGTCCCTTGGAACTGCATTCGCTGCCACACAGACATTCGCGCTCTGCTAAAGCTTTGCTTCCTAATGGGGCAACACTCTGTATCTCTCTCTGGCAGAGCCCGGCAGTGAAATTGGAAACGTCCAGAGATTGCGCCCACAGGAAAGCTGCCAGCACTGAAAGCTGTAGCTGGTTTTCACTGTCCCGTGGAACTGCATTCGCTGCCACACAGACATTCGCGCTCTGCTAAAGCTTTGCTTCGTAATGGGGCAACACTCTGTATCTCTCTCTGGCAGAGCCGGGCAGTGAAATTGGAAACGACCAGAGATTGCGCCCACAGGAAAGCTGCGAGCACTGAAAGCTGTAGCTGGTTTTCACTGTCCCTTGGAACTGCATTCGCTGCCACACAGACATTCGCGCTCTGCTAAAGCATTGCTTCCTAATGGGGCAACACTCTCTATGACTTTCTCCCAGTGCCCGGCAGTGAAATTGGAAACGTCCAGAGATTGCGCCCACAGGAAAGCTGCCAGCACTGAAAGCTCTAGCTGGTTTTCACTGTCCCTTGGAACTGCATTCGCTGCCACACAGACATTCGCGCTCTGCTAAAGCATTGCTTCGTAATGGGCAACACTCTGTATCTCTCTCTGGCAGAGCCCGGCAGTGAAATTGGAAACGTCCAGAGATTACGCCCACAGGAAAGCTGCCAGCACTGAAAGCTGTAGCTGGTTTTCACTGTCCCTTGGAACTGCATTCGCTGCCACACAGACATTCGCGCTCTGCTAAAGCTTTGCTTCGTAATGGGGCAACACTCTGTATCTCTCTCTGGCAGAGCCCGGCAGTGAAATTGGAAACGTCCAGAGATTGCGCCCACAGGAAAGCTGCCAGCACTGAAAGCTGTAGCTGGTTTTCACTGTCCCTTGGAACTGCATTCGCTGCCACACAGACATTCGCGCTCTGCTAAAGCATTACTTCGTAATGGGGCAACACTCTGTATCTCTCTCTGGCAGAGCCCGGCAGTGAAATTGGAAACGTCCAGAGATTGCGCCCACAGGAAAGCTGCCAGCACTGAAAGCTGTAGCTGGTTTTCACTGTCCCTTGGAACTGCATTCGCTGCCACACAGACATTCGCGCTCTGCTAAAGCTTTGCTTCGTAATGGGGCAACACTCTGTATCTCTCTCTGGCAGAGCCCGGCAGTGAAATTGGAAACGTCCAGAGATTGCGCCCACAGGAAAGCTGCCAGCACTGAAAGCTGTAGCTGCTTTTCACTGTCCCTTGGAACTGCATTCGCTGCCACACAGACATTCGCGCTCTGCTAAAGCATTACTTCGTAATGGGGCAGCACTCTGTATCTCTCTCTGGCAGAGCGCGGCAGTGAAATTGGAAACGTCCAGAGATTGCGCCCACAGGAAAGCTGCCAGCACTGAAAGCTGTAGCTGGTTTTCACTGTCCCTTGGAACTGCATTCGCTGCCACACAGACATTCGCGCTCTGCTAAAGCTTTGCTTCGTAATGGGGCAACACTCTGTATCTCTCTCTGGCAGAGTCCGGCAGTGAAATTGGAAACGTCCAGAGATTGCGCCCACAGGAAAGCTGCCAGCACTGAAAGCTGTAGCTGGTTTTCACTGTCCCTTGGAACTGCATTCGCTGCCACACAGACATTCGCGCTCTGCTAAAGCTTTGCTTCGTAATGGGGCAACACTCTGTATCTCTCTCTGGCAGAGCCCGGCTGCCAAATTGGAAACGTCCAGACATTGCGCCCACAGGAAAGCTGCCAGCACTGAAAGCTGTAGCTGGTTTTCACTGTCCCTTGGAACTGCATTCGCTGCCACACAGACATTCGCGCTCTGCTAAAGCATTGCTTCCTAATGGGGCAACACTCTCTATGACTTTCTCCCAGTGCCCGGCAGTGAAATTGGAAACGTCCAGAGATTGCGCCCACAGGAAAGCTGCCAGCACTGAAAGCTGTAGCTGGTTTTCACTGTCCCTTGGAACTGCATTCGCTGCCACACAGACATTCGCGCTCTGCTAAAGCTTTGCTTCGTAATGGGGCAACACTCTGTA
The DNA here is from genome assembly GCF_035582795.1 of Mycteria americana. Classification (NCBI taxonomy): domain Eukaryota; kingdom Metazoa; phylum Chordata; class Aves; order Ciconiiformes; family Ciconiidae; genus Mycteria; species Mycteria americana. The sequence goes on from NW_027445645.1 coordinate 522,292, forward strand.
TCTCTCTCTGGCAGAGCCCGGCTGCCAAATTGGAAACGTCCAGAGATTGCGCCCACAGGAAAGCTGCCAGCACTGAAAGCTCTAGCTGGTTTTCACTGTCCCTTGGAACTGCATTCGCTGCCACACAGACATTCGCGCTCTGCTAAAGCTTTGCTTCGTAATGGGGCAACACTCTGTATCTCTCTCTGGCAGAGCCCGGCAGTGAAATTGGAAACGTCCAGAGATTGCGCCCACAGGAAAGCTGCCAGCACTGAAAGCTGTAGCTGGTTTTCACTGTCCCTTGGAACTGCATTCGCTGCCACACAGACATTCGCGCTCTGCTAAAGCATTACTTCGTAATAGGGCAACACTCTGTATCTCTCTCTGGCAGAGCGCGGCAGTGAAATTGGAAACGTCCAGAGATTGCGCCCACAGGAAAGCTGCCAGCACTGAAAGCTGTAGCTGGTTTTCACTGTCCCTTGGAACTGCATTCGCTGCCACACAGACATTCGCGCTCTGCTAAAGCTTTGCTTCCTAATGGGGCAACACTCTGTATCTCTCTCTGGCAGAGCCGGGCAGTGAAATTGGAAACGTCCAGAGATTGCGCCCACAGGAAAGCTGCCAGCACTGAAAGCTGTAGCTGGTTTTCACTGTCCCTTGGAACTGCATTCGCTGCCACACAGACATTCGCGCTCTGCTAAAGCATTGCTTCCTAATGGGGCAACACTCTCTATGACTTTCTCCCAGTGCCCGGCAGTGAAATTGGAAACGTCCAGAGATTGCGCCCACAGGAAAGCTGCCAGCACTGAAAGCTGTAGCTGGTTTTCACTGTCCCTTGGAACTGCATTCGCTGCCACACAGACATTCGCGCTCTGCTAAAGCATTGCTTCGTAATGGGGAACACTCTGTATCTCTCTCTGGCAGAGCCCGGCAGTGAAATTGGAAACGTCCAGAGATTGCGCCCACAGGAAAGCTGCCAGCACTGAAAGCTGTAGCTGGTTTTCACTGTCCCTTGGAACTGCATTCGCTGCCACACAGACATTCGCGCTCTGCTAAAGCTTTGCTTCCTAATGGGGCAACACTCTCTATGACTTTCTCCCAGTGCCCGGCAGTGAAATTGGAAACGTCCAGAGATTGCGCCCACAGGAAAGCTGCCAGCACTGAAAGCTGTAGCTGGTTTTCACTGTCCCTTGGAACTGCATTCGCTGCCACACAGACATTCGCGCTCTGCTAAAGCTTTGCTTCGTAATGGGGCAACACTCTGTATCTCTCTCTGGCAGAGCCCGGCAGTGAAATTGGAAACGTCCAGAGATTGCGCCCACAGGAAAGCTGCCAGCACTGAAAGCTGTAGCTGGTTTTCACTGTCCCTTGGAACTGCATTCGCTGCCACACAGACATTCGCGCTCTGCTAAAGCATTACTTCGTAATGGGGCAGCACTCTGTATCTCTCTCTGGCAGAGCGCGGCAGTGAAATTGGAAACGTCCAGAGATTGCGCCCACAGGAAAGCTGCCAGCACTGAAAGCTGTAGCTGGTTTTCACTGTCCCTTGGAACTGCATTCGCTGCCACACAGACATTCGCGCTCTGCTAAAGCTTTGCTTCCTAATGGGGCAACACTCTGTATCTCTCTCTGGCAGAGTCCGGCAGTGAAATTGGAAACGTCCAGAGATTGCGCCCACAGGAAAGCTGCCAGCACTGAAAGCTGTAGCTGGTTTTCACTGTCCCTTGGAACTGCATTCGCTGCCACACAGACATTCGCGCTCTGCTAAAGCTTTGCTTCGTAATGGGGCAACACTCTGTATCTCTCTCTGGCAGAGCCCGGCTGCCAAATTGGAAACGTCCAGACATTGCGCCCACAGGAAAGCTGCCAGCACTGAAAGCTGTAGCTGGTTTTCACTGTCCCTTGGAACTGCATTCGCTGCCACACAGACATTCGCGCTCTGCTAAAGCATTGCTTCCTAATGGGGCAACACTCTCTATGACTTTCTCCCAGTGCCCGGCAGTGAAATTGGAAACGTCCAGAGATTGCGCCCACAGGAAAGCTGCCAGCACTGAAAGCTGTAGCTGGTTTTCACTGTCCCTTGGAACTGCATTCGCTGCCACACAGACATTCGCGCTCTGCTAAAGCTTTGCTTCGTAATGGGGCAACACTCTGTATCTCTCTCTGGCAGAGCCCGGCAGTGAAATTGGAAACGTCCAGAGATTGCGCCCACAGGAAAGCTGCCAGCACTGAAAGCTGTAGCTGGTTTTCACTGTCCCTTGGAACTGCATTCGCTGCCACACAGACATTCGCGCTCTGCTAAAGCTTTGCTTCGTAATGGGGCAACACTCTGTATCTCTCTCTGGCAGAGCCCGGCAGTGAAATTGGAAACGTCCAGAGATTGCGCCCACAGGAAAGCTGCCAGCACTGAAAGCTGTAGCTGGTTTTCACTGTCCCTTGGAACTGCATTCGCTGCCACACAGACATTCGCGCTCTGCTAAAGCATTACTTCGTAATAGGGCAACACTCTGTATCTCTCTCTGGCAGAGCGCGGCAGTGAAATTGGAAACGTCCAGAGATTGCGCCCACAGGAAAGCTGCCAGCACTGAAAGCTGTAGCTGGTTTTCACTGTCCCTTGGAACTGCATTCGCTGCCACACAGACATTCGCGCTCTGCTAAAGCTTTGCTTCGTGATGGGGCAACACTCTGTATCTCTCTCTGGCAGAGCCCGGCAGTGAAATTGGAAACGTCCAGAGATTGCGCCCACAGGAAAGCTGCCAGCACTGAAAGCTGTAGCTGGTTTTCACTGTCCCTTGGAACTGCATTCGCTGCCACACAGACATTCGCGCTCTGCTAAAGCTTTGCTTCGTAATGGGGCAACACTCTGTATCTCTCTCTGGCAGAGCCCGGCAGTGAAATTGGAAACGTCCAGAGATTGCGCCCACAGGAAAGCTGCCAGCACTGAAAGCTGTAGCTGGTTTTCACTGTCCCTTGGAACTGCATTCGCTGCCACACAGACATTCGCGCTCTGCTAAAGCTTTGCTTCCTAATGGGGCAACACTCTCTATGACTTTCTCCCAGTGCCCGGCAGTGAAATTGGAAACGTCCAGAGATTGCGCCCACAGGAAAGCTGCCAGCACTGAAAGCTGTAGCTGGTTTTCACTGTCCCTTGGAACTGCATTCGCTGCCACACAGACATTCGCGCTCTGCTAAAGCTTTGCTTCCTAATGGGGCAACACTCTGTATCTCTCTCTGGCAGAGCCCGGCTGCCAAATTGGAAACGTCCAGACATTGCGCCCACAGGAAAGCTGCCAGCACTGAAAGCTGTAGCTGGTTTTCACTGTCCCTTGGAACTGCATTCGCTGCCACACAGACATTCGCGCTCTGCTAAAGCTTTGCTTCGTAATGGGGCAACACTATGTATCTCTCTCTGGCAGAGCCCGGCAGTGAAATTGCAAACGTCCAGAGATTGCGCCCACAGGAAAGCTGCCAGCACTGAAAGCTGTAGCTGGTTTTCACTGTCCCTTGGAACTGCATTCGCTGCCACACAGACATTCGCGCTCTGCTAAAGCTTTGCTTCGTAACGGGGCAACACTCTGTATCTCTCTCTGGCAGAGCCCGGCAGTGAAATTGGAAACGTCCAGAGATTGCGCCCACAGGAAAGCTGCCAGCACTGAAAGCTGTAGCTGGTTTTCACTGTCCCTTGGAACTGCATTCGCTGCCACACAGACATTCGCGCTCTGCTAAAGCTTTGCTTCGTAATGGGGCAACACTCTGTATCTCTCTCTGGCAGAGCCCGGCAGTGAAATTGGAAACGTCCAGAGATTGCGCCCACAGGAAAGCTGCCAGCACTGAAAGCTGTAGCTGGTTTTCACTGTCCCTTGGAACTGCATTCGCTGCAACACAGACATTCGCGCTCTGCTAAAGCTTTGCTTCGTAATGGGGCAACACTCTGTATCTCTCTCTGGCAGAGCCCGGCAGTGAAATTGGAAACGTCCAGACATTGCGCCCACAGGAAAGCTGCCAGCACTGAAAGCTGTAGCTGGTTTTCACTGTCCCTCGGAACTGCATTCGCTGCCACACAGACATTCGCGCTCTGCTAAAGCTTTGCTTCGTAATGGGGCAACACTCTGTATCTATCTCTGGCAGAGCCCGGCAGTGAAATTGGAAACGTCCAGAGATTGCGCCCACAGGAAAGCTGCCAGCACTGAAAGCTCTAGCTGGTTTTCACTGTCCCCTGGAACTGCATTCGCTGCCACACAGACATTCGCGCTCTGCTAAAGCTTAACTTGGTAATTGGGCAACACTCTGTATCTCTCTCTGGCAGAGCCCGGCTGACAAATTGGAAACGTCCAGACATTGCGCCCACAGGAAAGCTGCCAGCACTGAAAGCTCTAGCTGGTTTTCACTGTCCCTTGGAACTGCATTCGCTGCCACACAGACATTCGCGCTCTGCTAAAGCTTTGCTTCGTAATGGGGCAACACTCTGTATCTCTCTCTGGCAGATCCCGGCTGACAAATTGGAAACGTCCAGACATTGCGCCCACAGGAAAGCTGCCAGCACTGAAAGCTCTAGCTGGTTTTCACTGTCCCTTGGAACTGCATTCGCTGCCACACAGACATTCGCGCTCTGCTAAAGCATTGCTTCGTAACGGGGCAACACTCTGTATCTCTCTCTGGCAGAGCCCGGCTGACAAATTGGAAACGTCCAGAGATTGCGCCCACAGGAAAGCTGCCAGCACTGAAAGCTCTAGCTGGTTTTCACTGTCCCTTGGAACTGCATTCGCTGCCACACAGACATTCGCGCTCTGCTAAAGCTTTGCTTCGTAATGGGGCAACACTCTGTATCTCTCTCTGGCAGAGCCCGGCTGCCAAATTGGAAACGTCCAGAGATTGCGCCCACAGGAAAGCTGCCAGCACTGAAAGCTCTAGCTGGTTTTCACTGTCCCTTGGAACTGCATTCGCTGCCACACAGACATTCGCGCTCTGCTAAAGCTTTGCTTCGTAATGGGGCAACACTCTGTATCTCTCTCTGGCAGAGCCCGGCAGTGAAATTGGAAACGTCCAGAGATTGCGCCCACAGGAAAGCTGCCAGCACTGAAAGCTGTAGCTGGTTTTCACTGTCCCTTGGAACTGCATTCGCTGCCACACAGACATTCGCGCTCTGCTAAAGCTTTGCTTCGTAATGGGGCAACACTCTGTATCTCTCTCTGGCAGAGCCCGGCAGTGAAATTGGAAACGTCCAGAGATTGCGCCCACAGGAAAGCTGCCAGCACTGAAAGCTGTAGCTGGTTTTCACTGTCCCTTGGAACTGCATTCGCTGCCACACAGACATTCGCGCTCTGCTAAAGCATTACTTCGTAATGGGGCAACACTCTGTATCTATCTCTGGCAGAGCCCGGCAGTGAAATTGGAAACGTCCAGAGATTGAGCCCACAGGAAAGCTGCCAGCACTGAAAGCTGTAGCTGGTTTTCACTGTCCCTTGGAACTGCATTCGCTGCCACACAGACATTCGCGCTCTGCTAAAGCATTACTTCGTAATGGGGCAACACTCTGTATCTCTCTCTGGCAGAGCGCGGCAGTGAAATTGGAAACGTCCAGAGATTGCGCCCACAGGAAAGCTGCCAGCACTGAAAGCTGTAGCTGGTCTTCACTGTCCCTTGGAACTGCATTCGCTGCCACACAGACATTCGCGCTCTGCTAAAGCTTTGCTTCCTAATGGGGCAACACTCTGTATCTCTCTCTGGCAGAGTCCGGCAGTGAAATTGGAAACGTCCAGAGATTGCGCCCACAGGAAAGCTGCCAGCACTGAAAGCTGTAGCTGGTTTTCACTGTCCCTTGGAACTGCATTCGCTGCCACACAGACATTCGCGCTCTGCTAAAGCTTTGCTTCGTAATGGGGCAACACTCTGTATCTCTCTCTGGCAGAGCCGGGCAGTGAAATTGGAAACGTCCAGAGATTGCGCCCACAGGAAAGCTGCGAGCACTGAAAGCTGTAGCTGGTTTTCACTGTCCCTTGGAACTGCATTCGCTGCCACACAGACATTCGCGCTCTGCTAAAGCTTTGCTTCGTAATGGGGCAACACTCTGTATCTATCTCTGGCAGAGCCCGGCAGTGAAATTGGAAACGTCCAGAGATTGCGCCCACAGGAAAGCTGCCAGCACTGAAAGCTGTAGCTGGTTTTCACTGTCCCTTGGAACTGCATTCGCTGCCACACAGACATTCGCGCTCTGCTAAAGCATTGCTTCCTAATGGGGCAACACTCTCTATGACTTTCTCCCAGTGCCCGGCAGTGAAATTGGAAACGTCCAGAGATTGCGCCCACAGGAAAGCTGCCAGCACTGAAAGCTGTAGCTGGTTTTCACTGTCCCTTGGAACTGCATTCGCTGCCACACAGACATTCGCGCTCTGCTAAAGCATTGCTTCGTAATGGGGAACACTCTGTATCTCTCTCTGGCAGAGCCCGGCAGTGAAATTGGAAACGTCCAGAGATTGCGCCCACAGGAAAGCTGCCAGCACTGAAAGCTGTAGCTGGTTTTCACTGTCCCTTGGAACTGCATTCGCTGCCACACAGACATTCGCGCTCTGCTAAAGCTTTGCTTCCTAATGGGGCAACACTCTCTATGACTTTCTCCCAGTGCCCGGCAGTGAAATTGGAAACGTCCAGAGATTGCGCCCACAGGAAAGCTGCCAGCACTGAAAGCTGTAGCTGGTTTTCACTGTCCCTTGGAACTGCATTCGCTGCCACACAGACATTCGCGCTCTGCTAAAGCTTTGCTTCGTAATGGGGCAACACTCTGTATCTCTCTCTGGCAGAGCCCGGCAGTGAAATTGCAAACGTCCAGAGATTGCGCCCACAGGAAAGCTGCCAGCACTGAAAGCTGTAGCTGGTTTTCACTGTCCCTTGGAACTGCATTCGCTGCCACACAGACATTCGCGCTCTGCTAAAGCTTTGCTTCGTGATGGGGCAACACTCTGTATCTCTCTCTGGCAGAGCCCGGCAGTGAAATTGGAAACGTCCAGAGATTGCGCCCACAGGAAAGCTGCCAGCACTGAAAGCTCTAGCTGGTTTTCACTGTCCCTTGGAACTGCATTCGCTGCCACACAGACATTCGTGCTCTGCTAAAGCTTTGCTTCGTAATGGGGCAACACTCTGTATCTCTCTCTGGCAGAGCCCGGCAGTGAAATTGGAAACGTCCAGAGATTGCGCCCACAGGAAAGCTGCCAGCACTGAAAGCTGTAGCTGGTTTTCACTGTCCCTTGGAACTGCATTCGCTGCCACACAGACATTCGCGCTCTGCTAAAGCTTTGCTTCGTAATGGGGCAACACTCTGTATCTCTCTCTGGCAGAGCCCGGCAGTGAAATTGGAAACGTCCAGAGATTGCGCCCACAGGAAAGCTGCCAGCACTGAAAGCTGTAGCTGGTTTTCACTGTCCCTTGGAACTGCATTCGCTGCCACACAGACATTCGCGCTCTGCTAAAGCTTTGCTTCCTAATGGGGCAACACTCTCTATGACTTTCTCCCAGTGCCCGGCAGTGAAATTGGAAACGTCCAGAGATTGCGCCCACAGGAAAGCTGCCAGCACTGAAAGCTGTAGCTGGTTTTCACTGTCCCTTGGAACTGCATTCGCTGCCACACAGACATTCGCGCTCTGCTAAAGCTTTGCTTCCTAATGGGGCAACACTCTGTATCTCTCTCTGGCAGAGCCCGGCTGCCAAATTGGAAACGTCCAGAGATTGCGCCCACAGGAAAGCTGCCAGCACTGAAAGCTGTAGCTGGTTTTCACTGTCCCTTGGAACTGCATTCGCTGCCACACAGACATTCGCGCTCTGCTAAAGCTTTGCTTCGTAATGGGGCAACACTCTGTATCTCTCTCTGGCAGAGCCCGGCAGTGAAATTGGAAACGTCCAGAGATTGCGCCCACAGGAAAGCTGCCAGCACTGAAAGCTGTAGCTGGTTTTCACTGTCCCTTGGAACTGCATTCGCTGCCACACAGACATTCGCGCTCTGCTAAAGCTTTGCTTCGTAATGGGGCAACACTCTGTATCTCTCTCTGGCAGAGCCCGGCAGTGAAATTGGAAACGTCCAGAGATTGCGCCCACAGGAAAGCTGCCAGCACTGAAAGCTGTAGCTGGTTTTCACTGTCCCTTGGAACTGCATTCGCTGCCACACAGACATTCGCGCTCTGCTAAAGCTTTGCTTCGTAATGGGGCAACACTCTGTATCTCTCTCTGGCAGAGCCCGGCAGTGAAATTGCAAACGTCCAGAGATTGCGCCCACAGGAAAGCTGCCAGCACTGAAAGCTGTAGCTGGTTTTCACTGTCCCTTGGAACTGCATTCGCTGCCACACAGACATTCGCGCTCTGCTAAAGCTTTGCTTCGTAACGGGGCAACACTCTGTATCTCTCTCTGGCAGAGCCCGGCAGTGAAATTGCAAACGTCCAGAGATTGCGCCCACAGGAAAGCTGCCAGCACTGAAAGCTGTAGCTGGTTTTCACTGTCCCTTGGAACTGCATTCGCTGCCACACAGACATTCGCGCTCTGCTAAAGCTTTGCTTCGTAATGGGGCAACACTCTGTATCTCTCTCTGGCAGAGCCCGGCAGTGAAATTGGAAACGTCCAGAGATTGCGCCCACAGGAAAGCTGCCAGCACTGAAAGCTGTAGCTGGTTTTCACTGTCCCTTGGAACTGCATTCGCTGCAACACAGACATTCGCGCTCTGCTAAAGCTTTGCTTCGTAATGGGGCAACACTCTGTATCTCTCTCTGGCAGAGCCCGGCAGTGAAATTGGAAACGTCCAGACATTGCGCCCACAGGAAAGCTGCCAGCACTGAAAGCTGTAGCTGGTTTTCACTGTCCCTCGGAACTGCATTCGCTGCCACACAGACATTCGCGCTCTGCTAAAGCTTTGCTTCGTAATGGGGCAACACTCTGTATCTATCTCTGGCAGAGCCCGGCAGTGAAATTGGAAACGTCCAGAGATTGCGCCCACAGGAAAGCTGCCAGCACTGAAAGCTCTAGCTGGTTTTCACTGTCCCCTGGAACTGCATTCGCTGCCACACAGACATTCGCGCTCTGCTAAAGCTTAACTTGGTAATTGGGCAACACTCTGTATCTCTCTCTGGCAGAGCCCGGCTGACAAATTGGAAACGTCCAGACATTGCGCCCACAGGAAAGCTGCCAGCACTGAAAGCTCTAGCTGGTTTTCACTGTCCCTTGGAACTGCATTCGCTGCCACACAGACATTCGCGCTCTGCTAAAGCTTTGCTTCGTAATGGGGCAACACTCTGTATCTCTCTCTGGCAGATCCCGGCTGACAAATTGGAAACGTCCAGACATTGCGCCCACAGGAAAGCTGCCAGCACTGAAAGCTCTAGCTGGTTTTCACTGTCCCTTGGAACTGCATTCGCTGCCACACAGACATTCGCGCTCTGCTAAAGCATTGCTTCGTAACGGGGCAACACTCTGTATCTCTCTCTGGCAGAGCCCGGCTGACAAATTGGAAACGTCCAGAGATTGCGCCCACAGGAAAGCTGCCAGCACTGAAAGCTGTAGCTGGTTTTCACTGTCCCTTGGAACTGCATTCGCTGCCACACAGACATTCGCGCTCTGCTAAAGCTTTGCTTCGTAATGGGGCAACACTCTGTATCTCTCTCTGGCAGAGCCCGGCTGCCAAATTGGAAACGTCCAGAGATTGCGCCCACAGGAAAGCTGCCAGCACTGAAAGCTGTAGCTGGTTTTCACTGTCCCTTGGAACTGCATTCGCTGCCACACAGACATTCGCGCTCTGCTAAAGCTTTGCTTCGTAATGGGGCAACACTCTGTATCTCTCTCTGGCAGAGCCCGGCAGTGAAATTGGAAACGTCCAGAGATTGCGCCCACAGGAAAGCTGCCAGCACTGAAAGCTGTAGCTGGTTTTCACTGTCCCTTGGAACTGCATTCGCTGCCACACAGACATTCGCGCTCTGCTAAAGCATTACTTCGTAATAGGGCAACACTCTGTATCTCTCTCTGTGGCAGAGCGCGGCAGTGAAATTGGAAACGTCCAGAGATTGCGCCCACAGGAAAGCTGCCAGCACTGAAAGCTGTAGCTGGTTTTCACTGTCCCTTGGAACTGCATTCGCTGCCACACAGACATTCGCGCTCTGCTAAAGCTTTGCTTCCTAATGGGGCAACACTCTGTATCTCTCTCTGGCAGAGCCGGGCAGTGAAATTGGAAACGTCCAGAGATTGCGCCCACAGGAAAGCTGCCAGCACTGAAAGCTGTAGCTGGTTTTCACTGTCCCTTGGAACTGCATTCGCTGCCACACAGACATTCGCGCTCTGCTAAAGCATTGCTTCCTAATGGGGCAACACTCTCTATGACTTTCTCCCAGTGCCCGGCAGTGAAATTGGAAACGTCCAGAGATTGCGCCCACAGGAAAGCTGCCAGCACTGAAAGCTGTAGCTGGTTTTCACTGTCCCTTGGAACTGCATTCGCTGCCACACAGACATTCGCGCTCTGCTAAAGCATTGCTTCGTAATGGGGAACACTCTGTATCTCTCTCTGGCAGAGCCCGGCAGTGAAATTGGAAACGTCCAGAGATTGCGCCCACAGGAAAGCTGCCAGCACTGAAAGCTGTAGCTGGTTTTCACTGTCCCTTGGAACTGCATTCGCTGCCACACAGACATTCGCGCTCTGCTAAAGCTTTGCTTCCTAATGGGGCAACACTCTCTATGACTTTCTCCCAGTGCCCGGCAGTGAAATTGGAAACGTCCAGAGATTGCGCCCACAGGAAAGCTGCCAGCACTGAAAGCTGTAGCTGGTTTTCACTGTCCCTTGGAACTGCATTCGCTGCCACACAGACATTCGCGCTCTGCTAAAGCTTTGCTTCGTAATGGGGCAACACTCTGTATCTCTCTCTGGCAGAGCCCGGCAGTGAAATTGGAAACGTCCAGAGATTGCGCCCACAGGAAAGCTGCCAGCACTGAAAGCTGTAGCTGGTTTTCACTGTCCCTTGGAACTGCATTCGCTGCCACACAGACATTCGCGCTCTGCTAAAGCTTTGCTTCGTGATGGGGCAACACTCTGTATCTCTCTCTGGCAGAGCCCGGCAGTGAAATTGGAAACGTCCAGAGATTGCGCCCACAGGAAAGCTGCCAGCACTGAAAGCTGTAGCTGGTTTTCACTGTCCCTTGGAACTGCATTCGCTGCCACACAGACATTCGCGCTCTGCTAAAGCTTTGCTTCGTAATGGGGCAACACTCTGTATCTCTCTCTGGCAGAGCCGGGCAGTGAAATTGGAAACGTCCAGAGATTGCGCCCACAGGAAAGCTGCGAGCACTGAAAGCTGTAGCTGGTTTTCACTGTCCCTTGGAACTGCATTCGCTGCCACACAGACATTCGCGCTCTGCTAAAGCTTTGCTTCGTAATGGGGCAACACTCTGTATCTATCTCTGGCAGAGCCCGGCAGTGAAATTGGAAACGTCCAGAGATTGCGCCCACAGGAAAGCTGCCAGCACTGAAAGCTGTAGCTGGTTTTCACTGTCCCTTGGAACTGCATTCGCTGCCACACAGACATTCGCGCTCTGCTAAAGCATTGCTTCCTAATGGGGCAACACTCTCTATGACTTTCTCCCAGTGCCCGGCAGTGAAATTGGAAACGTCCAGAGATTGCGCCCACAGGAAAGCTGCCAGCACTGAAAGCTGTAGCTGGTTTTCACTGTCCCTTGGAACTGCATTCGCTGCCACACAGACATTCGCGCTCTGCTAAAGCATTGCTTCGTAATGGGGAACACTCTGTATCTCTCTCTGGCAGAGCCCGGCAGTGAAATTGGAAACGTCCAGAGATTGCGCCCACAGGAAAGCTGCCAGCACTGAAAGCTGTAGCTGGTTTTCACTGTCCCTTGGAACTGCATTCGCTGCCACACAGACATTCGCGCTCTGCTAAAGCTTTGCTTCCTAATGGGGCAACACTCTCTATGACTTTCTCCCAGTGCCCGGCAGTGAAATTGGAAACGTCCAGAGATTGCGCCCACAGGAAAGCTGCCAGCACTGAAAGCTGTAGCTGGTTTTCACTGTCCCTTGGAACTGCATTCGCTGCCACACAGACATTCGCGCTCTGCTAAAGCTTTGCTTCGTAATGGGGCAACACTCTGTATCTCTCTCTGGCAGAGCCCGGCAGTGAAATTGGAAACGTCCAGAGATTGCGCCCACAGGAAAGCTGCCAGCACTGAAAGCTGTAGCTGGTTTTCACTGTCCCTTGGAACTGCATTCGCTGCCACACAGACATTCGCGCTCTGCTAAAGCTTTGCTTCGTGATGGGGCAACACTCTGTATCTCTCTCTGGCAGAGCCCGGCAGTGAAATTGGAAACGTCCAGAGATTGCGCCCACAGGAAAGCTGCCAGCACTGAAAGCTCTAGCTGGTTTTCACTGTCCCTTGGAACTGCATTCGCTGCCACACAGACATTCGTGCTCTGCTAAAGCTTTGCTTCGTAATGGGGCAACACTCTGTATCTCTCTCTGGCAGAGCCCGGCAGTGAAATTGGAAACGTCCAGAGATTGCGCCCACAGGAAAGCTGCCAGCACTGAAAGCTGTAGCTGGTTTTCACTGTCCCTTGGAACTGCATTCGCTGCCACACAGACATTCGCGCTCTGCTAAAGCTTTGCTTCGTAATGGGGCAACACTCTGTATCTCTCTCTGGCAGAGCCCGGCAGTGAAATTGGAAACGTCCAGAGATTGCGCCCACAGGAAAGCTGCCAGCACTGAAAGCTGTAGCTGGTTTTCACTGTCCCTTGGAACTGCATTCGCTGCCACACAGACATTCGCGCTCTGCTAAAGCTTTGCTTCCTAATGGGGCAACACTCTCTATGACTTTCTCCCAGTGCCCGGCAGTGAAATTGGAAACGTCCAGAGATTGCGCCCACAGGAAAGCTGCCAGCACTGAAAGCTGTAGCTGGTTTTCACTGTCCCTTGGAACTGCATTCGCTGCCACACAGACATTCGCGCTCTGCTAAAGCTTTGCTTCCTAATGGGGCAACACTCTGTATCTCTCTCTGGCAGAGCCCGGCTGCCAAATTGGAAACGTCCAGAGATTGCGCCCACAGGAAAGCTGCCAGCACTGAAAGCTGTAGCTGGTTTTCACTGTCCCTTGGAACTGCATTCGCTGCCACACAGACATTCGCGCTCTGCTAAAGCTTTGCTTCGTAATGGGGCAACACTCTGTATCTCTCTCTGGCAGAGCCCGGCAGTGAAATTGGAAACGTCCAGAGATTGCGCCCACAGGAAAGCTGCCAGCACTGAAAGCTGTAGCTGGTTTTCACTGTCCCTTGGAACTGCATTCGCTGCCACACAGACATTCGCGCTCTGCTAAAGCTTTGCTTCGTAATGGGGCAACACTCTGTATCTCTCTCTGGCAGAGCCCGGCAGTGAAATTGGAAACGTCCAGAGATTGCGCCCACAGGAAAGCTGCCAGCACTGAAAGCTGTAGCTGGTTTTCACTGTCCCTTGGAACTGCATTCGCTGCCACACAGACATTCGCGCTCTGCTAAAGCTTTGCTTCGTAATGGGGCAACACTCTGTATCTCTCTCTGGCAGAGCCCGGCAGTGAAATTGGAAACGTCCAGAGATTGCGCCCACAGGAAAGCTGCCAGCACTGAAAGCTGTAGCTGGTTTTCACTGTCCCTTGGAACTGCATTCGCTGCCACACAGACATTCGCGCTCTGCTAAAGCTTTGCTTCGTAACGGGGCAACACTCTGTATCTCTCTCTGGCAGAGCCCGGCAGTGAAATTGCAAACGTCCAGAGATTGCGCCCACAGGAAAGCTGCCAGCACTGAAAGCTGTAGCTGGTTTTCACTGTCCCTTGGAACTGCATTCGCTGCCACACAGACATTCGCGCTCTGCTAAAGCTTTGCTTCGTAATGGGGCAACACTCTGTATCTCTCTCTGGCAGAGCCCGGCAGTGAAATTGGAAACGTCCAGAGATTGCGCCCACAGGAAAGCTGCCAGCACTGAAAGCTGTAGCTGGTTTTCACTGTCCCTTGGAACTGCATTCGCTGCAACACAGACATTCGCGCTCTGCTAAAGCTTTGCTTCGTAATGGGGCAACACTCTGTATCTCTCTCTGGCAGAGCCCGGCAGTGAAATTGGAAACGTCCAGACATTGCGCCCACAGGAAAGCTGCCAGCACTGAAAGCTGTAGCTGGTTTTCACTGTCCCTCGGAACTGCATTCGCTGCCACACAGACATTCGCGCTCTGCTAAAGCTTTGCTTCGTAATGGGGCAACACTCTGTATCTATCTCTGGCAGAGCCCGGCAGTGAAATTGGAAACGTCCAGAGATTGCGCCCACAGGAAAGCTGCCAGCACTGAAAGCTCTAGCTGGTTTTCACTGTCCCCTGGAACTGCATTCGCTGCCACACAGACATTCGCGCTCTGCTAAAGCTTAACTTGGTAATTGGGCAACACTCTGTATCTCTCTCTGGCAGAGCCCGGCTGACAAATTGGAAACGTCCAGACATTGCGCCCACAGGAAAGCTGCCAGCACTGAAAGCTCTAGCTGGTTTTCACTGTCCCTTGGAACTGCATTCGCTGCCACACAGACATTCGCGCTCTGCTAAAGCTTTGCTTCGTAATGGGGCAACACTCTGTATCTCTCTCTGGCAGATCCCGGCTGACAAATTGGAAACGTCCAGACATTGCGCCCACAGGAAAGCTGCCAGCACTGAAAGCTCTAGCTGGTTTTCACTGTCCCCTGGAACTGCATTCGCTGCCACACAGACATTCGCGCTCTGCTAAAGCTTAACTTGGTAATTGGGCAACACTCTGTATCTCTCTCTGGCAGAGCCCGGCTGACAAATTGGAAACGTCCAGAGATTGCGCCCACAGGAAAGCTGCCAGCACTGAAAGCTCTAGCTGGTTTTCACTGTCCCTTGGAACTGCATTCGCTGCCACACAGACATTCGCGCTCTGCTAAAGCTTTGCTTCGTAATGGGGCAACACTCTGTATCTCTCTCTGGCAGAGCCCGGCTGCCAAATTGGAAACGTCCAGAGATTGCGCCCACAGGAAAGCTGCCAGCACTGAAAGCTCTAGCTGGTTTTCACTGTCCCTTGGAACTGCATTCGCTGCCACACAGACATTCGCGCTCTGCTAAAGCTTTGCTTCGTAATGGGGCAACACTCTGTATCTCTCTCTGGCAGAGCCCGGCAGTGAAATTGGAAACGTCCAGAGATTGCGCCCACAGGAAAGCTGCCAGCACTGAAAGCTGTAGCTGGTTTTCACTATCCCTTGGAACTGCATTCGCTGCCACACAGACATTCGCGCTCTGCTAAAGCTTTGCTTCGTAATGGGGCAACACTCTGTATCTCTCTCTGGCAGAGCCCGGCAGTGAAATTGGAAACGTCCAGAGATTGCGCCCACAGGAAAGCTGCCAGCACTGAAAGCTGTAGCTGGTTTTCACTGTCCCTTGGAACTGCATTCGCTGCCACACAGACATTCGCGCTCTGCTAAAGCATTGCTTCGTAATGGGGCAACACTCTCTATGACTTTCTCCCAGTGCCCGGCAGTGAAATTGGAAACGTCCAGAGATTGCGCCCACAGGAAAGCTGCCAGCACTGAAAGCTGTAGCTGGTTTTCACTGTCCCTTGGAACTGCATTCGCTGCCACACAGACATTCGCGCTCTGCTAAAGCTTTGCTTCGTAATGGGGCAACACTCTGTATCTCTCTCTGGCAGAGCCCGGCTGCCAAATTGGAAACGTCCAGAGATTGCGCCCACAGGAAAGCTGCCAGCACTGAAAGCTCTAGCTGGTTTTCACTGTCCCTTGGAACTGCATTCGCTGCCACACAGACATTCGCGCTCTGCTAAAGCTTTGCTTCGTAATGGGGCAACACTCTGTATCTCTCTCTGGCAGAGCCCGGCAGTGAAATTGGAAACGTCCAGAGATTGCGCCCACAGGAAAGCTGCCAGCACTGAAAGCTGTAGCTGGTTTTCACTGTCCCTTGGAACTGCATTCGCTGCCACACAGACATTCGCGCTCTGCTAAAGCATTACTTCGTAATAGGGCAACACTCTGTATCTCTCTCTGTGGCAGAGCGCGGCAGTGAAATTGGAAACGTCCAGAGATTGCGCCCACAGGAAAGCTGCCAGCACTGAAAGCTGTAGCTGGTTTTCACTGTCCCTTGGAACTGCATTCGCTGCCACACAGACATTCGCGCTCTGCTAAAGCTTTGCTTCCTAATGGGGCAACACTCTGTATCTCTCTCTGGCAGAGCCGGGCAGTGAAATTGGAAACGTCCAGAGATTGCGCCCACAGGAAAGCTGCCAGCACTGAAAGCTGTAGCTGGTTTTCACTGTCCCTTGGAACTGCATTCGCTGCCACACAGACATTCGCGCTCTGCTAAAGCATTGCTTCCTAATGGGGCAACACTCTCTATGACTTTCTCCCAGTGCCCGGCAGTGAAATTGGAAACGTCCAGAGATTGCGCCCACAGGAAAGCTGCCAGCACTGAAAGCTGTAGCTGGTTTTCACTGTCCCTTGGAACTGCATTCGCTGCCACACAGACATTCGCGCTCTGCTAAAGCATTGCTTCGTAATGGGGAACACTCTGTATCTCTCTCTGGCAGAGCCCGGCAGTGAAATTGGAAACGTCCAGAGATTGCGCCCACAGGAAAGCTGCCAGCACTGAAAGCTGTAGCTGGTTTTCACTGTCCCTTGGAACTGCATTCGCTGCCACACAGACATTCGCGCTCTGCTAAAGCTTTGCTTCCTAATGGGGCAACACTCTCTATGACTTTCTCCCAGTGCCCGGCAGTGAAATTGGAAACGTCCAGAGATTGCGCCCACAGGAAAGCTGCCAGCACTGAAAGCTGTAGCTGGTTTTCACTGTCCCTTGGAACTGCATTCGCTGCCACACAGACATTCGCGCTCTGCTAAAGCTTTGCTTCGTAATGGGGCAACACTCTGTATCTCTCTCTGGCAGAGCCCGGCAGTGAAATTGGAAACGTCCAGAGATTGCGCCCACAGGAAAGCTGCCAGCACTGAAAGCTGTAGCTGGTTTTCACTGTCCCTTGGAACTGCATTCGCTGCCACACAGACATTCGCGCTCTGCTAAAGCTTTGCTTCGTGATGGGGCAACACTCTGTATCTCTCTCTGGCAGAGCCCGGCAGTGAAATTGGAAACGTCCAGAGATTGCGCCCACAGGAAAGCTGCCAGCACTGAAAGCTCTAGCTGGTTTTCACTGTCCCTTGGAACTGCATTCGCTGCCACACAGACATTCGTGCTCTGCTAAAGCTTTGCTTCGTAATGGGGCAACACTCTGTATCTCTCTCTGGCAGAGCCCGGCAGTGAAATTGGAAACGTCCAGAGATTGCGCCCACAGGAAAGCTGCCAGCACTGAAAGCTGTAGCTGGTTTTCACTGTCCCTTGGAACTGCATTCGCTGCCACACAGACATTCGCGCTCTGCTAAAGCTTTGCTTCGTAATGGGGCAACACTCTGTATCTCTCTCTGGCAGAGCCCGGCAGTGAAATTGGAAACGTCCAGAGATTGCGCCCACAGGAAAGCTGCCAGCACTGAAAGCTGTAGCTGGTTTTCACTGTCCCTTGGAACTGCATTCGCTGCCACACAGACATTCGCGCTCTGCTAAAGCTTTGCTTCCTAATGGGGCAACACTCTCTATGACTTTCTCCCAGTGCCCGGCAGTGAAATTGGAAACGTCCAGAGATTGCGCCCACAGGAAAGCTGCCAGCACTGAAAGCTGTAGCTGGTTTTCACTGTCCCTTGGAACTGCATTCGCTGCCACACAGACATTCGCGCTCTGCTAAAGCTTTGCTTCCTAATGGGGCAACACTCTGTATCTCTCTCTGGCAGAGCCCGGCTGCCAAATTGGAAACGTCCAGAGATTGCGCCCACAGGAAAGCTGCCAGCACTGAAAGCTGTAGCTGGTTTTCACTGTCCCTTGGAACTGCATTCGCTGCCACACAGACATTCGCGCTCTGCTAAAGCTTTGCTTCGTAATGGGGCAACACTCTGTATCTCTCTCTGGCAGAGCCCGGCAGTGAAATTGGAAACGTCCAGAGATTGCGCCCACAGGAAAGCTGCCAGCACTGAAAGCTGTAGCTGGTTTTCACTGTCCCTTGGAACTGCATTCGCTGCCACACAGACATTCGCGCTCTGCTAAAGCTTTGCTTCGTAATGGGGCAACACTCTGTATCTCTCTCTGGCAGAGCCCGGCAGTGAAATTGGAAACGTCCAGAGATTGCGCCCACAGGAAAGCTGCCAGCACTGAAAGCTGTAGCTGGTTTTCACTGTCCCTTGGAACTGCATTCGCTGCCACACAGACATTCGCGCTCTGCTAAAGCTTTGCTTCGTAATGGGGCAACACTCTGTATCTCTCTCTGGCAGAGCCCGGCAGTGAAATTGCAAACGTCCAGAGATTGCGCCCACAGGAAAGCTGCCAGCACTGAAAGCTGTAGCTGGTTTTCACTGTCCCTTGGAACTGCATTCGCTGCCACACAGACATTCGCGCTCTGCTAAAGCTTTGCTTCGTAACGGGGCAACACTCTGTATCTCTCTCTGGCAGAGCCCGGCAGTGAAATTGGAAACGTCCAGAGATTGCGCCCACAGGAAAGCTGCCAGCACTGAAAGCTGTAGCTGGTTTTCACTGTCCCTTGGAACTGCATTCGCTGCCACACAGACATTCGCGCTCTGCTAAAGCTTTGCTTCGTAATGGGGCAACACTCTGTATCTCTCTCTGGCAGAGCCCGGCAGTGAAATTGGAAACGTCCAGAGATTGCGCCCACAGGAAAGCTGCCAGCACTGAAAGCTGTAGCTGGTTTTCACTGTCCCTTGGAACTGCATTCGCTGCAACACAGACATTCGCGCTCTGCTAAAGCTTTGCTTCGTAATGGGGCAACACTCTGTATCTCTCTCTGGCAGAGCCCGGCAGTGAAATTGGAAACGTCCAGACATTGCGCCCACAGGAAAGCTGCCAGCACTGAAAGCTGTAGCTGGTTTTCACTGTCCCTCGGAACTGCATTCGCTGCCACACAGACATTCGCGCTCTGCTAAAGCTTTGCTTCGTAATGGGGCAACACTCTGTATCTATCTCTGGCAGAGCCCGGCAGTGAAATTGGAAACGTCCAGAGATTGCGCCCACAGGAAAGCTGCCAGCACTGAAAGCTCTAGCTGGTTTTCACTGTCCCCTGGAACTGCATTCGCTGCCACACAGACATTCGCGCTCTGCTAAAGCTTAACTTGGTAATTGGGCAACACTCTGTATCTCTCTCTGGCAGAGCCCGGCTGACAAATTGGAAACGTCCAGACATTGCGCCCACAGGAAAGCTGCCAGCACTGAAAGCTCTAGCTGGTTTTCACTGTCCCTTGGAACTGCATTCGCTGCCACACAGACATTCGCGCTCTGCTAAAGCTTTGCTTCGTAATGGGGCAACACTCTGTATCTCTCTCTGGCAGATCCCGGCTGACAAATTGGAAACGTCCAGACATTGCGCCCACAGGAAAGCTGCCAGCACTGAAAGCTCTAGCTGGTTTTCACTGTCCCTTGGAACTGCATTCGCTGCCACACAGACATTCGCGCTCTGCTAAAGCATTGCTTCGTAACGGGGCAACACTCTGTATCTCTCTCTGGCAGAGCCCGGCTGACAAATTGGAAACGTCCAGAGATTGCGCCCACAGGAAAGCTGCCAGCACTGAAAGCTCTAGCTGGTTTTCACTGTCCCTTGGAACTGCATTCGCTGCCACACAGACATTCGCGCTCTGCTAAAGCTTTGCTTCGTAATGGGGCAACACTCTGTATCTCTCTCTGGCAGAGCCCGGCTGCCAAATTGGAAACGTCCAGAGATTGCGCCCACAGGAAAGCTGCCAGCACTGAAAGCTCTAGCTGGTTTTCACTGTCCCTTGGAACTGCATTCGCTGCCACACAGACATTCGCGCTCTGCTAAAGCTTTGCTTCGTAATGGGGCAACACTCTGTATCTCTCTCTGGCAGAGCCCGGCAGTGAAATTGGAAACGTCCAGAGATTGCGCCCACAGGAAAGCTGCCAGCACTGAAAGCTGTAGCTGGTTTTCACTATCCCTTGGAACTGCATTCGCTGCCACACAGACATTCGCGCTCTGCTAAAGCTTTGCTTCGTAATGGGGCAACACTCTGTATCTCTCTCTGGCAGAGCCCGGCAGTGAAATTGGAAACGTCCAGAGATTGCGCCCACAGGAAAGCTGCCAGCACTGAAAGCTGTAGCTGGTTTTCACTGTCCCTTGGAACTGCATTCGCTGCCACACAGACATTCGCGCTCTGCTAAAGCATTACTTCGTAATGGGGCAACACTCTGTATCTATCTCTGGCAGAGCCCGGCAGTGAAATTGGAAACGTCCAGAGATTGCGCCCACAGGAAAGCTGCCAGCACTGAAAGCTGTAGCTGGTTTTCACTGTCCCTTGGAACTGCATTCGCTGCCACACAGACATTCGCGCTCTGCTAAAGCATTACTTCGTAATGGGGCAACACTCTGTATCTCTCTCTTGCAGAGCGCGGCAGTGAAATTGGAAACGTCCAGAGATTGCGCCCACAGGAAAGCTGCCAGCACTGAAAGCTGTAGCTGGTCTTCACTGTCCCTTGGAACTGCATTCGCTGCCACACAGACATTCGCGCTCTGCTAAAGCTTTGCTTCGTAATGGGGCAACACTCTGTATCTCTCTCTGGCAGAGTCCGGCAGTGAAATTGGAAACGTCCAGAGATTGCGCCCACAGGAAAGCTGCCAGCACTGAAAGCTCTAGCTGGTTTTCACTGTCCCTTGGAACTGCATTCGCTGCCACACAGACATTCGCGCTCTGCTAAAGCATTACTTCGTAATGGGGCAACACTCTGTATCTCTCTCTGGCAGAGCGCGGCAGTGAAATTGGAAACGTCCAGAGATTGCGCCCACAGGAAAGCTGCCAGCACTGAAAGCTGTAGCTGGTTTTCACTGTCCCTTGGAACTGCATTCGCTGCCACACAGACATTCGCGCTCTGCTAAAGCTTTGCTTCCTAATGGGGCAACACTCTGTATCTCTCTCTGGCAGAGCCCGGCAGTGAAATTGGAAACGTCCAGAGATTGCGCCCACAGGAAAGCTGCCAGCACTGAAAGCTGTAGCTGGTTTTCACTGTCCCGTGGAACTGCATTCGCTGCCACACAGACATTCGCGCTCTGCTAAAGCTTTGCTTCGTAATGGGGCAACACTCTGTATCTCTCTCTGGCAGAGCCGGGCAGTGAAATTGGAAACGACCAGAGATTGCGCCCACAGGAAAGCTGCGAGCACTGAAAGCTGTAGCTGGTTTTCACTGTCCCTTGGAACTGCATTCGCTGCCACACAGACATTCGCGCTCTGCTAAAGCATTGCTTCCTAATGGGGCAACACTCTCTATGACTTTCTCCCAGTGCCCGGCAGTGAAATTGGAAACGTCCAGAGATTGCGCCCACAGGAAAGCTGCCAGCACTGAAAGCTCTAGCTGGTTTTCACTGTCCCTTGGAACTGCATTCGCTGCCACACAGACATTCGCGCTCTGCTAAAGCATTGCTTCGTAATGGGCAACACTCTGTATCTCTCTCTGGCAGAGCCCGGCAGTGAAATTGGAAACGTCCAGAGATTACGCCCACAGGAAAGCTGCCAGCACTGAAAGCTGTAGCTGGTTTTCACTGTCCCTTGGAACTGCATTCGCTGCCACACAGACATTCGCGCTCTGCTAAAGCTTTGCTTCGTAATGGGGCAACACTCTGTATCTCTCTCTGGCAGAGCCCGGCAGTGAAATTGGAAACGTCCAGAGATTGCGCCCACAGGAAAGCTGCCAGCACTGAAAGCTGTAGCTGGTTTTCACTATCCCTTGGAACTGCATTCGCTGCCACACAGACATTCGCGCTCTGCTAAAGCTTTGCTTCGTAATGGGGCAACACTCTGTATCTCTCTCTGGCAGAGCCCGGCAGTGAAATTGGAAACGTCCAGAGATTGCGCCCACAGGAAAGCTGCCAGCACTGAAAGCTGTAGCTGGTTTTCACTGTCCCTTGGAACTGCATTCGCTGCCACACAGACATTCGCGCTCTGCTAAAGCATTACTTCGTAATGGGGCAACACTCTGTATCTATCTCTGGCAGAGCCCGGCAGTGAAATTGGAAACGTCCAGAGATTGCGCCCACAGGAAAGCTGCCAGCACTGAAAGCTGTAGCTGGTTTTCACTGTCCCTTGGAACTGCATTCGCTGCCACACAGACATTCGCGCTCTGCTAAAGCATTACTTCGTAATGGGGCAACACTCTGTATCTCTCTCTTGCAGAGCGCGGCAGTGAAATTGGAAACGTCCAGAGATTGCGCCCACAGGAAAGCTGCCAGCACTGAAAGCTGTAGCTGGTCTTCACTGTCCCTTGGAACTGCATTCGCTGCCACACAGACATTCGCGCTCTGCTAAAGCTTTGCTTCGTAATGGGGCAACACTCTGTATCTCTCTCTGGCAGAGTCCGGCAGTGAAATTGGAAACGTCCAGAGATTGCGCCCACAGGAAAGCTGCCAGCACTGAAAGCTCTAGCTGGTTTTCACTGTCCCTTGGAACTGCATTCGCTGCCACACAGACATTCGCGCTCTGCTAAAGCATTACTTCGTAATGGGGCAACACTCTGTATCTCTCTCTGGCAGAGCGCGGCAGTGAAATTGGAAACGTCCAGAGATTGCGCCCACAGGAAAGCTGCCAGCACTGAAAGCTGTAGCTGGTTTTCACTGTCCCTTGGAACTGCATTCGCTGCCACACAGACATTCGCGCTCTGCTAAAGCTTTGCTTCCTAATGGGGCAACACTCTGTATCTCTCTCTGGCAGAGCCCGGCAGTGAAATTGGAAACGTCCAGAGATTGCGCCCACAGGAAAGCTGCCAGCACTGAAAGCTGTAGCTGGTTTTCACTGTCCCGTGGAACTGCATTCGCTGCCACACAGACATTCGCGCTCTGCTAAAGCTTTGCTTCGTAATGGGGCAACACTCTGTATCTCTCTCTGGCAGAGCCGGGCAGTGAAATTGGAAACGACCAGAGATTGCGCCCACAGGAAAGCTGCGAGCACTGAAAGCTGTAGCTGGTTTTCACTGTCCCTTGGAACTGCATTCGCTGCCACACAGACATTCGCGCTCTGCTAAAGCATTGCTTCCTAATGGGGCAACACTCTCTATGACTTTCTCCCAGTGCCCGGCAGTGAAATTGGAAACGTCCAGAGATTGCGCCCACAGGAAAGCTGCCAGCACTGAAAGCTCTAGCTGGTTTTCACTGTCCCTTGGAACTGCATTCGCTGCCACACAGACATTCGCGCTCTGCTAAAGCATTGCTTCGTAATGGGCAACACTCTGTATCTCTCTCTGGCAGAGCCCGGCAGTGAAATTGGAAACGTCCAGAGATTACGCCCACAGGAAAGCTGCCAGCACTGAAAGCTGTAGCTGGTTTTCACTGTCCCTTGGAACTGCATTCGCTGCCACACAGACATTCGCGCTCTGCTAAAGCTTTGCTTCGTAATGGGGCAACACTCTGTATCTCTCTCTGGCAGAGCCCGGCAGTGAAATTGGAAACGTCCAGAGATTGCGCCCACAGGAAAGCTGCCAGCACTGAAAGCTGTAGCTGGTTTTCACTGTCCCTTGGAACTGCATTCGCTGCCACACAGACATTCGCGCTCTGCTAAAGCTTAACTTGGTAATTGGGCAACACTCTGTATCTCTCTCTGGCAGAGCCCGGCTGACAAATTGGAAACGTCCAGACATTGCGCCCACAGGAAAGCTGCCAGCACTGAAAGCTCTAGCTGGTTTTCACTGTCCCTTGGAACTGCATTCGCTGCCACACAGACATTCGCGCTCTGCTAAAGCTTTGCTTCGTAATGGGGCAACACTCTGTATCTCTCTCTGGCAGATCCCGGCTGACAAATTGGAAACGTCCAGACATTGCGCCCACAGGAAAGCTGCCAGCACTGAAAGCTCTAGCTGGTTTTCACTGTCCCTTGGAACTGCATTCGCTGCCACACAGACATTCGCGCTCTGCTAAAGCATTGCTTCGTAACGGGGCAACACTCTGTATCTCTCTCTGGCAGAGCCCGGCTGACAAATTGGAAACGTCCAGAGATTGCGCCCACAGGAAAGCTGCCAGCACTGAAAGCTCTAGCTGGTTTTCACTGTCCCTTGGAACTGCATTCGCTGCCACACAGACATTCGCGCTCTGCTAAAGCTTTGCTTCGTAATGGGGCAACACTCTGTATCTCTCTCTGGCAGAGCCCGGCTGCCAAATTGGAAACGTCCAGAGATTGCGCCCACAGGAAAGCTGCCAGCACTGAAAGCTCTAGCTGGTTTTCACTGTCCCTTGGAACTGCATTCGCTGCCACACAGACATTCGCGCTCTGCTAAAGCTTTGCTTCGTAATGGGGCAACACTCTGTATCTCTCTCTGGCAGAGCCCGGCAGTGAAATTGGAAACGTCCAGAGATTGCGCCCACAGGAAAGCTGCCAGCACTGAAAGCTGTAGCTGGTTTTCACTATCCCTTGGAACTGCATTCGCTGCCACACAGACATTCGCGCTCTGCTAAAGCTTTGCTTCGTAATGGGGCAACACTCTGTATCTCTCTCTGGCAGAGCCCGGCAGTGAAATTGGAAACGTCCAGAGATTGCGCCCACAGGAAAGCTGCCAGCACTGAAAGCTGTAGCTGGTTTTCACTGTCCCTTGGAACTGCATTCGCTGCCACACAGACATTCGCGCTCTGCTAAAGCATTACTTCGTAATGGGGCAACACTCTGTATCTATCTCTGGCAGAGCCCGGCAGTGAAATTGGAAACGTCCAGAGATTGCGCCCACAGGAAAGCTGCCAGCACTGAAAGCTGTAGCTGGTTTTCACTGTCCCTTGGAACTGCATTCGCTGCCACACAGACATTCGCGCTCTGCTAAAGCATTACTTCGTAATGGGGCAACACTCTGTATCTCTCTCTGGCAGAGCGCGGCAGTGAAATTGGAAACGTCCAGAGATTGCGCCCACAGGAAAGCTGCCAGCACTGAAAGCTCTAGCTGGTCTTCACTGTCCCTTGGAACTGCATTCGCTGCCACACAGACATTCGCGCTCTGCTAAAGCTTTGCTTCGTAATGGGGCAACACTCTGTATCTCTCTCTGGCAGAGTCCGGCAGTGAAATTGGAAACGTCCAGAGATTGCGCCCACAGGAAAGCTGCCAGCACTGAAAGCTCTAGCTGGTTTTCACTGTCCCTTGGAACTGCATTCGCTGCCACACAGACATTCGCGCTCTGCTAAAGCATTACTTCGTAATGGGGCAACACTCTGTATCTCTCTCTGGCAGAGCGCGGCAGTGAAATTGGAAACGTCCAGAGATTGCGCCCACAGGAAAGCTGCCAGCACTGAAAGCTGTAGCTGGTTTTCACTGTCCCTTGGAACTGCATTCGCTGCCACACAGACATTCGCGCTCTGCTAAAGCTTTGCTTCCTAATGGGGCAACACTCTGTATCTCTCTCTGGCAGAGCCCGGCAGTGAAATTGGAAACGTCCAGAGATTGCGCCCACAGGAAAGCTGCCAGCACTGAAAGCTGTAGCTGGTTTTCACTGTCCCGTGGAACTGCATTCGCTGCCACACAGACATTCGCGCTCTGCTAAAGCTTTGCTTCGTAATGGGGCAACACTCTGTATCTCTCTCTGGCAGAGTCCGGCAGTGAAATTGGAAACGTCCAGAGATTGCGCCCACAGGAAAGCTGCCAGCACTGAAAGCTCTAGCTGGTTTTCACTGTCCCTTGGAACTGCATTCGCTGCCACACAGACATTCGCGCTCTGCTAAAGCATTACTTCGTAATGGGGCAACACTCTGTATCTCTCTCTGG
The DNA here is from genome assembly GCF_035582795.1 of Mycteria americana. NCBI lineage: Eukaryota > Metazoa > Chordata > Aves > Ciconiiformes > Ciconiidae > Mycteria > Mycteria americana. The sequence goes on from NW_027445645.1 coordinate 548,110, forward strand.
CAGAGCGCGGCAGTGAAATTGGAAACGTCCAGAGATTGCGCCCACAGGAAAGCTGCCAGCACTGAAAGCTGTAGCTGGTTTTCACTGTCCCTTGGAACTGCATTCGCTGCCACACAGACATTCGCGCTCTGCTAAAGCTTTGCTTCGTAATGGGGCAACACTCTGTATCTCTCTCTGGCAGAGCCGGGCAGTGAAATTGGAAACGACCAGAGATTGCGCCCACAGGAAAGCTGCGAGCACTGAATGCTGTAGCTGGTTTTCACTGTCCCTTGGAACTGCATTCGCTGCCACACAGACATTCGCGCTCTGCTAAAGCATTGCTTCCTAATGGGGCAACACTCTCTATGACTTTCTCCCAGTGCCCGGCAGTGAAATTGGAAACGTCCAGAGATTGCGCCCACAGGAAAGCTGCCAGCACTGAAAGCTCTAGCTGGTTTTCACTGTCCCTTGGAACTGCATTCGCTGCCACACAGACATTCGCGCTCTGCTAAAGCATTGCTTCGTAATGGGCAACACTCTGTATCTCTCTCTGGCAGAGCCCGGCAGTGAAATTGGAAACGTCCAGAGATTACGCCCACAGGAAAGCTGCCAGCACTGAAAGCTGTAGCTGGTTTTCACTGTCCCTTGGAACTGCATTCGCTGCCACACAGACATTCGCGCTCTGCTAAAGCTTTGCTTCGTAATGGGGCAACACTCTGTATCTCTCTCTGGCAGAGCCCGGCAGTGAAATTGGAAACGTCCAGAGATTGCGCCCACAGGAAAGCTGCCAGCACTGAAAGCTGTAGCTGGTTTTCACTGTCCCTTGGAACTGCATTCGCTGCCACACAGACTTTCGCGCTCTGCTAAAGCATTACTTCGTAATGGGGCAACACTCTGTATCTCTCTCTGGCAGAGCCCGGCAGTGAAATTGGAAACGTCCAGAGATTGCGCCCACAGGAAAGCTGCCAGCACTGAAAGCTGTAGCTGGTTTTCACTGTCCCTTGGAACTGCATTCGCTGCCACACAGACATTCGCGCTCTGCTAAAGCTTTGCTTCGTAATGGGGCAACACTCTGTATCTCTCTCTGGCAGAGCCCGGCAGTGAAATTGGAAACGTCCAGAGATTGCGCCCACAGGAAAGCTGCCAGCACTGAAAGCTGTAGCTGCTTTTCACTGTCCCTTGGAACTGCATTCGCTGCCACACAGACATTCGCGCTCTGCTAAAGCATTACTTCGTAATGGGGCAGCACTCTGTATCTCTCTCTGGCAGAGCGCGGCAGTGAAATTGGAAACGTCCAGAGATTGCGCCCACAGGAAAGCTGCCAGCACTGAAAGCTGTAGCTGGTTTTCACTGTCCCTTGGAACTGCATTCGCTGCCACACAGACATTCGCGCTCTGCTAAAGCTTTGCTTCGTAATGGGGCAACACTCTGTATCTCTCTCTGGCAGAGTCCGGCAGTGAAATTGGAAACGTCCAGAGATTGCGCCCACAGGAAAGCTGCCAGCACTGAAAGCTGTAGCTGGTTTTCACTGTCCCTTGGAACTGCATTCGCTGCCACACAGACATTCGCGCTCTGCTAAAGCTTTGCTTCGTAATGGGGCAACACTCTGTATCTCTCTCTGGCAGAGCCCGGCTGCCAAATTGGAAACGTCCAGACATTGCGCCCACAGGAAAGCTGCCAGCACTGAAAGCTGTAGCTGGTTTTCACTGTCCCTTGGAACTGCATTCGCTGCCACACAGACATTCGCGCTCTGCTAAAGCATTGCTTCGTAATGGGGCAACACTCTCTATGACTTTCTCCCAGTGCCCGGCAGTGAAATTGGAAACGTCCAGAGATTGCGCCCACAGGAAAGCTGCCAGCACTGAAAGCTGTAGCTGGTTTTCACTGTCCCTTGGAACTGCATTCGCTGCCACACAGACATTCGCGCTCTGCTAAAGCTTTGCTTCGTAATGGGGCAACACTCTGTATCTCTCTCTGGCAGAGCCCGGCTGCCAAATTGGAAACGTCCAGAGATTGCGCCCACAGGAAAGCTGCCAGCACTGAAAGCTCTAGCTGGTTTTCACTGTCCCTTGGAACTGCATTCGCTGCCACACAGACATTCGCGCTCTGCTAAAGCTTTGCTTCGTAATGGGGCAACACTCTGTATCTCTCTCTGGCAGAGCCCGGCAGTGAAATTGGAAACGTCCAGAGATTGCGCCCACAGGAAAGCTGCCAGCACTGAAAGCTGTAGCTGGTTTTCACTGTCCCTTGGAACTGCATTCGCTGCCACACAGACATTCGCGCTCTGCTAAAGCATTACTTCGTAATAGGGCAACACTCTGTATCTCTCTCTGGCAGAGCGCGGCAGTGAAATTGGAAACGTCCAGAGATTGCGCCCACAGGAAAGCTGCCAGCACTGAAAGCTGTAGCTGGTTTTCACTGTCCCTTGGAACTGCATTCGCTGCCACACAGACATTCGCGCTCTGCTAAAGCTTTGCTTCCTAATGGGGCAACACTCTGTATCTCTCTCTGGCAGAGCCGGGCAGTGAAATTGGAAACGTCCAGAGATTGCGCCCACAGGAAAGCTGCCAGCACTGAAAGCTGTAGCTGGTTTTCACTGTCCCTTGGAACTGCATTCGCTGCCACACAGACATTCGCGCTCTGCTAAAGCATTGCTTCCTAATGGGGCAACACTCTCTATGACTTTCTCCCAGTGCCCGGCAGTGAAATTGGAAACGTCCAGAGATTGCGCCCACAGGAAAGCTGCCAGCACTGAAAGCTGTAGCTGGTTTTCACTGTCCCTTGGAACTGCATTCGCTGCCACACAGACATTCGCGCTCTGCTAAAGCATTGCTTCGTAATGGGGAACACTCTGTATCTCTCTCTGGCAGAGCCCGGCAGTGAAATTGGAAACGTCCAGAGATTGCGCCCACAGGAAAGCTGCCAGCACTGAAAGCTGTAGCTGGTTTTCACTGTCCCTTGGAACTGCATTCGCTGCCACACAGACATTCGCGCTCTGCTAAAGCTTTGCTTCCTAATGGGGCAACACTCTCTATGACTTTCTCCCAGTGCCCGGCAGTGAAATTGGAAACGTCCAGAGATTGCGCCCACAGGAAAGCTGCCAGCACTGAAAGCTGTAGCTGGTTTTCACTGTCCCTTGGAACTGCATTCGCTGCCACACAGACATTCGCGCTCTGCTAAAGCTTTGCTTCGTAATGGGGCAACACTCTGTATCTCTCTCTGGCAGAGCCCGGCAGTGAAATTGGAAACGTCCAGAGATTGCGCCCACAGGAAAGCTGCCAGCACTGAAAGCTGTAGCTGGTTTTCACTGTCCCTTGGAACTGCATTCGCTGCCACACAGACATTCGCGCTCTGCTAAAGCTTTGCTTCGTAATGGGGCAACACTCTGTATCTCTCTCTGGCAGAGCCCGGCAGTGAAATTGCAAACGTCCAGAGATTGCGCCCACAGGAAAGCTGCCAGCACTGAAAGCTGTAGCTGGTTTTCACTGTCCCTTGGAACTGCATTCGCTGCCACACAGACATTCGCGCTCTGCTAAAGCTTTGCTTCGTAACGGGGCAACACTCTGTATCTCTCTCTGGCAGAGCCCGGCAGTGAAATTGGAAACGTCCAGAGATTGCGCCCACAGGAAAGCTGCCAGCACTGAAAGCTGTAGCTGGTTTTCACTGTCCCTTGGAACTGCATTCGCTGCCACACAGACATTCGCGCTCTGCTAAAGCTTTGCTTCGTAATGGGGCAACACTCTGTATCTCTCTCTGGCAGAGTCCGGCAGTGAAATTGGAAACGTCCAGAGATTGCGCCCACAGGAAAGCTGCCAGCACTGAAAGCTGTAGCTGGTTTTCACTGTCCCTTGGAACTGCATTCGCTGCAACACAGACATTCGCGCTCTGCTAAAGCTTTGCTTCGTAATGGGGCAACACTCTGTATCTCTCTCTGGCAGAGCCCGGCAGTGAAATTGGAAACGTCCAGACATTGCGCCCACAGGAAAGCTGCCAGCACTGAAAGCTGTAGCTGGTTTTCACTGTCCCTTGGAACTGCATTCGCTGCCACACAGACATTCGCGCTCTGCTAAAGCTTTGCTTCGTAATGGGGCAACACTCTGTATCTATCTCTGGCAGAGCCCGGCAGTGAAATTGGAAACGTCCAGAGATTGCGCCCACAGGAAAGCTGCCAGCACTGAAAGCTCTAGCTGGTTTTCACTGTCCCCTGGAACTGCATTCGCTGCCACACAGACATTCGCGCTCTGCTAAAGCTTAACTTGGTAATTGGGCAACACTCTGTATCTCTCTCTGGCAGAGCCCGGCTGACAAATTGGAAACGTCCAGACATTGCGCCCACAGGAAAGCTGCCAGCACTGAAAGCTGTAGCTGGTTTTCACTGTCCCTTGGAACTGCATTCGCTGCCACACAGACATTCGCGCTCTGCTAAAGCTTTGCTTCGTAATGGGGCAACACTCTGTATCTCTCTCTGGCAGAGCCCGGCAGTGAAATTGGAAACGTCCAGAGATTGCGCCCACAGGAAAGCTGCCAGCACTGAAAGCTGTAGCTGGTTTTCACTGTCCCTTGGAACTGCATTCGCTGCCACACAGACATTCGCGCTCTGCTAAAGCATTACTTCGTAATGGGGCAGCACTCTGTATCTCTCTCTGGCAGAGCGCGGCAGTGAAATTGGAAACGTCCAGAGATTGCGCCCACAGGAAAGCTGCCAGCACTGAAAGCTGTAGCTGGTTTTCACTGTCCCTTGGAACTGCATTCGCTGCCACACAGACATTCGCGCTCTGCTAAAGCTTTGCTTCCTAATGGGGCAACACTCTGTATCTCTCTCTGGCAGAGTCCGGCAGTGAAATTGGAAACGTCCAGAGATTGCGCCCACAGGAAAGCTGCCAGCACTGAAAGCTGTAGCTGGTTTTCACTGTCCCTTGGAACTGCATTCGCTGCCACACAGACATTCGCGCTCTGCTAAAGCTTTGCTTCGTAATGGGGCAACACTCTGTATCTCTCTCTGGCAGAGCCCGGCTGCCAAATTGGAAACGTCCAGACATTGCGCCCACAGGAAAGCTGCCAGCACTGAAAGCTGTAGCTGGTTTTCACTGTCCCTTGGAACTGCATTCGCTGCCACACAGACATTCGCGCTCTGCTAAAGCATTGCTTCCTAATGGGGCAACACTCTCTATGACTTTCTCCCAGTGCCCGGCAGTGAAATTGGAAACGTCCAGAGATTGCGCCCACAGGAAAGCTGCCAGCACTGAAAGCTGTAGCTGGTTTTCACTGTCCCTTGGAACTGCATTCGCTGCCACACAGACATTCGCGCTCTGCTAAAGCTTTGCTTCGTAATGGGGCAACACTCTGTATCTCTCTCTGGCAGAGCCCGGCAGTGAAATTGGAAACGTCCAGAGATTGCGCCCACAGGAAAGCTGCCAGCACTGAAAGCTGTAGCTGGTTTTCACTGTCCCTTGGAACTGCATTCGCTGCCACACAGACATTCGCGCTCTGCTAAAGCTTTGCTTCGTAATGGGGCAACACTCTGTATCTCTCTCTGGCAGAGCCCGGCAGTGAAATTGGAAACGTCCAGAGATTGCGCCCACAGGAAAGCTGCCAGCACTGAAAGCTGTAGCTGGTTTTCACTGTCCCTTGGAACTGCATTCGCTGCCACACAGACATTCGCGCTCTGCTAAAGCATTACTTCGTAATAGGGCAACACTCTGTATCTCTCTCTGGCAGAGCGCGGCAGTGAAATTGGAAACGTCCAGAGATTGCGCCCACAGGAAAGCTGCCAGCACTGAAAGCTGTAGCTGGTTTTCACTGTCCCTTGGAACTGCATTCGCTGCCACACAGACATTCGCGCTCTGCTAAAGCTTTGCTTCGTGATGGGGCAACACTCTGTATCTCTCTCTGGCAGAGCCCGGCAGTGAAATTGGAAACGTCCAGAGATTGCGCCCACAGGAAAGCTGCCAGCACTGAAAGCTGTAGCTGGTTTTCACTGTCCCTTGGAACTGCATTCGCTGCCACACAGACATTCGCGCTCTGCTAAAGCTTTGCTTCGTAATGGGGCAACACTCTGTATCTCTCTCTGGCAGAGCCCGGCAGTGAAATTGGAAACGTCCAGAGATTGCGCCCACAGGAAAGCTGCCAGCACTGAAAGCTGTAGCTGGTTTTCACTGTCCCTTGGAACTGCATTCGCTGCCACACAGACATTCGCGCTCTGCTAAAGCTTTGCTTCCTAATGGGGCAACACTCTCTATGACTTTCTCCCAGTGCCCGGCAGTGAAATTGGAAACGTCCAGAGATTGCGCCCACAGGAAAGCTGCCAGCACTGAAAGCTGTAGCTGGTTTTCACTGTCCCTTGGAACTGCATTCGCTGCCACACAGACATTCGCGCTCTGCTAAAGCTTTGCTTCCTAATGGGGCAACACTCTGTATCTCTCTCTGGCAGAGCCCGGCTGCCAAATTGGAAACGTCCAGACATTGCGCCCACAGGAAAGCTGCCAGCACTGAAAGCTGTAGCTGGTTTTCACTGTCCCTTGGAACTGCATTCGCTGCCACACAGACATTCGCGCTCTGCTAAAGCTTTGCTTCGTAACGGGGCAACACTCTGTATCTCTCTCTGGCAGAGCCCGGCAGTGAAATTGGAAACGTCCAGAGATTGCGCCCACAGGAAAGCTGCCAGCACTGAAAGCTGTAGCTGGTTTTCACTGTCCCTTGGAACTGCATTCGCTGCCACACAGACATTCGCGCTCTGCTAAAGCTTTGCTTCGTAATGGGGCAACACTCTGTATCTCTCTCTGGCAGAGCCCGGCAGTGAAATTGGAAACGTCCAGAGATTGCGCCCACAGGAAAGCTGCCAGCACTGAAAGCTGTAGCTGGTTTTCACTGTCCCTTGGAACTGCATTCGCTGCAACACAGACATTCGCGCTCTGCTAAAGCTTTGCTTCGTAATGGGGCAACACTCTGTATCTCTCTCTGGCAGAGCCCGGCAGTGAAATTGGAAACGTCCAGACATTGCGCCCACAGGAAAGCTGCCAGCACTGAAAGCTGTAGCTGGTTTTCACTGTCCCTCGGAACTGCATTCGCTGCCACACAGACATTCGCGCTCTGCTAAAGCTTTGCTTCGTAATGGGGCAACACTCTGTATCTATCTCTGGCAGAGCCCGGCAGTGAAATTGGAAACGTCCAGAGATTGCGCCCACAGGAAAGCTGCCAGCACTGAAAGCTCTAGCTGGTTTTCACTGTCCCCTGGAACTGCATTCGCTGCCACACAGACATTCGCGCTCTGCTAAAGCTTAACTTGGTAATTGGGCAACACTCTGTATCTCTCTCTGGCAGAGCCCGGCTGACAAATTGGAAACGTCCAGACATTGCGCCCACAGGAAAGCTGCCAGCACTGAAAGCTCTAGCTGGTTTTCACTGTCCCTTGGAACTGCATTCGCTGCCACACAGACATTCGCGCTCTGCTAAAGCTTTGCTTCGTAATGGGGCAACACTCTGTATCTCTCTCTGGCAGATCCCGGCTGACAAATTGGAAACGTCCAGACATTGCGCCCACAGGAAAGCTGCCAGCACTGAAAGCTCTAGCTGGTTTTCACTGTCCCTTGGAACTGCATTCGCTGCCACACAGACATTCGCGCTCTGCTAAAGCATTGCTTCGTAACGGGGCAACACTCTGTATCTCTCTCTGGCAGAGCCCGGCTGACAAATTGGAAACGTCCAGAGATTGCGCCCACAGGAAAGCTGCCAGCACTGAAAGCTCTAGCTGGTTTTCACTGTCCCTTGGAACTGCATTCGCTGCCACACAGACATTCGCGCTCTGCTAAAGCTTTGCTTCGTAATGGGGCAACACTCTGTATCTCTCTCTGGCAGAGCCCGGCTGCCAAATTGGAAACGTCCAGAGATTGCGCCCACAGGAAAGCTGCCAGCACTGAAAGCTCTAGCTGGTTTTCACTGTCCCTTGGAACTGCATTCGCTGCCACACAGACATTCGCGCTCTGCTAAAGCTTTGCTTCGTAATGGGGCAACACTCTGTATCTCTCTCTGGCAGAGCCCGGCAGTGAAATTGGAAACGTCCAGAGATTGCGCCCACAGGAAAGCTGCCAGCACTGAAAGCTGTAGCTGGTTTTCACTGTCCCTTGGAACTGCATTCGCTGCCACACAGACATTCGCGCTCTGCTAAAGCTTTGCTTCGTAATGGGGCAACACTCTGTATCTCTCTCTGGCAGAGCCCGGCAGTGAAATTGGAAACGTCCAGAGATTGCGCCCACAGGAAAGCTGCCAGCACTGAAAGCTGTAGCTGGTTTTCACTGTCCCTTGGAACTGCATTCGCTGCCACACAGACATTCGCGCTCTGCTAAAGCATTACTTCGTAATGGGGCAACACTCTGTATCTATCTCTGGCAGAGCCCGGCAGTGAAATTGGAAACGTCCAGAGATTGCGCCCACAGGAAAGCTGCCAGCACTGAAAGCTGTAGCTGGTTTTCACTGTCCCTTGGAACTGCATTCGCTGCCACACAGACATTCGCGCTCTGCTAAAGCATTACTTCGTAATGGGGCAACACTCTGTATCTCTCTCTGGCAGAGCGCGGCAGTGAAATTGGAAACGTCCAGAGATTGCGCCCACAGGAAAGCTGCCAGCACTGAAAGCTGTAGCTGGTCTTCACTGTCCCTTGGAACTGCATTCGCTGCCACACAGACATTCGCGCTCTGCTAAAGCTTTGCTTCCTAATGGGGCAACACTCTGTATCTCTCTCTGGCAGAGTCCGGCAGTGAAATTGGAAACGTCCAGAGATTGCGCCCACAGGAAAGCTGCCAGCACTGAAAGCTGTAGCTGGTTTTCACTGTCCCTTGGAACTGCATTCGCTGCCACACAGACATTCGCGCTCTGCTAAAGCTTTGCTTCGTAATGGGGCAACACTCTGTATCTCTCTCTGGCAGAGCCGGGCAGTGAAATTGGAAACGTCCAGAGATTGCGCCCACAGGAAAGCTGCGAGCACTGAAAGCTGTAGCTGGTTTTCACTGTCCCTTGGAACTGCATTCGCTGCCACACAGACATTCGCGCTCTGCTAAAGCTTTGCTTCGTAATGGGGCAACACTCTGTATCTATCTCTGGCAGAGCCCGGCAGTGAAATTGGAAACGTCCAGAGATTGCGCCCACAGGAAAGCTGCCAGCACTGAAAGCTGTAGCTGGTTTTCACTGTCCCTTGGAACTGCATTCGCTGCCACACAGACATTCGCGCTCTGCTAAAGCATTACTTCGTAATGGGGCAACACTCTGTATCTCTCTCTGGCAGAGCGCGGCAGTGAAATTGGAAACGTCCAGAGATTGCGCCCACAGGAAAGCTGCCAGCACTGAAAGCTGTAGCTGGTTTTCACTGTCCCTTGGAACTGCATTCGCTGCCACACAGACATTCGCGCTCTGCTAAAGCTTTGCTTCCTAATGGGGCAACACTCTGTATCTCTCTCTGGCAGAGCCCGGCAGTGAAATTGGAAACGTCCAGAGATTGCGCCCACAGGAAAGGTGCCAGCACTGAAAGCTGTAGCTGGTTTTCACTGTCCCTTGGAACTGCATTCGCTGCCACACAGACATTCGCGCTCTGCTAAAGCTTTGCTTCGTAATGGGGCAACACTCTGTATCTCTCTCTGGCAGAGCCGGGCAGTGAAATTGGAAACGACCAGAGATTGCGCCCACAGGAAAGCTGCGAGCACTGAAAGCTGTAGCTGGTTTTCACTGTCCCTTGGAACTGCATTCGCTGCCACACAGACATTCGCGCTCTGCTAAAGCATTGCTTCCTAATGGGGCAACACTCTCTATGACTTTCTCCCAGTGCCCGGCAGTGAAATTGGAAACGTCCAGAGATTGCGCCCACAGGAAAGCTGCCAGCACTGAAAGCTCTAGCTGGTTTTCACTGTCCCTTGGAACTGCATTCGCTGCCACACAGACATTCGCGCTCTGCTAAAGCATTGCTTCGTAATGGGCAACACTCTGTATCTCTCTCTGGCAGAGCCCGGCAGTGAAATTGGAAACGTCCAGAGATTACGCCCACAGGAAAGCTGCCAGCACTGAAAGCTGTAGCTGGTTTTCACTGTCCCTTGGAACTGCATTCGCTGCCACACAGACATTCGCGCTCTGCTAAAGCTTTGCTTCGTAATGGGGCAACACTCTGTATCTCTCTCTGGCAGAGCCCGGCAGTGAAATTGGAAACGTCCAGAGATTGCGCCCACAGGAAAGCTGCCAGCACTGAAAGCTGTAGCTGGTTTTCACTGTCCCTTGGAACTGCATTCGCTGCCACACAGACATTCGCGCTCTGCTAAAGCATTACTTCGTAATGGGGCAACACTCTGTATCTCTCTCTGGCAGAGCCCGGCAGTGAAATTGGAAACGTCCAGAGATTGCGCCCACAGGAAAGCTGCGAGCACTGAAAGCTGTAGCTGGTTTTCACTGTCCCTTGGAACTGCATTCGCTGCCACACAGACATTCGCGCTCTGCTAAAGCATTGCTTCGTAATGGGGCAACACTCTCTATGACTTTCTCCCAGTGCCCGGCAGTGAAATTGGAAACGTCCAGAGATTGCGCCCACAGGAAAGCTGCCAGCACTGAAAGCTGTAGCTGGTTTTCACTGTCCCTTGGAACTGCATTCGCTGCCACACAGACATTCGCGCTCTGCTAAAGCTTTGCTTCGTAATGGGGCAACACTCTGTATCTCTCTCTGGCAGAGCCCGGCAGTGAAATTGGAAACGTCCAGAGATTGCGCCCACAGGAAAGCTGCCAGCACTGAAAGCTGTAGCTGGTTTTCACTGTCCCTTGGAACTGCATTCGCTGCCACACAGACATTCGCGCTCTGCTAAAGCATTACTTCGTAATAGGGCAACACTCTGTATCTCTCTCTGGCAGAGCGCGGCAGTGAAATTGGAAACGTCCAGAGATTGCGCCCACAGGAAAGCTGCCAGCACTGAAAGCTGTAGCTGGTTTTCACTGTCCCTTGGAACTGCATTCGCTGCCACACAGACATTCGCGCTCTGCTAAAGCTTTGCTTCCTAATGGGGCAACACTCTGTATCTCTCTCTGGCAGAGCCGGGCAGTGAAATTGGAAACGTCCAGAGATTGCGCCCACAGGAAAGCTGCCAGCACTGAAAGCTGTAGCTGGTTTTCACTGTCCCTTGGAACTGCATTCGCTGCCACACAGACATTCGCGCTCTGCTAAAGCTTTGCTTCGTAATGGGGCAACACTCTGTATCTCTCTCTGGCAGAGCCCGGCAGTGAAATTGGAAACGTCCAGAGATTGCGCCCACAGGAAAGCTGCCAGCACTGAAAGCTGTAGCTGGTTTTCACTGTCCCTTGGAACTGCATTCGCTGCCACACAGACATTCGCGCTCTGCTAAAGCTTTGCTTCGTGATGGGGCAACACTCTGTATCTCTCTCTGGCAGAGCCCGGCAGTGAAATTGGAAACGTCCAGAGATTGCGCCCACAGGAAAGCTGCCAGCACTGAAAGCTGTAGCTGGTTTTCACTGTCCCTTGGAACTGCATTCGCTGCCACACAGACATTCGCGCTCTGCTAAAGCTTTGCTTCGTAATGGGGCAACACTCTGTATCTCTCTCTGGCAGAGCCCGGCAGTGAAATTGGAAACGTCCAGAGATTGCGCCCACAGGAAAGGTGCCAGCACTGAAAGCTGTAGCTGGTTTTCACTGTCCCTTGGAACTGCATTCGCTGCCACACAGACATTCGCGCTCTGCTAAAGCTTTGCTTCGTAATGGGGCAACACTCTGTATCTCTCTCTGGCAGAGCCCGGCAGTGAAATTGGAAACGTCCAGAGATTGCGCCCACAGGAAAGCTGCCAGCACTGAAAGCTGTAGCTGGTTTTCACTGTCCCTTGGAACTGCATTCGCTGCCACACAGACATTCGCGCTCTGCTAAAGCTTTGCTTCCTAATGGGGCAACACTCTCTATGACTTTCTCCCAGTGCCCGGCAGTGAAATTGGAAACGTCCAGAGATTGCGCCCACAGGAAAGCTGCCAGCACTGAAAGCTCTAGCTGGTTTTCACTGTCCCCTGGAACTGCATTCGCTGCCACACAGACATTCGCGCTCTGCTAAAGCTTAACTTGGTAATTGGGCAACACTCTGTATCTCTCTCTGGCAGAGCCCGGCTGACAAATTGGAAACGTCCAGACATTGCGCCCACAGGAAAGCTGCCAGCACTGAAAGCTCTAGCTGGTTTTCACTGTCCCTTGGAACTGCATTCGCTGCCACACAGACATTCGCGCTCTGCTAAAGCTTTGCTTCGTAATGGGGCAACACTCTGTATCTCTCTCTGGCAGATCCCGGCTGACAAATTGGAAACGTCCAGAGATTGCGCCCACAGGAAAGCTGCCAGCACTGAAAGCTCTAGCTGGTTTTCACTGTCCCTTGGAACTGCATTCGCTGCCACACAGACATTCGCGCTCTGCTAAAGCATTGCTTCGTAACGGGGCAACACTCTGTATCTCTCTCTGGCAGAGCCCGGCTGACAAATTGGAAACGTCCAGAGATTGCGCCCACAGGAAAGCTGCCAGCACTGAAAGCTCTAGCTGGTTTTCACTGTCCCTTGGAACTGCATTCGCTGCCACACAGACATTCGCGCTCTGCTAAAGCTTTGCTTCGTAATGGGGCAACACTCTGTATCTCTCTCTGGCAGAGCCCGGCTGCCAAATTGGAAACGTCCAGAGATTGCGCCCACAGGAAAGCTGCCAGCACTGAAAGCTCTAGCTGGTTTTCACTGTCCCTTGGAACTGCATTCGCTGCCACACAGACATTCGCGCTCTGCTAAAGCTTTGCTTCGTAATGGGGCAACTCTCTGTATCTCTCTCTGGCAGAGCCCGGCAGTGAAATTGGAAACGTCCAGAGATTGCGCCCACAGGAAAGCTGCCAGCACTGAAAGCTGTAGCTGGTTTTCACTGTCCCTTGGAACTGCATTCGCTGCCACACAGACATTCGCGCTCTGCTAAAGCATTGCTTCGTAATGGGGCAACACTCTGTATCTCTCTCTGGCAGAGCCCGGCAGTGAAATTGGAAACGTCCAGAGATTGCGCCCACAGGAAAGCTGCCAGCACTGAAAGCTGTAGCTGGTTTTCACTGTCCCTTGGAACTGCATTCGCTGCCACACAGACATTCGCGCTCTGCTAAAGCTTTGCTTCGTAATGGGGCAACACTCTGTATCTCTCTCTGGCAGAGCCCGGCAGTGAAATTGGAAACGTCCAGAGATTGCGCCCACAGGAAAGCTGCCAGCACTGAAAGCTGTAGCTGGTTTTCACTGTCCCTTGGAACTGCATTCACTGCCACACAGACATTCGCGCTCTGCTAAAGCTTTGCTTCGTAATGGGGCAACACTCTGTATCTCTCTCTGGCAGAGCCCGGCAGTGAAATTGCAAACGTCCAGAGATTGCGCCCACAGGAAAGCTGCCAGCACTGAAAGCTGTAGCTGGTTTTCACTGTCCCTTGGAACTGCATTCGCTGCCACACAGACATTCGCGCTCTGCTAAAGCTTTGCTTCGTAACGGGGCAACACTCTGTATCTCTCTCTGGCAGAGCCCGGCAGTGAAACTGTAAACGTCCAGAGATTGCGCCCACAGGAAAGCTGCCAGCACTGAAAGCTGTAGCTGGTTTTCACTGTCCCTTGGAACTGCATTCGCTGCCACACAGACATTCGCGCTCTGCTAAAGCTTTGCTTCGTAATGGGGCAACACTCTGTATCTCTCTCTGGCAGAGCCCGGCAGTGAAATTGGAAACGTCCAGAGATTGCGCCCACAGGAAAGCTGCCAGCACTGAAAGCTGTAGCTGGTTTTCACTGTCCCTTGGAACTGCATTCGCTGCAACACAGACATTCGCGCTCTGCTAAAGCTTTGCTTCGTAATGGGGCAACACTCTGTATCTCTCTCTGGCAGAGCCCGGCAGTGAAATTGGAAACGTCCAGAGATTGCGCCCACAGGAAAGCTGCCAGCACTGAAAGCTGTAGCTGGTTTTCACTGTCCCTCGGAACTGCATTCGCTGCCACACAGACATTCGCGCTCTGCTAAAGCTTTGCTTCGTAATGGGGCAACACTCTGTATCTATCTCTGGCAGAGCCCGGCAGTGAAATTGGAAACGTCCAGAGATTGCGCCCACAGGAAAGCTGCCAGCACTGAAAGCTCTAGCTGGTTTTCACTGTCCCTTGGAACTGCATTCGCTGCCACACAGACATTCGAGCTCTGCTAAAGCTTAACTTGGTAATTGGGCAACACTCTTTATCTCTCTCTGGTAGAGCCCGGCTGCCAAATTGGAAACGTCCAGACATTGCGCCCACAGGAAAGCTGCCAGCACTGAAAGCTCTAGCTGGTTTTCACTGTCCCTTGGAACTGCATTCGCTGCCACACAGACATTCGCGCTCTGCTAAAGCTTTGCTTCGTAATGGGGCAACACTCTGTATCTCTCTCTGGCAGATCCCGGCTGACAAATTGGAAACGTCCAGACATTGCGCCCACAGGAAAGCTGCCAGCACTGAAAGCTCTAGCTGGTTTTCACTGTCCCTTGGAACTGCATTCGCTGCCACACAGACATTCGCGCTCTGCTAAAGCATTGCTTCGTAATGGGGCAACACTCTGTATCTCTCTGTGGCAGAGCCCGGCTGACAAATTGGAAACGTCCAAGAGATTGCGCCCACAGGAAAGCTGCCAGCACTGAAAGCTCTAGCTGGTTTTCCCTGTCCCTTGGAACTGCATTCGCTGCCACACAGACATTCGCGCTCTGCTAAAGCTTTGCTTCGTAATGGGGCAACACTCTGTATCTCTCTCTGGCAGAGCCCGGCTGCCAAATTGGAAACGTCCAGAGATTGCGCCCACAGGAAAGCTGCCAGCACTGAAAGCTCTAGCTGGTTTTCACTGTCCCTTGGAACTGCATTCGCTGCCACACAGACATTCGCGCTCTGCTAAAGCTTAACTTGGTAATTGGGCAACACTCTGTATCTCTCTCTGGCAGAGCCCGGCTGCCAAATTGGAAACGTCCAGACATTGCGCCCACAGGAAAGCTGCCAGCACTGAAAGCTCTAGCTGGTTTTCACTGTCCCTTGGAACTGCATTCGCTGCCACACAGACATTCGCGCTCTGCTAAAGCTTTGCTTCGTAATGGGGCAACACTCTGTATCTCTCTCTGGCAGAGCCCGGCAGTGAAATTGGAAACGTCCAGAGATTGCGCCCACAGGAAAGCTGCCAGCACTGAAAGCTGTAGCTGGTTTTCACTGTCCCTTGGAACTGCATTCGCTGCCACACAGACATTCGCGCTCTGCTAAAGCATTACTTCGTAATAGGGCAACACTCTGTATCTCTCTCTGGCAGAGCGCGGCAGTGAAATTGGAAACGTCCAGAGATTGCGCCCACAGGAAAGCTGCCAGCACTGAAAGCTGTAGCTGGTTTTCACTGTCCCTTGGAACTGCATTCGCTGCCACACAGACATTCGCGCTCTGCTAAAGCTTTGCTTCCTAATGGGGCAACACTCTGTATCTCTCTCTGGCAGAGCCGGGCAGTGAAATTGGAAACGTCCAGAGATTGCGCCCACAGGAAAGGTGCCAGCACTGAAAGCTGTAGCTGGTTTTCACTGTCCCTTGGAACTGCATTCGCTGCCACACAGACATTCGCGCTCTGCTAAAGCTTTGCTTCGTAATGGGGCAACACTCTGTATCTCTCTCTGGCAGAGCCCGGCAGTGAAATTGGAAACGTCCAGAGATTGCGCCCACAGGAAAGCTGCCAGCACTGAAAGCTGTAGCTGGTTTTCACTGTCCCTTGGAACTGCATTCGCTGCCACACAGACATTCGCGCTCTGCTAAAGCTTTGCTTCGTGATGGGGCAACACTCTGTATCTCTCTCTGGCAGAGCCCGGCAGTGAAATTGGAAACGTCCAGAGATTGCGCCCACAGGAAAGCTGCCAGCACTGAAAGCTGTAGCTGGTTTTCACTGTCCCTTGGAACTGCATTCGCTGCCACACAGACATTCGCGCTCTGCTAAAGCTTTGCTTCGTAATGGGGCAACACTCTGTATCTCTCTCTGGCAGAGCCCGGCAGTGAAATTGGAAACGTCCAGAGATTGCGCCCACAGGAAAGGTGCCAGCACTGAAAGCTGTAGCTGGTTTTCACTGTCCCTTGGAACTGCATTCGCTGCCACACAGACATTCGCGCTCTGCTAAAGCTTTGCTTCGTAATGGGGCAACACTCTGTATCTCTCTCTGGCAGAGCCCGGCAGTGAAATTGGAAACGTCCAGAGATTGCGCCCACAGGAAAGCTGCCAGCACTGAAAGCTGTAGCTGGTTTTCACTGTCCCTTGGAACTGCATTCGCTGCCACACAGACATTCGCGCTCTGCTAAAGCTTTGCTTCCTAATGGGGCAACACTCTCTATGACTTTCTCCCAGTGCCCGGCAGTGAAATTGGAAACGTCCAGAGATTGCGCCCACAGGAAAGCTGCCAGCACTGAAAGCTGTAGCTGGTTTTCACTGTCCCTTGGAACTGCATTCGCTGCCACACAGACATTCGCGCTCTGCTAAAGCTTTGCTTCGTAATGGGGCAACACTCTGTATCTCTCTCTGGCAGAGCCCGGCTGCCAAATTGGAAACGTCCAGAGATTGCGCCCACAGGAAAGCTGCCAGCACTGAAAGCTGTAGCTGGTTTTCACTGTCCCTTGGAACTGCATTCGCTGCCACACAGACATTCGCGCTCTGCTAAAGCTTTGCTTCGTAATGGGGCAACACTCTGTATCTCTCTCTGGCAGAGCCCGGCAGTGAAATTGGAAACGTCCAGAGATTGCGCCCACAGGAAAGCTGCCAGCACTGAAAGCTGTAGCTGGTTTTCACTGTCCCTTGGAACTGCATTCGCTGCCACACAGACATTCGCGCTCTGCTAAAGCTTTGCTTCGTAATGGGGCAACACTCTGTATCTCTCTCTGGCAGAGCCCGGCAGTGAAATTGGAAACGTCCAGAGATTGCGCCCACAGGAAAGCTGCCAGCACTGAAAGCTGTAGCTGGTTTTCACTGTCCCTTGGAACTGCATTCGCTGCCACACAGACATTCGCGCTCTGCTAAAGCTTTGCTTCGTAATGGGGCAACACTCTGTATCTCTCTCTGGCAGAGCCCGGCAGTGAAATTGCAAACGTCCAGAGATTGCGCCCACAGGAAAGCTGCCAGCACTGAAAGCTGTAGCTGGTTTTCACTGTCCCTTGGAACTGCATTCGCTGCCACACAGACATTCGCGCTCTGCTAAAGCTTTGCTTCGTAACGGGGCAACACTCTGTATCTCTCTCTGGCAGAGCCCGGCAGTGAAATTGGAAACGTCCAGAGATTGCGCCCACAGGAAAGCTGCCAGCACTGAAAGCTGTAGCTGGTTTTCACTGTCCCTTGGAACTGCATTCGCTGCCACACAGACATTCGCGCTCTGCTAAAGCTTTGCTTCGTAATGGGGCAACACTCTGTATCTCTCTCTGGCAGAGCCCGGCAGTGAAATTGGAAACGTCCAGAGATTGCGCCCACAGGAAAGCTGCCAGCACTGAAAGCTGTAGCTGGTTTTCACTGTCCCTTGGAACTGCATTCGCTGCAACACAGACATTCGCGCTCTGCTAAAGCTTTGCTTCGTAATGGGGCAACACTCTGTATCTCTCTCTGGCAGAGCCCGGCAGTGAAATTGGAAACGTCCAGACATTGCGCCCACAGGAAAGCTGCCAGCACTGAAAGCTGTAGCTGGTTTTCACTGTCCCTCGGAACTGCATTCGCTGCCACACAGACATTCGCGCTCTGCTAAAGCTTTGCTTCGTAATGGGGCAACACTCTGTATCTATCTCTGGCAGAGCCCGGCAGTGAAATTGGAAACGTCCAGAGATTGCGCCCACAGGAAAGCTGCCAGCACTGAAAGCTCTAGCTGGTTTTCACTGTCCCCTGGAACTGCATTCGCTGCCACACAGACATTCGCGCTCTGCTAAAGCTTAACTTGGTAATTGGGCAACACTCTGTATCTCTCTCTGGCAGAGCCCGGCTGACAAATTGGAAACGTCCAGACATTGCGCCCACAGGAAAGCTGCCAGCACTGAAAGCTCTAGCTGGTTTTCACTGTCCCTTGGAACTGCATTCGCTGCCACACAGACATTCGCGCTCTGCTAAAGCTTTGCTTCGTAATGGGGCAACACTCTGTATCTCTCTCTGGCAGAGCCCGGCAGTGAAATTGGAAACGTCCAGAGATTGCGCCCACAGGAAAGCTGCCAGCACTGAAAGCTGTAGCTGGTTTTCACTGTCCCTTGGAACTGCATTCGCTGCCACACAGACATTCGCGCTCTGCTAAAGCTTTGCTTCGTGATGGGGCAACACTCTGTATCTCTCTCTGGCAGAGCCCGGCAGTGAAATTGGAAACGTCCAGAGATTGCGCCCACAGGAAAGCTGCCAGCACTGAAAGCTGTAGCTGGTTTTCACTGTCCCTTGGAACTGCATTCGCTGCCACACAGACATTCGCGCTCTGCTAAAGCTTTGCTTCGTAATGGGGCAACACTCTGTATCTCTCTCTGGCAGAGCCCGGCAGTGAAATTGGAAACGTCCAGAGATTGCGCCCACAGGAAAGGTGCCAGCACTGAAAGCTGTAGCTGGTTTTCACTGTCCCTTGGAACTGCATTCGCTGCCACACAGACATTCGCGCTCTGCTAAAGCTTTGCTTCGTAATGGGGCAACACTCTGTATCTCTCTCTGGCAGAGCCCGGCAGTGAAATTGGAAACGTCCAGAGATTGCGCCCACAGGAAAGCTGCCAGCACTGAAAGCTGTAGCTGGTTTTCACTGTCCCTTGGAACTGCATTCGCTGCCACACAGACATTCGCGCTCTGCTAAAGCTTTGCTTCCTAATGGGGCAACACTCTCTATGACTTTCTCCCAGTGCCCGGCAGTGAAATTGGAAACGTCCAGAGATTGCGCCCACAGGAAAGCTGCCAGCACTGAAAGCTGTAGCTGGTTTTCACTGTCCCTTGGAACTGCATTCGCTGCCACACAGACATTCGCGCTCTGCTAAAGCTTTGCTTCGTAATGGGGCAACACTCTGTATCTCTCTCTGGCAGAGCCCGGCAGTGAAATTGGAAACGTCCAGAGATTGCGCCCACAGGAAAGCTGCCAGCACTGAAAGCTGTAGCTGGTTTTCACTGTCCCTTGGAACTGCATTCGCTGCCACACAGACATTCGCGCTCTGCTAAAGCTTTGCTTCGTAATGGGGCAACACTCTGTATCTCTCTCTGGCAGAGCCCGGCAGTGAAATTGGAAACGTCCAGAGATTGCGCCCACAGGAAAGCTGCCAGCACTGAAAGCTGTAGCTGGTTTTCACTGTCCCTTGGAACTGCATTCGCTGCCACACAGACATTCGCGCTCTGCTAAAGCTTTGCTTCGTAATGGGGCAACACTCTGTATCTCTCTCTGGCAGAGCCCGGCAGTGAAATTGGAAACGTCCAGAGATTGCGCCCACAGGAAAGCTGCCAGCACTGAAAGCTGTAGCTGGTTTTCACTGTCCCTTGGAACTGCATTCGCTGCCACACAGACATTCGCGCTCTGCTAAAGCTTTGCTTCGTAATGGGGCAACACTCTGTATCTCTCTCTGGCAGAGCCCGGCAGTGAAATTGCAAACGTCCAGAGATTGCGCCCACAGGAAAGCTGCCAGCACTGAAAGCTGTAGCTGGTTTTCACTGTCCCTTGGAACTGCATTCGCTGCCACACAGACATTCGCGCTCTGCTAAAGCTTTGCTTCGTAACGGGGCAACACTCTGTATCTCTCTCTGGCAGAGCCCGGCAGTGAAATTGGAAACGTCCAGAGATTGCGCCCACAGGAAAGCTGCCAGCACTGAAAGCTGTAGCTGGTTTTCACTGTCCCTTGGAACTGCATTCGCTGCCACACAGACATTCGCGCTCTGCTAAAGCTTTGCTTCGTAATGGGGCAACACTCTGTATCTCTCTCTGGCAGAGCCCGGCAGTGAAATTGGAAACGTCCAGAGATTGCGCCCACAGGAAAGCTGCCAGCACTGAAAGCTGTAGCTGGTTTTCACTGTCCCTTGGAACTGCATTCGCTGCAACACAGACATTCGCGCTCTGCTAAAGCTTTGCTTCGTAATGGGGCAACACTCTGTATCTCTCTCTGGCAGAGCCCGGCAGTGAAATTGGAAACGTCCAGACATTGCGCCCACAGGAAAGCTGCCAGCACTGAAAGCTGTAGCTGGTTTTCACTGTCCCTCGGAACTGCATTCGCTGCCACACAGACATTCGCGCTCTGCTAAAGCTTTGCTTCGTAATGGGGCAACACTCTGTATCTATCTCTGGCAGAGCCCGGCAGTGAAATTGGAAACGTCCAGAGATTGCGCCCACAGGAAAGCTGCCAGCACTGAAAGCTCTAGCTGGTTTTCACTGTCCCCTGGAACTGCATTCGCTGCCACACAGACATTCGCGCTCTGCTAAAGCTTAACTTGGTAATTGGGCAACACTCTGTATCTCTCTCTGGCAGAGCCCGGCTGACAAATTGGAAACGTCCAGACATTGCGCCCACAGGAAAGCTGCCAGCACTGAAAGCTCTAGCTGGTTTTCACTGTCCCTTGGAACTGCATTCGCTGCCACACAGACATTCGCGCTCTGCTAAAGCTTTGCTTCGTAATGGGGCAACACTCTGTATCTCTCTCTGGCAGATCCCGGCTGACAAATTGGAAACGTCCAGAGATTGCGCCCACAGGAAAGCTGCCAGCACTGAAAGCTCTAGCTGGTTTTCACTGTCCCTTGGAACTGCATTCGCTGCCACACAGACATTCGCGCTCTGCTAAAGCATTGCTTCGTAACGGGGCAACACTCTGTATCTCTCTCTGGCAGAGCCCGGCTGACAAATTGGAAACGTCCAGAGATTGCGCCCACAGGAAAGCTGCCAGCACTGAAAGCTCTAGCTGGTTTTCACTGTCCCTTGGAACTGCATTCGCTGCCACACAGACATTCGCGCTCTGCTAAAGCTTTGCTTCGTAATGGGGCAACACTCTGTATCTCTCTCTGGCAGAGCCCGGCTGCCAAATTGGAAACGTCCAGAGATTGCGCCCACAGGAAAGCTGCCAGCACTGAAAGCTCTAGCTGGTTTTCACTGTCCCTTGGAACTGCATTCGCTGCCACACAGACATTCGCGCTCTGCTAAAGCTTTGCTTCGTAATGGGGCAACACTCTGTATCTCTCTCTGGCAGAGCCCGGCAGTGAAATTGCAAACGTCCAGAGATTGCGCCCACAGGAAAGCTGCCAGCACTGAAAGCTGTAGCTGGTTTTCACTGTCCCTTGGAACTGCATTCGCTGCCACACAGACATTCGCGCTCTGCTAAAGCATTGCTTCGTAATGGGGCAACACTCTGTATCTCTCTCTGGCAGAGCCCGGCAGTGAAATTGGAAACGTCCAGAGATTGCGCCCACAGGAAAGCTGCCAGCACTGAAAGCTGTAGCTGGTTTTCACTGTCCCTTGGAACTGCATTCGCTGCCACACAGACATTCGCGCTCTGCTAAAGCTTTGCTTCGTAATGGGGCAACACTCTGTATCTCTCTCTGGCAGAGCCCGGCAGTGAAATTGGAAACGTCCAGAGATTGCGCCCACAGGAAAGCTGCCAGCACTGAAAGCTGTAGCTGGTTTTCACTGTCCCTTGGAACTGCATTCACTGCCACACAGACATTCGCGCTCTGCTAAAGCTTTGCTTCGTAATGGGGCAACACTCTGTATCTCTCTCTGGCAGAGCCCGGCAGTGAAATTGCAAACGTCCAGAGATTGCGCCCACAGGAAAGCTGCCAGCACTGAAAGCTGTAGCTGGTTTTCACTGTCCCTTGGAACTGCATTCGCTGCCACACAGACATTCGCGCTCTGCTAAAGCTTTGCTTCGTAACGGGGCAACACTCTGTATCTCTCTCTGGCAGAGCCCGGCAGTGAAACTGTAAACGTCCAGAGATTGCGCCCACAGGAAAGCTGCCAGCACTGAAAGCTGTAGCTGGTTTTCACTGTCCCTTGGAACTGCATTCGCTGCCACACAGACATTCGCGCTCTGCTAAAGCTTTGCTTCGTAATGGGGCAACACTCTGTATCTCTCTCTGGCAGAGCCCGGCAGTGAAATTGGAAACGTCCAGAGATTGCGCCCACAGGAAAGCTGCCAGCACTGAAAGCTCTAGCTGGTTTTCACTGTCCCTTGGAACTGCATTCGCTGCCACACAGACATTCGAGCTCTGCTAAAGCTTAACTTGGTAATTGGGCAACACTCTTTATCTCTCTCTGGTAGAGCCCGGCTGCCAAATTGGAAACGTCCAGACATTGCGCCCACAGGAAAGCTGCCAGCACTGAAAGCTCTAGCTGGTTTTCACTGTCCCTTGGAACTGCATTCGCTGCCACACAGACATTCGCGCTCTGCTAAAGCATTGCTTCGTAATGGGGCAACACTCTGTATCTCTCTCTGGCAGAGCCCGGCTGACAAATTGGAAACGTCCAAGAGATTGCGCCCACAGGAAAGCTGCCAGCACTGAAAGCTCTAGCTGGTTTTCCCTGTCCCTTGGAACTGCATTCGCTGCCACACAGACATTCGCGCTCTGCTAAAGCTTTGCTTCGTAATGGGGCAACACTCTGTATCTCTCTCTGGCAGAGCCCGGCTGCCAAATTGGAAACGTCCAGAGATTGCGCCCACAGGAAAGCTGCCAGCACTGAAAGCTCTAGCTGGTTTTCACTGTCCCTTGGAACTGCATTCGCTGCCACACAGACATTCGCGCTCTGCTAAAGCTTAACTTGGTAATTGGGCAACACTCTGTATCTCTCTCTGGCAGAGCCCGGCTGCCAAATTGGAAACGTCCAGACATTGCGCCCACAGGAAAGCTGCCAGCACTGAAAGCTCTAGCTGGTTTTCACTGTCCCTTGGAACTGCATTCGCTGCCACACAGACATTCGCGCTCTGCTAAAGCATTGCTTCGTAATGGGGCAACACTCTGTATCTCTCTCTGGCAGAGCCCGGCTGACAAATTGGAAACGTCCAGAGATTGCGCCCACAGGAAAGCTGCCAGCACTGAAAGCTCTAACTGGTTTTCACTGTCCCTTGGAACTGCATTCGCTGCCACACAGACATTCGCGCTCTGCTAAAGCATTGCTTCGTAATGGGGCAACACTCTGTATCTCTCTCTGGCAGAGCCCGGCTGACAAATTGGAAACGTCCAGACATTGCGCCCACAGGAAAGCTGCCAGCACTGAAAGCTCTAGCTGGTTTTCACTGTCCCTTGGAACTGCATTCACTGCCACACAGACATTCGCGCTCTGCTAAAGCTTTGCTTCGTAATGGGGCAACACTCTGTATCTCTCTCTGGCAGAGCCCGGCTGCCAAATTGGAAACGTCCAGAGATTGCGCCCACAGGAAAGCTGCCAGCACTGAAAGCTCTAGCTGGTTTTCACTGTCCCTTGGAACTGCATTCGCTGCCACACAGACATTCGCGCTCTGCTAAAGCTTAACTTGGTAATTGGGCAACACTCTGTATCTCTCTCTGGCAGAGCCCGGCTGCCAAATTGGAAACGTCCAGAGATTGCGCCCACAGGAAAGCTGCCAGCACTGAAAGCTCTAGCTGGTTTTCACTGTCCCTTGGAACTGCATTCGCTGCCACACAGACATTCGCGCTCTGCTAAAGCATTGCTTCGTAATGGGGCAACACTCTGTATCTCTCTCTGGCAGAGCCCGGCTGCCAAATTGGAAACGTCCAGAGATTGCGCCCACAGGAAAGATGCCAGCACTGAAAGCTCTAGCTGGTTTTCACTGTCCCTTGGAACTGCATTCGCTGCCACACAGACATTCGCGCTCTGCTAAAGCTTTGCTTCGTAATGGGGCAACACTCTGTATCTCTCTCTGGCAGATCCCGGCTGACAAATTGGAAACGTCCAGACATTGCGCCCACAGGAAAGCTGCCAGCACTGAAAGCTCTAGCTGGTTTTCACTGTCCCTTGGAACTGCATTCGCTGCCACACAGACATTCGCGCTCTGCTAAAGCATTGCTTCGTAATGGGGCAACACTCTGTATCTCTCTCTGGCAGAGCCCGGCTGCCAAATTGGAAACGTCCAGAGATTGCGCCCACAGGAAAGCTGCCAGCACTGAAAGCTCTAGCTGGTTTTCACTGTCCCTTGGAACTGCATTCGCTGCCACACAGACATTCGCGCTCTGCTAAAGCTTTGCTTCGTAATGGGGCAACACTCTGTATCTCTCTCTGGCAGAGCCCGGCTGCCAAATTGGAAACGTCCAGAGATTGCGCCCACAGGAAAGCTGCCAGCACTGAAAGCTCTAGCTGGTTTTCACTGTCCCTTGGAACTGCATTCGCTGCCACACAGACATTCGCGCTCTGCTAAAGCTTAACTTGGTAATTGGGCAACACTCTGTATCTCTCTCTGGCAGAGCCCGGCTGCCAAATTGGAAACGTCCAGAGATTGCGCCCACAGGAAAGCTGCCAGCACTGAAAGCTCTAGCTGGTTTTCACTGTCCCTTGGAACTGCATTCGCTGCCACACAGACATTCGCGCTCTGCTAAAGCATTGCTTCGTAATGGGGCAACACTCTGTATCTCTCTCTGGCAGAGCCCGGCTGCCAAATTGGAAACGTCCAGAGATTGCGCCCACAGGAAAGATGCCAGCACTGAAAGCTCTAGCTGGTTTTCACTGTCCCTTGGAACTGCATTCGCTGCCACACAGACATTCGCGCTCTGCTAAAGCTTTGCTTCGTAATGGGGCAACACTCTGTATCTCTCTCTGGCAGATCCCGGCTGACAAATTGGAAACGTCCAGACATTGCGCCCACAGGAAAGCTGCCAGCACTGAAAGCTCTAGCTGGTTTTCACTGTCCCTTGGAACTGCATTCGCTGCCACACAGACATTCGCGCTCTGCTAAAGCATTGCTTCGTAATGGGGCAACACTCTGTATCTCTCTCTGGCAGAGCCCGGCTGCCAAATTGGAAACGTCCAGAGATTGCGCCCACAGGAAAGCTGCCAGCACTGAAAGCTCTAGCTGGTTTTCACTGTCCCTTGGAACTGCATTCGCTGCCACACAGACATTCGCGCTCTGCTAAAGCTTTGCTTCGTAATGGGGCAACACTCTGTATCTCTCTCTGGCAGAGCCCGGCTGCCAAATTGGAAACGTCCAGAGATTGCGCCCACAGGAAAGCTGCCAGCACTGAAAGCTCTAGCTGGTTTTCACTGTCCCTTGGAACTGCATTCGCTGCCACACAGACATTCGCGCTCTGCTAAAGCATTGCTTCGTAATGGGGCAACACTCTGTATCTCTCTCTGGCAGAGCCCAGCTGCCAAATTGGAAACGTCCAGAGATTGCGCCCACAGGAAAGCTGCCAGCACTGAAAGCTCTAGCTGGTTTTCACTGTCCCTTGGAGCTGCATTCGCTGCCACACAGACATTCGCGCTCTGCTAAAGCTTTGCTTCGTAATGGGGCAACACTCTGTATCTCTCTCTGGCAGAGCCCGGCTGCCAAATTGGAAACGTCCAGAGATTGCGCCCACAGGAAAGCTGCCAGCACTGAAAGCTCTAGCTGGTTTTCACTGTCCCTTGGAACTGCATCCGCTGCCACACAGACATTCGCGCTCTGCTAAAGCTTAACTTGGTAATTGGGCAACACTCTGTATCTCTCTCTGGCAGAGCCCGGCAGTGAAATTGGAAACGTCCAGAGATTGCGCCCACAGGAAAGCTGCCAGCACTGAAAGCTCTAGCTGGTTTTCACTGTCCCTTGGAACTGCATTCGCTGCCACACAGACATTCGCGCTCTGCTAAAGCATTGCTTCGTAATGGGGCAACACTCTGTATCTCTCTCTGGCAGAGCCCGGCTGCCAAATTGGAAACGTCCAGAGATTGCGCCCACAGGAAAGCTGCCAGCACTGAAAGCTCTAGCTGGTTTTCACTGTCCCTTGGAACTGCATTCGCTGCCACACAGACATTCGCGCTCTGCTAAAGCATTGCTTCGTAATGGGGCAACACTCTGTATCTCTCTCTGGCAGAGCCCGGCTGCCAAATTGGAAACGTCCAGAGATTGCGCCCACAGGAAAGCTGCCAGCACTGAAAGCTCTAGCTGGTTTTCACTGTCCCTTGGAACTGCATCCGCTGCCACACAGACATTCGCGCTCTGCTAAAGCTTAACTTTATAATTGGGCAACACTCTGTATCTCTCTGTGGCAGAGCTCGGCTGCCAAATTGGAAACGTCCAGAGATTGTGCCTACAGGAAAGCTGCTAGCACTGAAAGCTCTAGCTGGTTTTCACTGTCCCTTGGAACTGCATTCGCTGCCACACAGACATTCGCGCTCTGCTAAAGCTTTGCTTCGTAATGGGGCAACACTCTGTATCTCTCTCTGGCAGAGCCCGGCTGCCAAATTGGAAACGTCCAGAGATTGCGCCCACAGGAAAGCTGCCAGCACTGAAAGCTCTAGCTGGTTTTCACTGTCCCTTGGAACTGCATTCGCTGCCACACAGACATTCGCGCTCTGCTTAAGCATTGCTTCGTAATGGGGCAACACTCTGTATCTCTCTCTGGCAGAGCCCGGCTGCCAAATTGGAAACGTCCAGAGATTGCGCCCACAGGAAAGCTGCCAGCACTGAAAGCTCTAGCTGGTTTTCACTGTCCCTTGGAACTGCATTCGCTGCCACACAGACATTCGCGCTCTGCTAAAGCATTGCTTCGTAATGGGGCAACACTCTGTATCTCTCTCTGGCAGAGCCCGGCTGCCAAATTGGAAACGTCCAGAGATTGCGCCCACAGGAAAGCTGCCAGCACTGAAAGCTCTAGCTGGTTTTCACTGTCCCTTGGAACTGCATTCGCTGCCACACAGACATTCGCGCTCTGCTAAAGCATTGCTTCGTAATGGGGCAACACTCTGTATTTCTCTGTGGCAGAGCCCGGCTGCCAAATTGGAAACGTCCAGAGATTGCGCCCACAGGAAAGCTGCCAGCACTGAAAGGTCTAGCTGGTTTTCACTGTCCCTTGGAACTGCATTCGCTGCCACACAGACATTCGCGCTCTGCTAAAGCTTTGCTTCGTAATGGGGCAACACTCTGTATCTCTCTCTGGCAGAGCCCGGCTGCCAAATTGGAAACGTCCAGAGATTGCGCCCACAGGAAAGCTGCCAGCACTGAAAGCTGTAGCTGGTTTTCACTGTCCCTTGGAACTGCATTCGCTGCCACACAGACATTCGCGCTCTGCTAAAGCATTGCTTCGTAATGGGGCAACACTCTGTATCTCTCTCTGGCAGAGCCCGGCTGACAAATTGGAAACGTCCAGAGATTGCGCCCACAGGAAAGCTGCCAGCACTGAAAGCTCTAGCTGGTTTTCACTGTCCCTTGGAACTGCATTCGCTGCCACACAGACATTCGCGCTCTGCTAAAGCTTTGCTTCGTAATGGGGCAACACTCTGTATCTCTCTCTGGCAGAGCCCGGCTGCCAAATTGGAAACGTCCAGAGATTGCGCCCACAGGAAAGCTGCCAGCACTGAAAGCTCTAGCTGGTTTTCACTGTCCCTTGGAACTGCATTCGCTGCCACACAGACATTCGCGCTCTGCTAAAGCATTGCTTCGTAATGGGGCAACACTCTGTATCTCTCTCTGGCAGAGCCCGGCTGA
This sequence comes from Mycteria americana, assembly GCF_035582795.1. Lineage (NCBI taxonomy): Eukaryota > Metazoa > Chordata > Aves > Ciconiiformes > Ciconiidae > Mycteria > Mycteria americana. Next base: position 575,713 of record NW_027445645.1, read on the forward strand.
CAAATTGGAAAAGTCCAGAGATTGCGCCCACAGGAAAGCTGCCAGCACTGAAAGCTCTAGCTGTTTTTCACTGTCCCTTGGAACTGCATTCGCTGCCACACAGACATTCGCGCTCTGCTAAAGCTTTGCTTCGTAATGGGGCAACACTCTGTATCTCTCTCTGGCAGAGCCCGGCTGCCAAATTGGAAACGTCCAGAGATTGCGCCCACAGGAAAGCTGCCAGCACTGAAAGCTCTAGCTGGTTTTCACTGTCCCTTGGAACTGCATTCGCTGCCACACAGACATTCGCGCTCTGCTAAAGCATTGCTTCGTAATGGGGCAACACTCTGTATCTCTCTCTGGCAGAGCCCGGCTGCCAAATTGGAAACGTCCAGACATTGCGCCCACAGGAAAGCTGCCAGCACTGAAAGCTCTAGCTGGTTTTCACTGTCCCTTGGAACTGCATTCGCTGCCACACAGACATTCGCGCTCTGCTAAAGCATTGCTTCGTAATGGGGCAACACTCTGTATCTCTCTCTGGCAGAGCCCGGCTGCCAAATTGGAAACGTCCAGAGATTGCGCCCACAGGAAAGCTGCCAGCACTGAAAGCTCTAGCTGGTTTTCACTGTCCCTTGGAACTGCATTCGCTGCCACACAGACATTCGCGCTCTGCTAAAGCATTGCTTCGTAATGGGGCAACACTCTGTATCTCTCTCTGGCAGAGCCCGGCTGACAAATTGGAAACGTCCAGAGATTGCGCCCACAGGAAAGCTGCCAGCACTGAAAGCTCTAGCTGGTTTTCACTGTCCCTTGGAACTGCATTCGCTGCCACACAGACATTCGCGCTCTGCTAAAGCTTTGCTTCGTAATGGGGCAACACTCTGTATCTCTCTCTGGCAGAGCCCGGCTGCCAAATTGGAAACGTCCAGAGATTGCGCCCACAGGAAAGCTGCCAGCACTGAAAGCTCTAGCTGGTTTTCACTGTCCCTTGGAACTGCATTCGCTGCCACACAGACATTCGCGCTCTGCTAAAGCTTTGCTTCGTAATGGGGCAACACTCTGTATCTCTCTCTGGCAGAGCCCGGCTGCCAAATTGGAAACGTCCAGAGATTGCGCCCACAGGAAAGCTGCCAGCACTGAAAGCTCTAGCTGGTTTTCACTGTCCCTTGGAACTGCATTCGCTGCCACACAGACATTCGCGCTCTGCTAAAGCTTAACTTGGTAATTGGGCAACACTCTGTATCTCTCTCTGGCAGAGCCCGGCTGCCAAATTGGAAACGTCCAGAGATTGCGCCCACAGGAAAGCTGCCAGCACTGAAAGCTCTAGCTGGTTTTCACTGTCCCTTGGAACTGCATTCGCTGCCACACAGACATTCGCGCTCTGCTAAAGCTTAACTTGGTAATTGGGCAAGACTCTGTATCTCTCTTTGGCAGAGCTCGGCTGCCAAATTGGAAACGTCCAGAGATTGTGCCCACAGGAAAGCTGCCAGCACTGAAAGCTCTAGCTGGTTTTCACTGTCCCTTGGAACTGCATTCGCTGCCACACAGACATTCGCGCTCTGCTAAAGCATTGCTTCGTAATGGGGCAACACTCTGTATCTCTCTCTGGCAGAGCCCGGCTGCCAAATTGGAAACGTCCAGAGATTGCGCCCACAGGAAAGCTGCCAGCACTGAAAGCTCTAGCTGGTTTTCACTGTCCCTTGGAACTGCATTCGCTGCCACACAGACATTCGCGCTCTGCTAAAGCTTTGCTTCGTAATGGGGCAACACTCTGTATCTCTCTCTGGCAGAGCCCGGCTGCCAAATTGGAAACGTCCAGAGATTGCGCCCACAGGAAAGCTGCCAGCACTGAAAGCTCTAGCTGGTTTTCACTGTCCCTTGGAACTGCATTCGCTGCCACACAGACATTCGCGCTCTGCTAAAGCTTAACTTGGTAATTGGGCAACACTCTGTATCTCTCTCTGGCAGAGCCGGGCTGCCAAATTGGAAACGTCCAGACATTGCGCCCACAGGAAAGCTGCCAGCACTGAAAGCTCTAGCTGGTTTTCACTGTCCCTTGGAACTGCATTCGCTGCCACACAGACATTCGCGCTCTGCTAAAGCATTGCTTCGTAATGGGGCAACACTCTGTATCTCTCTCTGGCAGAGCCCGGCTGCCAAATTGGAAACGTCCAGAGATTGCGCCCACAGGAAAGCTGCCAGCACTGAAAGCTCTAGCTGGTTTTCACTGTCCCTTGGAACTGCATTCGCTGCCACACAGACATTCGCGCTCTGCTAAAGCATTGCTTCGTAATGGGGCAACACTCTGTATCTCTCTCTGGCAGAGCCCGGCTGACAAATTGGAAACGTCCAGAGATTGCGCCCACAGGAAAGCTGCCAGCACTGAAAGCTCTAGCTGGTTTTCACTGTCCCTTGGAACTGCATTCGCTGCCACACAGACATTCGCGCTCTGCTAAAGCTTTGCTTCGTAATGGGGCAACACTCTGTATCTCTCTCTGGCAGAGCCCGGCTGCCAAATTGGAAACGTCCAGAGATTGCGCCCACAGGAAAGCTGCCAGCACTGAAAGCTCTAGCTGGTTTTCACTGTCCCTTGGAACTGCATTCGCTGCCACACAGACATTCGCGCTCTGCTAAAGCTTAACTTGGTAATTGGGCAACACTCTGTATCTCTCTCTGGCAGAGCCCGGCTGCCAAATTGGAAACGTCCAGAGATTGCGCCCACAGGAAAGCTGCCAGCACTGAAAGCTCTAGCTGGTTTTCACTGTCCCTTGGAACTGCATTCGCTGCCACACAGACATTCGCGCTCTGCTAAAGCATTGCTTCGTAATGGGGCAACACTGTGTATCTCTCTCTGGCAGAGCCCGGCAGTGAAATTGGAAAAGTCCAGAGATTGCGCCCACAGGAAAGCTGCCAGCACTGAAAGCTGTAGCTGGTTTTCACTGTCACTTGGAACTGCATTCGCTGCCACACAGACATTCGCGCTCTGCTAAAGCTTTGCTTCGTAATGGGGCAACACTCTGTATCTCTCTCTGGCAGAGCCCGGCAGTGAAATTGGAAACGTCCAGAGATTGCGCCCACAGGAAAGCTGCCAGCACTGAAAGCTGTAGCTGGTTTTCACTGTCCCTTGGAACTGCATTCGCTGCCACACAGACATTCGCGCTCTGCTAAAGCTTTGCTTCGTAATGGGGCAACACTCTGTATCTCTCTCTGGCAGAGCCCGGCAGTGAAATTGGAAACGTCCAGAGATTGCGCCCACAGGAAAGCTGCCAGCACTGAAAGCTGTAGCTGGTTTTCACTGTCCCTTGGAACTGCATTCGCTGCCACACAGACATTCGTGCTCTGCTAAAGCTTTGCTTCGTAATGGGGCAACACTCTGTATCTCTCTCTGGCAGAGCCCGGCAGTGAAATTGGAAACGTCCAGAGATTGCGCCCACAGGAAAGCTGCCAGCACTGAAAGCTGTAGCTGGTTTTCACTGTCCCTTGGAACTGCATTCGCTGCCACACAGACATTCGCGCTCTGCTAAAGCTTTGCTTCGTAATGGGGCAACACTCTGTATCTCTCTCTGGCAGAGCCCGGCAGTGAAATTGGAAACGTCCAGAGATTGCGCCCACAGGAAAGCTGCCAGCACTGAAAGCTGTAGCTGGTTTTCACTGTCCCTTGGAACTGCATTCGCTGCCACACAGACATTCGCGCTCTGCTAAAGCTTTGCTTCCTAATGGGGCAACACTCTCTATGACTTTCTCCCAGTGCCCGGCAGTGAAATTGGAAACGTCCAGAGATTGCGCCCACAGGAAAGCTGCCAGCACTGAAAGCTGTAGCTGGTTTTCACTGTCCCTTGGAACTGCATTCGCTGCCACACAGACATTCGCGCTCTGCTAAAGCTTTGCTTCGTAATGGGGCAACACTCTGTATCTCTCTCTGGCAGAGCCCGGCTGCCAAATTGGAAACGTCCAGAGATTGCGCCCACAGGAAAGCTGCCAGCACTGAAAGCTCTAGCTGGTTTTCACTGTCCCTTGGAACTGCATTCGCTGCCACACAGACATTCGCGCTCTGCTAAAGCTTTGCTTCGTAATGGGGCAACACTCTGTATCTCTCTCTGGCAGAGCCCGGCAGTGAAATTGGAAACGTCCAGAGATTGCGCCCACAGGAAAGCTGCCAGCACTGAAAGCTGTAGCTGGTTTTCACTGTCCCTTGGAACTGCATTCGCTGCCACACAGACATTCGCGCTCTGCTAAAGCTTTGCTTCGTAATGGGGCAACACTCTGTATCTCTCTCTGGCAGAGCCCGGCAGTGAAATTGGAAACGTCCAGAGATTGCGCCCACAGGAAAGCTGCCAGCACTGAAAGCTGTAGCTGGTTTTCACTGTCCCTTGGAACTGCATTCACTGCCACACAGACATTCGCGCTCTGCTAAAGCTTTGCTTCGTAATGGGGCAACACTCTGTATCTCTCTCTGGCAGAGCCCGGCAGTGAAATTGCAAACGTCCAGAGATTGCGCCCACAGGAAAGCTGCCAGCACTGAAAGCTGTAGCTGGTTTTCACTGTCCCTTGGAACTGCATTCGCTGCCACACAGACATTCGCGCTCTGCTAAAGCTTTGCTTCGTAACGGGGCAACACTCTGTATCTCTCTCTGGCAGAGCCCGGCAGTGAAACTGTAAACGTCCAGAGATTGCGCCCACAGGAAAGCTGCCAGCACTGAAAGCTGTAGCTGGTTTTCACTGTCCCTTGGAACTGCATTCGCTGCCACACAGACATTCGCGCTCTGCTAAAGCTTTGCTTCGTAATGGGGCAACACTCTGTATCTCTCTCTGGCAGAGCCCGGCAGTGAAATTGGAAACGTCCAGAGATTGCGCCCACAGGAAAGCTGCCAGCACTGAAAGCTGTAGCTGGTTTTCACTGTCCCTTGGAACTGCATTCGCTGCAACACAGACATTCGCGCTCTGCTAAAGCTTTGCTTCGTAATGGGGCAACACTCTGTATCTCTCTCTGGCAGAGCCCGGCAGTGAAATTGGAAACGTCCAGAGATTGCGCCCACAGGAAAGCTGCCAGCACTGAAAGCTCTAGCTGGTTTTCACTGTCCCTCGGAACTGCATTCGCTGCCACACAGACATTCGCGCTCTGCTAAAGCTTTGCTTCGTAATGGGGCAACACTCTGTATCTATCTCTGGCAGAGCCCGGCAGTGAAATTGGAAACGTCCAGAGATTGCGCCCACAGGAAAGCTGCCAGCACTGAAAGCTCTAGCTGGTTTTCACTGTCCCTTGGAACTGCATTCGCTGCCACACAGACATTCGCGCTCTGCTAAAGCTTAACTTGGTAATTGGGCAACACTCTGTATCTCTCTCTGGCAGAGCCCGGCTGCCAAATTGGAAACGTCCAGAGATTGCGCCCACAGGAAAGCTGCCAGCACTGAAAGCTCTAGCTGGTTTTCACTGTCCCTTGGAACTGCATTCGCTGCCACACAGACATTCGCGCTGTGCTAAAGCATTGCTTCGTAATGGGGCAACACTCTGTATCTCTCTCTGGCAGAGCCCGGCTGCCAAATTGGAAACGTCCAGAGATTGCGCCCACAGGAAAGCTGCCAGCACTGAAAGCTCTAGCTGGTTTTCACTGTCCCTTGGAACTGCATTCGCTGCCACACAGACATTCGCGCTCTGCTAAAGCTTTGCTTCGTAATGGGGCAACACTCTGTATCTCTCTCTGGCAGAGCCCGGCTGCCAAATTGGAAACGTCCAGAGATTGCGCCCACAGGAAAGCTGCCAGCACTGAAAGCTCTAGCTGGTTTTCACTGTCCCTTGGAACTGCATTCGCTGCCACACAGACATTCGTGCTCTGCTAAAGCTTAACTTGGTAATTGGGCAACACTCTGTATCTCTCTCTGGCAGATCCCGGCTGACAAATTGGAAACGTCCAGAGATTGTGCCTACAGGAAAGCTGCCAGCACTGAAAGCTCTAGCTGGTTTTCACTGTCCCTTGGAACTGCATTCGCTGCCACACAGACATTCGCGCTCTGCTAAAGCATTGCTTCGTAATGGGGCAACACTCTGTATCTCTCTCTGGCAGAGCCCGGCTGCCAAATTGGAAACGTCCAGAGATTGCGCCCACAGGAAAGCTGCCAGCACTGAAAGCTCTAGCTGGTTTTCACTGTCCCTTGGAACTGCATTCGCTGCCACACAGACATTCGCGCTCTGCTAAAGCTTTGCTTCGTAATGGGGCAACACTCTGTATCTCTCTCTGGCAGAGCCCGGCTGCCAAATTGGAAACGTCCAGAGATTGCGCCCACAGGAAAGCTGCCAGCACTGAAAGCTCTAGCTGGTTTTCACTGTCCCTTGGAACTGCATTCGCTGCCACACAGACATTCGCGCTCTGCTAAAGCTTAACTTGGTAATTGGGCAACACTCTGTATCTCTCTCTGGCAGAGCCCGGCTGCCAAATTGGAAACGTCCAGAGATTGCGCCCACAGGAAAGCTGCCAGCACTGAAAGCTCTAGCTGGTTTTCACTGTCCCTTGGAACTGCATTCGCTGCCACACAGACATTCGCGCTCTGCTAAAGCATTGCTTCGTAATGGGGCAACACTCTGTATCTCTCTGTGGCAGAGCCCGGCTGCCAAATTGGAAACGTCCAGAGATTGCGCCCACAGGAAAGCTGCCAGCACTGAAAGCTCTAGCTGGTTTTCACTGTCCCTTGGAGCTGCATTCGCTGCCACACAGACATTCGCGCTCTGCTAAAGCATTGCTTCGTAATGGGGCAACACTCTGTATCTCTCTGTGGCAGAGCCCGGCTGCCAAATTGGAAACGTCCAGAGATTGCGCCCACAGGAAAGCTGCCAGCACTGAAAGCTCTAGCTGGTTTTCACTGTCCCTTGGAACTGCATCCGCTGCCACACAGACATTCGCGCTCTGCTAAAGCTTAACTTGGTAATTGGGCAACACTCTGTATCTCTCTCTGGCAGAGCCCGGCTGCCAAATTGGAAACGTCCAGAGATTGCGCCCACAGGAAAGCTGCCAGCACTGAAAGCTCTAGCTGGTTTTCACTGTCCCTTGGAACTGCATTCGCTGCCACACAGACATTCGCGCTCTGCTAAAGCATTGCTTCGTAATGGGGCAACACTCTGTATCTCTCTCTGGCAGAGCCCGGCTGACAAATTGGAAACGTCCAGAGATTGCGCCCACAGGAAAGCTGCCAGCACTGAAAGCTCTAGCTGGTTTTCACTGTCCCTTGGAGCTGCATTCGCTGCCACACAGACATTCGCGCTCTGCTAAAGCTTTGCTTCGTAATGGGGCAACACTCTGTATCTCTCTGTGGCAGAGCCCGGCTGCCAAATTGGAAACGTCCAGAGATTGCGCCCACAGGAAAGCTGCCAGCACTGAAAGCTGTAGCTGGTTTTCACTGTCCCTTGGAACTGCATTCGCTGCCACACAGACATTCGCGCTCTGCTAAAGCTTAACTTGGTAATTGGGCAACACTCTGTATCTCTCTGTGGCAGAGCTCGGCTGCCAAATTGGAAACGTCCAGAGATTGTGCCTACAGGAAAGCTGCTAGCACTGAAAGCTCTAGCTGGTTTTCACTGTCCCTTGGAACTGCATTCGCTGCCACACAGACATTCGCGCTCTGCTAAAGCTTTGCTTCGTAATGGGGCAACACTCTGTATCTCTCTCTGGCAGAGCCCGGCTGCCAAATTGGAAACGTCCAGAGATTGCGCCCACAGGAAAGCTGCCAGCACTGAAAGCTCTAGCTGGTTTTCACTGTCCCTTGGAACTGCATTCGCTGCCACACAGACATTCGCGCTCTGCTAAAGCATTGCTTCGTAATGGGGCAACACTCTGTATCTCTCTCTGGCAGAGCCCGGCTGCCAAATTGGAAACGTCCAGAGATTGCGCCCACAGGAAAGCTGCCAGCACTGAAAGCTCTAGCTGGTTTTCACTGTCCCTTGGAACTGCATTCGCTGCCACACAGACATTCGCGCTCTGCTAAAGCATTGCTTCGTAATGGGGCAACACTCTGTATCTCTCTCTGGCAGAGCCCGGCTGACAAATTGGAAACGTCCAGAGATTGCGCCCACAGGAAAGCTGCCAGCACTGAAAGCTCTAGCTGGTTTTCACTGTCCCTTGGAACTGCATTCGCTGCCACACAGACATTCGCGCTCTGCTAAAGCATTGCTTCGTAATGGGGCAACACTCTGTATCTCTCTCTGGCAGAGCCCGGCTGCCAAATTGGAAACGTCCAGAGATTGCGCCCACAGGAAAGCTGCCAGCACTGAAAGCTCTAGCTGGTTTTCACTGTCCCTTGGAACTGCATTCGCTGCCACACAGACATTCGCGCTCTGCTAAAGCATTGCTTCGTAATGGGGCAACACTCTGTATTTCTCTGTGGCAGAGCCCGGCTGCCAAATTGGAAACGTCCAGAGATTGCGCCCACAGGAAAGCTGCCAGCACTGAAAGCTCTAGCTGGTTTTCACTGTCCCTTGGAACTGCATTCGCTGCCACACAGACATTCGCGCTCTGCTAAAGCTTTGCTTCGTAATGGGGCAACACTCTGTATCTCTCTCTGGCAGATCCCGGCTGCCAAATTGGAAACGTCCAGAGATTGCGCCCACAGGAAAGCTGCCAGCACTGAAAGCTGTAGCTGGTTTTCACTGTCCCTTGGAACTGCATTCGCTGCCACACAGACATTCGCGCTCTGCTAAAGCATTGCTTCGTAATGGGGCAACACTCTGTATCTCTCTCTGGCAGAGCCCGGCTGACAAATTGGAAACGTCCAGAGATTGCGCCCACAGGAAAGCTGCCAGCACTGAAAGCTCTAGCTGGTTTTCACTGTCCCTTGGAACTGCATTCGCTGCCACACAGACATTCGCGCTCTGCTAAAGCTTTGCTTCGTAATGGGGCAACACTCTGTATCTCTCTCTGGCAGAGCCCGGCTGCCAAATTGGAAACGTCCAGAGATTGCGCCCACAGGAAAGCTGCCAGCACTGAAAGCTGTAGCTGGTTTTCACTGTCCCTTGGAACTGCATTCGCTGCCACACAGACATTCGAGCTCTGCTAAAGCTTAACTTGGTAATTGGGCAACACTCTGTATGTCTCTCTGGCAGAGCCCGGCTGCCAAATTGGAAACGTCCAGACATTGCGCCCACAGGAAAGCTGCCAGCACTGAAAGCTGTAGCTGGTTTTCACTGTCCCTTGGAACTGCATTCGCTGCCACACAGACATTCGCGCTCTGCTAAAGCTTTGCTTCGTAATGGGGCAACACTCTGTATCTCTCTCTGGCAGATCCCGGCTGACAAATTGGAAACGTCCAGACATTGCGCCCACAGGAAAGCTGCCAGCACTGAAAGCTCTAGCTGGTTTTCACTGTCCCTTGGAACTGCATTCGCTGCCACACAGACATTCGCGCTCTGCTAAAGCATTGCTTCGTAATGGGGCAACACTCTGTATCTCTCTCTGGCAGAGCCCGGCTGACAAATTGGAAACGTCCAGAGATTGCGCCCACAGGAAAGCTGCCAGCACTGAAAGCTCTAGCTGGTTTTCCCTGTCCCTTGGAACTGCATTCGCTGCCACACAGACATTCGCGCTCTGCTAAAGCTTTGCTTCGTAATGGGGCAACACTCTGTATCTCTCTCTGGCAGAGCCCGGCAGTGAAATTGGAAACGTCCAGAGATTGCGCCCACAGGAAAGCTGCCAGCAGTGAAAGCTCTAGCTGGTTTTCACTGTCCCTTGGAACTGCATTCGCTGCCACACAGACATTCGCGCTCTGCTAAAGCTTAACTTGGTAATTGGGCAACACTCTGTATCTCTCTCTGGCAGAGCCCGGCTGCCAAATTGGAAACGTCCAGACATTGCGCCCACAGGAAAGCTGCCAGCACTGAAAGCTCTAGCTGGTTTTCACTGTCCCTTGGAACTGCATTCGCTGCCACACAGACATTCGCGCTCTGCTAAAGCTTAACTTGGTAATTGGGCAACACTCTGTATCTCTCTCTGGCAGAGCCCGGCTGCCAAATTGGAAACGTCCAGACATTGCGCCCACAGGAAAGCTGCCAGCACTGAAAGCTCTAGCTGGTTTTCACTGTCCCTTGGAACTGCATTCGCTGCCACACAGACATTCGCGCTCTGCTAAAGCATTGCTTCGTAATGGGGCAACACTCTGTATCTCTCTCTGGCAGAGCCCGGCTGCCAAATTGGAAACGTCCAGAGATTGCGCCCACAGGAAAGCTGCCAGCACTGAAAGCTCTAGCTGGTTTTCACTGTCCCTTGGAACTGCATTCGCTGCCACACAGACATTCGCGCTCTGCTAAAGCTTTGCTTCGTAATGGGGCAACACTCTGTATCTCTCTCTGGCAGAGCCCGGCTGCCAAATTGGAAACGTCCAGAGATTGCGCCCACAGGAAAGCTGCCAGCACTGAAAGCTCTAGCTGGTTTTCACTGTCCCTTGGAACTGCATTCGCTGCCACACAGACATTCGCGCTCTGCTAAAGCTTAACTTGGTAATTGGGCAACACTCTGTATCTCTCTCTGGCAGAGCCCGGCTGCCAAATTGGAAACGTCCAGAGATTGCGCCCACAGGAAAGCTGCCAGCACTGAAAGCTCTAGCTGGTTTTCACTGTCCCTTGGAACTGCATTCGCTGCCACACAGACATTCGCGCTCTGCTAAAGCTTAACTTGGTAATTGGGCAACACTCTGTATCTCTCTCTGGCAGAGCCCGGCTGCCAAATTGGAAACGTCCAGAGATTGCGCCCACAGGAAAGCTGCCAGCACTGAAAGCTCTAGCTGGTTTTCACTGTCCCTTGGAACTGCATTCGCTGCCACACAGACATTCGCGCTGTGCTAAAGCATTGCTTCGTAATGGGGCAACACTCTGTATCTCTCTCTGGCAGAGCCCGGCTGCCAAATTGGAAACGTCCAGAGATTGCGCCCACAGGAAAGCTGCCAGCACTGAAAGCTCTAGCTGGTTTTCACTGTCCCTTGGAACTGCATTCGCTGCCACACAGACATTCGCGCTCTGCTAAAGCTTTGCTTCGTAATGGGGCAACACTCTGTATCTCTCTCTGGCAGAGCCCGGCTGCCAAATTGGAAACGTCCAGAGATTGCGCCCACAGGAAAGCTGCCAGCACTGAAAGCTGTAGCTGGTTTTCACTGTCCCTTGGAACTGCATTCGCTGCCACACAGACATTCGCGCTCTGCTAAAGCATTGCTTCGTAATGGGGCAACACTCTGTATCTCTCTCTGGCAGAGCCCGGCTGCCAAATTGGAAACGTCCAGAGATTGCGCCCACAGGAAAGCTGCCAGCACTGAAAGCTCTAGCTGGTTTTCACTGTCCCTTGGAACTGCATTCGCTGCCACACAGACATTCGCGCTCTGCTAAAGCATTGCTTCGTAATGGGGCAACACTCTGTATTTCTCTGTGGCAGAGCCCGGCTGCCAAATTGGAAACGTCCAGAGATTGCGCCCACAGGAAAGCTGCCAGCACTGAAAGCTCTAGCTGGTTTTCACTGTCCCTTGGAACTGCATTCGCTGCCACACAGACATTCGCGCTCTGCTAAAGCTTTGCTTCGTAATGGGGCAACACTCTGTATCTCTCTCTGGCAGAGCCCGGCTGCCAAATTGGAAACGTCCAGAGATTGCGCCCACAGGAAAGCTGCCAGCACTGAAAGCTCTAGCTGGTTTTCACTGTCCCTTGGAACTGCATTCGCTGCCACACAGACATTCGCGCTCTGCTAAAGCATTGCTTCGTAATGGGGCAACACTCTGTATCTCTCTCTGGCAGAGCCCGGCTGACAAATTGGAAACGTCCAGAGATTGCGCCCACAGGAAAGCTGCCAGCACTGAAAGCTCTAGCTGGTTTTCACTGTCCCTTGGAACTGCATTCGCTGCCACACAGACATTCGCGCTCTGCTAAAGCTTTGCTTCGTAATGGGGCAACACTCTGTATCTCTCTCTGGCAGAGCCCGGCTGCCAAATTGGAAACGTCCAGAGATTGCGCCCACAGGAAAGCTGCCAGCACTGAAAGCTCTAGCTGGTTTTCACTGTCCCTTGGAACTGCATTCGCTGCCACACAGACATTCGCGCTCTGCTAAAGCTTAACTTGGTAATTGGGCAACACTCTGTATCTCTCTCTGGCAGAGCCCGGCTGCCAAATTGGAAACGTCCAGACATTGCGCCCACAGGAAAGCTGCCAGCACTGAAAGCTCTAGCTGGTTTTCACTGTCCCTTGGAACTGCATTCGCTGCCACACAGACATTCGCGCTCTGCTAAAGCATTGCTTCGTAATGGGGCAACACTCTGTATCTCTCTCTGGCAGAGCCCGGCTGACAAATTGGAAACGTCCAGAGATTGCGCCCACAGGAAAGCTGCCAGCACTGAAAGCTCTAGCTGGTTTTCACTGTCCCTTGGAACTGCATTCGCTGCCACACAGACATTCGCGCTCTGCTAAAGCTTAACTTGGTAATTGGGCAAGACTCTGTATCTCTCTTTGGCAGAGCTCGGCTGCCAAATTGGAAACGTCCAGAGATTGTGCCCACAGGAAAGCTGCCAGCACTGAAAGCTCTAGCTGGTTTTCACTGTCCCTTGGAACTGCATTCGCTGCCACACAGACATTCGCGCTCTGCTAAAGCTTTGCTTCGTAATGGGGCAACACTCTGTATCTCTCTCTGGCAGAGCCCGGCTGACAAATTGGAAACGTCCAGACATTGCGCCCACAGGAAAGCTGCCAGCACTGAAAGCTCTAGCTGGTTTTCACTGTCCCTTGGAACTGCATTCGCTGCCACACAGACATTCGCGCTCTGCTAAAGCTTAACTTGGTAAGTGGGCAACACTCTGTATCTCTCTCTGGCAGAGCCCGGCTGACAAATTGGAAACGTCCAGACATTGCGCCCACAGGAAAGCTGCCAGCACTGAAAGCTCTAGCTGGTTTTCACTGTCCCTTGGAACTGCATTCGCTGCCACACAGACATTCGCGCTCTGCTAAAGCTTTGCTTCGTAATGGGGCAACACTCTGTATCTCTCTCTGGCAGAGCCCGGCTGCCAAATTGGAAACGTCCAGAGATTGCGCCCACAGGAAAGCTGCCAGCACTGAAAGCTCTAGCTGGTTTTCACTGTCCCTTGGAACTGCATCCGCTGCCACACAGACATTCGCGCTCTGCTAAAGCTTAACTTGGTAATTGGGCAACACTCTGTATCTCTCTGTGGCAGAGCCCGGCTGCCAAATTGGAAACGTCCAGAGATTGTGCCCACAGGAAAGCTGCTAGCACTGAAAGCTCTAGCTGGTTTTCACTGTCCCTTGGAACTGCATTCGCTGCCACACAGACATTCGCGCTCTGCTAAAGCTTTGCTTCGTAATGGGGCAACACTCTGTATCTCTCTCTGGCAGAGCCCGGCTGCCAAATTGGAAACGTCCACAGATTGCGCCCACAGGAAAGCTGCCAGCACTGAAAGCTCTAGCTGGTTTTCACTGTCCCTTGGAACTGCATTCGCTGCCACACAGACATTCGCGCTCTGCTAAAGCATTGCTTCGTAATGGGGCAACACTCTGTATCTCTCTCTGGCAGAGCCCGGCTGCCAAATTGGAAACGTCCAGAGATTGCGCCCACAGGAAAGCTGCCAGCACTGAAAGCTCTAGCTGGTTTTCACTGTCCCTTGGAACTGCATTCGCTGCCACACAGACATTCGCGCTCTGCTAAAGCATTGCTTCGTAATGGGGCAACACTCTGTATCTCTCTCTGGCAGAGCCCGGCTGACAAATTGGAAACGTCCAGAGATTGCGCCCACAGGAAAGCTGCCAGCACTGAAAGCTCTAGCTGGTTTTCACTGTCCCTTGGAACTGCATTCGCTGCCACACAGACATTCGCGCTCTGCTAAAGCATTGCTTCGTAATGGGGCAACACTCTGTATCTCTCTCTGGCAGAGCCCGGCTGCCAAATTGGAAACGTCCAGAGATTGCGCCCACAGGAAAGCTGCCAGCACTGAAAGCTCTAGCTGGTTTTCACTGTCCCTTGGAACTGCATTCGCTGCCACACAGACATTCGCGCTCTGCTAAAGCATTGCTTCGTAATGGGGCAACACTCTGTCTTTCTCTGTGGCAGAGCCCGGCTGCCAAATTGGAAACGTCCAGACATTGCGCCCACAGGAAAGCTGCCAGCACTGAAAGCTCTAGCTGGTTTTCACTGTCCCTTGGAACTGCATTCGCTGCCACACAGACATTCGCGCTCTGCTAAAGCTTTGCTTCGTAATGGGGCAACACTCTGTATCTCTCTCTGGCAGATCCCGGCTGACAAATTGGAAACGTCCAGACATTGCGCCCACAGGAAAGCTGCCAGCACTGAAAGCTCTAGCTGGTTTTCACTGTCCCTTGGAACTGCATTCGCTGCCACACAGACATTCGCGCTCTGCTAAAGCATTGCTTCGTAATGGGGCAACACTCTGTATCTCTCTCTGGCAGAGCCCGGCTGACAAATTGGAAACGTCCAGAGATTGCGCCCACAGGAAAGCTGCCAGCACTGAAAGCTCTAGCTGGTTTTCACTGTCCCTTGGAACTGCATTCGCTGCCACACAGACATTCGCGCTCTGCTAAAGCTTTGCTTCCTAATGGGGCAACACTCTGTATCTCTCTCTGGCAGAGCCCGGCTGCCAAATTGGAAACGTCCAGAGATTGCGCCCACAGGAAAGCTGCCAGCACTGAAAGCTCTAGCTGGTTTTCACTGTCCCTTGGAACTGCATTCGCTGCCACACAGACATTCGCGCTCTGCTAAAGCTTAACTTGGTAATTGGGCAACACTCTGTATCTCTCTCTGGCAGAGCCCGGCTGCCAAATTGGAAACGTCCAGAGATTGCGCCCACAGGAAAGCTGCCAGCACTGAAAGCTCTAGCTGGTTTTCACTGTCCCTTGGAACTGCATTCGCTGCCACACAGACATTCGCGCTCTGCTAAAGCATTGCTTCGTAATGGGGCAACACTCTGTATCTCTCTCTGGCAGAGCCCGGCTGACAAATTGGAAACGTCCAGAGATTGCGCCCACAGGAAAGCTGCCAGCACTGAAAGCTCTAGCTGGTTTTCACTGTCCCTTGGAACTGCATTCGCTGCCACACAGACATTCGCGCTCTGCTAAAGCTTTGCTTCGTAATGGGGCAACACTCTGTATCTCTCTCTGGCAGAGCCCGGCTGACAAATTGGAAACGTCCAGACATTGCGCCCACAGGAAAGCTGCCAGCACTGAAAGCTCTAGCTGGTTTTCACTGTCCCTTGGAACTGCATTCGCTGCCACACAGACATTCGCGCTCTGCTAAAGCTTTGCTTCGTAATGGGGCAACACTCTGTATCTCTCTCTGGCAGAGCCCGGCTGCCAAATTGGAAACGTCCAGAGATTGCGCCCACAGGAAAGCTGCCAGCACTGAAAGCTCTAGCTGGTTTTCACTGTCCCTTGGAACTGCATCCGCTGCCACACAGACATTCGCGCTCTGCTAAAGCTTAACTTGGTAATTGGGCAACACTCTGTATCTCTCTGTGGCAGAGCTCGGCTGCCAAATTGGAAACGTCCAGACATTGTGCCCACAGGAAAGCTGCTAGCACTGAAAGCTCTAGCTGGTTTTCACTGTCCCTTGGAACTGCATTCGCTGCCACACAGACATTCGCGCTCTGCTAAAGCTTTGCTTCGTAATGGGGCAACACTCTGTATCTCTCTCTGGCAGAGCCCGGCTGCCAAATTGGAAACGTCCAGAGATTGCGCCCACAGGAAAGCTGCCAGCACTGAAAGCTCTAGCTGGTTTTCACTGTCCCTTGGAACTGCATTCGCTGCCACACAGACATTCGCGCTCTGCTAAAGCATTGCTTCGTAATGGGGCAACACTCTGTATCTCTCTCTGGCAGAGCCCGGCTGCCAAATTGGAAACGTCCAGAGATTGCGCCCACAGGAAAGCTGCCAGCACTGAAAGCTCTAGCTGGTTTTCACTGTCCCTTGGAACTGCATTCGCTGCCACACAGACATTCGCGCTCTGCTAAAGCATTGCTTCGTAATGGGCAACACTCTGTATCTCTCTCTGGCAGAGCCCGGCTGACAAATTGGAAACGTCCAGAGATTGCGCCCACAGGAAAGCTGCCAGCACTGAAAGCTCTAGCTGGTTTTCACTGTCCCTTGGAACTGCATTCGCTGCCACACAGACATTCGCGCTCTGCTAAAGCATTGCTTCGTAATGGGGCAACACTCTGTATCTCTCTCTGGCAGAGCCCGGCTGCCAAATTGGAAACGTCCAGAGATTGCGCCCACAGGAAAGCTGCCAGCACTGAAAGCTCTAGCTGGTTTTCACTGTCCCTTGGAACTGCATTCGCTGCCACACAGACATTCGCGCTCTGCTAAAGCATTGCTTCGTAATGGGGAACACTCTGTATCTCTCTCTGGCAGAGCCCGGCAGTGAAATTGGAAACGTCCAGAGATTGCGCCCACAGGAAAGCTGCCAGCACTGAAAGCTGTAGCTGGTTTTCACTGTCCCTTGGAACTGCATTCGCTGCCACACAGACATTCGCGCTCTGCTAAAGCTTTGCTTCCTAATGGGCAACACTCTCTATGACTTTCTCCCAGTGCCCGGCAGTGAAATTGGAAACGTCCAGAGATTGCGCCCACAGGAAAGCTGCCAGCACTGAAAGCTGTAGCTGGTTTTCACTGTCCCTTGGAACTGCATTCGCTGCCACACAGACATTCGCGCTCTGCTAAAGCTTTGCTTCGTGATGGGGCAACACTCTGTATCTCTCTCTGGCAGAGCCCGGCAGTGAAATTGGAAACGTCCAGAGATTGCGCCCACAGGAAAGCTGCCAGCACTGAAAGCTGTAGCTGGTTTTCACTGTCCCTTGGAACTGCATTCGCTGCCACACAGACATTCGTGCTCTGCTAAAGCTTTGCTTCGTAATGGGGCAACACTCTGTATCTCTCTCTGGCAGAGCCCGGCAGTGAAATTGGAAACGTCCAGAGATTGCGCCCACAGGAAAGCTGCCAGCACTGAAAGCTGTAGCTGGTTTTCACTGTCCCTTGGAACTGCATTCGCTGCCACACAGACATTCGCGCTCTGCTAAAGCTTTGCTTCGTAATGGGGCAACACTCTGTATCTCTCTCTGGCAGAGCCCGGCAGTGAAATTGGAAACGTCCAGAGATTGCGCCCACAGGAAAGCTGCCAGCACTGAAAGCTGTAGCTGGTTTTCACTGTCCCTTGGAACTGCATTCGCTGCCACACAGACATTCGCGCTCTGCTAAAGCTTTGCTTCCTAATGGGGCAACACTCTCTATGACTTTCTCCCAGTGCCCGGCAGTGAAATTGGAAACGTCCAGAGATTGCGCCCACAGGAAAGCTGCCAGCACTGAAAGCTGTAGCTGGTTTTCACTGTCCCTTGGAACTGCATTCGCTGCCACACAGACATTCGCGCTCTGCTAAAGCTTTGCTTCCTAATGGGGCAACACTCTGTATCTCTCTCTGGCAGAGCCCGGCTGCCAAATTGGAAACGTCCAGAGATTGCGCCCACAGGAAAGCTGCCAGCACTGAAAGCTGTAGCTGGTTTTCACTGTCCCTTGGAACTGCATTCGCTGCCACACAGACATTCGCGCTCTGCTAAAGCTTTGCTTCGTAATGGGGCAACACTCTGTATCTCTCTCTGGCAGAGCCCGGCAGTGAAATTGGAAACGTCCAGAGATTGCGCCCACAGGAAAGCTGCCAGCACTGAAAGCTGTAGCTGGTTTTCACTGTCCCTTGGAACTGCATTCGCTGCCACACAGACATTCGCGCTCTGCTAAAGCTTTGCTTCGTAATGGGGCAACACTCTGTATCTCTCTCTGGCAGAGCCCGGCAGTGAAATTGGAAACGTCCAGAGATTGCGCCCACAGGAAAGCTGCCAGCACTGAAAGCTGTAGCTGGTTTTCACTGTCCCTTGGAACTGCATTCGCTGCCACACAGACATTCGCGCTCTGCTAAAGCTTTGCTTCGTAATGGGGCAACACTCTGTATCTCTCTCTGGCAGAGCCCGGCAGTGAAATTGCAAACGTCCAGAGATTGCGCCCACAGGAAAGCTGCCAGCACTGAAAGCTGTAGCTGGTTTTCACTGTCCCTTGGAACTGCATTCGCTGCCACACAGACATTCGCGCTCTGCTAAAGCTTTGCTTCGTAACGGGGCAACACTCTGTATCTCTCTCTGGCAGAGCCCGGCAGTGAAATTGGAAACGTCCAGAGATTGCGCCCACAGGAAAGCTGCCAGCACTGAAAGCTGTAGCTGGTTTTCACTGTCCCTTGGAACTGCATTCGCTGCCACACAGACATTCGCGCTCTGCTAAAGCTTTGCTTCGTAATGGGGCAACACTCTGTATCTCTCTCTGGCAGAGCCCGGCAGTGAAATTGGAAACGTCCAGAGATTGCGCCCACAGGAAAGCTGCCAGCACTGAAAGCTGTAGCTGGTTTTCACTGTCCCTTGGAACTGCATTCGCTGCCACACAGACATTCGCGCTCTGCTAAAGCTTTGCTTCGTAATGGGGCAACACTCTGTATCTCTCTCTGGCAGAGCCCGGCAGTGAAATTGGAAACGTCCAGAGATTGCGCCCACAGGAAAGCTGCCAGCACTGAAAGCTGTAGCTGGTTTTCACTGTCCCTCGGAACTGCATTCGCTGCCACACAGACATTCGCGCTCTGCTAAAGCTTTGCTTCGTAATGGGGCAACACTCTGTATCTATCTCTGGCAGAGCCCGGCAGTGAAATTGGAAACGTCCAGAGATTGCGCCCACAGGAAAGCTGCCAGCACTGAAAGCTCTAGCTGGTTTTCACTGTCCCCTGGAACTGCATTCGCTGCCACACAGACATTCGCGCTCTGCTAAAGCTTAACTTGGTAATTGGGCAACACTCTGTATCTCTCTCTGGCAGAGCCCGGCTGACAAATTGGAAACGTCCAGACATTGCGCCCACAGGAAAGCTGCCAGCACTGAAAGCTCTAGCTGGTTTTCACTGTCCCTTGGAACTGCATTCGCTGCCACACAGACATTCGCGCTCTGCTAAAGCTTTGCTTCGTAATGGGGCAACACTCTGTATCTCTCTCTGGCAGATCCCGGCTGACAAATTGGAAACGTCCAGACATTGCGCCCACAGGAAAGCTGCCAGCACTGAAAGCTCTAGCTGGTTTTCACTGTCCCTTGGAACTGCATTCGCTGCCACACAGACATTCGCGCTCTGCTAAAGCATTGCTTCGTAACGGGGCAACACTCTGTATCTCTCTCTGGCAGAGCCCGGCTGACAAATTGGAAACGTCCAGAGATTGCGCCCACAGGAAAGCTGCCAGCACTGAAAGCTCTAGCTGGTTTTCACTGTCCCTTGGAACTGCATTCGCTGCCACACAGACATTCGCGCTCTGCTAAAGCTTTGCTTCGTAATGGGGCAACACTCTGTATCTCTCTCTGGCAGAGCCCGGCTGCCAAATTGGAAACGTCCAGAGATTGCGCCCACAGGAAAGCTGCCAGCACTGAAAGCTCTAGCTGGTTTTCACTGTCCCTTGGAACTGCATTCGCTGCCACACAGACATTCGCGCTCTGCTAAAGCTTTGCTTCGTAATGGGGCAACACTCTGTATCTCTCTCTGGCAGAGCCCGGCAGTGAAATTGGAAACGTCCAGAGATTGCGCCCACAGGAAAGCTGCCAGCACTGAAAGCTGTAGCTGGTTTTCACTGTCCCTTGGAACTGCATTCGCTGCCACACAGACATTCGCGCTCTGCTAAAGCTTTGCTTCGTAATGGGGCAACACTCTGTATCTCTCTCTGGCAGAGCCCGGCAGTGAAATTGGAAACGTCCAGAGATTGCGCCCACAGGAAAGCTGCCAGCACTGAAAGCTGTAGCTGGTTTTCACTGTCCCTTGGAACTGCATTCGCTGCCACACAGACATTCGCGCTCTGCTAAAGCATTACTTCGTAATGGGGCAACACTCTGTATCTATCTCTGGCAGAGCCCGGCAGTGAAATTGGAAACGTCCAGAGATTGCGCCCACAGGAAAGCTGCGAGCACTGAAAGCTGTAGCTGGTTTTCACTGTCCCTTGGAACTGCATTCGCTGCCACACAGACATTCGCGCTCTGCTAAAGCATTGCTTCCTAATGGGGCAACACTCTCTATGACTTTCTCCAGTGCCCGGCAGTGAAATTGGAAACGTCCAGAGATTGCGCCCGCAGGAAAGCTGCCAGCACTGAAAGCTCTAGCTGGTTTTCACTGTCCCTTGGAACTGCATTCGCTGCCACACAGACATTCGCGCTCTGCTAAAGCATTGCTTCGTAATGGGGAACACTCTGTATCTCTCTCTGGCAGAGCCCGGCAGTGAAATTGGAAACGTCCAGAGATTACGCCCACAGGAAAGCTGCCAGCACTGAAAGCTGTAGCTGGTTTTCACTGTCCCTTGGAACTGCATTCGCTGCCACACAGACATTCGCGCTCTGCTAAAGCTTTGCTTCGTAATGGGGCAACACTCTGTATCTCTCTCTGGCAGAGCCCGGCAGTGAAATTGGAAACGTCCAGAGATTGCGCCCACAGGAAAGCTGCCAGCACTGAAAGCTGTAGCTGGTTTTCACTGTCCCTTGGAACTGCATTCGCTGCCACACAGACATTCGCGCTCTGCTAAAGCATTACTTCGTAATGGGGCAACACTCTGTATCTCTCTCTGGCAGAGCCCGGCAGTGAAATTGGAAACGTCCAGAGATTGCGCCCACAGGAAAGCTGCCAGCACTGAAAGCTGTAGCTGGTTTTCACTGTCCCTTGGAACTGCATTCGCTGCCACACAGACATTCGCGCTCTGCTAAAGCTTTGCTTCGTAATGGGGCAACACTCTGTATCTCTCTCTGGCAGAGCCCGGCAGTGAAATTGGAAACGTCCAGAGATTGCGCCCACAGGAAAGCTGCCAGCACTGAAAGCTGTAGCTGGTTTTCACTGTCCCTTGGAACTGCATTCGCTGCCACACAGACATTCGCGCTCTGCTAAAGCTTTGCTTCGTAATGGGGCAACACTCTGTATCTCTCTCTGGCAGCGCCCGGCAGTGAAATTGGAAACGTCCAGAGATTGCGCCCACAGGAAAGCTGCCAGCACTGAAAGCTGTAGCTGGTTTTCACTGTCCCTTGGAACTGCATTCGCTGCCACACAGACATTCGCGCTCTGCTAAAGCTTTGCTTCGTAATGGGGCAACACTCTGTATCTATCTCTGGCAGAGCCCGGCAGTGAAATTGGAAACGTCCAGAGATTGCGCCCACAGGAAAGCTGCCAGCACTGAAAGCTGTAGCTGGTTTTCACTGTCCCTTGGAACTGCATTCGCTGCCACACAGACATTCGCGCTCTGCTAAAGCATTACTTCGTAATGGGGCAACACTCTGTATCTCTCTCTGGCAGAGCGCGGCAGTGAAATTGGAAACGTCCAGAGATTGCGCCCACAGGAAAGCTGCCAGCACTGAAAGCTGTAGCTGGTTTTCACTGTCCCTTGGAACTGCATTCGCTGCCACACAGACATTCGCGCTCTGCTAAAGCTTTGCTTCCTAATGGGGCAACACTCTGTATCTCTCTCTGGCAGAGCCCGGCAGTGAAATTGGAAACGTCCAGAGATTGCGCCCACAGGAAAGCTGCCAGCACTGAAAGCTGTAGCTGGTTTTCACTGTCCCTTGGAACTGCATTCGCTGCCACACAGACATTCGCGCTCTGCTAAAGCTTTGCTTCGTAATGGGGCAACACTCTGTATCTCTCTCTGGCAGAGCCGGGCAGTGAAATTGGAAACGACCAGAGATTGCGCCCACAGGAAAGCTGCGAGCACTGAAAGCTGTAGCTGGTTTTCACTGTCCCTTGGAACTGCATTCGCTGCCACACAGACATTCGCGCTCTGCTAAAGCATTGCTTCCTAATGGGGCAACACTCTCTATGACTTTCTCCCAGTGCCCGGCAGTGAAATTGGAAACGTCCAGAGATTGCGCCCACAGGAAAGCTGCCAGCACTGAAAGCTCTAGCTGGTTTTCACTGTCCCTTGGAACTGCATTCGCTGCCACACAGACATTCGCGCTCTGCTAAAGCATTGCTTCGTAATGGGCAACACTCTGTATCTCTCTCTGGCAGAGCCCGGCAGTGAAATTGGAAACGTCCAGAGATTACGCCCACAGGAAAGCTGCCAGCACTGAAAGCTGTAGCTGGTTTTCACTGTCCCTTGGAACTGCATTCGCTGCCACACAGACATTCGCGCTCTGCTAAAGCTTTGCTTCGTAATGGGGCAACACTCTGTATCTCTCTCTGGCAGAGCCCGGCAGTGAAATTGGAAACGTCCAGAGATTGCGCCCACAGGAAAGCTGCCAGCACTGAAAGCTGTAGCTGGTTTTCACTGTCCCTTGGAACTGCATTCGCTGCCACACAGACATTCGCGCTCTGCTAAAGCATTACTTCGTAATGGGGCAACACTCTGTATCTCTCTCTGGCAGAGCCCGGCAGTGAAATTGGAAACGTCCAGAGATTGCGCCCACAGGAAAGCTGCCAGCACTGAAAGCTGTAGCTGGTTTTCACTGTCCCTTGGAACTGCATTCGCTGCCACACAGACATTCGCGCTCTGCTAAAGCTTTGCTTCGTAATGGGGCAACACTCTGTATCTCTCTCTGGCAGAGCCCGGCAGTGAAATTGGAAACGTCCAGAGATTGCGCCCACAGGAAAGCTGCCAGCACTGAAAGCTGTAGCTGGTTTTCACTGTCCCTTGGAACTGCATTCGCTGCCACACAGACATTCGCGCTCTGCTAAAGCATTACTTCGTAATGGGGCAGCACTCTGTATCTCTCTCTGGCAAGCGCGGCAGTGAAATTGGAAACGTCCAGAGATTGCGCCCACAGGAAAGCTGCCAGCACTGAAAGCTGTAGCTGGTTTTCACTGTCCCTTGGAACTGCATTCGCTGCCACACAGACATTCGCGCTCTGCTAAAGCTTTGCTTCCTAATGGGGCAACACTCTGTATCTCTCTCTGGCAGAGTCCGGCAGTGAAATTGGAAACGTCCAGAGATTGCGCCCACAGGAAAGCTGCCAGCACTGAAAGCTCTAGCTGGTTTTCACTGTCCCTTGGAACTGCATTCGCTGCCACACAGACATTCGCGCTCTGCTAAAGCTTTGCTTCGTAATGGGGCAACACTCTGTATCTCTCTCTGGCAGAGCCCGGCTGCCAAATTGGAAACGTCCAGACATTGCG
This sequence comes from Mycteria americana, assembly GCF_035582795.1. NCBI lineage: Eukaryota > Metazoa > Chordata > Aves > Ciconiiformes > Ciconiidae > Mycteria > Mycteria americana. The sequence goes on from NW_027445645.1 coordinate 598,872, forward strand.
CCCACAGGAAAGCTGCCAGCACTGAAAGCTGTAGCTGGTTTTCACTGTCCCTTGGAACTGCATTCGCTGCCACACAGACATTCGCGCTCTGCTAAAGCATTGCTTCGTAATGGGGCAACACTCTCTATGACTTTCTCCCAGTGCCCGGCAGTGAAATTGGAAACGTCCAGAGATTGCGCCCACAGGAAAGCTGCCAGCACTGAAAGCTGTAGCTGGTTTTCACTGTCCCTTGGAACTGCATTCGCTGCCACACAGACATTCGCGCTCTGCTAAAGCTTTGCTTCGTAATGGGGCAACACTCTGTATCTCTCTCTGGCAGAGCCCGGCTGCCAAATTGGAAACGTCCAGAGATTGCGCCCACAGGAAAGCTGCCAGCACTGAAAGCTCTAGCTGGTTTTCACTGTCCCTTGGAACTGCATTCGCTGCCACACAGACATTCGCGCTCTGCTAAAGCTTTGCTTCGTAATGGGGCAACACTCTGTATCTCTCTCTGGCAGAGCCCGGCAGTGAAATTGGAAACGTCCAGAGATTGCGCCCACAGGAAAGCTGCCAGCACTGAAAGCTGTAGCTGGTTTTCACTGTCCCTTGGAACTGCATTCGCTGCCACACAGACATTCGCGCTCTGCTAAAGCATTACTTCGTAATAGGGCAACACTCTGTATCTCTCTCTGGCAGAGCGCGGCAGTGAAATTGGAAACGTCCAGAGATTGCGCCCACAGGAAAGCTGCCAGCACTGAAAGCTCTAGCTGGTTTTCACTGTCCCTTGGAACTGCATTCGCTGCCACACAGACATTCGCGCTCTGCTAAAGCTTTGCTTCCTAATGGGGCAACACTCTGTATCTCTCTCTGGCAGAGCCGGGCAGTGAAATTGGAAACGTCCAGAGATTGCGCCCACAGGAAAGCTGCCAGCACTGAAAGCTGTAGCTGGTTTTCACTGTCCCTTGGAACTGCATTCGCTGCCACACAGACATTCGCGCTCTGCTAAAGCTTTGCTTCGTAATGGGGCAACACTCTGTATCTCTCTCTGGCAGAGCCCGGCAGTGAAATTGGAAACGTCCAGAGATTGCGCCCACAGGAAAGCTGCCAGCACTGAAAGCTGTAGCTGGTTTTCACTGTCCCTTGGAACTGCATTCGCTGCCACACAGACATTCGCGCTCTGCTAAAGCTTTGCTTCGTGATGGGGCAACACTCTGTATCTCTCTCTGGCAGAGCCCGGCAGTGAAATTGGAAACGTCCAGAGATTGCGCCCACAGGAAAGCTGCCAGCACTGAAAGCTGTAGCTGGTTTTCACTGTCCCTTGGAACTGCATTCGCTGCCACACAGACATTCGCGCTCTGCTAAAGCTTTGCTTCGTAATGGGGCAACACTCTGTATCTCTCTCTGGCAGAGCCCGGCAGTGAAATTGGAAACGTCCAGAGATTGCGCCCACAGGAAAGCTGCCAGCACTGAAAGCTGTAGCTGGTTTTCACTGTCCCTTGGAACTGCATTCGCTGCCACACAGACATTCGCGCTCTGCTAAAGCTTTGCTTCGTAATGGGGCAACACTCTGTATCTCTCTCTGGCAGAGCCCGGCAGTGAAATTGGAAACGTCCAGAGATTGCGCCCACAGGAAAGCTGCCAGCACTGAAAGCTGTAGCTGGTTTTCACTGTCCCTTGGAACTGCATTCGCTGCCACACAGACATTCGCGCTCTGCTAAAGCTTTGCTTCGTAATGGGGCAACACTCTGTATCTCTCTCTGGCAGAGCCCGGCAGTGAAATTGCAAACGTCCAGAGATTGCGCCCACAGGAAAGCTGCCAGCACTGAAAGCTGTAGCTGGTTTTCACTGTCCCTTGGAACTGCATTCGCTGCCACACAGACATTCGCGCTCTGCTAAAGCTTTGCTTCGTAACGGGGCAACACTCTGTATCTCTCTCTGGCAGAGCCCGGCAGTGAAATTGGAAACGTCCAGAGATTGCGCCCACAGGAAAGCTGCCAGCACTGAAAGCTGTAGCTGGTTTTCACTGTCCCTTGGAACTGCATTCGCTGCCACACAGACATTCGCGCTCTGCTAAAGCTTTGCTTCGTAATGGGGCAACACTCTGTATCTCTCTCTGGCAGAGCCCGGCAGTGAAATTGGAAACGTCCAGAGATTGCGCCCACAGGAAAGCTGCCAGCACTGAAAGCTGTAGCTGGTTTTCACTGTCCCTTGGAACTGCATTCGCTGCAACACAGACATTCGCGCTCTGCTAAAGCTTTGCTTCGTAATGGGGCAACACTCTGTATCTCTCTCTGGCAGAGCCCGGCAGTGAAATTGGAAACGTCCAGACATTGCGCCCACAGGAAAGCTGCCAGCACTGAAAGCTGTAGCTGGTTTTCACTGTCCCTTGGAACTGCATCCGCTGCCACACAGACATTCGCGCTCTGCTAAAGCTTAACTTGGTAATTGGGCAACACTCTGTATCTCTCTGTGGCAGAGCTCGGCTGCCAAATTGGAAACGTCCAGAGATTGTGCCTACAGGAAAGCTGCTAGCACTGAAAGCTCTAGCTGGTTTTCACTGTCCCTTGGAACTGCATTCGCTGCCACACAGACATTCGCGCTCTGCTAAAGCTTTGCTTCGTAATGGGGCAACACTCTGTATCTCTCTCTGGCAGAGCCCGGCTGCCAAATTGGAAACGTCCAGAGATTGCGCCCACAGGAAAGCTGCCAGCACTGAAAGCTCTAGCTGGTTTTCACTGTCCCTTGGAACTGCATTCGCTGCCACACAGACATTCGCGCTCTGCTAAAGCTTTGCTTCGTAATGGGGCAACACTCTGTATCTCTCTCTGGCAGAGCCCGGCTGCCAAATTGGAAACGTCCAGAGATTGCGCCCACAGGAAAGCTGCCAGCACTGAAAGCTCTAGCTGGTTTTCACTGTCCCTTGGAACTGCATTCGCTGCCACACAGACATTCGCGCTCTGCTAAAGCATTGCTTCGTAATGGGGCAACACTCTGTATCTCTCTCTGGCAGAGCCCGGCTGACAAATTGGAAACGTCCAGAGATTGCGCCCACAGGAAAGCTGCCAGCACTGAAAGCTCTAGCTGGTTTTCACTGTCCCTTGGAACTGCATTCGCTGCCACACAGACATTCGCGCTCTGCTAAAGCATTGCTTCGTAATGGGGCAACACTCTGTATTTCTCTGTGGCAGAGCCCGGCTGCCAAATTGGAAACGTCCAGAGATTGCGCCCACAGGAAAGCTGCCAGCACTGAAAGCTCTAGCTGGTTTTCACTGTCCCTTGGAACTGCATTCGCTGCCACACAGACATTCGCGCTCTGCTAAAGCTTTGCTTCGTAATGGGGCAACACTCTGTATCTCTCTCTGGCAGAGCCCGGCTGCCAAATTGGAAACGTCCAGAGATTGCGCCCACAGGAAAGCTGCCAGCACTGAAAGCTCTAGCTGGTTTTCACTGTCCCTTGGAACTGCATTCGCTGCCACACAGACATTCGCGCTCTGCTAAAGCATTGCTTCGTAATGGGGCAACACTCTGTATCTCTCTCTGGCAGAGCCCGGCTGACAAATTGGAAACGTCCAGAGATTGCGCCCACAGGAAAGCTGCCAGCACTGAAAGCTCTAGCTGGTTTTCACTGTCCCTTGGAACTGCATTCGCTGCCACACAGACATTCGCGCTCTGCTAAAGCTTTGCTTCGTAATGGGGCAACACTCTGTATCTCTCTCTGGCAGAGCCCGGCTGCCAAATTGGAAACGTCCAGAGATTGCGCCCACAGGAAAGCTGCCAGCACTGAAAGCTCTAGCTGGTTTTCACTGTCCCTTGGAACTGCATTCGCTGCCACACAGACATTCGCGCTCTGCTAAAGCTTAACTTGGTAATTGGGCAACACTCTGTATCTCTCTCTGGCAGAGCCCGGCTGCCAAATTGGAAACGTCCAGAGATTGCGCCCACAGGAAAGCTGCCAGCACTGAAAGCTCTAGCTGGTTTTCACTGTCCCTTGGAACTGCATTCGCTGCCACACAGACATTCGCGCTCTGCTAAAGCATTGCTTCGTAATGGGGCAACACTCTGTATCTCTCTCTGGCAGAGCCCGGCTGACAAATTGGAAACGTCCAGAGATTGCGCCCACAGGAAAGCTGCCAGCACTGAAAGCTCTAACTGGTTTTCACTGTCCCTTGGAACTGCATTCGCTGCCACACAGACATTCGCGCTCTGCTAAAGCATTGCTTCGTAATGGGGCAACACTCTGTATCTCTCTCTGGCAGAGCCCGGCTGACAAATTGGAAACGTCCAGACATTGCGCCCACAGGAAAGCTGCCAGCACTGAAAGCTCTAGCTGGTTTTCACTGTCCCTTGGAACTGCATTCACTGCCACACAGACATTCGCGCTCTGCTAAAGCTTTGCTTCGTAATGGGGCAACACTCTGTATCTCTCTCTGGCAGAGCCCGGCTGCCAAATTGGAAACGTCCAGAGATTGCGCCCACAGGAAAGCTGCCAGCACTGAAAGCTCTAGCTGGTTTTCACTGTCCCTTGGAACTGCATTCGCTGCCACACAGACATTCGCGCTCTGCTAAAGCTTAACTTGGTAATTGGGCAACACTCTGTATCTCTCTCTGGCAGAGCCCGGCTGCCAAATTGGAAACGTCCAGAGATTGCGCCCACAGGAAAGCTGCCAGCACTGAAAGCTCTAGCTGGTTTTTACTGTCCCTTGGAACTGCATTCGCTGCCACACAGACATTCGCGCTCTGCTAAAGCATTGCTTCGTAATGGGGCAACACTCTGTATCTCTCTCTGGCAGAGCCCGGCTGCCAAATTGGAAACGTCCAGAGATTGCGCCCACAGGAAAGATGCCAGCACTGAAAGCTCTAGCTGGTTTTCACTGTCCCTTGGAACTGCATTCGCTGCCACACAGACATTCGCGCTCTGCTAAAGCTTTGCTTCGTAATGGGGCAACACTCTGTATCTCTCTCTGGCAGATCCCGGCTGACAAATTGGAAACGTCCAGACATTGCGCCCACAGGAAAGCTGCCAGCACTGAAAGCTCTAGCTGGTTTTCACTGTCCCTTGGAACTGCATTCGCTGCCACACAGACATTCGCGCTCTGCTAAAGCATTGCTTCGTAATGGGGCAACACTCTGTATCTCTCTCTGGCAGAGCCCGGCTGCCAAATTGGAAACGTCCAGAGATTGCGCCCACAGGAAAGCTGCCAGCACTGAAAGCTCTAGCTGGTTTTCACTGTCCCTTGGAACTGCATTCGCTGCCACACAGACATTCGCGCTCTGCTAAAGCTTTGCTTCGTAATGGGGCAACACTCTGTATCTCTCTCTGGCAGAGCCCGGCTGCCAAATTGGAAACGTCCAGAGATTGCGCCCACAGGAAAGCTGCCAGCACTGAAAGCTCTAGCTGGTTTTCACTGTCCCTTGGAACTGCATTCGCTGCCACACAGACATTCGCGCTCTGCTAAAGCATTGCTTCGTAATGGGGCAACACTCTGTATCTCTCTCTGGCAGAGCCCAGCTGCCAAATTGGAAACGTCCAGAGATTGCGCCCACAGGAAAGCTGCCAGCACTGAAAGCTCTAGCTGGTTTTCACTGTCCCTTGGAACTGCATTCGCTGCCACACAGACATTCGCGCTCTGCTAAAGCATTGCTTCGTAATGGGGCAACACTCTGTATCTCTCTCTGGCAGAGCCCGGCTGCCAAATTGGAAACGTCCAGAGATTGCGCCCACAGGAAAGCTGCCAGCACTGAAAGCTCTAGCTGGTTTTCACTGTCCCTTGGAGCTGCATTCGCTGCCACACAGACATTCGCGCTCTGCTAAAGCATTGCTTCGTAATGGGGCAACACTCTGTATCTCTCTGTGGCAGAGCCCGGCTGCCAAATTGGAAACGTCCAGAGATTGCGCCCACAGGAAAGCTGCCAGCACTGAAAGCTGTAGCTGGTTTTCACTGTCCCTTGGAACTGCATTCGCTGCCACACAGACATTCGCGCTCTGCTAAAGCTTTGCTTCGTAATGGGGCAACACTCTGTATCTCTCTCTGGCAGAGCCCGGCTGCCAAATTGGAAACGTCCAGAGATTGCGCCCACAGGAAAGCTGCCAGCACTGAAAGCTCTAGCTGGTTTTCACTGTCCCTTGGAACTGCATCCGCTGCCACACAGACATTCGCGCTCTGCTAAAGCTTAACTTGGTAATTGGGCAACACTCTGTATCTCTCTGTGGCAGAGCTCGGCTGCCAAATTGGAAACGTCCAGAGATTGTGCCTACAGGAAAGCTGCTAGCACTGAAAGCTCTAGCTGGTTTTCACTGTCCCTTGGAACTGCATTCGCTGCCACACAGACATTCGCGCTCTGCTAAAGCTTTGCTTCGTAATGGGGCAACACTCTGTATCTCTCTCTGGCAGAGCCCGGCTGCCAAATTGGAAACGTCCAGAGATTGCGCCCACAGGAAAGCTGCCAGCACTGAAAGCTCTAGCTGGTTTTCACTGTCCCTTGGAACTGCATTCGCTGCCACACAGACATTCGCGCTCTGCTAAAGCATTGCTTCGTAATGGGGCAACACTCTGTATCTCTCTCTGGCAGAGCCCGGCTGACAAATTGGAAACGTCCAGAGATTGCGCCCACAGGAAAGCTGCCAGCACTGAAAGCTCTAGCTGGTTTTCACTGTCCCTTGGAACTGCATTCGCTGCCACACAGACATTCGCGCTCTGCTAAAGCATTGCTTCGTAATGGGGCAACACTCTGTATCTCTCTCTGGCAGAGCCCGGCTGACAAATTGGAAACGTCCAGAGATTGCGCCCACAGGAAAGCTGCCAGCACTGAAAGCTCTAGCTGGTTTTCACTGTCCCTTGGAACTGCATTCGCTGTCACACAGACATTCGCGCTCTGCTAAAGCATTGCTTCGTAATGGGGCAACACTCTGTATTTCTCTGTGGCAGAGCCCGGCTGCCAAATTGGAAACGTCCAGAGATTGCGCCCACAGGAAAGCTGCCAGCACTGAAAGGTCTAGCTGGTTTTCACTGTCCCTTGGAACTGCATTCGCTGCCACACAGACATTCGCGCTCTGCTAAAGCTTTGCTTCGTAATGGGGCAACACTCTGTATCTCTCTCTGGCAGAGCCCGGCTGCCAAATTGGAAACGTCCAGAGATTGCGCCCACAGGAAAGCTGCCAGCACTGAAAGCTCTAGCTGGTTTTCACTGTCCCTTGGAACTGCATTCGCTGCCACACAGACATTCGCGCTCTGCTAAAGCATTGCTTCGTAATGGGGCAACACTCTGTATCTCTCTCTGGCAGAGCCCGGCTGACAAATTGGAAACGTCCAGAGATTGCGCCCACAGGAAAGCTGCCAGCACTGAAAGCTCTAGCTGGTTTTCACTGTCCCTTGGAACTGCATTCGCTGCCACACAGACATTCGCGCTCTGCTAAAGCTTTGCTTCGTAATGGGGCAACACTCTGTATCTCTCTCTGGCAGAGCCCGGCTGCCAAATTGGAAACGTCCAGAGATTGCGCCCACAGGAAAGCTGCCAGCACTGAAAGCTCTAGCTGGTTTTCACTGTCCCTTGGAACTGCATTCGCTGCCACACAGACATTCGCGCTCTGCTAAAGCTTTGCTTCGTAATGGGGCAACACTCTGTATCTCTCTCTGGCAGAGCCCGGCTGCCAAATTGGAAACGTCCAGAGATTGCGCCCACAGGAAAGCTGCCAGCACTGAAAGCTCTAGCTGGTTTTCACTGTCCCTTGGAACTGCATTCGCTGCCACACAGACATTCGCGCTCTGCTAAAGCTTAACTTGGTAATTGGGCAACACTCTGTATCTCTCTCTGGCAGAGCCCGGCTGCCAAATTGGAAACGTCCAGACATTGCGCCCACAGGAAAGCTGCCAGCACTGAAAGCTCTAGCTGGTTTTCACTGTCCCTTGGAACTGCATTCGCTGCCACACAGACATTCGCGCTCTGCTAAAGCATTGCTTCGTAATGGGGCAACACTCTGTATCTCTCTCTGGCAGAGCCCGGCTGCCAAATTGGAAACGTCCAGAGATTGCGCCCACAGGAAAGCTGCCAGCACTGAAAGCTCTAGCTGGTTTTCACTGTCCCTTGGAACTGCATTCGCTGCCACACAGACATTCGCGCTCTGCTAAAGCATTGCTTCGTAATGGGGCAACACTCTGTATCTCTCTCTGGCAGAGCCCGGCTGACAAATTGGAAACGTCCAGAGATTGCGCCCACAGGAAAGCTGCCAGCACTGAAAGCTCTAGCTGGTTTTCACTGTCCCTTGGAACTGCATTCGCTGCCACACAGACATTCGCGCTCTGCTAAAGCTTTGCTTCGTAATGGGGCAACACTCTGTATCTCTCTCTGGCAGAGCCCGGCTGCCAAATTGGAAACGTCCAGAGATTGCGCCCACAGGAAAGCTGCCAGCACTGAAAGCTCTAGCTGGTTTTCACTGTCCCTTGGAACTGCATTCGCTGCCACACAGACATTCGCGCTCTGCTAAAGCTTTGCTTCGTAATGGGGCAACACTCTGTATCTCTCTCTGGCAGAGCCCGGCTGCCAAATTGGAAACGTCCAGAGATTGCGCCCACAGGAAAGCTGCCAGCACTGAAAGCTCTAGCTGGTTTTCACTGTCCCTTGGAACTGCATTCGCTGCCACACAGACATTCGCGCTCTGCTAAAGCTTAACTTGGTAATTGGGCAACACTCTGTATCTCTCTCTGGCAGAGCCCGGCTGCCAAATTGGAAACGTCCAGAGATTGCGCCCACAGGAAAGCTGCCAGCACTGAAAGCTCTAGCTGGTTTTCACTGTCCCTTGGAACTGCATTCGCTGCCACACAGACATTCGCGCTCTGCTAAAGCTTAACTTGGTAATTGGGCAAGACTCTGTATCTCTCTTTGGCAGAGCTCGGCTGCCAAATTGGAAACGTCCAGAGATTGTGCCCACAGGAAAGCTGCCAGCACTGAAAGCTCTAGCTGGTTTTCACTGTCCCTTGGAACTGCATTCGCTGCCACACAGACATTCGCGCTCTGCTAAAGCATTGCTTCGTAATGGGGCAACACTCTGTATCTCTCTCTGGCAGAGCCCGGCTGACAAATTGGAAACGTCCAGAGATTGCGCCCACAGGAAAGCTGCCAGCACTGAAAGCTCTAGCTGTTTTTCACTGTCCCTTGGAACTGCATTCGCTGCCACACAGACATTCGCGCTCTGCTAAAGCTTTGCTTCGTAAATGGGCAACACTCTGTATCTCTCTCTGGCAGAGCCCGGCTGACAAATTGGAAACGTCCAGAGATTGCGCCCACAGGAAAGCTGCCAGCACTGAAAGCTCTAGCTGGTTTTCACTGTCCCTTGGAACTGCATTCGCTGCCACACAGACATTCGCGCTCTGCTAAAGCATTGCTTCGTAATGGGGCAACACTCTGTATCTCTCTCTGGCAGAGCCCGGCTGACAAATTGGAAACGTCCAGACATTGCGCCCACAGGAAAGCTGCCAGCACTGAAAGCTCTAGCTGGTTTTCACTGTCCCTTGGAACTGCATTCGCTGCCACACAGACATTCGCGCTCTGCTAAAGCATTGCTTCGTAATGGGGCAACACTCTGTATCTCTCTCTGGCAGAGCCCGGCTGCCAAATTGGAAACGTCCAGAGATTGCGCCCACAGGAAAGCTGCCAGCACTGAAAGCTCTAGCTGGTTTTCACTGTCCCTTGGAACTGCATTCGCTGCCACACAGACATTCGCGCTCTGCTAAAGCATTGCTTCGTAATGGGGCAACACTCTGTATCTCTCTCTGGCAGAGCCCGGCTGACAAATTGGAAACGTCCAGAGATTGCGCCCACAGGAAAGCTGCCAGCACTGAAAGCTCTAGCTGGTTTTCACTGTCCCTTGGAACTGCATTCGCTGCCACACAGACATTCGCGCTCTGCTAAAGCTTTGCTTCGTAATGGGGCAACACTCTGTATCTCTCTCTGGCAGAGCCCGGCTGCCAAATTGGAAACGTCCAGAGATTGCGCCCACAGGAAAGCTGCCAGCACTGAAAGCTCTAGCTGGTTTTCACTGTCCCTTGGAACTGCATTCGCTGCCACACAGACATTCGCGCTCTGCTAAAGCATTGCTTCGTAATGGGGCAACACTCTGTATCTCTCTCTGGCAGAGCCCGGCTGCCAAATTGGAAACGTCCAGAGATTGCGCCCACAGGAAAGCTGCCAGCACTGAAAGCTCTAGCTGGTTTTCACTGTCCCTTGGAACTGCATTCGCTGCCACACAGACATTCGCGCTCTGCTAAAGCATTGCTTCGTAATGGGGCAACACTGTGTATCTCTCTCTGGCAGAGCCCGGCAGTGAAATTGGAAAAGTCCAGAGATTGCGCCCACAGGAAAGCTGCCAGCACTGAAAGCTGTAGCTGGTTTTCACTGTCACTTGGAACTGCATTCGCTGCCACACAGACATTCGCGCTCTGCTAAAGCTTTGCTTCGTAATGGGGCAACACTCTGTATCTCTCTCTGGCAGAGCCCGGCAGTGAAATTGGAAACGTCCAGAGATTGCGCCCACAGGAAAGCTGCCAGCACTGAAAGCTGTAGCTGGTTTTCACTGTCCCTTGGAACTGCATTCGCTGCCACACAGACATTCGCGCTCTGCTAAAGCTTTGCTTCGTAATGGGGCAACACTCTGTATCTCTCTCTGGCAGAGCCCGGCAGTGAAATTGGAAACGTCCAGAGATTGCGCCCACAGGAAAGCTGCCAGCACTGAAAGCTGTAGCTGGTTTTCACTGTCCCTTGGAACTGCATTCGCTGCCACACAGACATTCGTGCTCTGCTAAAGCTTTGCTTCGTAATGGGGCAACACTCTGTATCTCTCTCTGGCAGAGCCCGGCTGCCAAATTGGAAACGTCCAGAGATTGCGCCCACAGGAAAGCTGCCAGCACTGAAAGCTGTAGCTGGTTTTCACTGTCCCTTGGAACTGCATTCGCTGCCACACAGACATTCGCGCTCTGCTAAAGCTTTGCTTCGTAATGGGGCAACACTCTGTATCTCTCTCTGGCAGAGCCCGGCAGTGAAATTGGAAACGTCCAGAGATTGCGCCCACAGGAAAGCTGCCAGCACTGAAAGCTGTAGCTGGTTTTCACTGTCCCTTGGAACTGCATTCGCTGCCACACAGACATTCGCGCTCTGCTAAAGCTTTGCTTCCTAATGGGGCAACACTCTCTATGACTTTCTCCCAGTGCCCGGCAGTGAAATTGGAAACGTCCAGAGATTGCGCCCACAGGAAAGCTGCCAGCACTGAAAGCTGTAGCTGGTTTTCACTGTCCCTTGGAACTGCATTCGCTGCCACACAGACATTCGCGCTCTGCTAAAGCTTTGCTTCGTAATGGGGCAACACTCTGTATCTCTCTCTGGCAGAGCCCGGCTGCCAAATTGGAAACGTCCAGAGATTGCGCCCACAGGAAAGCTGCCAGCACTGAAAGCTCTAGCTGGTTTTCACTGTCCCTTGGAACTGCATTCGCTGCCACACAGACATTCGCGCTCTGCTAAAGCTTTGCTTCGTAATGGGGCAACACTCTGTATCTCTCTCTGGCAGAGCCCGGCAGTGAAATTGGAAACGTCCAGAGATTGCGCCCACAGGAAAGCTGCCAGCACTGAAAGCTGTAGCTGGTTTTCACTGTCCCTTGGAACTGCATTCGCTGCCACACAGACATTCGCGCTCTGCTAAAGCTTTGCTTCGTAATGGGGCAACACTCTGTATCTCTCTCTGGCAGAGCCCGGCAGTGAAATTGGAAACGTCCAGAGATTGCGCCCACAGGAAAGCTGCCAGCACTGAAAGCTGTAGCTGGTTTTCACTGTCCCTTGGAACTGCATTCACTGCCACACAGACATTCGCGCTCTGCTAAAGCTTTGCTTCGTAATGGGGCAACACTCTGTATCTCTCTCTGGCAGAGCCCAGCAGTGAAATTGGAAACGTCCAGAGATTGCGCCCACAGGAAAGCTGCCAGCACTGAAAGCTGTAGCTGGTTTTCACTGTCCCTTGGAACTGCATTCGCTGCCACACAGACATTCGCGCTCTGCTAAAGCTTTGCTTCGTAATGGGGCAACACTCTGTATCTCTCTCTGGCAGAGCCCGGCTGCCAAATTGGAAACGTCCAGAGATTGCGCCCACAGGAAAGCTGCCAGCACTGAAAGCTCTAGCTGGTTTTCACTGTCCCTTGGAACTGCATTCGCTGCCACACAGACATTCGCGCTCTGCTAAAGCATTGCTTCGTAATGGGGCAACACTCTGTATCTCTCTCTGGCAGAGCCCGGCTGACAAATTGGAAACGTCCAGAGATTGCGCCCACAGGAAAGCTGCCAGCACTGAAAGCTCTAGCTGGTTTTCACTGTCCCTTGGAACTGCATTCGCTGCCACACAGACATTCGCGCTCTGCTAAAGCATTGCTTCGTAATGGGGCAACACTCTGTATTTCTCTGTGGCAGAGCCCGGCTGCCAAATTGGAAACGTCCAGAGATTGCGCCCACAGGAAAGCTGCCAGCACTGAAAGCTCTAGCTGGTTTTCACTGTCCCTTGGAACTGCATTCGCTGCCACACAGACATTCGCGCTCTGCTAAAGCTTTGCTTCGTAATGGGGCAACACTCTGTATCTCTCTCTGGCAGAGCCCGGCTGCCAAATTGGAAACGTCCAGAGATTGCGCCCACAGGAAAGCTGCCAGCACTGAAAGCTCTAGCTGGTTTTCACTGTCCCTTGGAACTGCATTCGCTGCCACACAGACATTCGCGCTCTGCTAAAGCATTGCTTCGTAATGGGGCAACACTCTGTATCTCTCTCTGGCAGAGCCCGGCTGACAAATTGGAAACGTCCAGAGATTGCGCCCACAGGAAAGCTGCCAGCACTGAAAGCTCTAGCTGGTTTTCACTGTCCCTTGGAACTGCATTCGCTGCCACACAGACATTCGCGCTCTGCTAAAGCATTGCTTCGTAATGGGGCAACACTCTGTATCTCTCTCTGGCAGAGCCCGGCTGCCAAATTGGAAACGTCCAGAGATTGCGCCCACAGGAAAGCTGCCAGCACTGAAAGCTCTAGCTGGTTTTCACTGTCCCTTGGAACTGCATTCGCTGCCACACAGACATTCGCGCTCTGCTAAAGCATTGCTTCGTAATGGGGCAACACTCTGTATCTCTCTCTGGCAGAGCCCGGCTGACAAATTGGAAACGTCCAGAGATTGCGCCCACAGGAAAGCTGCCAGCACTGAAAGCTCTAGCTGGTTTTCACTGTCCCTTGGAACTGCATTCGCTGCCACACAGACATTCGCGCTCTGCTAAAGCTTTGCTTCGTAATGGGGCAACACTCTGTATCTCTCTCTGGCAGAGCCCGGCTGCCAAATTGGAAACGTCCAGAGATTGCGCCCACAGGAAAGCTGCCAGCACTGAAAGCTCTAGCTGGTTTTCACTGTCCCTTGGAACTGCATTCGCTGCCACACAGACATTCGCGCTCTGCTAAAGCATTGCTTCGTAATGGGGCAACACTCTGTATCTCTCTCTGGCAGAGCCCGGCTGCCAAATTGGAAACGTCCAGAGATTGCGCCCACAGGAAAGCTGCCAGCACTGAAAGCTCTAGCTGGTTTTCACTGTCCCTTGGAACTGCATTCGCTGCCACACAGACATTCGCGCTCTGCTAAAGCATTGCTTCGTAATGGGGCAACACTGTGTATCTCTCTCTGGCAGAGCCCGGCAGTGAAATTGGAAAAGTCCAGAGATTGCGCCCACAGGAAAGCTGCCAGCACTGAAAGCTGTAGCTGGTTTTCACTGTCACTTGGAACTGCATTCGCTGCCACACAGACATTCGCGCTCTGCTAAAGCTTTGCTTCGTAATGGGGCAACACTCTGTATCTCTCTCTGGCAGAGCCCGGCAGTGAAATTGGAAACGTCCAGAGATTGCGCCCACAGGAAAGCTGCCAGCACTGAAAGCTGTAGCTGGTTTTCACTGTCCCTTGGAACTGCATTCGCTGCCACACAGACATTCGCGCTCTGCTAAAGCTTTGCTTCGTAATGGGGCAACACTCTGTATCTCTCTCTGGCAGAGCCCGGCAGTGAAATTGGAAACGTCCAGAGATTGCGCCCACAGGAAAGCTGCCAGCACTGAAAGCTGTAGCTGGTTTTCACTGTCCCTTGGAACTGCATTCGCTGCCACACAGACATTCGTGCTCTGCTAAAGCATTGCTTCGTAATGGGGCAACACTCTGTATCTCTCTCTGGCAGAGCCCGGCTGCCAAATTGGAAACGTCCAGAGATTGCGCCCACAGGAAAGCTGCCAGCACTGAAAGCTGTAGCTGGTTTTCACTGTCCCTTGGAACTGCATTCGCTGCCACACAGACATTCGCGCTCTGCTAAAGCTTTGCTTCGTAATGGGGCAACACTCTGTATCTCTCTCTGGCAGAGCCCGGCAGTGAAATTGGAAACGTCCAGAGATTGCGCCCACAGGAAAGCTGCCAGCACTGAAAGCTGTAGCTGGTTTTCACTGTCCCTTGGAACTGCATTCGCTGCCACACAGACATTCGCGCTCTGCTAAAGCTTTGCTTCCTAATGGGGCAACACTCTCTATGACTTTCTCCCAGTGCCCGGCAGTGAAATTGGAAACGTCCAGAGATTGCGCCCACAGGAAAGCTGCCAGCACTGAAAGCTGTAGCTGGTTTTCACTGTCCCTTGGAACTGCATTCGCTGCCACACAGACATTCGCGCTCTGCTAAAGCTTTGCTTCGTAATGGGGCAACACTCTGTATCTCTCTCTGGCAGAGCCCGGCTGCCAAATTGGAAACGTCCAGAGATTGCGCCCACAGGAAAGCTGCCAGCACTGAAAGCTCTAGCTGGTTTTCACTGTCCCTTGGAACTGCATTCGCTGCCACACAGACATTCGCGCTCTGCTAAAGCTTTGCTTCGTAATGGGGCAACACTCTGTATCTCTCTCTGGCAGAGCCCGGCAGTGAAATTGGAAACGTCCAGAGATTGCGCCCACAGGAAAGCTGCCAGCACTGAAAGCTGTAGCTGGTTTTCACTGTCCCTTGGAACTGCATTCGCTGCCACACAGACATTCGCGCTCTGCTAAAGCTTTGCTTCGTAATGGGGCAACACTCTGTATCTCTCTCTGGCAGAGCCCGGCAGTGAAATTGGAAACGTCCAGAGATTGCGCCCACAGGAAAGCTGCCAGCACTGAAAGCTGTAGCTGGTTTTCACTGTCCCTTGGAACTGCATTCACTGCCACACAGACATTCGCGCTCTGCTAAAGCTTTGCTTCGTAATGGGGCAACACTCTGTATCTCTCTCTGGCAGAGCCCAGCAGTGAAATTGGAAACGTCCAGAGATTGCGCCCACAGGAAAGCTGCCAGCACTGAAAGCTGTAGCTGGTTTTCACTGTCCCTTGGAACTGCATTCGCTGCCACACAGACATTCGCGCTCTGCTAAAGCTTTGCTTCGTAATGGGGCAACACTCTGTATCTCTCTCTGGCAGAGCCCGGCTGCCAAATTGGAAACGTCCAGAGATTGCGCCCACAGGAAAGCTGCCAGCACTGAAAGCTCTAGCTGGTTTTCACTGTCCCTTGGAACTGCATTCGCTGCCACACAGACATTCGCGCTCTGCTAAAGCATTGCTTCGTAATGGGGCAACACTCTGTATCTCTCTCTGGCAGAGCCCGGCTGACAAATTGGAAACGTCCAGAGATTGCGCCCACAGGAAAGCTGCCAGCACTGAAAGCTCTAGCTGGTTTTCACTGTCCCTTGGAACTGCATTCGCTGCCACACAGACATTCGCGCTCTGCTAAAGCATTGCTTCGTAATGGGGCAACACTCTGTATTTCTCTGTGGCAGAGCCCGGCTGCCAAATTGGAAACGTCCAGAGATTGCGCCCACAGGAAAGCTGCCAGCACTGAAAGCTCTAGCTGGTTTTCACTGTCCCTTGGAACTGCATTCGCTGCCACACAGACATTCGCGCTCTGCTAAAGCTTTGCTTCGTAATGGGGCAACACTCTGTATCTCTCTCTGGCAGAGCCCGGCTGCCAAATTGGAAACGTCCAGAGATTGCGCCCACAGGAAAGCTGCCAGCACTGAAAGCTCTAGCTGGTTTTCACTGTCCCTTGGAACTGCATTCGCTGCCACACAGACATTCGCGCTCTGCTAAAGCATTGCTTCGTAATGGGGCAACACTCTGTATCTCTCTCTGGCAGAGCCCGGCTGACAAATTGGAAACGTCCAGAGATTGCGCCCACAGGAAAGCTGCCAGCACTGAAAGCTCTAGCTGGTTTTCACTGTCCCTTGGAACTGCATTCGCTGCCACACAGACATTCGCGCTCTGCTAAAGCTTTGCTTCGTAATGGGGCAACACTCTGTATCTCTCTCTGGCAGAGCCCGGCTGCCAAATTGGAAACGTCCAGAGATTGCGCCCACAGGAAAGCTGCCAGCACTGAAAGCTCTAGCTGGTTTTCACTGTCCCTTGGAACTGCATTCGCTGCCACACAGACATTCGCGCTCTGCTAAAGCTTAACTTGGTAATTGGGCAACACTCTGTATCTCTCTCTGGCAGAGCCCGGCTGCCAAATTGGAAACGTCCAGAGATTGCGCCCACAGGAAAGCTGCCAGCACTGAAAGCTCTAGCTGGTTTTCACTGTCCCTTGGAACTGCATTCGCTGCCACACAGACATTCGCGCTCTGCTAAAGCATTGCTTCGTAATGGGGCAACACTCTGTATCTCTCTCTGGCAGAGCCCGGCTGACAAATTGGAAACGTCCAGAGATTGCGCCCACAGGAAAGCTGCCAGCACTGAAAGCTCTAACTGGTTTTCACTGTCCCTTGGAACTGCATTCGCTGCCACACAGACATTCGCGCTCTGCTAAAGCATTGCTTCGTAATGGGGCAACACTCTGTATCTCTCTCTGGCAGAGCCCGGCTGACAAATTGGAAACGTCCAGACATTGCGCCCACAGGAAAGCTGCCAGCACTGAAAGCTCTAGCTGGTTTTCACTGTCCCTTGGAACTGCATTCACTGCCACACAGACATTCGCGCTCTGCTAAAGCTTTGCTTCGTAATGGGGCAACACTCTGTATCTCTCTCTGGCAGAGCCCGGCTGCCAAATTGGAAACGTCCAGAGATTGCGCCCACAGGAAAGCTGCCAGCACTGAAAGCTCTAGCTGGTTTTCACTGTCCCTTGGAACTGCATTCGCTGCCACACAGACATTCGCGCTCTGCTAAAGCTTAACTTGGTAATTGGGCAACACTCTGTATCTCTCTCTGGCAGAGCCCGGCTGCCAAATTGGAAACGTCCAGAGATTGCGCCCACAGGAAAGCTGCCAGCACTGAAAGCTCTAGCTGGTTTTCACTGTCCCTTGGAACTGCATTCGCTGCCACACAGACATTCGCGCTCTGCTAAAGCATTGCTTCGTAATGGGGCAACACTCTGTATCTCTCTCTGGCAGAGCCCGGCTGCCAAATTGGAAACGTCCAGAGATTGCGCCCACAGGAAAGATGCCAGCACTGAAAGCTCTAGCTGGTTTTCACTGTCCCTTGGAACTGCATTCGCTGCCACACAGACATTCGCGCTCTGCTAAAGCTTTGCTTCGTAATGGGGCAACACTCTGTATCTCTCTCTGGCAGATCCCGGCTGACAAATTGGAAACGTCCAGACATTGCGCCCACAGGAAAGCTGCCAGCACTGAAAGCTCTAGCTGGTTTTCACTGTCCCTTGGAACTGCATTCGCTGCCACACAGACATTCGCGCTCTGCTAAAGCATTGCTTCGTAATGGGGCAACACTCTGTATCTCTCTCTGGCAGAGCCCGGCTGCCAAATTGGAAACGTCCAGAGATTGCGCCCACAGGAAAGCTGCCAGCACTGAAAGCTCTAGCTGGTTTTCACTGTCCCTTGGAACTGCATTCGCTGCCACACAGACATTCGCGCTCTGCTAAAGCTTTGCTTCGTAATGGGGCAACACTCTGTATCTCTCTCTGGCAGAGCCCGGCTGCCAAATTGGAAACGTCCAGAGATTGCGCCCACAGGAAAGCTGCCAGCACTGAAAGCTCTAGCTGGTTTTCACTGTCCCTTGGAACTGCATTCGCTGCCACACAGACATTCGCGCTCTGCTAAAGCATTGCTTCGTAATGGGGCAACACTCTGTATCTCTCTCTGGCAGAGCCCAGCTGCCAAATTGGAAACGTCCAGAGATTGCGCCCACAGGAAAGCTGCCAGCACTGAAAGCTCTAGCTGGTTTTCACTGTCCCTTGGAACTGCATTCGCTGCCACACAGACATTCGCGCTCTGCTAAAGCATTGCTTCGTAATGGGGCAACACTCTGTATCTCTCTCTGGCAGAGCCCGGCTGCCAAATTGGAAACGTCCAGAGATTGCGCCCACAGGAAAGCTGCCAGCACTGAAAGCTCTAGCTGGTTTTCACTGTCCCTTGGAGCTGCATTCGCTGCCACACAGACATTCGCGCTCTGCTAAAGCATTGCTTCGTAATGGGGCAACACTCTGTATCTCTCTGTGGCAGAGCCCGGCTGCCAAATTGGAAACGTCCAGAGATTGCGCCCACAGGAAAGCTGCCAGCACTGAAAGCTGTAGCTGGTTTTCACTGTCCCTTGGAACTGCATTCGCTGCCACACAGACATTCGCGCTCTGCTAAAGCTTTGCTTCGTAATGGGGCAACACTCTGTATCTCTCTCTGGCAGAGCCCGGCTGCCAAATTGGAAACGTCCAGAGATTGCGCCCACAGGAAAGCTGCCAGCACTGAAAGCTCTAGCTGGTTTTCACTGTCCCTTGGAACTGCATCCGCTGCCACACAGACATTCGCGCTCTGCTAAAGCTTAACTTGGTAATTGGGCAACACTCTGTATCTCTCTGTGGCAGAGCTCGGCTGCCAAATTGGAAACGTCCAGAGATTGTGCCTACAGGAAAGCTGCTAGCACTGAAAGCTCTAGCTGGTTTTCACTGTCCCTTGGAACTGCATTCGCTGCCACACAGACATTCGCGCTCTGCTAAAGCTTTGCTTCGTAATGGGGCAACACTCTGTATCTCTCTCTGGCAGAGCCCGGCTGCCAAATTGGAAACGTCCAGAGATTGCGCCCACAGGAAAGCTGCCAGCACTGAAAGCTCTAGCTGGTTTTCACTGTCCCTTGGAACTGCATTCGCTGCCACACAGACATTCGCGCTCTGCTAAAGCATTGCTTCGTAATGGGGCAACACTCTGTATCTCTCTCTGGCAGAGCCCGGCTGACAAATTGGAAACGTCCAGAGATTGCGCCCACAGGAAAGCTGCCAGCACTGAAAGCTCTAGCTGGTTTTCACTGTCCCTTGGAACTGCATTCGCTGCCACACAGACATTCGCGCTCTGCTAAAGCATTGCTTCGTAATGGGGCAACACTCTGTATCTCTCTCTGGCAGAGCCCGGCTGCCAAATTGGAAACGTCCAGAGATTGCGCCCACAGGAAAGCTGCCAGCACTGAAAGCTCTAGCTGGTTTTCACTGTCCCTTGGAACTGCATTCGCTGCCACACAGACATTCGCGCTCTGCTAAAGCATTGCTTCGTAATGGGGCAACACTCTGTATCTCTCTCTGGCAGAGCCCGGCTGCCAAATTGGAAACGTCCAGAGATTGCGCCCACAGGAAAGCTGCCAGCACTGAAAGGTCTAGCTGGTTTTCACTGTCCCTTGGAACTGCATTCGCTGCCACACAGACATTCGCGCTCTGCTAAAGCTTTGCTTCGTAATGGGGCAACACTCTGTATCTCTCTCTGGCAGAGCCCGGCTGCCAAATTGGAAACGTCCAGAGATTGCGCCCACAGGAAAGCTGCCAGCACTGAAAGCTCTAGCTGGTTTTCACTGTCCCTTGGAACTGCATTCGCTGCCACACAGACATTCGCGCTCTGCTAAAGCATTGCTTCGTAATGGGGCAACACTCTGTATCTCTCTCTGGCAGAGCCCGGCTGACAAATTGGAAACGTCCAGAGATTGCGCCCACAGGAAAGCTGCCAGCACTGAAAGCTCTAGCTGGTTTTCACTGTCCCTTGGAACTGCATTCGCTGCCACACAGACATTCGCGCTCTGCTAAAGCTTTGCTTCGTAATGGGGCAACACTCTGTATCTCTCTCTGGCAGAGCCCGGCTGCCAAATTGGAAACGTCCAGAGATTGCGCCCACAGGAAAGCTGCCAGCACTGAAAGCTCTAGCTGGTTTTCACTGTCCCTTGGAACTGCATTCGCTGCCACACAGACATTCGCGCTCTGCTAAAGCTTTGCTTCGTAATGGGGCAACACTCTGTATCTCTCTCTGGCAGAGCCCGGCTGCCAAATTGGAAACGTCCAGAGATTGCGCCCACAGGAAAGCTGCCAGCACTGAAAGCTCTAGCTGGTTTTCACTGTCCCTTGGAACTGCATTCGCTGCCACACAGACATTCGCGCTCTGCTAAAGCTTAACTTGGTAATTGGGCAACACTCTGTATCTCTCTCTGGCAGAGCCCGGCTGCCAAATTGGAAACGTCCAGACATTGCGCCCACAGGAAAGCTGCCAGCACTGAAAGCTCTAGCTGGTTTTCACTGTCCCTTGGAACTGCATTCGCTGCCACACAGACATTCGCGCTCTGCTAAAGCATTGCTTCGTAATGGGGCAACACTCTGTATCTCTCTCTGGCAGAGCCCGGCTGACAAATTGGAAACGTCCAGAGATTGCGCCCACAGGAAAGCTGCCAGCACTGAAAGCTCTAGCTGGTTTTCACTGTCCCTTGGAACTGCATTCGCTGCCACACAGACATTCGCGCTCTGCTAAAGCATTGCTTCGTAATGGGGCAACACTCTGTATCTCTCTCTGGCAGAGCCCGGCTGACAAATTGGAAACGTCCAGAGATTGCGCCCACAGGAAAGCTGCCAGCACTGAAAGCTCTAGCTGGTTTTCACTGTCCCTTGGAACTGCATTCGCTGCCACACAGACATTCGCGCTCTGCTAAAGCTTTGCTTCGTAATGGGGCAACACTCTGTATCTCTCTCTGGCAGAGCCCGGCTGCCAAATTGGAAACGTCCAGAGATTGCGCCCACAGGAAAGCTGCCAGCACTGAAAGCTCTAGCTGGTTTTCACTGTCCCTTGGAACTGCATTCGCTGCCACACAGACATTCGCGCTCTGCTAAAGCTTTGCTTCGTAATGGGGCAACACTCTGTATCTCTCTCTGGCAGAGCCCGGCTGCCAAATTGGAAACGTCCAGAGATTGCGCCCACAGGAAAGCTGCCAGCACTGAAAGCTCTAGCTGGTTTTCACTGTCCCTTGGAACTGCATTCGCTGCCACACAGACATTCGCGCTCTGCTAAAGCTTAACTTGGTAATTGGGCAACACTCTGTATCTCTCTCTGGCAGAGCCCGGCTGCCAAATTGGAAACGTCCAGAGATTGCGCCCACAGGAAAGCTGCCAGCACTGAAAGCTCTAGCTGGTTTTCACTGTCCCTTGGAACTGCATTCGCTGCCACACAGACATTCGCGCTCTGCTAAAGCTTAACTTGGTAATTGGGCAAGACTCTGTATCTCTCTTTGGCAGAGCTCGGCTGCCAAATTGGAAACGTCCAGAGATTGTGCCCACAGGAAAGCTGCCAGCACTGAAAGCTCTAGCTGGTTTTCACTGTCCCTTGGAACTGCATTCGCTGCCACACAGACATTCGCGCTCTGCTAAAGCATTGCTTCGTAATGGGGCAACACTCTGTATCTCTCTCTGGCAGAGCCCGGCTGACAAATTGGAAACGTCCAGAGATTGCGCCCACAGGAAAGCTGCCAGCACTGAAAGCTCTAGCTGTTTTTCACTGTCCCTTGGAACTGCATTCGCTGCCACACAGACATTCGCGCTCTGCTAAAGCTTTGCTTCGTAAATGGGCAACACTCTGTATCTCTCTCTGGCAGAGCCCGGCTGACAAATTGGAAACGTCCAGAGATTGCGCCCACAGGAAAGCTGCCAGCACTGAAAGCTCTAGCTGGTTTTCACTGTCCCTTGGAACTGCATTCGCTGCCACACAGACATTCGCGCTCTGCTAAAGCATTGCTTCGTAATGGGGCAACACTCTGTATCTCTCTCTGGCAGAGCCCGGCTGACAAATTGGAAACGTCCAGACATTGCGCCCACAGGAAAGCTGCCAGCACTGAAAGCTCTAGCTGGTTTTCACTGTCCCTTGGAACTGCATTCGCTGCCACACAGACATTCGCGCTCTGCTAAAGCATTGCTTCGTAATGGGGCAACACTCTGTATCTCTCTCTGGCAGAGCCCGGCTGCCAAATTGGAAACGTCCAGAGATTGCGCCCACAGGAAAGCTGCCAGCACTGAAAGCTCTAGCTGGTTTTCACTGTCCCTTGGAACTGCATTCGCTGCCACACAGACATTCGCGCTCTGCTAAAGCATTGCTTCGTAATGGGGCAACACTCTGTATCTCTCTCTGGCAGAGCCCGGCTGACAAATTGGAAACGTCCAGAGATTGCGCCCACAGGAAAGCTGCCAGCACTGAAAGCTCTAGCTGGTTTTCACTGTCCCTTGGAACTGCATTCGCTGCCACACAGACATTCGCGCTCTGCTAAAGCTTTGCTTCGTAATGGGGCAACACTCTGTATCTCTCTCTGGCAGAGCCCGGCTGCCAAATTGGAAACGTCCAGAGATTGCGCCCACAGGAAAGCTGCCAGCACTGAAAGCTCTAGCTGGTTTTCACTGTCCCTTGGAACTGCATTCGCTGCCACACAGACATTCGCGCTCTGCTAAAGCTTTGCTTCGTAATGGGGCAACACTCTGTATCTCTCTCTGGCAGAGCCCGGCTGCCAAATTGGAAACGTCCAGAGATTGCGCCCACAGGAAAGCTGCCAGCACTGAAAGCTGTAGCTGGTTTTCACTGTCCCTTGGAACTGCATTCGCTGCCACACAGACATTCGCGCTCTGCTAAAGCATTGCTTCGTAATGGGGCAACACTCTGTATCTCTCTCTGGCAGAGCCCGGCTGCCAAATTGGAAACGTCCAGAGATTGCGCCCACAGGAAAGCTGCCAGCACTGAAAGCTCTAGCTGGTTTTCACTGTCCCTTGGAACTGCATTCGCTGCCACACAGACATTCGCGCTCTGCTAAAGCATTGCTTCGTAATGGGGCAACACTGTGTATCTCTCTCTGGCAGAGCCCGGCAGTGAAATTGGAAAAGTCCAGAGATTGCGCCCACAGGAAAGCTGCCAGCACTGAAAGCTGTAGCTGGTTTTCACTGTCACTTGGAACTGCATTCGCTGCCACACAGACATTCGCGCTCTGCTAAAGCTTTGCTTCGTAATGGGGCAACACTCTGTATCTCTCTCTGGCAGAGCCCGGCAGTGAAATTGGAAACGTCCAGAGATTGCGCCCACAGGAAAGCTGCCAGCACTGAAAGCTGTAGCTGGTTTTCACTGTCCCTTGGAACTGCATTCGCTGCCACACAGACATTCGCGCTCTGCTAAAGCTTTGCTTCGTAATGGGGCAACACTCTGTATCTCTCTCTGGCAGAGCCCGGCAGTGAAATTGGAAACGTCCAGAGATTGCGCCCACAGGAAAGCTGCCAGCACTGAAAGCTGTAGCTGGTTTTCACTGTCCCTTGGAACTGCATTCGCTGCCACACAGACATTCGTGCTCTGCTAAAGCTTTGCTTCGTAATGGGGCAACACTCTGTATCTCTCTCTGGCAGAGCCCGGCTGCCAAATTGGAAACGTCCAGAGATTGCGCCCACAGGAAAGCTGCCAGCACTGAAAGCTGTAGCTGGTTTTCACTGTCCCTTGGAACTGCATTCGCTGCCACACAGACATTCGCGCTCTGCTAAAGCTTTGCTTCGTAATGGGGCAACACTCTGTATCTCTCTCTGGCAGAGCCCGGCAGTGAAATTGGAAACGTCCAGAGATTGCGCCCACAGGAAAGCTGCCAGCACTGAAAGCTGTAGCTGGTTTTCACTGTCCCTTGGAACTGCATTCGCTGCCACACAGACATTCGCGCTCTGCTAAAGCTTTGCTTCCTAATGGGGCAACACTCTCTATGACTTTCTCCCAGTGCCCGGCAGTGAAATTGGAAACGTCCAGAGATTGCGCCCACAGGAAAGCTGCCAGCACTGAAAGCTGTAGCTGGTTTTCACTGTCCCTTGGAACTGCATTCGCTGCCACACAGACATTCGCGCTCTGCTAAAGCTTTGCTTCGTAATGGGGCAACACTCTGTATCTCTCTCTGGCAGAGCCCGGCTGCCAAATTGGAAACGTCCAGAGATTGCGCCCACAGGAAAGCTGCCAGCACTGAAAGCTCTAGCTGGTTTTCACTGTCCCTTGGAACTGCATTCGCTGCCACACAGACATTCGCGCTCTGCTAAAGCTTTGCTTCGTAATGGGGCAACACTCTGTATCTCTCTCTGGCAGAGCCCGGCAGTGAAATTGGAAACGTCCAGAGATTGCGCCCACAGGAAAGCTGCCAGCACTGAAAGCTGTAGCTGGTTTTCACTGTCCCTTGGAACTGCATTCGCTGCCACACAGACATTCGCGCTCTGCTAAAGCTTTGCTTCGTAATGGGGCAACACTCTGTATCTCTCTCTGGCAGAGCCCGGCAGTGAAATTGGAAACGTCCAGAGATTGCGCCCACAGGAAAGCTGCCAGCACTGAAAGCTGTAGCTGGTTTTCACTGTCCCTTGGAACTGCATTCACTGCCACACAGACATTCGCGCTCTGCTAAAGCTTTGCTTCGTAATGGGGCAACACTCTGTATCTCTCTCTGGCAGAGCCCGGCAGTGAAATTGCAAACGTCCAGAGATTGCGCCCACAGGAAAGCTGCCAGCACTGAAAGCTGTAGCTGGTTTTCACTGTCCCTTGGAACTGCATTCGCTGCCACACAGACATTCGCGCTCTGCTAAAGCTTTGCTTCGTAACGGGGCAACACTCTGTATCTCTCTCTGGCAGAGCCCGGCAGTGAAACTGTAAACGTCCAGAGATTGCGCCCACAGGAAAGCTGCCAGCACTGAAAGCTGTAGCTGGTTTTCACTGTCCCTTGGAACTGCATTCGCTGCCACACAGACATTCGCGCTCTGCTAAAGCTTTGCTTCGTAATGGGGCAACACTCTGTATCTCTCTCTGGCAGAGCCCGGCAGTGAAATTGGAAACGTCCAGAGATTGCGCCCACAGGAAAGCTGCCAGCACTGAAAGCTGTAGCTGGTTTTCACTGTCCCTTGGAACTGCATTCGCTGCAACACAGACATTCGCGCTCTGCTAAAGCTTTGCTTCGTAATGGGGCAACACTCTGTATCTCTCTCTGGCAGAGCCCGGCAGTGAAATTGGAAACGTCCAGAGATTGCGCCCACAGGAAAGCTGCCAGCACTGAAAGCTCTAGCTGGTTTTCACTGTCCCTCGGAACTGCATTCGCTGCCACACAGACATTCGCGCTCTGCTAAAGCTTTGCTTCGTAATGGGGCAACACTCTGTATCTATCTCTGGCAGAGCCCGGCAGTGAAATTGGAAACGTCCAGAGATTGCGCCCACAGGAAAGCTGCCAGCACTGAAAGCTCTAGCTGGTTTTCACTGTCCCTTGGAACTGCATTCGCTGCCACACAGACATTCGCGCTCTGCTAAAGCTTAACTTGGTAATTGGGCAACACTCTGTATCTCTCTCTGGCAGAGCCCGGCTGCCAAATTGGAAACGTCCAGAGATTGCGCCCACAGGAAAGCTGCCAGCACTGAAAGCTCTAGCTGGTTTTCACTGTCCCTTGGAACTGCATTCGCTGCCACACAGACATTCGCGCTGTGCTAAAGCATTGCTTCGTAATGGGGCAACACTCTGTATCTCTCTCTGGCAGAGCCCGGCTGCCAAATTGGAAACGTCCAGAGATTGCGCCCACAGGAAAGCTGCCAGCACTGAAAGCTGTAGCTGGTTTTCACTGTCCCTTGGAACTGCATTCGCTGCCACACAGACATTCGCGCTCTGCTAAAGCTTTGCTTCGTAATGGGGCAACACTCTGTATCTCTCTCTGGCAGAGCCCGGCTGCCAAATTGGAAACGTCCAGAGATTGCGCCCACAGGAAAGCTGCCAGCACTGAAAGCTCTAGCTGGTTTTCACTGTCCCTTGGAACTGCATTCGCTGCCACACAGACATTCGTGCTCTGCTAAAGCTTAACTTGGTAATTGGGCAACACTCTGTATCTCTCTCTGGCAGATCCCGGCTGACAAATTGGAAACGTCCAGAGATTGTGCCTACAGGAAAGCTGCCAGCACTGAAAGCTCTAGCTGGTTTTCACTGTCCCTTGGAACTGCATTCGCTGCCACACAGACATTCGCGCTCTGCTAAAGCATTGCTTCGTAATGGGGCAACACTCTGTATCTCTCTCTGGCAGAGCCCGGCTGCCAAATTGGAAACGTCCAGAGATTGCGCCCACAGGAAAGCTGCCAGCACTGAAAGCTCTAGCTGGTTTTCACTGTCCCTTGGAACTGCATTCGCTGCCACACAGACATTCGCGCTCTGCTAAAGCTTAACTTGGTAATTGGGCAACACTCTGTATCTCTCTCTGGCAGAGCCCGGCTGCCAAATTGGAAACGTCCAGAGATTGCGCCCACAGGAAAGCTGCCAGCACTGAAAGCTCTAGCTGGTTTTCACTGTCCCTTGGAACTGCATTCGCTGCCACACAGACATTCGCGCTCTGCTAAAGCTTAACTTGGTAATTGGGCAACACTCTGTATCTCTCTCTGGCAGAGCCCGGCTGCCAAATTGGAAACGTCCAGAGATTGCGCCCACAGGAAAGCTGCCAGCACTGAAAGCTCTAGCTGGTTTTCACTGTCCCTTGGAACTGCATTCGCTGCTACACAGACATTCGCGCTCTGCTAAAGCATTGCTTCGTAATGGGGCAACACTCTGTATCTCTCTCTGGCAGAGCCCGGCTGCCAAATTGGAAACGTCCAGAGATTGCGCCCACAGGAAAGCTGCCAGCACTGAAAGCTCTAGCTGGTTTTCACTGTCCCTTGGAGCTGCATTCGCTGCCACACAGACATTCGCGCTCTGCTAAAGCATTGCTTCGTAATGGGGCAACACTCTGTATCTCTCTGTGGCAGAGCCCGGCTGCCAAATTGGAAACGTCCAGAGATTGCGCCCACAGGAAAGCTGCCAGCACTGAAAGCTGTAGCTGGTTTTCACTGTCCCTTGGAACTGCATTCGCTGCCACACAGACATTCGCGCTCTGCTAAAGCTTTGCTTCGTAATGGGGCAACACTCTGTATCTCTCTCTGGCAGAGCCCGGCTGCCAAATTGGAAACGTCCAGAGATTGCGCCCACAGGAAAGCTGCCAGCACTGAAAGCTCTAGCTGGTTTTCACTGTCCCTTGGAACTGCATCCGCTGCCACACAGACATTCGCGCTCTGCTAAAGCTTAACTTGGTAATTGGGCAACACTCTGTATCTCTCTGTGGCAGAGCTCGGCTGCCAAATTGGAAACGTCCAGAGATTGTGCCTACAGGAAAGCTGCTAGCACTGAAAGCTCTAGCTGGTTTTCACTGTCCCTTGGAACTGCATTCGCTGCCACACAGACATTCGCGCTCTGCTAAAGCTTTGCTTCGTAATGGGGCAACACTCTGTATCTCTCTCTGGCAGAGCCCGGCTGCCAAATTGGAAACGTCCAGAGATTGCGCCCACAGGAAAGCTGCCAGCACTGAAAGCTCTAGCTGGTTTTCACTGTCCCTTGGAACTGCATTCGCTGCCACACAGACATTCGCGCTCTGCTAAAGCATTGCTTCGTAATGGGGCAACACTCTGTATCTCTCTCTGGCAGAGCCCGGCTGCCAAATTGGAAACGTCCAGAGATTGCGCCCACAGGAAAGCTGCCAGCACTGAAAGCTCTAGCTGGTTTTCACTGTCCCTTGGAACTGCATTCGCTGCCACACAGACATTCGCGCTCTGCTAAAGCATTGCTTCGTAATGGGGCAACACTCTGTATCTCTCTCTGGCAGAGCCCGGCTGCCAAATTGGAAACGTCCAGAGATTGCGCCCACAGGAAAGCTGCCAGCACTGAAAGCTGTAGCTGGTTTTCACTGTCCCTTGGAACTGCATTCGCTGCCACACAGACATTCGCGCTCTGCTAAAGCATTGCTTCGTAATGGGGCAACACTCTGTATCTCTCTCTGGCAGAGCCCGGCTGCCAAATTGGAAACGTCCAGAGATTGCGCCCACAGGAAAGCTGCCAGAACTGAAAGCTCTAGCTGGTTTTCACTGTCCCTTGGAACTGCATTCGCTGCCACACAGACATTCGCGCTCTGCTAAAGCATTGCTTCGTAATGGGGCAACACTCTGTATTTCTCTGTGGCAGAGCCCGGCTGCCAAATTGGAAACGTCCAGAGATTGCGCCCACAGGAAAGCTGCCAGCACTGAAAGCTCTAGCTGGTTTTCACTGTCCCTTGGAACTGCATTCGCTGCCACACAGACATTCGCGCTCTGCTAAAGCTTTGCTTCGTAATGGGGCAACACTCTGTATCTCTCTCTGGCAGATCCCGGCTGACAAATTGGAAACGTCCAGACATTGCGCCCACAGGAAAGCTGCCAGCACTGAAAGCTCTAGCTGGTTTTCACTGTCCCTTGGAACTGCATTCGCTGCCACACAGACATTCGCGCTCTGCTAAAGCATTGCTTCGTAATGGGGCAACACTCTGTATCTCTCTCTGGCAGAGCCCGGTTGACAAATTGGAAACGTCCAGAGATTGCGCCCACAGGAAAGCTGCCAGCACTGAAAGCTCTAGCTGGTTTTCACTGTCCCTCGGAACTGCATTCGCTGCCACACAGACATTCGCGCTCTGCTAAAGCTTTGCTTCGTAATGGGGCAACACTCTGTATCTCTCTCTGGCAGAGCCCGGCTGCCAAATTGGAAACGTCCAGAGATTGCGCCCACAGGAAAGCTGCCAGCACTGAAAGCTCTAGCTGGTTTTCACTGTCCCTTGGAACTGCATTCGCTGCCACACAGACATTCGCGCTCTGCTAAAGCTTAACTTGGTAATTGGGCAACACTCTGTATCTCTCTCTGGCAGAGCCCGGCTGCCAAATTGGAAACGTCCAGAGATTGCGCCCACAGGAAAGCTGCCAGCACTGAAAGCTCTAGCTGGTTTTCACTGTCCCTTGGAACTGCATTCGCTGCCACACAGACATTCGCGCTGTGCTAAAGCATTGCTTCGTAATGGGGCAACACTCTGTATCTCTCTCTGGCAGAGCCCGGCTGCCAAATTGGAAACGTCCAGAGATTGCGCCCACAGGAAAGCTGCCAGCACTGAAAGCTGTAGCTGGTTTTCACTGTCCCTTGGAACTGCATTCGCTGCCACACAGACATTCGAGCTGTGCTAAAGCTTAACTTGGTAATTGGGCAACACTCTGTATGTCTCTCTGGCAGAGACCGGCTGCCAAATTGGAAACGTCCAGACATTGCGCCCACAGGAAAGCTGCCAGCACTGAAAGCTGTAGCTGGTTTTCACTGTCCCTTGGAACTGCATTCGCTGCCACACAGACATTCGCGCTCTGCTAAAGCTTTGCTTCGTAATGGGGCAACACTCTGTATCTCTCTCTGGCAGATCCCGGCTGACAAATTGGAAACGTCCAGACATTGCGCCCACAGGAAAGCTGCCAGCACTGAAAGCTCTAGCTGGTTTTCACTGTCCCTTGGAACTGCATTCGCTGCCACACAGACATTCGCGCTCTGCTAAAGCATTGCTTCGTAATGGGGCAACACTCTGTATCTCTCTCTGGCAGAGCCCGGCTGCCAAATTGGAAACGTCCAGAGATTGCGCCCACAGGAAAGCTGCCAGCACTGAAAGCTCTAGCTGGTTTTCCCTGTCCCTTGGAACTGCATTCGCTGCCACACAGACATTCGCGCTCTGCTAAAGCTTTGCTTCGTAATGGGGCAACACTCTGTATCTCTCTCTGGCAGAGCCCGGCAGTGAAATTGGAAACGTCCAGAGATTGCGCCCACAGGAAAGCTGCCAGCAGTGAAAGCTCTAGCTGGTTTTCACTGTCCCTTGGAACTGCATTCGCTGCCACACAGACATTCGCGCTCTGCTAAAGCTTAACTTGGTAATTGGGCAACACTCTGTATCTCTCTCTGGCAGAGCCCCGCTGCCAAATTGGAAACGTCCAGACATTGCGCCCACAGGAAAGCTGCCAGCACTGAAAGCTCTAGCTGGTTTTCACTGTCCCTTGGAACTGCATTCGCTGCCACACAGACATTCGCGCTCTGCTAAAGCTTAACTTGGTAATTGGGCAACACTCTGTATCTCTCTCTGGCAGAGCCCGGCTGCCAAATTGGAAACGTCCAGAGATTGCGCCCACAGGAAAGCTGCCAGCACTGAAAGCTCTAGCTGGTTTTCACTGTCCCTTGGAACTGCATTCGCTGCCACACAGACATTCGCGCTCTGCTAAAGCATTGCTTCGTAATGGGGCAACACTCTGTATCTCTCTCTGGCAGAGCCCGGCTGCCAAATTGGAAACGTCCAGACATTGCGCCCACAGGAAAGCTGCCAGCACTGAAAGCTCTAGCTGGTTTTCACTGTCCCTTGGAACTGCATTCGCTGCCACACAGACATTCGCGCTCTGCTAAAGCTTTGCTTCGTAATGGGGCAACACTCTGTATCTCTCTCTGGCAGAGCCCGGCTGCCAAATTGGAAACGTCCAGAGATTGCGCCCACAGGAAAGCTGCCAGCACTGAAAGCTCTAGCTGGTTTTCACTGTCCCTTGGAACTGCATTCGCTGCCACACAGACATTCGCGCTCTGCTAAAGCTTAACTTGGTAATTGGGCAACACTCTGTATCTCTCTCTGGCAGAGCCCGGCTGCCAAATTGGAAACGTCCAGAGATTGCGCCCACAGGAAAGCTGCCAGCACTGAAAGCTGTAGCTGGTTTTCACTGTCCCTTGGAACTGCATTCGCTGCCACACAGACATTCGCGCTGTGCTAAAGCATTGCTTCGTAATGGGGCAACACTCTGTATCTCTCTCTGGCAGAGCCCGGCTGCCAAATTGGAAACGTCCAGAGATTGCGCCCACAGGAAAGCTGCCAGCACTGAAAGCTCTAGCTGGTTTTCACTGTCCCTTGGAACTGCATTCGCTGCCACACAGACATTCGCGCTCTGCTAAAGCTTTGCTTCGTAATGGGGCAACACTCTGTATCTCTCTCTGGCAGAGCCCGGCTGACAAATTGGAAACGTCCAGAGATTGCGCCCACAGGAAAGCTGCCAGCACTGAAAGCTCTAGCTGGTTTTCACTGTCCCTTGGAACTGCATTCGCTGCCACACAGACATTCGTGCTCTGCTAAAGCTTAACTTGGTAATTGGGCAACACTCTGTATCTCTCTCTGGCAGATCCCGGCTGACAAATTGGAAACGTCCAGACATTGCGCCCACAGGAAAGCTGCCAGCACTGAAAGCTCTAGCTGGTTTTCACTGTCCCTTGGAACTGCATTCGCTGCCACACAGACATTCGCGCTCTGCTAAAGCATTGCTTCGTAATGGGGCAACACTCTGTATCTCTCTCTGGCAGAGCCCGGCTGCCAAATTGGAAACGTCCAGAGATTGCGCCCACAGGAAAGCTGCCAGCACTGAAAGCTCTAGCTGGTTTTCACTGTCCCTTGGAACTGCATTCGCTGCCACACAGACATTCGCGCTCTGCTAAAGCTTTGCTTCGTAATGGGGCAACACTCTGTATCTCTCTCTGGCAGAGCCCGGCTGCCAAATTGGAAACGTCCAGAGATTGCGCCCACAGGAAAGCTGCCAGCACTGAAAGCTCTAGCTGGTTTTCACTGTCCCTTGGAACTGCATTCGCTGCCACACAGACATTCGCGCTCTGCTAAAGCTTAACTTGGTAATTGGGCAACACTCTGTATCTCTCTCTGGCAGAGCCCGGCTGCCAAATTGGAAACGTCCAGAGATTGCGCCCACAGGAAAGCTGCCAGCACTGAAAGCTCTAGCTGGTTTTCACTGTCCCTTGGAACTGCATTCGCTGCTACACAGACATTCGCGCTCTGCTAAAGCATTGCTTCGTAATGGGGCAACACTCTGTATCTCTCTCTGGCAGAGCCCGGCTGCCAAATTGGAAACGTCCAGAGATTGCGCCCACAGGAAAGCTGCCAGCACTGAAAGCTCTAGCTGGTTTTCACTGTCCCTTGGAACTGCATTCGCTGCCACACAGACATTCGCGCTCTGCTAAAGCTTTGCTTCGTAATGGGGCAACACTCTGTATCTCTCTCTGGCAGAGCCCGGCTGCCAAATTGGAAACGTCCAGAGATTGCGCCCACAGGAAAGCTGCCAGCACTGAAAGCTCTAGCTGGTTTTC
The DNA here is from genome assembly GCF_035582795.1 of Mycteria americana. Taxonomy (NCBI): domain Eukaryota; kingdom Metazoa; phylum Chordata; class Aves; order Ciconiiformes; family Ciconiidae; genus Mycteria; species Mycteria americana. Next base: position 631,133 of record NW_027445645.1, read on the forward strand.
ACTGTCCCTTGGAACTGCATTCGCTGCCACACAGACATTCGCGCTCTGCTAAAGCTTAACTTGGTAATTGGGCAACACTCTGTATCTCTCTCTGGCAGAGCCCGGCTGCCAAATTGGAAACGTCCAGACATTGCGCCCACAGGAAAGCTGCCAGCACTGAAAGCTCTAGCTGGTTTTCACTGTCCCTTGGAACTGCATTCGCTGCCACACAGACATTCGCGCTCTGCTAAAGCATTGCTTCGTAATGGGGCAACACTCTGTATCTCTCTCTGGCAGAGCCCGGCTGCCAAATTGGAAACGTCCAGAGATTGCGCCCACAGGAAAGCTGCCAGCACTGAAAGCTCTAGCTGGTTTTCACTGTCCCTTGGAACTGCATTCGCTGCCACACAGACATTCGCGCTCTGCTAAAGCTTAACTTGGTAATTGGGCAAGACTCTGTATCTCTCTTTGGCAGAGCTCGGCTGCCAAATTGGAAACGTCCAGAGATTGTGCCCACAGGAAAGCTGCCAGCACTGAAAGCTCTAGCTGGTTTTCACTGTCCCTTGGAACTGCATTCGCTGCCACACAGACATTCGCGCTCTGCTAAAGCTTTGCTTCGTAATGGGGCAACACTCTGTATCTCTCTCTGGCAGAGCCCGGCTGACAAATTGGAAACGTCCAGACATTGCGCCCACAGGAAAGCTGCCAGCACTGAAAGCTCTAGCTGGTTTTCACTGTCCCTTGGAACTGCATTCGCTGCCACACAGACATTCGCGCTCTGCTAAAGCTTAACTTGGTAAGTGGGCAACACTCTGTATCTCTCTCTGGCAGAGCCCGGCTGACAAATTGGAAACGTCCAGACATTGCGCCCACAGGAAAGCTGCCAGCACTGAAAGCTCTAGCTGGTTTTCACTGTCCCTTGGAACTGCATTCGCTGCCACACAGACATTCGCGCTCTGCTAAAGCTTTGCTTCGTAATGGGGCAACACTCTGTATCTCTCTCTGGCAGAGCCCGGCTGCCAAATTGGAAACGTCCAGAGATTGCGCCCACAGGAAAGCTGCCAGCACTGAAAGCTCTAGCTGGTTTTCACTGTCCCTTGGAACTGCATCCGCTGCCACACAGACATTCGCGCTCTGCTAAAGCTTAACTTGGTAATTGGGCAACACTCTGTATCTCTCTGTGGCAGAGCCCGGCTGCCAAATTGGAAACGTCCAGAGATTGTGCCCACAGGAAAGCTGCTAGCACTGAAAGCTCTAGCTGGTTTTCACTGTCCCTTGGAACTGCATTCGCTGCCACACAGACATTCGCGCTCTGCTAAAGCTTTGCTTCGTAATGGGGCAACACTCTGTATCTCTCTCTGGCAGAGCCCGGCTGCCAAATTGGAAACGTCCACAGATTGCGCCCACAGGAAAGCTGCCAGCACTGAAAGCTCTAGCTGGTTTTCACTGTCCCTTGGAACTGCATTCGCTGCCACACAGACATTCGCGCTCTGCTAAAGCATTGCTTCGTAATGGGGCAACACTCTGTATCTCTCTCTGGCAGAGCCCGGCTGCCAAATTGGAAACGTCCAGAGATTGCGCCCACAGGAAAGCTGCCAGCACTGAAAGCTCTAGCTGGTTTTCACTGTCCCTTGGAACTGCATTCGCTGCCACACAGACATTCGCGCTCTGCTAAAGCATTGCTTCGTAATGGGGCAACACTCTGTATCTCTCTCTGGCAGAGCCCGGCTGACAAATTGGAAACGTCCAGAGATTGCGCCCACAGGAAAGCTGCCAGCACTGAAAGCTCTAGCTGGTTTTCACTGTCCCTTGGAACTGCATTCGCTGCCACACAGACATTCGCGCTCTGCTAAAGCATTGCTTCGTAATGGGGCAACACTCTGTATCTCTCTCTGGCAGAGCCCGGCTGCCAAATTGGAAACGTCCAGAGATTGCGCCCACAGGAAAGATGCCAGCACTGAAAGCTCTAGCTGGTTTTCACTGTCCCTTGGAACTGCATTCGCTGCCACACAGACATTCGCGCTCTGCTAAAGCATTGCTTCGTAATGGGGCAACACTCTGTATTTCTCTGTGGCAGAGCCCGGCTGCCAAATTGGAAACGTCCAGACATTGCGCCCACAGGAAAGCTGCCAGCACTGAAAGCTCTAGCTGGTTTTCACTGTCCCTTGGAACTGCATTCGCTGCCACACAGACATTCGCGCTCTGCTAAAGCTTTGCTTCGTAATGGGGCAACACTCTGTATCTCTCTCTGGCAGATCCCGGCTGACAAATTGGAAACGTCCAGACATTGCGCCCACAGGAAAGCTGCCAGCACTGAAAGCTCTAGCTGGTTTTCACTGTCCCTTGGAACTGCATTCGCTGCCACACAGACATTCGCGCTCTGCTAAAGCATTGCTTCGTAATGGGGCAACACTCTGTATCTCTCTCTGGCAGAGCCCGGCTGCCAAATTGGAAACGTCCAGACATTGCGCCCACAGGAAAGCTGCCAGCACTGAAAGCTCTAGCTGGTTTTCACTGTCCCTTGGAACTGCATTCGCTGCCACACAGACATTCGCGCTCTGCTAAAGCTTTGCTTCGTAATGGGGCAACACTCTGTATCTCTCTCTGGCAGAGCCCGGCTGCCAAATTGGAAACGTCCAGAGATTGCGCCCACAGGAAAGCTGCCAGCACTGAAAGCTCTAGCTGGTTTTCACTGTCCCTTGGAACTGCATTCGCTGCCACACAGACATTCGCGCTCTGCTAAAGCTTAACTTGGTAATTGGGCAACACTCTGTATCTCTCTCTGGCAGAGCCCGGCTGCCAAATTGGAAACGTCCAGAGATTGCGCCCACAGGAAAGCTGCCAGCACTGAAAGCTCTAGCTGGTTTTCACTGTCCCTTGGAACTGCATTCGCTGCCACACAGACATTCGCGCTCTGCTAAAGCATTGCTTCGTAATGGGGCAACACTCTGTATCTCTCTCTGGCAGAGCCCGGCTGCCAAATTGGAAACGTCCAGAGATTGCGCCCACAGGAAAGCTGCCAGCACTGAAAGCTCTAGCTGGTTTTCACTGTCCCTTGGAACTGCATTCGCTGCCACACAGACATTCGCGCTCTGCTAAAGCTTTGCTTCGTAATGGGGCAACACTCTGTATCTCTCTCTGGCAGAGCCCGGCTGACAAATTGGAAACGTCCAGACATTGCGCCCACAGGAAAGCTGCCAGCACTGAAAGCTCTAGCTGGTTTTCACTGTCCCTTGGAACTGCATTCGCTGCCACACAGACATTCGCGCTCTGCTAAAGCTTTGCTTCGTAATGGGGCAACACTCTGTATCTCTCTCTGGCAGAGCCCGGCTGCCAAATTGGAAACGTCCAGAGATTGCGCCCACAGGAAAGCTGCCAGCACTGAAAGCTCTAGCTGGTTTTCACTGTCCCTTGGAACTGCATCCGCTGCCACACAGACATTCGCGCTCTGCTAAAGCTTAACTTGGTAATTGGGCAACACTCTGTATCTCTCTGTGGCAGAGCTCGGCTGCCAAATTGGAAACGTCCAGACATTGTGCCCACAGGAAAGCTGCTAGCACTGAAAGCTCTAGCTGGTTTTCACTGTCCCTTGGAACTGCATTCGCTGCCACACAGACATTCGCGCTCTGCTAAAGCTTTGCTTCGTAATGGGGCAACACTCTGTATCTCTCTCTGGCAGAGCCCGGCTGCCAAATTGGAAACGTCCAGAGATTGCGCCCACAGGAAAGCTGCCAGCACTGAAAGCTCTAGCTGGTTTTCACTGTCCCTTGGAACTGCATTCGCTGCCACACAGACATTCGCGCTCTGCTAAAGCATTGCTTCGTAATGGGGCAACACTCTGTATCTCTCTCTGGCAGAGCCCGGCTGCCAAATTGGAAACGTCCAGACATTGCGCCCACAGGAAAGCTGCCAGCACTGAAAGCTCTAGCTGGTTTTCACTGTCCCTTGGAACTGCATTCGCTGCCACACAGACATTCGCGCTCTGCTAAAGCATTGCTTCGTAATGGGGCAACACTCTGTATCTCTCTCTGGCAGAGCCCGGCTGACAAATTGGAAACGTCCAGAGATTGCGCCCACAGGAAAGCTGCCAGCACTGAAAGCTCTAGCTGGTTTTCACTGTCCCTTGGAACTGCATTCGCTGCCACACAGACATTCGCGCTCTGCTAAAGCATTGCTTCGTAATGGGGCAACACTCTGTATCTCTCTCTGGCAGAGCCCGGCTGCCAAATTGGAAACGTCCAGAGATTGCGCCCACAGGAAAGCTGCCAGCACTGAAAGCTCTAGCTGGTTTTCACTGTCCCTTGGAGCTGCATTCGCTGCCACACAGACATTCGCGCTCTGCTAAAGCATTGCTTCGTAATGGGGCAACACTCTGTATCTCTCTGTGGCAGAGCCCGGCTGCCAAATTGGAAACGTCCAGAGATTGCGCCCACAGGAAAGCTGCCAGCACTGAAAGCTCTAGCTGGTTTTCACTGTCCCTTGGAACTGCATTCGCTGCCACACAGACATTCGCGCTCTGCTAAAGCTTTGCTTCGTAATGGGGCAACACTCTGTATCTCTCTCTGGCAGAGCCCGGCTGCCAAATTGGAAACGTCCAGAGATTGCGCCCACAGGAAAGCTGCCAGCACTGAAAGCTCTAGCTGGTTTTCACTGTCCCTTGGAACTGCATTCGCTGCCACACAGACATTCGCGCTCTGCTAAAGCTTAACTTGGTAATTGGGCAACACTCTGTATCTCTCTCTGGCAGAGCCCGGCTGCCAAATTGGAAACGTCCAGAGATTGCGCCCACAGGAAAGCTGCCAGCACTGAAAGCTCTAGCTGGTTTTCACTGTCCCTTGGAACTGCATTCGCTGCCACACAGACATTCGCGCTCTGCTAAAGCATTGCTTCGTAATGGGGCAACACTCTGTATCTCTCTCTGGCAGAGCCCGGCTGACAAATTGGAAACGTCCAGAGATTGCGCCCACAGGAAAGCTGCCAGCACTGAAAGCTCTAGCTGGTTTTCACTGTCCCTTGGAACTGCATTCGCTGCCACACAGACATTCGCGCTATGCTAAAGCTTTGCTTCGTAATGGGGCAACACTCTGTATCTCTCTCTGGCAGAGCCCGGCTGACAAATTGGAAACGTCCAGACATTGCGCCCACAGGAAAGCTGCCAGCACTGAAAGCTCTAGCTGGTTTTCACTGTCCCTTGGAACTGCATTCGCTGCCACACAGACATTCGCGCTCTGCTAAAGCTTAACTTGGTAATTGGGCAACACTCTGTATCTCTCTCTGGCAGAGCCCGGCTGCCAAATTGGAAACGTCCAGAGATTGCGCCCACAGGAAAGCTGCCAGCACTGAAAGCTCTAGCTGGTTTTCACTGTCCCTTGGAACTGCATTCGCTGCCACACAGACATTCGCGCTCTGCTAAAGCATTGCTTCGTAATGGGGCAACACTCTGTATCTCTCTCTGGCAGAGCCCGGCTGACAAATTGGAAACGTCCAGAGATTGCGCCCACAGGAAAGCTGCCAGCACTGAAAGCTCTAGCTGGTTTTCACTGTCCCTTGGAACTGCATTCGCTGCCACACAGACATTTGCGCTCTGCTAAAGCATTGCTTCGTAATGGGGCAACACTCTGTATCTCTCTCTGGCAGAGCCCGGCTGCCAAATTGGAAACGTCCAGAGATTGCGCCCACAGGAAAGCTGCCAGCACTGAAAGCTCTAGCTGGTTTTCACTGTCCCTTGGAACTGCATTCGCTGCCACACAGACATTCGCGCTCTGCTAAAGCATTGCTTCGTAATGGGGCAACACTCTGTATCTCTCTCTGGCAGAGCCCGGCTGCCAAATTGGAAACGTCCAGAGATTGCGCCCACAGGAAAGCTGCCAGCACTGAAAGCTCTAGCTGGTTTTCACTGTCCCTTGGAACTGCATTCGCTGCCACACAGACATTCGCGCTCTGCTAAAGCTTTGCTTCGTAATGGGGCAACACTCTGTATCTCTCTGTGGCAGAGCCCGGCTGCCAAATTGGAAACGTCCAGAGATTGCGCCCACAGGAAAGCTGCCAGCACTGAAAGCTCTAGCTGGTTTTCACTGTCCCTTGGAACTGCATTCGCTGCCACACAGACATTTGCGCTCTGCTAAAGCTTAACTTGGTAATTGGGCAACACTCTGTATCTCTCTCTGGCAGAGCCCGGCTGCCAAATTGGAAACGTCCAGACATTGCGCCCACAGGAAAGCTGCCAGCACTGAAAGCTCTAGCTGGTTTTCACTGTCCCTTGGAACTGCATTCGCTGCCACACAGACATTCGCGCTCTGCTAAAGCATTGCTTCGTAATGGGGCAACACTCTGTATCTCTCTCTGGCAGAGCCCGGCTGCCAAATTGGAAACGTCCAGAGATTGCGCCCACAGGAAAGCTGCCAGCACTGAAAGCTCTAGCTGGTTTTCACTGTCCCTTGGAACTGCATTCGCTGCCACACAGACATTCGCGCTCTGCTAAAGCATTGCTTCGTAATGGGGCAACACTCTGTATTTCTCTGTGGCAGAGCCCGGCTGCCAAATTGGAAACGTCCAGAGATTGCGCCCACAGGAAAGCTGCCAGCACTGAAAGCTCTAGCTGGTTTTCACTGTCCCTTGGAACTGCATTCGCTGCCACACAGACATTCGCGCTCTGCTAAAGCTTTGCTTCGTAATGGGGCAACACTCTGTATCTCTCTCTGGCAGATCCCGGCTGACAAATTGGAAACGTCCAGACATTGCGCCCACAGGAAAGCTGCCAGCACTGAAAGCTCTAGCTGGTTTTCACTGTCCCTTGGAACTGCATTCGCTGCCACACAGACATTCGCGCTCTGCTAAAGCATTGCTTCGTAATGGGGCAACACTCTGTATCTCTCTCTGGCAGAGCCCGGCTGACAAATTGGAAACGTCCAGAGATTGCGCCCACAGGAAAGCTGCCAGCACTGAAAGCTCTAGCTGGTTTTCACTGTCCCTTGGAACTGCATTCGCTGCCACACAGACATTCGCGCTCTGCTAAAGCTTTGCTTCGTAATGGGGCAACACTCTGTATCTCTCTCTGGCAGAGCCCGGCTGCCAAATTGGAAACGTCCAGAGATTGCGCCCACAGGAAAGCTGCCAGCACTGAAAGCTCTAGCTGGTTTTCACTGTCCCTTGGAACTGCATTCGCTGCCACACAGACATTCGCGCTCTGCTAAAGCTTAACTTGGTAATTGGGCAACACTCTGTATCTCTCTCTGGCAGAGCCCGGCTGCCAAATTGGAAACGTCCAGACATTGCGCCCACAGGAAAGCTGCCAGCACTGAAAGCTCTAGCTGGTTTTCACTGTCCCTTGGAACTGCATTCGCTGCCAAACAGACATTCGCGCTCTGCTAAAGCATTGCTTCGTAATGGGGCAACACTCTGTATCTCTCTCTGGCAGAGCCCGGCTGCCAAATTGGAAACGTCCAGAGATTGCGCCCACAGGAAAGATGCCAGCACTGAAAGCTCTAGCTGGTTTTCACTGTCCCTTGGAACTGCATTCGCTGCCACACAGACATTCGCGCTCTGCTAAAGCTTTGCTTCGTAATGGGGCAACACTCTGTATCTCTCTCTGGCAGAGCCCGGCTGCCAAATTGGAAACGTCCAGAGATTGCGCCCACAGGAAAGCTGCCAGCACTGAAAGCTCTAGCTGGTTTTCACTGTCCCTTGGAACTGCATTCGCTGCCACACAGACATTCGCGCTCTGCTAAAGCTTAACTTGGTAATTGGGCAACACTCTGTATCTCTCTGTGGCAGAGCTCGGCTGCCAAATTGGAAACGTCCAGAGATTGTGCCCACAGGAAAGCTGCCAGCACTGAAAGCTCTAGCTGGTTTTCACTGTCCCTTGGAACTGCATTCGCTGCCACACAGACATTCGCGCTCTGCTAAAGCTTAACTTGGTAATTGGGCAACACTCTGTATCTCTCTGTGGCAGAGCTCGGCTGCCAAATTGGAAACGTCCAGAGATTGCGCCCACAGGAAAGCTGCCAGCACTGAAAGCTCTAGCTGGTTTTCACTGTCCCTTGGAACTGCATTCGCTGCCACACAGACATTCGCGCTCTGCTAAAGCATTGCTTCGTAATGGGGCAACACTCTGTATCTCTCTCTGGCAGAGCCCGGCTGCCAAATTGGAAACGTCCAGACATTGCGCCCACAGGAAAGCTGCCAGCACTGAAAGCTCTAGCTGGTTTTCACTGTCCCTTGGAACTGCATTCGCTGCCACACAGACATTCGCGCTCTGCTAAAGCATTGCTTCGTAATGGGGCAACACTCTGTATCTCTCTCTGGCAGAGCCCGGCTGCCAAATTGGAAACGTCCAGACATTGCGCCCACAGGAAAGCTGCCAGCACTGAAAGCTCTAGCTGGTTTTCACTGTCCCTTGGAACTGCATTCGCTGCCACACAGACATTCGCGCTCTGCTAAAGCTTTGCTTCGTAATGGGGCAACACTCTGTATCTCTCTCTGGCAGAGCCCGGCTGACAAATTGGAAACGTCCAGACATTGCGCCCACAGGAAAGCTGCCAGCACTGAAAGCTCTAGCTGGTTTTCACTGTCCCTTGGAAATGCATTCGCTGCCACACAGACATTCGCGCTCTGCTAAAGCATTGCTTCATAATGGGGCAACACTCTGTATCTCTCTCTGGCAGAGCCCGGCTGACAAATTGGAAACGTCCAGAGATTGCGCCCACAGGAAAGCTGCCAGCACTGAAAGCTCTAGCTGGTTTTCACTGTCCCTTGGAACTGCATTCGCTGCCACACAGACATTCGCGCTCTGCTAAAGCTTTGCTTCGTAATGGGGCAACACTCTGTATCTCTCTCTGGCAGAGCCCGGCTGCCAAATTGGAAACGTCCAGAGATTGCGCCCACAGGAAAGCTGCCAGCACTGAAAGCTCTAGCTGGTTTTCACTGTCCCTTGGAACTGCATTCGCTGCCACACAGACATTCGCGCTCTGCTAAAGCTTAACTTGGTAATTGGGCAACACTCTGTATCTCTCTCTGGCAGAGCCCGGCTGCCAAATTGGAAACGTCCAGAGATTGCGCCCACAGGAAAGCTGCCAGCACTGAAAGCTCTAGCTGGTTTTCACTGTCCCTTGGAACTGCATTCGCTGCCACACAGACATTCGCGCTCTGCTAAAGCTTTGCTTCGTAATGGGGCAACACTCTGTATCTCTCTCTGGCAGAGCCCGGCAGTGAAATTGGAAACGTCCAGAGATTGCGCCCACAGGAAAGCTGCCAGCACTGAAAGCTGTAGCTGGTTTTCACTGTCCCTTGGAACTGCATTCGCTGCCACACAGACATTCGCGCTCTGCTAAAGCTTTGCTTCCTAATGGGGCAACACTCTCTATGACTTTCTCCCAGTGCCCGGCAGTGAAATTGGAAACGTCCAGAGATTGCGCCCACAGGAAAGCTGCCAGCACTGAAAGCTGTAGCTGGTTTTCACTGTCCCTTGGAACTGCATTCGCTGCCACACAGACATTCGCGCTCTGCTAAAGCTTTGCTTCGTAATGGGGCAACACTCTGTATCTCTCTCTGGCAGAGCCCGGCTGCCAAATTGGAAACGTCCAGAGATTGCGCCCACAGGAAAGCTGCCAGCACTGAAAGCTGTAGCTGGTTTTCACTGTCCCTTGGAACTGCATTCACTGCCACACAGACATTCGCGCTCTGCTAAAGCTTTGCTTCGTAATGGGGCAACACTCTGTATCTCTCTCTGGCAGAGCCCGGCAGTGAAATTGCAAACGTCCAGAGATTGCGCCCACAGGAAAGCTGCCAGCACTGAAAGCTGTAGCTGGTTTTCACTGTCCCTTGGAACTGCATTCGCTGCCACACAGACATTCGCGCTCTGCTAAAGCTTTGCTTCGTAACGGGGCAACACTCTGTATCTCTCTCTGGCAGAGCCCGGCAGTGAAACTGTAAACGTCCAGAGATTGCGCCCACAGGAAAGCTGCCAGCACTGAAAGCTGTAGCTGGTTTTCACTGTCCCTTGGAACTGCATTCGCTGCCACACAGACATTCGCGCTCTGCTAAAGCTTTGCTTCGTAATGGGGCAACACTCTGTATCTCTCTCTGGCAGAGCCCGGCAGTGAAATTGGAAACGTCCAGAGATTGCGCCCACAGGAAAGCTGCCAGCACTGAAAGCTGTAGCTGGTTTTCACTGTCCCTTGGAACTGCATTCGCTGCAACACAGACATTCGCGCTCTGCTAAAGCTTTGCTTCGTAATGGGGCAACACTCTGTATCTCTCTCTGGCAGAGCCCGGCAGTGAAATTGGAAACGTCCAGAGATTGCGCCCACAGGAAAGCTGCCAGCACTGAAAGCTCTAGCTGGTTTTCACTGTCCCTCGGAACTGCATTCGCTGCCACACAGACATTCGCGCTCTGCTAAAGCTTTGCTTCGTAATGGGGCAACACTCTGTATCTCTCTCTGGCAGAGCCCGGCAGTGAAATTGGAAACGTCCAGAGATTGCGCCCACAGGAAAGCTGCCAGCACTGAAAGCTGTAGCTGGTTTTCACTGTCCCTTGGAACTGCATTCGCTGCCACACAGACATTCGCGCTCTGCTAAAGCTTTGCTTCCTAATGGGGCAACACTCTCTATGACTTTCTCCCAGTGCCCGGCAGTGAAATTGGAAACGTCCAGAGATTGCGCCCACAGGAAAGCTGCCAGCACTGAAAGCTGTAGCTGGTTTTCACTGTCCCTTGGAACTGCATTCGCTGCCACACAGACATTCGCGCTCTGCTAAAGCTTTGCTTCGTAATGGGGCAACACTCTGTATCTCTCTCTGGCAGAGCCCGGCAGTGAAATTGGAAACGTCCAGAGATTGCGCCCACAGGAAAGCTGCCAGCACTGAAAGCTGTAGCTGGTTTTCACTGTCCCTTGGAACTGCATTCGCTGCCACACAGACATTCGCGCTCTGCTAAAGCTTTGCTTCGTAATGGGGCAACACTCTGTATCTCTCTCTGGCAGAGCCCGGCAGTGAAATTGGAAACGTCCAGAGATTGCGCCCACAGGAAAGCTGCCAGCACTGAAAGCTGTAGCTGGTTTTCACTGTCCCTTGGAACTGCATTCACTGCCACACAGACATTCGCGCTCTGCTAAAGCTTTGCTTCGTAATGGGGCAACACTCTGTATCTCTCTCTGGCAGAGCCCGGCAGTGAAATTGCAAACGTCCAGAGATTGCGCCCACAGGAAAGCTGCCAGCACTGAAAGCTGTAGCTGGTTTTCACTGTCCCTTGGAACTGCATTCGCTGCCACACAGACATTCGCGCTCTGCTAAAGCTTTGCTTCGTAATGGGGCAACACTCTGTATCTCTCTCTGGCAGAGCCCGGCTGCCAAATTGGAAACGTCCAGACATTGCGCCCACAGGAAAGCTGCCAGCACTGAAAGCTCTAGCTGGTTTTCACTGTCCCTTGGAAATGCATTCGCTGCCACACAGACATTCGCGCTCTGCTAAAGCATTGCTTCGTAATGGGGCAACACTCTGTATCTCTCTCTGGCAGAGCCCGGCTGACAAATTGGAAACGTCCAGAGATTGCGCCCACAGGAAAGCTGCCAGCACTGAAAGCTCTAGCTGGTTTTCACTGTCCCTTGGAACTGCATTCGCTGCCACACAGACATTCGCGCTCTGCTAAAGCTTTGCTTCGTAATGGGGCAACACTCTGTATCTCTCTCTGGCAGAGCCCGGCTGCCAAATTGGAAACGTCCAGAGATTGCGCCCACAGGAAAGCTGCCAGCACTGAAAGCTGTAGCTGGTTTTCACTGTCCCTTGGAACTGCATTCGCTGCCACACAGACATTCGAGCTCTGCTAAAGCTTAACTTGGTAATTGGGCAACACTCTGTATCTCTCTCTGGCAGAGCCCGGCTGCCAAATTGGAAACGTCCAGACATTGCGCCCACAGGAAAGCTGCCAGCACTGAAAGCTGTAGCTGGTTTTCACTGTCCCTTGGAACTGCATTCGCTGCCACACAGACATTCGCGCTCTGCTAAAGCTTTGCTTCGTAATGGGGCAACACTCTGTATCTCTCTCTGGCAGATCCCGGCTGACAAATTGGAAACGTCCAGACATTGCGCCCACAGGAAAGCTGCCAGCACTGAAAGCTGTAGCTGGTTTTCACTGTCCCTTGGAACTGCATTCGCTGCCACACAGACATTCGCGCTCTGCTAAAGCATTGCTTCGTAATGGGGCAACACTCTGTATCTCTCTCTGGCAGAGCCCGGCTGACAAATTGGAAACGTCCAGAGATTGCGCCCACAGGAAAGCTGCCAGCACTGAAAGCTCTAGCTGGTTTTCCCTGTCCCTTGGAGCTGCATTCGCTGCCACACAGACATTCGCGCTCTGCTAAAGCTTTGCTTCGTAATGGGGCAACACTCTGTATCTCTCTCTGGCAGAGCCCGGCAGTGAAATTGGAAACGTCCAGAGATTGCGCCCACAGGAAAGCTGCCAGCACTGAAAGCTCTAGCTGGTTTTCACTGTCCCTTGGAACTGCATTCGCTGCCACACAGACATTCGCGCTCTGCTAAAGCTTAACTTGGTAATTGGGCAACACTCTGTATCTCTCTCTGGCAGAGCCCGGCTGCCAAATTGGAAACGTCCAGACATTGCGCCCACAGGAAAGCTGCCAGCACTGAAAGCTCTAGCTGGTTTTCACTGTCCCTTGGAACTGCATTCGCTGCCACACAGACATTCGCGCTCTGCTAAAGCTTAACTTGGTAATTGGGCAACACTCTGTATCTCTCTCTGGCAGAGCCCGGCTGCCAAATTGGAAACGTCCAGAGATTGCGCCCACAGGAAAGCTGCCAGCACTGAAAGCTCTAGCTGGTTTTCACTGTCCCTTGGAACTGCATTCGCTGCCACACAGACATTCGCGCTCTGCTAAAGCATTGCTTCGTAATGGGGCAACACTCTGTATCTCTCTCTGGCAGAGCCCGGCTGCCAAATTGGAAACGTCCAGACATTGCGCCCACAGGAAAGCTGCCAGCACTGAAAGCTCTAGCTGGTTTTCACTGTCCCTTGGAACTGCATTCGCTGCCACACAGACATTCGCGCTCTGCTAAAGCTTTGCTTCGTAATGGGGCAACACTCTGTATCTCTCTCTGGCAGAGCCCGGCTGCCAAATTGGAAACGTCCAGAGATTGCGCCCACAGGAAAGCTGCCAGCACTGAAAGCTCTAGCTGGTTTTCACTGTCCCTTGGAACTGCATTCGCTGCCACACAGACATTCGCGCTCTGCTAAAGCTTAACTTGGTAATTGGGCAACACTCTGTATCTCTCTCTGGCAGAGCCCGGCTGCCAAATTGGAAACGTCCAGAGATTGCGCCCACAGGAAAGCTGCCAGCACTGAAAGCTCTAGCTGGTTTTCACTGTCCCTTGGAACTGCATTCGCTGCCACACAGACATTCGCGCTGTGCTAAAGCATTGCTTCGTAATGGGGCAACACTCTGTATCTCTCTCTGGCAGAGCCCGGCTGCCAAATTGGAAACGTCCAGAGATTGCGCCCACAGGAAAGCTGCCAGCACTGAAAGCTCTAGCTGGTTTTCACTGTCCCTTGGAACTGCATTCGCTGCCACACAGACATTCGCGCTCTGCTAAAGCTTTGCTTCGTAATGGGGCAACACTCTGTATCTCTCTCTGGCAGAGCCCGGCTGCCAAATTGGAAACGTCCAGAGATTGCGCCCACAGGAAAGCTGCCAGCACTGAAAGCTCTAGCTGGTTTTCACTGTCCCTTGGAACTGCATTCGCTGCCACACAGACATTCGTGCTCTGCTAAAGCTTAACTTGGTAATTGGGCAACACTCTGTATCTCTCTCTGGCAGATCCCGGCTGACAAATTGGAAACGTCCAGACATTGCGCCCACAGGAAAGCTGCCAGCACTGAAAGCTCTAGCTGGTTTTCACTGTCCCTTGGAACTGCATTCGCTGCCACACAGACATTCGCGCTCTGCTAAAGCATTGCTTCGTAATGGGGCAACACTCTGTATCTCTCTCTGGCAGAGCCCGGCTGCCAAATTGGAAACGTCCAGAGATTGCGCCCACAGGAAAGCTGCCAGCACTGAAAGCTCTAGCTGGTTTTCACTGTCCCTTGGAACTGCATTCGCTGCCACACAGACATTCGCGCTCTGCTAAAGCTTTGCTTCGTAATGGGGCAACACTCTGTATCTCTCTCTGGCAGAGCCCGGCTGCCAAATTGGAAACGTCCAGAGATTGCGCCCACAGGAAAGCTGCCAGCACTGAAAGCTCTAGCTGGTTTTCACTGTCCCTTGGAACTGCATTCGCTGCCACACAGACATTCGCGCTCTGCTAAAGCTTAACTTGGTAATTGGGCAACACTCTGTATCTCTCTCTGGCAGAGCCCGGCTGCCAAATTGGAAACGTCCAGAGATTGCGCCCACAGGAAAGCTGCCAGCACTGAAAGCTCTAGCTGGTTTTCACTGTCCCTTGGAACTGCATTCGCTGCTACACAGACATTCGCGCTCTGCTAAAGCATTGCTTCGTAATGGGGCAACACTCTGTATCTCTCTCTGGCAGAGCCCGGCTGCCAAATTGGAAACGTCCAGAGATTGCGCCCACAGGAAAGCTGCCAGCACTGAAAGCTCTAGCTGGTTTTCACTGTCCCTTGGAGCTGCATTCGCTGCCACACAGACATTCGCGCTCTGCTAAAGCATTGCTTCGTAATGGGGCAACACTCTGTATCTCTCTGTGGCAGAGCCCGGCTGCCAAATTGGAAACGTCCAGAGATTGCGCCCACAGGAAAGCTGCCAGCACTGAAAGCTGTAGCTGGTTTTCACTGTCCCTTGGAACTGCATTCGCTGCCACACAGACATTCGCGCTCTGCTAAAGCTTTGCTTCGTAATGGGGCAACACTCTGTATCTCTCTCTGGCAGAGCCCGGCTGCCAAATTGGAAACGTCCAGAGATTGCGCCCACAGGAAAGCTGCCAGCACTGAAAGCTCTAGCTGGTTTTCACTGTCCCTTGGAACTGCATCCGCTGCCACACAGACATTCGCGCTCTGCTAAAGCTTAACTTGGTAATTGGGCAACAGTCTGTATCTCTCTGTGGCAGAGCTCGGCTGCCAAATTGGAAACGTCCAGAGATTGTGCCTACAGGAAAGCTGCTAGCACTGAAAGCTCTAGCTGGTTTTCACTGTCCCTTGGAACTGCATTCGCTGCCACACAGACATTCGCGCTCTGCTAAAGCTTTGCTTCGTAATGGGGCAACACTCTGTATCTCTCTCTGGCAGAGCCCGGCTGCCAAATTGGAAACGTCCAGAGATTGCGCCCACAGGAAAGCTGCCAGCACTGAAAGCTCTAGCTGGTTTTCACTGTCCCTTGGAACTGCATTCGCTGCCACACAGACATTCGCGCTCTGCTAAAGCATTGCTTCGTAATGGGGCAACACTCTGTATCTCTCTCTGGCAGAGCCCGGCTGCCAAATTGGAAACGTCCAGAGATTGCGCCCACAGGAAAGCTGCCAGCACTGAAAGCTCTAGCTGGTTTTCACTGTCCCTTGGAACTGCATTCGCTGCCACACAGACATTCGCGCTCTGCTAAAGCATTGCTTCGTAATGGGGCAACACTCTGTATCTCTCTCTGGCAGAGCCCGGCTGACAAATTGGAAACGTCCAGAGATTGCGCCCACAGGAAAGCTGCCAGCACTGAAAGCTGTAGCTGGTTTTCACTGTCCCTTGGAACTGCATTCGCTGCCACACAGACATTCGCGCTCTGCTAAAGCATTGCTTCGTAATGGGGCAACACTCTGTATCTCTCTCTGGCAGAGCCCGGCTGCCAAATTGGAAACGTCCAGAGATTGCGCCCACAGGAAAGCTGCCAGCACTGAAAGCTCTAGCTGGTTTTCACTGTCCCTTGGAACTGCATTCGCTGCCACACAGACATTCGCGCTCTGCTAAAGCATTGCTTCGTAATGGGGCAACACTCTGTATTTCTCTGTGGCAGAGCCCGGCTGCCAAATTGGAAACGTCCAGAGATTGCGCCCACAGGAAAGCTGCCAGCACTGAAAGCTCTAGCTGGTTTTCACTGTCCCTTGGAACTGCATTCGCTGCCACACAGACATTCGCGCTCTGCTAAAGCTTTGCTTCGTAATGGGGCAACACTCTGTATCTCTCTCTGGCAGAGCCCGGCTGCCAAATTGGAAACGTCCAGAGATTGCGCCCACAGGAAAGCTGCCAGCACTGAAAGCTCTAGCTGGTTTTCACTGTCCCTTGGAACTGCATTCGCTGCCACACAGACATTCGCGCTCTGCTAAAGCATTGCTTCGTAATGGGGCAACACTCTGTATCTCTCTCTGGCAGAGCCCGGCTGACAAATTGGAAACGTCCAGAGATTGCGCCCACAGGAAAGCTGCCAGCACTGAAAGCTCTAGCTGGTTTTCACTGTCCCTTGGAACTGCATTCGCTGCCACACAGACATTCGCGCTCTGCTAAAGCTTTGCTTCGTAATGGGGCAACACTCTGTATCTCTCTCTGGCAGAGCCCGGCTGCCAAATTGGAAACGTCCAGAGATTGCGCCCACAGGAAAGCTGCCAGCACTGAAAGCTCTAGCTGGTTTTCACTGTCCCTTGGAGCTGCATTCGCTGCCACACAGACATTCGCGCTCTGCTAAAGCATTGCTTCGTAATGGGGCAACACTCTGTATCTCTCTCTGGCAGAGCCCGGCTGCCAAATTGGAAACGTCCAGAGATTGCGCCCACAGGAAAGCTGCCAGCACTGAAAGCTGTAGCTGGTTTTCACTGTCCCTTGGAACTGCATTCGCTGCCACACAGACATTCGCGCTCTGCTAAAGCTTTGCTTCGTAATGGGGCAACACTCTGTATCTCTCTCTGGCAGAGCCCGGCTGCCAAATTGGAAACGTCCAGAGATTGCGCCCACAGGAAAGCTGCCAGCACTGAAAGCTCTAGCTGGTTTTCACTGTCCCTTGGAACTGCATCCGCTGCCACACAGACATTCGCGCTCTGCTAAAGCTTAACTTGGTAATTGGGCAACAGTCTGTATCTCTCTGTGGCAGAGCTCGGCTGCCAAATTGGAAACGTCCAGAGATTGTGCCTACAGGAAAGCTGCTAGCACTGAAAGCTCTAGCTGGTTTTCACTGTCCCTTGGAACTGCATTCGCTGCCACACAGACATTCGCGCTCTGCTAAAGCTTTGCTTCGTAATGGGGCAACACTCTGTATCTCTCTCTGGCAGAGCCCGGCTGCCAAATTGGAAACGTCCAGAGATTGCGCCCACAGGAAAGCTGCCAGCACTGAAAGCTCTAGCTGGTTTTCACTGTCCCTTGGAACTGCATTCGCTGCCACACAGACATTCGCGCTCTGCTAAAGCATTGCTTCGTAATGGGGCAACACTCTGTATCTCTCTCTGGCAGAGCCCGGCTGCCAAATTGGAAACGTCCAGAGATTGCGCCCACAGGAAAGCTGCCAGCACTGAAAGCTCTAGCTGGTTTTCACTGTCCCTTGGAACTGCATTCGCTGCCACACAGACATTCGCGCTCTGCTAAAGCATTGCTTCGTAATGGGGCAACACTCTGTATCTCTCTCTGGCAGAGCCCGGCTGACAAATTGGAAACGTCCAGAGATTGCGCCCACAGGAAAGCTGCCAGCACTGAAAGCTGTAGCTGGTTTTCACTGTCCCTTGGAACTGCATTCGCTGCCACACAGACATTCGCGCTCTGCTAAAGCATTGCTTCGTAATGGGGCAACACTCTGTATCTCTCTCTGGCAGAGCCCGGCTGCCAAATTGGAAACGTCCAGAGATTGCGCCCACAGGAAAGCTGCCAGCACTGAAAGCTCTAGCTGGTTTTCACTGTCCCTTGGAACTGCATTCGCTGCCACACAGACATTCGCGCTCTGCTAAAGCATTGCTTCGTAATGGGGCAACACTCTGTATTTCTCTGTGGCAGAGCCCGGCTGCCAAATTGGAAACGTCCAGAGATTGCGCCCACAGGAAAGCTGCCAGCACTGAAAGCTCTAGCTGGTTTTCACTGTCCCTTGGAACTGCATTCGCTGCCACACAGACATTCGCGCTCTGCTAAAGCTTTGCTTCGTAATGGGGCAACACTCTGTATCTCTCTCTGGCAGAGCCCGGCTGCCAAATTGGAAACGTCCAGAGATTGCGCCCACAGGAAAGCTGCCAGCACTGAAAGCTCTAGCTGGTTTTCACTGTCCCTTGGAACTGCATTCGCTGCCACACAGACATTCGCGCTCTGCTAAAGCATTGCTTCGTAATGGGGCAACACTCTGTATCTCTCTCTGGCAGAGCCCGGCTGACAAATTGGAAACGTCCAGAGATTGCGCCCACAGGAAAGCTGCCAGCACTGAAAGCTCTAGCTGGTTTTCACTGTCCCTTGGAACTGCATTCGCTGCCACACAGACATTCGCGCTCTGCTAAAGCTTTGCTTCGTAATGGGGCAACACTCTGTATCTCTCTCTGGCAGAGCCCGGCTGCCAAATTGGAAACGTCCAGAGATTGCGCCCACAGGAAAGCTGCCAGCACTGAAAGCTCTAGCTGGTTTTCACTGTCCCTTGGAACTGCATTCGCTGCCACACAGACATTCGCGCTCTGCTAAAGCTTAACTTGGTAATTGGGCAACACTCTGTATCTCTCTCTGGCAGAGCCCGGCTGCCAAATTGGAAACGTCCAGACATTGCGCCCACAGGAAAGCTGCCAGCACTGAAAGCTCTAGCTGGTTTTCACTGTCCCTTGGAACTGCATTCGCTGCCACACAGACATTCGCGCTCTGCTAAAGCATTGCTTCGTAATGGGGCAACACTCTGTATCTCTCTCTGGCAGAGCCCGGCTGCCAAATTGGAAACGTCCAGAGATTGCGCCCACAGGAAAGCTGCCAGCACTGAAAGCTCTAGCTGGTTTTCACTGTCCCTTGGAACTGCATTCGCTGCCACACAGACATTCGCGCTCTGCTAAAGCTTAACTTGGTAATTGGGCAAGACTCTGTATCTCTCTTTGGCAGAAGTCGGCTGCCAAATTGGAAACGTCCAGAGATTGTGCCCACAGGAAAGCTGCCAGCACTGAAAGCTCTAGCTGGTTTTCACTGTCCCTTGGAACTGCATTCGCTGCCACACAGACATTCGCGCTCTGCTAAAGCTTTGCTTCGTAATGGGGCAACACTCTGTATCTCTCTCTGGCAGAGCCCGGCTGACAAATTGGAAACGTCCAGACATTGCGCCCACAGGAAAGCTGCCAGCACTGAAAGCTCTAGCTGGTTTTCACTGTCCCTTGGAACTGCATTCGCTGCCACACAGACATTCGCGCTCTGCTAAAGCTTAACTTGGTAAGTGGGCAACACTCTGTATCTCTCTCTGGCAGAGCCCGGCTGCCAAATTGGAAACGTCCAGACATTGCGCCCACAGGAAAGCTGCCAGCACTGAAAGCTCTAGCTGGTTTTCACTGTCCCTTGGAACTGCATTCGCTGCCACACAGACATTCGCGCTCTGCTAAAGCTTTGCTTCGTAATGGGGCAACACTCTGTATCTCTCTCTGGCAGAGCCCGGCAGTGAAATTGGAAACGTCCAGAGATTGCGCCCACAGGAAAGCTGCCAGCACTGAAAGCTGTAGCTGGTTTTCACTGTCCCTTGGAACTGCATTCGCTGCCACACAGACATTCGCGCTCTGCTAAAGCTTTGCTTCGTAATGGGGCAACACTCTGTATCTCTCTCTGGCAGAGCCCGGCAGTGAAATTGGAAACGTCCAGAGATTGCGCCCACAGGAAAGCTGCCAGCACTGAAAGCTGTAGCTGGTTTTCACTGTCCCTTGGAACTGCATTCACTGCCACACAGACATTCGCGCTCTGCTAAAGCTTTGCTTCGTAATGGGGCAACACTCTGTATCTCTCTCTGGCAGAGCCCGGCAGTGAAATTGCAAACGTCCAGAGATTGCGCCCACAGGAAAGCTGCCAGCACTGAAAGCTGTAGCTGGTTTTCACTGTCCCTTGGAACTGCATTCGCTGCCACACAGACATTCGCGCTCTGCTAAAGCTTTGCTTCGTAACGGGGCAACACTCTGTATCTCTCTCTGGCAGAGCCCGGCAGTGAAACTGTAAACGTCCAGAGATTGCGCCCACAGGAAAGCTGCCAGCACTGAAAGCTGTAGCTGGTTTTCACTGTCCCTTGGAACTGCATTCGCTGCCACACAGACATTCGCGCTCTGCTAAAGCTTTGCTTCGTAATGGGGCAACACTCTGTATCTCTCTCTGGCAGAGCCCGGCAGTGAAATTGGAAACGTCCAGAGATTGCGCCCACAGGAAAGCTGCCAGCACTGAAAGCTGTAGCTGGTTTTCACTGTCCCTTGGAACTGCATTCGCTGCAACACAGACATTCGCGCTCTGCTAAAGCTTTGCTTCGTAATGGGGCAACACTCTGTATCTCTCTCTGGCAGAGCCCGGCAGTGAAATTGGAAACGTCCAGAGATTGCGCCCACAGGAAAGCTGCCAGCACTGAAAGCTCTAGCTGGTTTTCACTGTCCCTCGGAACTGCATTCGCTGCCACACAGACATTCGCGCTCTGCTAAAGCTTTGCTTCGTAATGGGGCAACACTCTGTATCTATCTCTGGCAGAGCCCGGCAGTGAAATTGGAAACGTCCAGAGATTGCGCCCACAGGAAAGCTGCCAGCACTGAAAGCTCTAGCTGGTTTTCACTGTCCCTTGGAACTGCATTCGCTGCCACACAGACATTCGCGCTCTGCTAAAGCTTAACTTGGTAATTGGGCAACACTCTGTATCTCTCTCTGGCAGAGCCCGGCTGCCAAATTGGAAACGTCCAGAGATTGCGCCCACAGGAAAGCTGCCAGCACTGAAAGCTCTAGCTGGTTTTCACTGTCCCTTGGAACTGCATTCGCTGCCACACAGACATTCGCGCTGTGCTAAAGCATTGCTTCGTAATGGGGCAACACTCTGTATCTCTCTCTGGCAGAGCCCGGCTGCCAAATTGGAAACGTCCAGAGATTGCGCCCACAGGAAAGCTGCCAGCACTGAAAGCTCTAGCTGGTTTTCACTGTCCCTTGGAACTGCATTCGCTGCCACACAGACATTCGCGCTCTGCTAAAGCTTTGCTTCGTAATGGGGCAACACTCTGTATCTCTCTCTGGCAGAGCCCGGCTGCCAAATTGGAAACGTCCAGAGATTGCGCCCACAGGAAAGCTGCCAGCACTGAAAGCTCTAGCTGGTTTTCACTGTCCCTTGGAACTGCATTCGCTGCCACACAGACATTCGTGCTCTGCTAAAGCTTAACTTGGTAATTGGGCAACACTCTGTATCTCTCTCTGGCAGATCCCGGCTGACAAATTGGAAACGTCCAGACATTGCGCCCACAGGAAAGCTGCCAGCACTGAAAGCTCTAGCTGGTTTTCACTGTCCCTTGGAACTGCATTCGCTGCCACACAGACATTCGCGCTCTGCTAAAGCATTGCTTCGTAATGGGGCAACACTCTGTATCTCTCTCTGGCAGAGCCCGGCTGCCAAATTGGAAACGTCCAGAGATTGCGCCCACAGGAAAGCTGCCAGCACTGAAAGCTCTAGCTGGTTTTCACTGTCCCTTGGAACTGCATTCGCTGCCACACAGACATTCGCGCTCTGCTAAAGCTTTGCTTCGTAATGGGGCAACACTCTGTATCTCTCTCTGGCAGAGCCCGGCTGCCAAATTGGAAACGTCCAGAGATTGCGCCCACAGGAAAGCTGCCAGCACTGAAAGCTCTAGCTGGTTTTCACTGTCCCTTGGAACTGCATTCGCTGCCACACAGACATTCGCGCTCTGCTAAAGCTTAACTTGGTAATTGGGCAACACTCTGTATCTCTCTCTGGCAGAGCCCGGCTGCCAAATTGGAAACGTCCAGAGATTGCGCCCACAGGAAAGCTGCCAGCACTGAAAGCTCTAGCTGGTTTTCACTGTCCCTTGGAACTGCATTCGCTGCTACACAGACATTCGCGCTCTGCTAAAGCATTGCTTCGTAATGGGGCAACACTCTGTATCTCTCTCTGGCAGAGCCCGGCTGCCAAATTGGAAACGTCCAGAGATTGCGCCCACAGGAAAGCTGCCAGCACTGAAAGCTCTAGCTGGTTTTCACTGCCCCTTGGAGCTGCATTCGCTGCCACACAGACATTCGCGCTCTGCTAAAGCATTGCTTCGTAATGGGGCAACACTCTGTATCTCTCTCTGGCAGAGCCCGGCTGCCAAATTGGAAACGTCCAGAGATTGCGCCCACAGGAAAGCTGCCAGCACTGAAAGCTGTAGCTGGTTTTCACTGTCCCTTGGAACTGCATTCGCTGCCACACAGACATTCGCGCTCTGCTAAAGCTTTGCTTCGTAATGGGGCAACACTCTGTATCTCTCTCTGGCAGAGCCCGGCTGCCAAATTGGAAACGTCCAGAGATTGCGCCCACAGGAAAGCTGCCAGCACTGAAAGCTCTAGCTGGTTTTCACTGTCCCTTGGAACTGCATCCGCTGCCACACAGACATTCGCGCTCTGCTAAAGCTTAACTTGGTAATTGGGCAACACTCTGTATCTCTCTGTGGCAGAGCTCGGCTGCCAAATTGGAAACGTCCAGAGATTGTGCCTACAGGAAAGCTGCTAGCACTGAAAGCTCTAGCTGGTTTTCACTGTCCCTTGGAACTGCATTCGCTGCCACACAGACATTCGCGCTCTGCTAAAGCTTTGCTTCGTAATGGGGCAACACTCTGTATCTCTCTCTGGCAGAGCCCGGCTGCCAAATTGGAAACGTCCAGAGATTGCGCCCACAGGAAAGCTGCCAGCACTGAAAGCTCTAGCTGGTTTTCACTGTCCCTTGGAACTGCATTCGCTGCCACACAGACATTCGCGCTCTGCTAAAGCATTGCTTCGTAATGGGGCAACACTCTGTATCTCTCTCTGGCAGAGCCCGGCTGCCAAATTGGAAACGTCCAGAGATTGCGCCCACAGGAAAGCTGCCAGCACTGAAAGCTCTAGCTGGTTTTCACTGTCCCTTGGAACTGCATTCGCTGCCACACAGACATTCGCGCTCTGCTAAAGCATTGCTTCGTAATGGGGCAACACTCTGTATCTCTCTCTGGCAGAGCCCGGCTGACAAATTGGAAACGTCCAGAGATTGCGCCCACAGGAAAGCTGCCAGCACTGAAAGCTGTAGCTGGTTTTCACTGTCCCTTGGAACTGCATTCGCTGCCACACAGACATTCGCGCTCTGCTAAAGCATTGCTTCGTAATGGGGCAACACTCTGTATCTCTCTCTGGCAGAGCCCGGCTGCCAAATTGGAAACGTCCAGAGATTGCGCCCACAGGAAAGCTGCCAGCACTGAAAGCTCTAGCTGGTTTTCACTGTCCCTTGGAACTGCATTCGCTGCCACACAGACATTCGCGCTCTGCTAAAGCATTGCTTCGTAATGGGGCAACACTCTGTATTTCTCTGTGGCAGAGCCCGGCTGCCAAATTGGAAACGTCCAGACATTGCGCCCACAGGAAAGCTGCCAGCACTGAAAGCTCTAGCTGGTTTTCACTGTCCCTTGGAACTGCATTCGCTGCCACACAGACATTCGCGCTCTGCTAAAGCTTTGCTTCGTAATGGGGCAACACTCTGTATCTCTCTCTGGCAGAGCCCGGCTGCCAAATTGGAAACGTCCAGACATTGCGCCCACAGGAAAGCTGCCAGCACTGAAAGCTCTAGCTGGTTTTCACTGTCCCTTGGAAATGCATTCGCTGCCACACAGACATTCGCGCTCTGCTAAAGCATTGCTTCGTAATGGGGCAACACTCTGTATCTCTCTCTGGCAGAGCCCGGCTGACAAATTGGAAACGTCCAGAGATTGCGCCCACAGGAAAGCTGCCAGCACTGAAAGCTCTAGCTGGTTTTCACTGTCCCTTGGAACTGCATTCGCTGCCACACAGACATTCGCGCTCTGCTAAAGCTTTGCTTCGTAATGGGGCAACACTCTGTATCTCTCTCTGGCAGAGCCCGGCTGCCAAATTGGAAACGTCCAGAGATTGCGCCCACAGGAAAGCTGCCAGCACTGAAAGCTGTAGCTGGTTTTCACTGTCCCTTGGAACTGCATTCGCTGCCACACAGACATTCGAGCTCTGCTAAAGCTTAACTTGGTAATTGGGCAACACTCTGTATCTCTCTCTGGCAGAGCCCGGCTGCCAAATTGGAAACGTCCAGACATTGCGCCCACAGGAAAGCTGCCAGCACTGAAAGCTGTAGCTGGTTTTCACTGTCCCTTGGAACTGCATTCGCTGCCACACAGACATTCGCGCTCTGCTAAAGCTTTGCTTCGTAATGGGGCAACACTCTGTATCTCTCTCTGGCAGATCCCGGCTGACAAATTGGAAACGTCCAGACATTGCGCCCACAGGAAAGCTGCCAGCACTGAAAGCTCTAGCTGGTTTTCACTGTCCCTTGGAACTGCATTCGCTGCCACACAGACATTCGCGCTCTGCTAAAGCATTGCTTCGTAATGGGGCAACACTCTGTATCTCTCTCTGGCAGAGCCCGGCTGACAAATTGGAAACGTCCAGAGATTGCGCCCACAGGAAAGCTGCCAGCACTGAAAGCTCTAGCTGGTTTTCCCTGTCCCTTGGAACTGCATTCGCTGCCACACAGACATTCGCGCTCTGCTAAAGCTTTGCTTCGTAATGGGGCAACACTCTGTATCTCTCTCTGGCAGAGCCCGGCAGTGAAATTGGAAACGTCCAGAGATTGCGCCCACAGGAAAGCTGCCAGCACTGAAAGCTCTAGCTGGTTTTCACTGTCCCTTGGAACTGCATTCGCTGCCACACAGACATTCGCGCTCTGCTAAAGCTTAACTTGGTAATTGGGCAACACTCTGTATCTCTCTCTGGCAGAGCCCGGCTGCCAAATTGGAAACGTCCAGACATTGCGCCCACAGGAAAGCTGCCAGCACTGAAAGCTCTAGCTGGTTTTCACTGTCCCTTGGAACTGCATTCGCTGCCACACAGACATTCGCGCTCTGCTAAAGCTTAACTTGGTAATTGGGCAACACTCTGTATCTCTCTCTGGCAGAGCCCGGCTGCCAAATTGGAAACGTCCAGAGATTGCGCCCACAGGAAAGCTGCCAGCACTGAAAGCTCTAGCTGGTTTTCACTGTCCCTTGGAACTGCATTCGCTGCCACACAGACATTCGCGCTCTGCTAAAGCATTGCTTCGTAATGGGGCAACACTCTGTATCTCTCTCTGGCAGAGCCCGGCTGCCAAATTGGAAACGTCCAGACATTGCGCCCACAGGAAAGCTGCCAGCACTGAAAGCTCTAGCTGGTTTTCACTGTCCCTTGGAACTGCATTCGCTGCCACACAGACATTCGCGCTCTGCTAAAGCTTTGCTTCGTAATGGGGCAACACTCTGTATCTCTCTCTGGCAGAGCCCGGCTGCCAAATTGGAAACGTCCAGAGATTGCGCCCACAGGAAAGCTGCCAGCACTGAAAGCTCTAGCTGGTTTTCACTGTCCCTTGGAACTGCATTCGCTGCCACACAGACATTCGCGCTCTGCTAAAGCTTAACTTGGTAATTGGGCAACACTCTGTATCTCTCTCTGGCAGAGCCCGGCTGCCAAATTGGAAACGTCCAGAGATTGCGCCCACAGGAAAGCTGCCAGCACTGAAAGCTCTAGCTGGTTTTCACTGTCCCTTGGAACTGCATTCGCTGCCACACAGACATTCGCGCTGTGCTAAAGCATTGCTTCGTAATGGGGCAACACTCTGTATCTCTCTCTGGCAGAGCCCGGCTGCCAAATTGGAAACGTCCAGAGATTGCGCCCACAGGAAAGCTGCCAGCACTGAAAGCTCTAGCTGGTTTTCACTGTCCCTTGGAACTGCATTCGCTGCCACACAGACATTCGCGCTCTGCTAAAGCTTTGCTTCGTAATGGGGCAACACTCTGTATCTCTCTCTGGCAGAGCCCGGCTGCCAAATTGGAAACGTCCAGAGATTGCGCCCACAGGAAAGCTGCCAGCACTGAAAGCTCTAGCTGGTTTTCACTGTCCCTTGGAACTGCATTCGCTGCCACACAGACATTCGTGCTCTGCTAAAGCTTAACTTGGTAATTGGGCAACACTCTGTATCTCTCTCTGGCAGATCCCGGCTGACAAATTGGAAACGTCCAGACATTGCGCCCACAGGAAAGCTGCCAGCACTGAAAGCTCTAGCTGGTTTTCACTGTCCCTTGGAACTGCATTCGCTGCCACACAGACATTCGCGCTCTGCTAAAGCATTGCTTCGTAATGGGGCAACACTCTGTATCTCTCTCTGGCAGAGCCCGGCTGCCAAATTGGAAACGTCCAGAGATTGCGCCCACAGGAAAGCTGCCAGCACTGAAAGCTCTAGCTGGTTTTCACTGTCCCTTGGAACTGCATTCGCTGCCACACAGACATTCGCGCTCTGCTAAAGCTTTGCTTCGTAATGGGGCAACACTCTGTATCTCTCTCTGGCAGAGCCCGGCTGCCAAATTGGAAACGTCCAGAGATTGCGCCCACAGGAAAGCTGCCAGCACTGAAAGCTCTAGCTGGTTTTCACTGTCCCTTGGAACTGCATTCGCTGCCACACAGACATTCGCGCTCTGCTAAAGCTTAACTTGGTAATTGGGCAACACTCTGTATCTCTCTCTGGCAGAGCCCGGCTGCCAAATTGGAAACGTCCAGAGATTGCGCCCACAGGAAAGCTGCCAGCACTGAAAGCTCTAGCTGGTTTTCACTGTCCCTTGGAACTGCATTCGCTGCTACACAGACATTCGCGCTCTGCTAAAGCATTGCTTCGTAATGGGGCAACACTCTGTATCTCTCTCTGGCAGAGCCCGGCTGCCAAATTGGAAACGTCCAGAGATTGCGCCCACAGGAAAGCTGCCAGCACTGAAAGCTCTAGCTGGTTTTCACTGTCCCTTGGAGCTGCATTCGCTGCCACACAGACATTCGCGCTCTGCTAAAGCATTGCTTCGTAATGGGGCAACACTCTGTATCTCTCTGTGGCAGAGCCCGGCTGCCAAATTGGAAACGTCCAGAGATTGCGCCCACAGGAAAGCTGCCAGCACTGAAAGCTGTAGCTGGTTTTCACTGTCCCTTGGAACTGCATTCGCTGCCACACAGACATTCGCGCTCTGCTAAAGCTTTGCTTCGTAATGGGGCAACACTCTGTATCTCTCTCTGGCAGAGCCCGGCTGCCAAATTGGAAACGTCCAGAGATTGCGCCCACAGGAAAGCTGCCAGCACTGAAAGCTCTAGCTGGTTTTCACTGTCCCTTGGAACTGCATCCGCTGCCACACAGACATTCGCGCTCTGCTAAAGCTTAACTTGGTAATTGGGCAACAGTCTCTATCTCTCTGTGGCAGAGCTCGGCTGCCAAATTGGAAACGTCCAGAGATTGTGCCTACAGGAAAGCTGCTAGCACTGAAAGCTCTAGCTGGTTTTCACTGTCCCTTGGAACTGCATTCGCTGCCACACAGACATTCGCGCTCTGCTAAAGCTTTGCTTCGTAATGGGGCAACACTCTGTATCTCTCTCTGGCAGAGCCCGGCTGCCAAATTGGAAACGTCCAGAGATTGCGCCCACAGGAAAGCTGCCAGCACTGAAAGCTCTAGCTGGTTTTCACTGTCCCTTGGAACTGCATTCGCTGCCACACAGACATTCGCGCTCTGCTAAAGCATTGCTTCGTAATGGGGCAACACTCTGTATCTCTCTCTGGCAGAGCCCGGCTGCCAAATTGGAAACGTCCAGAGATTGCGCCCACAGGAAAGCTGCCAGCACTGAAAGCTCTAGCTGGTTTTCACTGTCCCTTGGAACTGCATTCGCTGCCACACAGACATTCGCGCTCTGCTAAAGCATTGCTTCGTAATGGGGCAACACTCTGTATCTCTCTCTGGCAGAGCCCGGCTGACAAATTGGAAACGTCCAGAGATTGCGCCCACAGGAAAGCTGCCAGCACTGAAAGCTGTAGCTGGTTTTCACTGTCCCTTGGAACTGCATTCGCTGCCACACAGACATTCGCGCTCTGCTAAAGCATTGCTTCGTAATGGGGCAACACTCTGTATCTCTCTCTGGCAGAGCCCGGCTGCCAAATTGGAAACGTCCAGAGATTGCGCCCACAGGAAAGCTGCCAGCACTGAAAGCTCTAGCTGGTTTTCACTGTCCCTTGGAACTGCATTCGCTGCCACACAGACATTCGCGCTCTGCTAAAGCTTTGCTTCGTAATGGGGCAACACTCTGTATCTCTCTCTGGCAGAGCCCGGCTGCCAAATTGGAAACGTCCAGAGATTGCGCCCACAGGAAAGCTGCCAGCACTGAAAGCTCTAGCTGGTTTTCACTGTCCCTTGGAACTGCATTCGCTGCCACACAGACATTCGCGCTCTGCTAAAGCTTAACTTGGTAATTGGGCAACACTCTGTATCTCTCTCTGGCAGAGCCCGGCTGCCAAATTGGAAACGTCCAGACATTGCGCCCACAGGAAAGCTGCCAGCACTGAAAGCTCTAGCTGGTTTTCACTGTCCCTTGGAACTGCATTCGCTGCCACACAGACATTCGCGCTCTGCTAAAGCATTGCTTCGTAATGGGGCAACACTCTGTATCTCTCTCTGGCAGAGCCCGGCTGCCAAATTGGAAACGTCCAGAGATTGCGCCCACAGGAAAGCTGCCAGCACTGAAAGCTCTAGCTGGTTTTCACTGTCCCTTGGAACTGCATTCGCTGCCACACAGACATTCGCGCTCTGCTAAAGCTTAACTTGGTAATTGGGCAAGACTCTGTATCTCTCTTTGGCAGAGCTCGGCTGCCAAATTGGAAACGTCCAGAGATTGTGCCCACAGGAAAGCTGCCAGCACTGAAAGCTCTAGCTGGTTTTCACTGTCCCTTGGAACTGCATTCGCTGCCACACAGACATTCGCGCTCTGCTAAAGCTTTGCTTCGTAATGGGGCAACACTCTGTATCTCTCTCTGGCAGAGCCCGGCTGACAAATTGGAAACGTCCAGACATTGCGCCCACAGGAAAGCTGCCAGCACTGAAAGCTCTAGCTGGTTTTCACTGTCCCTTGGAACTGCATTCGCTGCCACACAGACATTCGCGCTCTGCTAAAGCTTAAATTGGTAAGTGGGCAACACTCTGTATCTCTCTCTGGCAGAGCCCGGCTGCCAAATTGGAAACGTCCAGACATTGCGCCCACAGGAAAGCTGCCAGCACTGAAAGCTCTAGCTGGTTTTCACTGTCCCTTGGAACTGCATTCGCTGCCACACAGACATTCGCGCTCTGCTAAAGCTTTGCTTCGTAATGGGGCAACACTCTGTATCTCTCTCTGGCAGAGCCCGGCAGTGAAATTGGAAACGTCCAGAGATTGCGCCCACAGGAAAGCTGCCAGCACTGAAAGCTCTAGCTGGTTTTCACTGTCCCTTGGAACTGCATCCGCTGCCACACAGACATTCGCGCTCTGCTAAAGCTTAACTTGGTAATTGGGCAACACTCTGTATCTCTCTGTGGCAGAGCCCGGCTGCCAAATTGGAAACGTCCAGAGATTGTGCCCACAGGAAAGCTGCTAGCACTGAAAGCTCTAGCTGGTTTTCACTGTCCCTTGGAACTGCATTCGCTGCCACACAGACATTCGCGCTCTGCTAAAGCTTTGCTTCGTAATGGGGCAACACTCTGTATCTCTCTCTGGCAGAGCCCGGCTGCCAAATTGGAAACGTCCACAGATTGCGCCCACAGGAAAGCTGCCAGCACTGAAAGCTCTAGCTGGTTTTCACTGTCCCTTGGAACTGCATTCGCTGCCACACAGACATTCGCGCTCTGCTAAAGCATTGCTTCGTAATGGGGCAACACTCTGTATCTCTCTCTGGCAGAGCCCGGCTGCCAAATTGGAAACGTCCAGAGATTGCGCCCACAGGAAAGCTGCCAGCACTGAAAGCTCTAGCTGGTTTTCACTGTCCCTTGGAACTGCATTCGCTGCCACACAGACATTCGCGCTCTGCTAAAGCTTTGCTTCGTAATGGGGCAACACTCTGTATCTCTCTCTGGCAGAGCCCGGCTGACAAATTGGAAACGTCCAGAGATTGCGCCCACAGGAAAGCTGCCAGCACTGAAAGCTCTAGCTGGTTTTCACTGTCCCTTGGAACTGCATTCGCTGCCACACAGACATTCGCGCTCTGCTAAAGCATTGCTTCGTAATGGGGCAACACTCTGTATCTCTCTCTGGCAGAGCCCGGCTGCCAAATTGGAAACGTCCAGAGATTGCGCCCACAGGAAAGCTGCCAGCACTGAAAGCTCTAGCTGGTTTTCACTGTCCCTTGGAACTGCATTCGCTGCCACACAGACATTCGCGCTCTGCTAAAGCATTGCTTCGTAATGGGGCAACACTCTGTATTTCTCTGTGGCAGAGCCCGGCTGCCAAATTGGAAACGTCCAGACATTGCGCCCACAGGAAAGCTGCCAGCACTGAAAGCTCTAGCTGGTTTTCACTGTCCCTTGGAACTGCATTCGCTGCCACACAGACATTCGCGCTCTGCTAAAGCTTTGCTTCGTAATGGGGCAACACTCTGTATCTCTCTCTGGCAGATCCCGGCTGACAAATTGGAAACGTCCAGACATTGCGCCCACAGGAAAGCTGCCAGCACTGAAAGCTCTACCTGGTTTTCACTGTCCCTTGGAACTGCATTCGCTGCCACACAGACATTCGCGCTCTGCTAAAGCATTGCTTCGTAATGGGGCAACACTCTGTATCTCTCTCTGGCAGAGCCCGGCTGACAAATTGGAAACGTCCAGAGATTGCGCCCACAGGAAAGCTGCCAGCACTGAAAGCTCTAGCTGGTTTTCACTGTCCCTTGGAACTGCATTCGCTGCCACACAGACATTCGCGCTCTGCTAAAGCTTTGCTTCGTAATGGGGCAACACTCTGTATCTCTCTCTGGCAGAGCCCGGCTGCCAAATTGGAAACGTCCAGAGATTGCGCCCACAGGAAAGCTGCCAGCACTGAAAGCTCTAGCTGGTTTTCACTGTCCCTTGGAACTGCATTCGCTGCCACACAGACATTCGCGCTCTGCTAAAGCTTAACTTGGTAATTGGGCAACACTCTGTATCTCTCTCTGGCAGAGCCCGGCTGCCAAATTGGAAACGTCCAGAGATTGCGCCCACAGGAAAGCTGCCAGCACTGAAAGCTCTAGCTGGTTTTCACTGTCCCTTGGAACTGCATTCGCTGCCACACAGACATTCGCGCTCTGCTAAAGCATTGCTTCGTAATGGGGCAACACTCTGTATCTCTCTCTGGCAGAGCCCGGCTGACAAATTGGAAACGTCCAGAGATTGCGCCCACAGGAAAGCTGCCAGCACTGAAAGCTCTAGCTGGTTTTCACTGTCCCTTGGAACTGCATTCGCTGCCACACAGACATTCGCGCTCTGCTAAAGCTTTGCTTCGTAATGGGGCAACACTCTGTATCTCTCTCTGGCAGAGCCCGGCTGACAAATTGGAAACGTCCAGACATTGCGCCCACAGGAAAGCTGCCAGCACTGAAAGCTCTAGCTGGTTTTCACTGTCCCTTGGAACTGCATTCGCTGCCACACAGACATTCGCGCTCTGCTAAAGCTTTGCTTCGTAATGGGGCAACACTCTGTATCTCTCTCTGGCAGAGCCCGGCTGCCAAATTGGAAACGTCCAGAGATTGCGCCCACAGGAAAGCTGCCAGCACTGAAAGCTCTAGCTGGTTTTCACTGTCCCTTGGAACTGCATCCGCTGCCACACAGACATTCGCGCTCTGCTAAAGCTTAACTTGGTAATTGGGCAACACTCTGTATCTCTCTGTGGCAGAGCTCGGCTGCCAAATTGGAAACGTCCAGACATTGTGCCCACAGGAAAGCTGCTAGCACTGAAAGCTCTAGCTGGTTTTCACTGTCCCTTGGAACTGCATTCGCTGCCACACAGACATTCGCGCTCTGCTAAAGCTTTGCTTCGTAATGGGGCAACACTCTGTATCTCTCTCTGGCAGAGCCCGGCTGCCAAATTGGAAACGTCCAGAGATTGCGCCCACAGGAAAGCTGCCAGCACTGAAAGCTCTAGCTGGTTTTCACTGTCCCTTGGAACTGCATTCGCTGCCACACAGACATTCGCGCTCTGCTAAAGCATTGCTTCGTAATGGGGCAACACTCTGTATCTCTCTCTGGCAGAGCCCGGCTGCCAAATTGGAAACGTCCAGACATTGCGCCCACAGGAAAGCTGCCAGCACTGAAAGCTCTAGCTGGTTTTCACTGTCCCTTGGAACTGCATTCGCTGCCACACAGACATTCGCGCTCTGCTAAAGCATTGCTTCGTAATGGGGCAACACTCTGTATCTCTCTCTGGCAGAGCCCGGCTGACAAATTGGAAACGTCCAGAGATTGCGCCCACAGGAAAGCTGCCAGCACTGAAAGCTCTAGCTGGTTTTCACTGTCCCTTGGAACTGCATTCGCTGCCACACAGACATTCGCGCTACGCTAAAGCATTGCTTCGTAATGGGGCAACACTCTGTATCTCTCTCTGGCAGAGCCCGGCTGCCAAATTGGAAACGTCCAGAGATTGCGCCCACAGGAAAGCTGCCAGCACTGAAAGCTCTAGCTGGTTTTCACTGTCCCTTGGAACTGCATTCGCTGCCACACAGACATTCGCGCTCTGCTAAAGCATTGCTTCGTAATGGGGCAACACTCTGTATTTCTCTGTGGCAGAGCCCGGCTGCCAAATTGGAAACGTCCAGAGATTGCGCCCACAGGAAAGCTGCCAGCACTGAAAGCTCTAGCTGGTTTTCACTGTCCCTTGGAACTGCATTCGCTGCCACACAGACATTCGCGCTCTGCTAAAGCTTTGCTTCGTAATGGGGCAACACTCTGTATCTCTCTCTGGCAGAGCCCGGCTGCCAAATTGGAAACGTCCAGAGATTGCGCCCACAGGAAAGCTGCCAGCACTGAAAGCTCTAGCTGGTTTTCACTGTCCCTTGGAACTGCATTCGCTGCCACACAGACATTCGCGCTCTGCTAAAGCATTGCTTCGTAATGGGGCAACACTCTGTATCTCTCTCTGGCAGAGCCCGGCTGCCAAATTGGAAACGTCCAGAGATTGCGCCCACAGGAAAGCTGCCAGCACTGAAAGCTCTAGCTGATTTTCACTGTCCCTTGGAACTGCATTCGCTGCCACACAGACATTCGCGCTCTGCTAAAGCATTGCTTCGTAATGGGGCAACACTCTGTATCTCTCTGTGGCAGAGCCCGGCTGCCAAATTGGAAACGTCCAGAGATTGCGCCCACAGGAAAGCTGCCAGCACTGAAAGCTCTAGCTGGTTTTCACTGTCCCTTGGAACTGCATTCGCTGCCACACAGACATTCGCGCTCTGCTAAAGCTTTGCTTCGTAATGGGGAAACACTCTGTATCTCTCTCTGGCAGAGCCCGGCTGACAAATTGGAAACGTCCAGACATTGCGCCCACAGGAAAGCTGCCAGCACTGAAAGCTCTAGCTGGTTTTCACTGTCCCTTGGAACTGCATTCGCTGCCACACAGACATTCGCGCTCTGCTAAAGCTTAACTTGGTAATTGGGCAACACTCTGTATCTCTCTCTGGCAGAGCCCGGCTGCCAAATTGGAAACGTCCAGAGATTGCGCCCACAGGAAAGCTGCCAGCACTGAAAGCTCTAGCTGGTTTTCACTGTCCCTTGGAACTGCATTCGCTGCCACACAGACATTCGCGCTCTGCTAAAGCATTGCTTCGTAATGGGGCAACACTCTGTATCTCTCTCTGGCAGAGCCCGGCTGACAAATTGGAAACGTCCAGAGATTGCGCCCACAGGAAAGCTGCCAGCACTGAAAGCTCTAGCTGGTTTTCACTGTCCCTTGGAACTGCATTCGCTGCCACACAGACATTTGCGCTCTGCTAAAGCATTGCTTCGTAATGGGGCAACACTCTGTATCTCTCTCTGGCAGAGCCCGGCTGCCAAATTGGAAACGTCCAGAGATTGCGCCCACAGGAAAGCTGCCAGCACTGAAAGCTCTAGCTGGTTTTCACTGTCCCTTGGAACTGCATTCGCTGCCACACAGACATTCGCGCTCTGCTAAAGCTTTGCTTCGTAATGGGGCAACACTCTGTATCTCTCTGTGGCAGAGCCCGGCTGCCAAATTGGAAACGTCCAGACATTGCGCCCACAGGAAAGCTGCCAGCACTGAAAGCTCTAGCTGGTTTTCACTGTCCCTTGGAACTGCATTCGCTGCCACACAGACATTCGCGCTCTGCTAAAGCTTTGCTTCGTAATGGGGCAACACTCTGTATCTCTCTGTGGCAGAGCCCGGCTGCCAAATTGGAAACGTCCAGAGATTGCGCCCACAGGAAAGCTGCCAGCACTGAAAGCTCTAGCTGGTTTTCACTGTCCCTTGGAACTGCATTCGCTGCCACACAGACATTTGCGCTCTGCTAAAGCTTAACTTGGTAATTGGGCAACACTCTGTATCTCTCTCTGGCAGAGCCCGGCTGCCAAATTGGAAACGTCCAGACATTGCGCCCACAGGAAAGCTGCCAGCACTGAAAGCTCTAGCTGGTTTTCACTGTCCCTTGGAACTGCATTCGCTGCCACACAGACATTCGCGCTCTGCTAAAGCATTGCTTCGTAATGGGGCAACACTCTGTATCTCTCTCTGGCAGAGCCCGGCTGCCAAATTGGAAACGTCCAGAGATTGCGCCCACAGGAAAGCTGCCAGCACTGAAAGCTCTAGCTGGTTTTCACTGTCCCTTGGAACTGCATTCGCTGCCACACAGACATTCGCGCTCTGCTAAAGCATTGCTTCGTAATGGGGCAACACTCTGTATCTCTCTCTGGCAGAGCCCGGCTGCCAAATTGGAAACGTCCAGAGATTGCGCCCACAGGAAAGCTGCCAGCACTGAAAGCTCTAGCTGGTTTTCACTGTCCCTTGGAACTGCATTCGCTGCCACACAGACATTCGCGCTCTGCTAAAGCTTAACTTGGTAATTGGGCAACACTCTGTATCTCTCTCTGGCAGAGCCCGGCTGCCAAATTGGAAACGTCCAGAGATTGCGCCCACAGGAAAGCTGCCAGCACTGAAAGCTCTAGCTGGTTTTCACTGTCCCTTGGAACTGCATTCGCTGCCACACAGACATTCGCGCTCTGCTAAAGCATTGCTTCGTAATGGGGCAACACTCTGTATCTCTCTCTGGCAGAGCCCGGCTGCCAAATTGGAAACGTCCAGAGATTGCGCCCACAGGAAAGCTGCCAGCACTGAAAGCTCTAGCTGGTTTTCACTGTCCCTTGGAACTGCATTCGCTGCCACACAGACATTCGCGCTCTGCTAAAGCATTGCTTCGTAATGGGGCAACACTCTGTATCTCTCTGTGGCAGAGCCCGGCTGCCAAATTGGAAACGTCCAGAGATTGCGCCCACAGGAAAGCTGCCAGCACTGAAAGCTCTAGCTGGTTTTCACTGTCCCTTGGAACTGCATTCGCTGCCACACAGACATTCGCGCTCTGCTAAAGCATTGCTTCGTAATGGGGCAACACTCTGTATCTCTCTCTGGCAGAGCCCGGCTGACAAATTGGAAACGTCCAGAGATTGCGCCCACAGGAAAGCTGCCAGCACTGAAAGCTCTAGCTGGTTTTCACTGTCCCTTGGAACTGCATTCGCTGCCACACAGACATTCGCGCTCTGCTAAAGCATTGCTTCGTAATGGGGCAACACTCTGTATCTCTCTCTGGCAGAGCCCGGCTGACAAATTGGAAACGTCCAGAGATTGCGCCCACAGGAAAGCTGCCAGCACTGAAAGCTCTAGCTGGTTTTCACTGTCCCTTGGAACTGCATTCGCTGCCACACAGACATTCGCGCTCTGCTAAAGCATTGCTTCGTAATGGGGCAACACTCTGTATCTCTCTCTGGCAGAGCCCGGCTGCCATATTGGAAACGTCCAGAGATTGCGCCCACAGGAAAGCTGCCAGCACTGAAAGCTCTAGCTGGTTTTCACTGTCCCTTGGAACTGCATTCGCTGCCACACAGACATTCGCGCTCTGCTAAAGCATTGCTTCGTAATGGGGCAACACTCTGTATCTCTATCTGGCAGAGCCCGGCTGACAAATTGGAAACGTCCAGACATTGCGCCCACAGGAAAGCTGCCAGCACTGAAAGCTCTAGCTGGTTTTCACTGTCCCTTGGAACTGCATTCGCTGCCACACAGACATTCGCGCTCTGCTAAAGCTTTGCTTCGTAATGGGGCAACACTCTGTATCTCTCTCTGGCAGAGCCCGGCTGCCAAATTGGAAACGTCCAGAGATTGCGCCCACAGGAAAGCTGCCAGCACTGAAAGCTCTAGCTGGTTTTCACTGTCCCTTGGAACTGCATTCGCTGCCACACAGACATTCGCGCTCTGCTAAAGCTTAACTTGGTAATTGGGCAACACTCTGTATCTCTCTCTGGCAGAGCCCGGCTGCCAAATTGGAAACGTCCAGAGATTGCGCCCACAGGAAAGCTGCCAGCACTGAAAGCTCTAGCTGGTTTTCACTGTCCCTTGGAACTGCATTCGCTGCCACACAGACATTCGCGCTCTGCTAAAGCATTGCTTCGTAATGGGGCAACACTCTGTATCTCTCTCTGGCAGAGCCCGGCTGCCAAATTGGAAACGTCCAGACATTGCGCCCACAGGAAAGCTGCCAGCACTGAAAGCTCTAGCTGGTTTTCACTGTCCCTTGGAACTGCATTCGCTGCCACACAGACATTCGCGCTCTGCTAAAGCATTGCTTCGTAATGGGGCAACACTCTGTATCTCTCTCTGGCAGAGCCCGGCTGACAAATTGGAAACGTCCAGAGATTGCGCCCACAGGAAAGCTGCCAGCACTGAAAGCTCTAGCTGGTTTTCACTGTCCCTTGGAACTGCATTCGCTGCCACACAGACATTCGCGCTCTGCTAAAGCTTAACTTGGTAATTGGGCAACACTCTGTATCTCTCTCTGGCAGAGCCCGGCTGCCAAATTGGAAACGTCCAGAGATTGCGCCCACAGGAAAGCTGCCAGCACTGAAAGCTCTAGCTGGTTTTCACTGTCCCTTGGAACTGCATTCGCTGCCACACAGACATTCGCGCTCTGCTAAAGCATTGCTTCGTAATGGGGCAACACTCTGTATTTCTCTGTGGCAGAGCCCGGCTGCCAAATTGGAAACGTCCAGAGATTGCGCCCACAGGAAAGCTGCCAGCACTGAAAGCTCTAGCTGGTTTTCACTGTCCCTTGGAACTGCATTCGCTGCCACACAGACATTCGCGCTCTGCTAAAGCTTTGCTTCGTAATGGGGCAACACTCTGTATCTCTCTCTGGCAGAGCCCGGCTGCCAAATTGGAAACGTCCAGAGATTGCGCCCACAGGAAAGCTGCCAGCACTGAAAGCTCTAGCTGGTTTTCACTGTCCCTTGGAACTGCATTCGCTGCCACACAGACATTCGCGCTCTGCTAAAGCATTGCTTCGTAATGGGGCAACACTCTGTATCTCTCTCTGGCAGAGCCCGGCTGCCAAATTGGAAACGTCCAGAGATTGCGCCCACAGGAAAGCTGCCAGCACTGAAAGCTCTAGCTGATTTTCACTGTCCCTTGGAACTGCATTCGCTGCCACACAGACATTCGCGCTCTGCTAAAGCATTGCTTCGTAATGGGGCAACACTCTGTATCTCTCTGTGGCAGAGCCCGGCTGCCAAATTGGAAACGTCCAGAGATTGCGCCCACAGGAAAGCTGCCAGCACTGAAAGCTCTAGCTGGTTTTCACTGTCCCTTGGAACTGCATTCGCTGCCACACAGACATTCGCGCTCTGCTAAAGCTTTGCTTCGTAATGGGGAAACACTCTGTATCTCTCTCTGGCAGAGCCCGGCTGACAAATTGGAAACGTCCAGACATTGCGCCCACAGGAAAGCTGCCAGCACTGAAAGCTCTAGCTGGTTTTCACTGTCCCTTGGAACTGCATTCGCTGCCACACAGACATTCGCGCTCTGCTAAAGCTTAACTTGGTAATTGGGCAACACTCTGTATCTCTCTCTGGCAGAGCCCGGCTGCCAAATTGGAAACGTCCAGAGATTGCGCCCACAGGAAAGCTGCCAGCACTGAAAGCTCTAGCTGGTTTTCACTGTCCCTTGGAACTGCATTCGCTGCCACACAGACATTCGCGCTCTGCTAAAGCATTGCTTCGTAATGGGGCAACACTCTGTATCTCTCTCTGGCAGAGCCCGGCTGACAAATTGGAAACGTCCAGAGATTGCGCCCACAGGAAAGCTGCCAGCACTGAAAGCTCTAGCTGGTTTTCACTGTCCCTTGGAACTGCATTCGCTGCCACACAGACATTTGCGCTCTGCTAAAGCATTGCTTCGTAATGGGGCAACACTCTGTATCTCTCTCTGGCAGAGCCCGGCTGCCAAATTGGAAACGTCCAGAGATTGCGCCCACAGGAAAGCTGCCAGCACTGAAAGCTCTAGCTGGTTTTCACTGTCCCTTGGAACTGCATTCGCTGCCACACAGACATTCGCGCTCTGCTAAAGCTTTGCTTCGTAATGGGGCAACACTCTGTATCTCTCTGTGGCAGAGCCCGGCTGCCAAATTGGAAACGTCCAGAGATTGCGCCCACAGGAAAGCTGCCAGCACTGAAAGCTCTAGCTGGTTTTCACTGTCCCTTGGAACTGCATTCGCTGCCACACAGACATTCGCGCTCTGCTAAAGCTTTGCTTCGTAATGGGGCAACACTCTGTATCTCTCTGTGGCAGAGCCCGGCTGCCAAATTGGAAACGTCCAGAGATTGCGCCCACAGGAAAGCTGCCAGCACTGAAAGCTCTAGCTGGTTTTCACTGTCCCTTGGAACTGCATTCGCTGCCACACAGACATTTGCGCTCTGCTAAAGCTTAACTTGGTAATTGGGCAACACTCTGTATCTCTCTCTGGCAGAGCCCGGCTGCCAAATTGGAAACGTCCAGACATTGCGCCCACAGGAAAGCTGCCAGCACTGAAAGCTCTAGCTGGTTTTCACTGTCCCTTGGAACTGCATTCGCTGCCACACAGACATTCGCGCTCTGCTAAAGCATTGCTTCGTAATGGGGCAACACTCTGTATCTCTCTCTGGCAGAGCCCGGCTGCCAAATTGGAAACGTCCAGAGATTGCGCCCACAGGAAAGCTGCCAGCACTGAAAGCTCTAGCTGGTTTTCACTGTCCCTTGGAACTGCATTCGCTGCCACACAGACATTCGCGCTCTGCTAAAGCATTGCTTCGTAATGGGGCAACACTCTGTATCTCTCTCTGGCAGAGCCCGGCTGCCAAATTGGAAACGTCCAGAGATTGCGCCCACAGGAAAGCTGCCAGCACTGAAAGCTCTAGCTGGTTTTCACTGTCCCTTGGAACTGCATTCGCTGCCACACAGACATTCGCGCTCTGCTAAAGCTTAACTTGGTAATTGGGCAACACTCTGTATCTCTCTCTGGCAGAGCCCGGCTGCCAAATTGGAAACGTCCAGAGATTGCGCCCACAGGAAAGCTGCCAGCACTGAAAGCTCTAGCTGGTTTTCACTGTCCCTTGGAACTGCATTCGCTGCCACACAGACATTCGCGCTCTGCTAAAGCATTGCTTCGTAATGGGGCAACACTCTGTATCTCTCTCTGGCAGAGCCCGGCTGCCAAATTGGAAACGTCCAGAGATTGCGCCCACAGGAAAGCTGCCAGCACTGAAAGCTCTAGCTGGTTTTCACTGTCCCTTGGAACTGCATTCGCTGCCACACAGACATTCGCGCTCTGCTAAAGCATTGCTTCGTAATGGGGCAACACTCTGTATCTCTCTGTGGCAGAGCCCGGCTGCCAAATTGGAAACGTCCAGAGATTGCGCCCACAGGAAAGCTGCCAGCACTGAAAGCTCTAGCTGGTTTTCACTGTCCCTTGGAACTGCATTCGCTGCCACACAGACATTCGCGCTCTGCTAAAGCATTGCTTCGTAATGGGGCAACACTCTGTATCTCTCTCTGGCAGAGCCCGGCTGACAAATTGGAAACGTCCAGAGATTGCGCCCACAGGAAAGCTGCCAGCACTGAAAGCTCTAGCTGGTTTTCACTGTCCCTTGGAACTGCATTCGCTGCCACACAGACATTCGCGCTCTGCTAAAGCATTGCTTCGTAATGGGGCAACACTCTGTATCTCTCTCTGGCAGAGCCCGGCTGACAAATTGGAAACGTCCAGAGATTGCGCCCACAGGAAAGCTGCCAGCACTGAAAGCTCTAGCTGGTTTTCACTGTCCCTTGGAACTGCATTCGCTGCCACACAGACATTCGCGCTCTGCTAAAGCATTGCTTCGTAATGGGGCAACACTCTGTATCTCTCTCTGGCAGAGCCCGGCTGCCATATTGGAAACGTCCAGAGATTGCGCCCACAGGAAAGCTGCCAGCACTGAAAGCTCTAGCTGGTTTTCACTGTCCCTTGGAACTGCATTCGCTGCCACACAGACATTCGCGCTCTGCTAAAGCATTGCTTCGTAATGGGGCAACACTCTGTATCTCTATCTGGCAGAGCCCGGCTGACAAATTGGAAACGTCCAGACATTGCGCCCACAGGAAAGCTGCCAGCACTGAAAGCTCTAGCTGGTTTTCACTGTCCCTTGGAACTGCATTCGCTGCCACACAGACATTCGCGCTCTGCTAAAGCTTTGCTTCGTAATGGGGCAACACTCTGTATCTCTCTCTGGCAGAGCCCGGCTGCCAAATTGGAAACGTCCAGAGATTGCGCCCACAGGAAAGCTGCCAGCACTGAAAGCTCTAGCTGGTTTTCACTGTCCCTTGGAACTGCATTCGCTGCCACACAGACATTCGCGCTCTGCTAAAGCTTAACTTGGTAATTGGGCAACACTCTGTATCTCTCTCTGGCAGAGCCCGGCTGCCAAATTGGAAACGTCCAGACATTGCGCCCACAGGAAAGCTGCCAGCACTGAAAGCTCTAGCTGGTTTTCACTGTCCCTTGGAACTGCATTCGCTGCCACACAGACATTCGCGCTCTGCTAAAGCATTGCTTCGTAATGGGGCAACACTCTGTATCTCTCTCTGGCAGAGCCCGGCTGCCAAATTGGAAACGTCCAGAGATTGCGCCCACAGGAAAGCTGCCAGCACTGAAAGCTCTAGCTGGTTTTCACTGTCCCTTGGAACTGCATTCGCTGCCACACAGACATTCGCGCTCTGCTAAAGCATTGCTTCGTAATGGGGCAACACTCTGTATCTCTCTCTGGCAGAGCCCGGCTGCCAAATTGGAAACGTCCAGAGATTGCGCCCACAGGAAAGCTGCCAGCACTGAAAGCTCTAGCTGGTTTTCACTGTCCCTTGGAACTGCATTCGCTGCCACACAGACATTCGCGCTCTGCTAAAGCATTGCTTCGTAATGGGGCAACACTCTGTATCTCTCTCTGGCAGAGCCCGGCTGCCAAATTGGAAACGTCCAGACATTGCGCCCACAGGAAAGCTGCCAGCACTGAAAGCTCTAGCTGGTTTTCACTGTCCCTTGGAACTGCATTCGCTGCCACACAGACATTCGCGCTCTGCTAAAGCATTGCTTCGTAATGGGGCAACACTCTGTATCTCTCTCTGGCAGAGCCCGGCTGACAAATTGGAAACGTCCAGACATTGCGCCCACAGGAAAGCTGCCAGCACTGAAAGCTCTAGCTGGTTTTCACTGTCCCTTGGAACTGCATTCGCTGCCACACAGACATTCGCGCTCTACTAAAGCTTAACTTGGTAATAGGGCAACACTCTGTATCTCTCTCTGGCAGAGCCCGGCTGCCAAATTGGAAACGTCCAGAGATTGCGCCCACACGAAAGCTGCCAGCACTGAAAGCTCTACCTGGTTTTCACTGTCCCTTGGAACTGCATTCGCTGCCACACAGACATTCGCGCTCTGCTAAAGCATTGCTTCGTAATGGGGCAACACTCTGTATCTCTCTCTGGCAGAGCCCGGCTGCCAAATTGGAAACGTCCAGAGATTGCGCCCACAGGAAAGCTGCCAGCACTGAAAGCTCTAGCTGGTTTTCACTGTCCCTTGGAACTGCATTCGCTGCCACACAGACATTCGCGCTCTGCTAAAGCATTGCTTCGTAATGGGGCAACACTCTGTATCTCTCTCTGGCAGAGCCCGGCTGCCAAATTGGAAACGTCCAGAGATTGCGCCCACAGGAAAGATGCCAGCACTGAAAGCTCTAGCTGGTTTTCACTGTCCCTTGGAACTGCATTCGCTGCCACACAGACATTTGCGCTCTGCTAAAGCTTTGCTTCGTAATGGGGCAACACTCTGTATCTCTCTCTGGCAGAGCCCGGCTGCCAAATTGGAAACGTCCAGAGATTGCGCCCACAGGAAAGCTGCCAGCACTGAAAGCTCTAGCTGGTTTTCACTGTCCCTTGGAACTGCATTCGCTGCCACACAGACATTCGCGCTCTGCTAAAGCTTAACTTGGTAATTGGGCAACACTCTGTATCTCTCTCTGGCAGAGCCCGGCTGCCAAATTGGAAACGTCCAGACATTGCGCCCACAGGAAAGCTGCCAGCACTGAAAGCTCTAGCTGGTTTTCACTGTCCCTTGGAGCTGCATTCGCTGCCACACAGACATTCGCGCTCTGCTAAAGCATTGCTTCGTAATGGGGCAACACTCTGTATCTCTCT
This sequence comes from Mycteria americana, assembly GCF_035582795.1. Lineage (NCBI taxonomy): Eukaryota > Metazoa > Chordata > Aves > Ciconiiformes > Ciconiidae > Mycteria > Mycteria americana. The sequence continues at coordinate 673,766 of NW_027445645.1, forward strand.
CTGGCAGAGCCCGGCTGCCAAATTGGAAACGTCCAGAGATTGCGCCCACAGGAAAGCTGCCAGCACTGAAAGCTCTAGCTGGTTTTCACTGTCCCTTGGAACTGCATTCGCTGCCACACAGACATTCGCGCTCTGCTAAAGCATTGCTTCCTAATGGGGCAACACTCTGTATCTCTCTCTGGCAGAGCCCGGCTGCCAAATTGGAAACGTCCAGAGATTGCGCCCACAGGAAAGCTGCCAGCACTGAAAGCTCTAGCTGGTTTTCACTGTCCCTTGGAACTGCATTCGCTGCCACACAGACATTCGCGCTCTGCTAAAGCATTGCTTCGTAATGGGGCAACACTCTGTATCTCTCTCTGGCAGAGCCCGGCTGCCAAATTGGAAACGTCCAGAGATTGCGCCCACAGGAAAGCTGCCAGCACTGAAAGCTCTAGCTGGTTTTCACTGTCCCTTGGAACTGCATTCGCTGCCACACAGACATTCGCGCTCTGCTAAAGCTTTGCTTCGTAATGGGGCAACACTCTGTATCTCTCTCTGGCAGAGCCCGGCTGACAAATTGGAAACGTCCAGACATTGCGCCCACAGGAAAGCTGCCAGCACTGAAAGCTCTAGCTGGTTTTCACTGTCCCTTGGAACTGCATTCGCTGCCACACAGACATTCGCGCTCTACTAAAGCTTAACTTGGTAATAGGGCAACACTCTGTATCTCTCTCTGGCAGAGCCCGGCTGCCAAATTGGAAACGTCCAGACATTGCGCCCACAGGAAAGCTGCCAGCACTGAAAGCTCTAGCTGGTTTTCACTGTCCCTTGGAACTGCATTCGCTGCCACACAGACATTCGCGCTCTGCTAAAGCATTGCTTCGTAATGGGGCAACACTCTGTATCTCTCTCTGGCAGAGCCCGGCTGCCAAATTGGAAACGTCCAGACATTGCGCCCACAGGAAAGCTGCCAGCACTGAAAGCTCTAGCTGGTTTTCACTGTCCCTTGGAACTGCATTCGCTGCCACACAGACATTCGCGCTCTGCTAAAGCATTGCTTCGTAATGGGGCAACACTCTGTATCTCTCTCTGGCAGAGCCTGGCTGACAAATTGGAAACGTCCAGAGATTGCGCCCACAGGAAAGCTGCCAGCACTGAAAGCTCTAGCTGGTTTTCACTGTCCCTTGGAACTGCATTCGCTGCCACACAGACATTCGCGCTCTGCTAAAGCATTGCTTCGTAATGGGGCAACACTCTGTATCTCTCTCTGGCAGAGCCCGGCTGCCAAATTGGAAACGTCCAGAGATTGCGCCCACAGGAAAGCTGCCAGCACTGAAAGCTCTAGCTGGTTTTCACTGTCCCTTGGAACTGCATTCGCTGCCACACAGACATTTGCGCTCTGCTAAAGCTTTGCTTCGTAATGGGGCAACACTCTGTATCTCTCTCTGGCAGAGCCCGGCTGCCAAATTGGAAACGTCCAGAGATTGCGCCCACAGGAAAGCTGCCAGCACTGAAAGCTCTAGCTGGTTTTCACTGTCCCTTGGAACTGCATTCGCTGCCACACAGACATTCGCGCTCTGCTAAAGCATTGCTTCGTAATGGGGCAACACTCTGTATCTCTCTCTGGCAGAGCCCGGCTGACAAATTGGAAACGTCCAGAGATTGCGCCCACAGGAAAGATGCCAGCACTGAAAGCTCTAGCTGGTTTTCACTGTCCCTTGGAACTGCATTCGCTGCCACACAGACATTCGCGCTCTGCTAAAGCATTGCTTCGTAATGGGGCAACACTCTGTATCTCTCTGTGGCAGAGCCCGGCTGCCAAATTGGAAACGTCCAGACATTGCGCCCACAGGAAAGCTGCCAGCACTGAAAGCTCTAGCTGGTTTTCACTGTCCCTTGGAACTGCATTCGCTGCCACACAGACATTCGCGCTCTGCTAAAGCATTGCTTCGTAATGGGGCAACACTCTGTATCTCTCTCTGGCAGAGCCCGGCTGCCAAATTGGAAACGTCCAGACATTGCGCCCACAGGAAAGCTGCCAGCACTGAAAGCTCTAGCTGGTTTTCACTGTCCCTTGGAACTGCATTCGCTGCCACACAGACATTCGCACTCTGCTAAAGCTTTGCTTCGTAATGGGGCAACACTCTGTATCTCTCTCTGGCAGAGCCCGGCTGACAAATTGGAAACGTCCAGAGATTGCGCCCACAGGAAAGCTGCCAGCACTGAAAGCTCTAGCTGGTTTTCACTGTCCCTTGGAACTGCATTCGCTGCCACACAGACATTCGCGCTCTGCTAAAGCATTGCTTCGTAATGGGGCAACACTCTGTATCTCTCTCTGGCAGAGCCCGGCTGCCAAATTGGAAACGTCCAGACATTGCGCCCACAGGAAAGCTGCCAGCACTGAAAGCTCTAGCTGGTTTTCACTGTCCCTTGGAACTCCATTCGCTGCCACACAGACATTCGCGCTCTGCTAAAGCTTTGCTTCGTAATGGGGCAACACTCTGTATCTCTCTCTGGCAGAGCCCGGCTGCCAAATTGGAAACGTCCAGACATTGCGCCCACAGGAAAGCTGCCAGCACTGAAAGCTCTAGCTGGTTTTCACTGTCCCTTGGAAATGCATTCGCTGCCACACAGACATTCGCGCTCTGCTAAAGCATTGCTTCATAATGGGGCAACACTCTGTATCTCTCTCTGGCAGAGCCCGGCTGACAAATTGGAAACGTCCAGAGATTGCGCCCACAGGAAAGCTGCCAGCACTGAAAGCTCTAGCTGGTTTTCACTGTCCCTTGGAACTGCATTCGCTGCCACACAGACATTCGCGCTCTGCTAAAGCTTTGCTTCGTAATGGGGCAACACTCTGTATCTCTCTCTGGCAGAGCCCGGCTGACAAATTGGAAACGTCCAGAGATTGCGCCCACAGGAAAGCTGCCAGCACTGAAAGCTCTAGCTGGTTTTCACTGTCCCTTGGAACTGCATTCGCTGCCACACAGACATTCGCGCTCTGCTAAAGCTTAACTTGGTAATTGGGCAACACTCTGTATCTCTCTCTGGCAGAGCCCGGCAGTGAAATTGGAAACGTCCAGACATTGCGCCCACAGGAAAGCTGCCAGCACTGAAAGCTCTAGCTGGTTTTCACTGTCCCTTGGAGCTGCATTCGCTGCCACACAGACATTCGCGCTCTGCTAAAGCATTGCTTCGTAATGGGGCAACACTCTGTATCTCTCTCTGGCAGAGCCCGGCTGCCAAATTGGAAACGTCCAGAGATTGCGCCCACAGGAAAGCTGCCAGCACTGAAAGCTCTAGCTGGTTTTCACTGTCCCTTGGAACTGCATTCGCTGCCACACAGACATTCGCGCTCTGCTAAAGCATTGCTTCGTAATGGGGCAACACTCTGTATCTCTCTCTGGCAGAGCCCGGCTGCCAAATTGGAAACGTCCAGAGATTGCGCCCACAGGAAAGCTGCCAGCACTGAAAGCTCTAGCTGGTTTTCACTGTCCCTTGGAACTGCATTCGCTGCCACACAGACATTCGCGCTCTGCTAAAGCATTGCTTCGTAATGGGGCAACACTCTGTATCTCTCTCTGGCAGAGCCCGGCTGCCAAATTGGAAACGTCCAGAGATTGCGCCCACAGGAAAGCTGCCAGCACTGAAAGCTCTAGCTGGTTTTCACTGTCCCTTGGAACTGCATTCGCTGCCACACAGACATTCGCGCTCTGCTAAAGCATTGCTTCGTAATGGGGCAACACTCTGTATCTCTCTCTGGCAGAGCCCGGCTGACAAATTGGAAACGTCCAGACATTGCGCCCACAGGAAAGCTGTCAGCACTGAAAGCTCTAGCTGGTTTTCACTGTCCCTTGGAACTGCATTCGCTGCCACACAGACATTCGCGCTCTGCTAAAGCATTGCTTCGTAATGGGGCAACACTCTGTATCTCTCTCTGGCAGAGCCTGGCTGACAAATTGGAAACGTCCAGAGATTGCGCCCACAGGAAAGCTGCCAGCACTGAAAGCTCTAGCTGGTTTTCACTGTCCCTTGGAACTGCATTCGCTGCCACACAGACATTCGCGCTCTGCTAAAGCATTGCTTCGTAATGGGGCAACACTCTGTATCTCTCTCTGGCAGAGCCCGGCTGACAAATTGGAAACGTCCAGAGATTGCGCCCACAGGAAAGCTGCCAGCACTGAAAGCTCTAGCTGGTTTTCACTGTCCCTTGGAACTGCATTCGCTGCCACACAGACATTTGCGCTCTGCTAAAGCTTTGCTTCGTAATGGGGCAACACTCTGTATCTCTCTCTGGCAGAGCCCGGCTGCCAAATTGGAAACGTCCAGAGATTGCGCCCACAGGAAAGCTGCCAGCACTGAAAGCTCTAGCTGGTTTTCACTGTCCCTTGGAACTGCATTCGCTGCCACACAGACATTCGCGCTCTGCTAAAGCATTGCTTCCTAATGGGGCAACACTCTGTATCTCTCTCTGGCAGAGCCCGGCTGCCAAATTGGAAACGTCCAGAGATTGCGCCCACAGGAAAGCTGCCAGCACTGAAAGCTCTAGCTGGTTTTCACTGTCCCTTGGAACTGCATTCGCTGCCACACAGACATTCGCGCTCTGCTAAAGCATTGCTTCGTAATGGGGCAACACTCTGTATCTCTCTCTGGCAGAGCCCGGCTGACAAATTGGAAACGTCCAGAGATTGCGCCCACAGGAAAGCTGCCAGCACTGAAAGCTCTAGCTGGTTTTCACTGTCCCTTGGAACTGCATTCGCTGCCACACAGACATTCGCGCTCTGCTAAAGCATTGCTTCGTAATGGGGCAACACTCTGTATCTCTCTCTGGCAGAGCCCGGCTGACAAATTGGAAACGTCCAGACATTGCGCCCACAGGAAAGCTGTCAGCACTGAAAGCTCTAGCTGGTTTTCACTGTCCCTTGGAACTGCATTCGCTGCCACACAGACATTCGCGCTCTGCTAAAGCATTGCTTCGTAATGGGGCAACACTCTGTATCTCTCTCTGGCAGAGCCTGGCTGACAAATTGGAAACGTCCAGAGATTGCGCCCACAGGAAAGCTGCCAGCACTGAAAGCTCTAGCTGGTTTTCACTGTCCCTTGGAACTGCATTCGCTGCCACACAGACATTCGCGCTCTGCTAAAGCATTGCTTCGTAATGGGGCAACACTCTGTATCTCTCTCTGGCAGAGCCCGGCTGACAAATTGGAAACGTCCAGAGATTGCGCCCACAGGAAAGCTGCCAGCACTGAAAGCTCTAGCTGGTTTTCACTGTCCCTTGGAACTGCATTCGCTGCCACACAGACATTTGCGCTCTGCTAAAGCTTTGCTTCGTAATGGGGCAACACTCTGTATCTCTCTCTGGCAGAGCCCGGCTGCCAAATTGGAAACGTCCAGAGATTGCGCCCACAGGAAAGCTGCCAGCACTGAAAGCTCTAGCTGGTTTTCACTGTCCCTTGGAACTGCATTCGCTGCCACACAGACATTCGCGCTCTGCTAAAGCATTGCTTCGTAATGGGGCAACACTCTGTATCTCTCTCTGGCAGAGCCCGGCTGCCAAATTGGAAACGTCCAGAGATTGCGCCCACAGGAAAGCTGCCAGCACTGAAAGCTCTAGCTGGTTTTCACTGTCCCTTGGAACTGCATTCGCTGCCACACAGACATTCGCGCTCTGCTAAAGCATTGCTTCGTAATGGGGCAACACTCTGTATCTCTCTCTGGCAGAGCCCGGCTGACAAATTGGAAACGTCCAGAGATTGCGCCCACAGGAAAGCTGCCAGCACTGAAAGCTCTAGCTGGTTTTCACTGTCCCTTGGAACTGCATTCGCTGCCACACAGACATTCGCGCTCTGCTAAAGCTTTGCTTCGTAATGGGGCAACACTCTGTATCTCTCTCTGGCAGAGCCCGGCTGACAAATTGGAAACGTCCAGACATTGCGCCCACAGGAAAGCTGCCAGCACTGAAAGCTCTAGCTGGTTTTCACTGTCCCTTGGAACTGCATTCGCTGCCACACAGACATTCGCGCTCTGCTAAAGCATTGCTTCGTAATGGGGCAACACTCTGTATCTCTCTCTGGCAGAGCCCGGCTGCCAAATTGGAAACGTCCAGAGATTGCGCCCACAGGAAAGCTGCCAGCACTGAAAGCTCTAGCTGGTTTTCACTGTCCCTTGGAACTGCATTCGCTGCCACACAGACATTCGCGCTCTGCTAAAGCTTTGCTTCGTAATGGGGCAACACTCTGTATCTCTCTCTGGCAGAGCCCGGCTGCCAAATTGGAAACGTCCAGAGATTGCGCCCACAGGAAAGCTGCCAGCACTGAAAGCTCTAGCTGGTTTTCACTGTCCCTTGGAACTGCATTCGCTGCCACACAGACATTCGCGCTCTGCTAAAGCATTGCTTCGTAATGGGGCAACACTCTGTATCTCTCTCTGGCAGAGCCCGGCTGCCAAATTGGAAACGTCCAGAGATTGCGCCCACAGGAAAGCTGCCAGCACTGAAAGCTCTAGCTGGTTTTCACTGTCCCTTGGAACTGCATTCGCTGCCACACAGACATTCGCGCTCTGCTAAAGCATTGCTTCGTAATGGGGCAACACTCTGTATCTCTCTCTGGCAGAGCCCGGCTGACAAATTGGAAACGTCCAGAGATTGCGCCCACAGGAAAGCTGCCAGCACTGAAAGCTCTAGCTGGTTTTCACTGTCCCTTGGAACTGCATTCGCTGCCACACAGACATTCGCGCTCTGCTAAAGCATTGCTTCGTAATGGGGCAACACTCTGTATCTCTCTCTGGCAGAGCCCGGCTGACAAATTGGAAACGTCCAGAGATTGCGCCCACAGGAAAGCTGCCAGCACTGAAAGCTCTAGCTGGTTTTCACTGTCCCTTGGAACTGCATTCGCTGCCACACAGACATTCGCGCTCTGCTAAAGCTTTGCTTCGTAATGGGGCAACACTCTGTATCTCTCTCTGGCAGAGCCCGGCTGACAAATTGGAAACGTCCAGACATTGCGCCCACAGGAAAGCTGCCAGCACTGAAAGCTCTAGCTGGTTTTCACTGTCCCTTGGAACTGCATTCGCTGCCACACAGACATTCGCGCTCTGCTAAAGCATTGCTTCGTAATGGGGCAACACTCTGTATCTCTCTCTGGCAGAGCCCGGCTGCCAAATTGGAAACGTCCAGAGATTGCGCCCACAGGAAAGCTGCCAGCACTGAAAGCTCTAGCTGGTTTTCACTGTCCCTTGGAACTGCATTCGCTGCCACACAGACATTCGCGCTCTGCTAAAGCTTTGCTTCGTAATGGGGCAACACTCTGTATCTCTCTCTGGCAGAGCCCGGCTGCCAAATTGGAAACGTCCAGAGATTGCGCCCACAGGAAAGCTGCCAGCACTGAAAGCTCTAGCTGGTTTTCACTGTCCCTTGGAACTGCATTCGCTGCCACACAGACATTCGCGCTCTACTAAAGCTTAACTTGGTAATAGGGCAACACTCTGTATCTCTCTCTGGCAGAGCCCGGCTGCCAAATTGGAAACGTCCAGACATTGCGCCCACAGGAAAGCTGCCAGCACTGAAAGCTCTAGCTGGTTTTCACTGTCCCTTGGAACTGCATTCGCTGCCACACAGACATTCGCGCTCTGCTAAAGCATTGCTTCGTAATGGGGCAACACTCTGTATCTCTCTCTGGCAGAGCCCGGCTGCCAAATTGGAAACGTCCAGACATTGCGCCCACAGGAAAGCTGCCAGCACTGAAAGCTCTAGCTGGTTTTCACTGTCCCTTGGAACTGCATTCGCTGCCACACAGACATTCGCGCTCTGCTAAAGCATTGCTTCGTAATGGGGCAACACTCTGTATCTCTCTCTGGCAGAGCCCGGCTGCCAAATTGGAAACGTCCAGACATTGCGCCCACAGGAAAGCTGCCAGCACTGAAAGCTCTAGCTGGTTTTCACTGTCCCTTGGAACTGCATTCGCTGCCACACAGACATTCGCGCTCTGCTAAAGCATTGCTTCGTAATGGGGCAACACTCTGTATCTCTCTCTGGCAGAGCCCGGCTGCCAAATTGGAAACGTCCAGAGATTGCGCCCACAGGAAAGCTGCCAGCACTGAAAGCTCTAGCTGGTTTTCACTGTCCCTTGGAACTGCATTCGCTGCCACACAGACATTTGCGCTCTGCTAAAGCTTTGCTTCGTAATGGGGCAACACTCTGTATCTCTCTGTGGCAGAGCCCGGCTGCCAAATTGGAAACGTCCAGAGATTGCGCCCACAGGAAAGCTGCCAGCACTGAAAGCTCTAGCTGGTTTTCACTGTCCCTTGGAACTGCATTCGCTGCCACACAGACATTCGCGCTCTGCTAAAGCATTGCTTCGTAATGGGGCAACACTCTGTATCTCTCTCTGGCAGAGCCCGGCTGCCAAATTGGAAACGTCCAGAGATTGCGCCCACAGGAAAGATGCCAGCACTGAAAGCTCTAGCTGGTTTTCACTGTCCCTTGGAACTGCATTCGCTGCCACACAGACATTCGCGCTCTGCTAAAGCATTGCTTCGTAATGGGGCAACACTCTGTATCTCTCTCTGGCAGAGCCCGGCTGCCAAATTGGAAACGTCCAGACATTGCGCCCACAGGAAAGCTGCCAGCACTGAAAGCTCTAGCTGGTTTTCACTGTCCCTTGGAACTGCATTCGCTGCCACACAGACATTCGCGCTCTGCTAAAGCATTGCTTCGTAATGGGGCAACACTCTGTATCTCTCTCTGGCAGAGCCCGGCTGACAAATTGGAAACGTCCAGAGATTGCGCCCACAGGAAAGCTGCCAGCACTGAAAGCTCTAGCTGGTTTTCACTGTCCCTTGGAACTGCATTCGCTGCCACACAGACATTCGCGCTCTGCTAAAGCATTGCTTCGTAATGGGGCAACACTCTGTATCTCTCTCTGGCAGAGCCCGGCTGCCAAATTGGAAACGTCCAGACATTGCGCCCACAGGAAAGCTGCCAGCACTGAAAGCTCTAGCTGGTTTTCACTGTCCCTTGGAACTGCATTCGCTGCCACACAGACATTCGCGCTCTGCTAAAGCATTGCTTCGTAATGGGGCAACACTCTGTATCTCTCTCTGGCAGAGCCCGGCTGACAAATTGGAAACGTCCAGAGATTGCGCCCACAGGAAAGCTGCCAGCACTGAAAGCTCTAGCTGGTTTTCACTGTCCCTTGGAACTGCATTCGCTGCCACACAGACATTTGCGCTCTGCTAAAGCTTTGCTTCGTAATGGGGCAACACTCTGTATCTCTCTCTGGCAGAGCCCGGCTGACAAATTGGAAACGTCCAGAGATTGCGCCCACAGGAAAGCTGCCAGCACTGAAAGCTCTAGCTGGTTTTCACTGTCCCTTGGAACTGCATTCGCTGCCACACAGACATTCGCGCTCTGCTAAAGCATTGCTTCGTAATGGGGCAACACTCTGTATCTCTCTCTGGCAGAGCCCGGCTGCCAAATTGGAAACGTCCAGAGATTGCGCCCACAGGAAAGCTGCCAGCACTGAAAGCTCTAGCTGGTTTTCACTGTCCCTTGGAACTGCATTCGCTGCCACACAGACATTCGCGCTCTGCTAAAGCATTGCTTCGTAATGGGGCAACACTCTGTATCTCTCTCTGGCAGAGCCCGGCTGACAAATTGGAAACGTCCAGAGATTGCGCCCACAGGAAAGCTGCCAGCACTGAAAGCTCTAGCTGGTTTTCACTGTCCCTTGGAACTGCATTCGCTGCCACACAGACATTCGCGCTCTGCTAAAGCATTGCTTCGTAATGGGGCAACACTCTGTATCTCTCTCTGGCAGAGCCCGGCTGCCAAATTGGAAACGTCCAGAGATTGCGCCCACAGGAAAGCTGCCAGCACTGAAAGCTCTAGCTGGTTTTCACTGTCCCTTGGAACTGCATTCGCTGCCACACAGACATTCGCGCTCTGCTAAAGCATTGCTTCGTAATGGGGCAACTCTGTATCTCTCTCTGGCAGAGCCCGGCTGACAAATTGGAAACGTCCAGAGATTGCGCCCACAGGAAAGCTGCCAGCACTGAAAGCTCTAGCTGGTTTTCACTGTCCCTTGGAACTGCATTCGCTGCCACACAGACATTCGCGCTCTGCTAAAGCATTGCTTCGTAATGGGGCAACACTCTGTATCTCTCTCTGGCAGAGCCCGGCTGCCAAATTGGAAACGTCCAGAGATTGCGCCCACAGGAAAGATGCCAGCACTGAAAGCTCTAGCTGGTTTTCACTGTCCCTTGGAACTGCATTCGCTGCCACACAGACATTCGCGCTCTGCTAAAGCATTGCTTCGTAATGGGGCAACACTCTGTATCTCTCTGTGGCAGAGCCCGGCTGCCAAATTGGAAACGTCCAGAGATTGCGCCCACAGGAAAGCTGCCAGCACTGAAAGCTGCTAGCTGGTTTTCACTGTCCCTTGGAACTGCATTCGCTGCCACACAGACATTCGCGCTCTGCTAAAGCATTGCTTCGTAATGGGGCAACACTCTGTATCTCTCTCTGGCAGAGCCCGGCTGACAAATTGGAAACGTCCAGAGATTGCGCCCACAGGAAAGCTGCCAGCACTGAAAGCTCTAGCTGGTTTTCACTGTCCCTTGGAACTGCATTCGCTGCCACACAGACATTCGCGCTCTGCTAAAGCTTTGCTTCGTAATGGGGCAACACTCTGTATCTCTCTCTGGCAGAGCCCGGCTGACAAATTGGAAACGTCCAGAGATTGCGCCCACAGGAAAGCTGCCAGCACTGAAAGCTCTAGCTGGTTTTCACTGTCCCTTGGAACTGCATTCGCTGCCACACAGACATTCGCGCTCTGCTAAAGCTTTGCTTCGTAATGGGGCAACACTCTGTATCTCTCTGTGGCAGAGCCCGGCTGACAAATTGGAAACGTCCAGAGATTGCGCCCACAGGAAAGCTGCCAGCACTGAAAGCTCTAGCTGGTTTTCACTGTCCCTTGGAACTGCATTCGCTGCCACACAGACATTCGCGCTCTGCTAAAGCATTGCTTCGTAATGGGGCAACACTCTGTATCTCTCTCTGGCAGAGCCCGGCTGCCAAATTGGAAACGTCCAGAGATTGCGCCCACAGGAAAGCTGCCAGCACTGAAAGCTCTAGCTGGTTTTCACTGTCCCTTGGAACTGCATTCGCTGCCACACAGACATTCGCGCTCTGCTAAAGCATTGCTTCGTAATGGGGCAACACTCTGTATCTCTCTGTGGCAGAGCCCGGCTGCCAAATTGGAAACGTCCAGAGATTGCGCCCACAGGAAAGCTGCCAGCACTGAAAGCTCTAGCTGGTTTTCACTGTCCCTTGGAACTGCATTCGCTGCCACACAGACATTCGCGCTCTGCTAAAGCATTGCTTCGTAATGGGGCAACACTCTGTATCTCTCTCTGGCAGAGCCCGGCTGACAAATTGGAAACGTCCAGACATTGCGCCCACAGGAAAGCTGCCAGCACTGAAAGCTCTAGCTGGTTTTCACTGTCCCTTGGAACTGCATTCGCTGCCACACAGACATTCGCGCTCTGCTAAAGCTTTGCTTCGTAATGGGGCAACACTCTGTATCTCTCTCTGGCAGAGCCCGGCTGACAAATTGGAAACGTCCAGAGATTGCGCCCACAGGAAAGCTGCCAGCACTGAAAGCTCTAGCTGGTTTTCACTGTCCCTTGGAACTGCATTCGCTGCCACACAGACATTCGCGCTCTGCTAAAGCTTTGCTTCGTAATGGGGCAACACTCTGTATCTCTCTCTGGCAGAGCCCGGCTGCCAAATTGGAAACGTCCAGACATTGCGCCCACAGGAAAGCTGCCAGCACTGAAAGCTCTAGCTGGTTTTCACTGTCCCTTGGAACTGCATTCGCTGCCACACAGACATTCGCGCTCTGCTAAAGCATTGCTTCGTAATGGGGCAACACTCTGTATCTCTCTCTGGCAGAGCCCGGCTGCCAAATTGGAAACGTCCAGACATTGCGCCCACAGGAAAGCTGCCAGCACTGAAAGCTCTAGCTGGTTTTCACTGTCCCTTGGAACTGCATTCGCTGCCACACAGACATTCGCGCTCTGCTAAAGCATTGCTTCGTAATGGGGCAACACTCTGTATCTCTCTCTGGCAGAGCCCGGCTGCCAAATTGGAAACGTCCAGAGATTGCGCCCACAGGAAAGCTGCCAGCACTGAAAGCTCTAGCTGGTTTTCACTGTCCCTTGGAACTGCATTCGCTGCCACACAGACATTCGCGCTCTGCTAAAGCATTGCTTCGTAATGGGGCAACACTCTGTATCTCTCTCTGGCAGAGCCCGGCTGCCAAATTGGAAACGTCCAGAGATTGCGCCCACAGGAAAGCTGCCAGCACTGAAAGCTCTAGCTGGTTTTTCACTGTCCCTTGGAACTGCATTCGCTGCCACACAGACATTCGCGCTCTGCTAAAGCATTGCTTCGTAATGGGGCAACACTCTGTATCTCTCTCTGGCAGAGCCCGGCTGCCAAATTGGAAACGTCCAGAGATTGCACCCACAGGAAAGCTGCCAGCACTGAAAGCTGTAGCTGGTTTTCACTGTCCCTTGGAACTGCATTCGCTGCCACACAGACATTCGCGCTCTGCTAAAGCTTTGCTTCGTAATGGGGCAACACTCTGTATCTCTCTCTGGCAGAGCCCGGCTGACAAATTGGAAACGTCCAGACATTGCGCCCACAGGAAAGCTGCCAGCACTGAAAGCTCTAGCTGGTTTTCACTGTCCCTTGGAACTGCATTCGCTGCCACACAGACATTTGCGCTCTGCTAAAGCATTGCTTCGTAATGGGGCAACACTCTGTATCTCTCTCTGGCAGAGCCCGGCTGCCAAATTGGAAACGTCCAGAGATTGCGCCCACAGGAAAGCTGCCAGCACTGAAAGCTCTAGCTGGTTTTCACTGTCCCTTGGAACTGCATTCGCTGCCACACAGACATTCGCGCTCTGCTAAAGCTTTGCTTCGTAATGGGGCAACACTCTGTATCTCTCTCTGGCAGAGCCCGGCTGACAAATTGGAAACGTCCAGACATTGCGCCCACAGGAAAGCTGCCAGCACTGAAAGCTCTAGCTGGTTTTCACTGTCCCTTGGAACTGCATTTGCTGCCACACAGACATTCGCGCTCTACTAAAGCTTAACTTGGTAATAGGGCAACACTCTGTATCTCTCTCTGGCAGAGCCCGGCTGCCAAATTGGAAACGTCCAGAGATTGCGCCCACAGGAAAGCTGCCAGAACTGAAAGCTCTAGCTGGTTTTCACTGTCCCTTGGAACTGCATTCGCTGCCACACAGACATTCGCGCTCTGCTAAAGCATTGCTTCGTAATGGGGCAACACTCTGTATCTCTCTCTGGCAGAGCCCGGCTGACAAATTGGAAACGTCCAGAGATTGCGCCCACAGGAAAGCTGCCAGCACTGAAAGCTCTAGCTGGTTTTCACTGTCCCTTGGAACTGCATTCGCTGCCACACAGACATTCGCGCTCTGCTAAAGCTTTGCTTCGTAATGGGGCAACACTCTGTATCTCTCTCTGGCAGAGCCCGGCTGACAAATTGGAAACGTCCAGACATTGCGCCCACAGGAAAGCTGCCAGCACTGAAAGCTCTAGCTGGTTTTCACTGTCCCTTGGAACTGCATTCGCTGCCACACAGACATTCGCGCTCTGCTAAAGCATTGCTTCGTAATGGGGCAACACTCTGTATCTCTCTCTGGCAGAGCCCGGCTGCCAAATTGGAAACGTCCAGAGATTGCGCCCACAGGAAAGCTGCCAGCACTGAAAGCTCTAGCTGGTTTTCACTGTCCCTTGGAACTGCATTCGCTGCCACACAGACATTCGCGCTCTGCTAAAGCTTTGCTTCGTAATGGGGCAACACTCTGTATCTCTCTCTGGCAGAGCCCGGCTGCCAAATTGGAAACGTCCAGAGATTGCGCCCACAGGAAAGCTGCCAGCACTGAAAGCTCTAGCTGGTTTTCACTGTCCCTTGGAACTGCATTCGCTGCCACACAGACATTCGCGCTCTACTAAAGCTTAACTTGGTAATAGGGCAACACTCTGTATCTCTCTCTGGCAGAGCCCGGCTGCCAAATTGGAAACGTCCAGACATTGCGCCCACAGGAAAGCTGCCAGCACTGAAAGCTCTAGCTGGTTTTCACTGTCCCTTGGAACTGCATTCGCTGCCACACAGACATTCGCGCTCTGCTAAAGCATTGCTTCGTAATGGGGCAACACTCTGTATCTCTCTCTGGCAGAGCCCGGCTGCCAAATTGGAAACGTCCAGACATTGCGCCCACAGGAAAGCTGCCAGCACTGAAAGCTCTAGCTGGTTTTCACTGTCCCTTGGAACTGCATTCGCTGCCACACAGACATTCGCGCTCTGCTAAAGCATTGCTTCGTAATGGGGCAACACTCTGTATCTCTCTCTGGCAGAGCCCGGCTGCCAAATTGGAAACGTCCAGACATTGCGCCCACAGGAAAGCTGCCAGCACTGAAAGCTCTAGCTGGTTTTCACTGTCCCTTGGAACTGCATTCGCTGCCACACAGACATTCGCGCTCTGCTAAAGCATTGCTTCGTAATGGGGCAACACTCTGTATCTCTCTCTGGCAGAGCCCGGCTGCCAAATTGGAAACGTCCAGAGATTGCGCCCACAGGAAAGCTGCCAGCACTGAAAGCTCTAGCTGGTTTTCACTGTCCCTTGGAACTGCATTCGCTGCCACACAGACATTTGCGCTCTGCTAAAGCTTTGCTTCGTAATGGGGCAACACTCTGTATCTCTCTGTGGCAGAGCCCGGCTGCCAAATTGGAAACGTCCAGAGATTGCGCCCACAGGAAAGCTGCCAGCACTGAAAGCTCTAGCTGGTTTTCACTGTCCCTTGGAACTGCATTCGCTGCCACACAGACATTCGCGCTCTGCTAAAGCATTGCTTCGTAATGGGGCAACACTCTGTATCTCTCTCTGGCAGAGCCCGGCTGCCAAATTGGAAACGTCCAGAGATTGCGCCCACAGGAAAGATGCCAGCACTGAAAGCTCTAGCTGGTTTTCACTGTCCCTTGGAACTGCATTCGCTGCCACACAGACATTCGCGCTCTGCTAAAGCATTGCTTCGTAATGGGGCAACACTCTGTATCTCTCTCTGGCAGAGCCCGGCTGCCAAATTGGAAACGTCCAGACATTGCGCCCACAGGAAAGCTGCCAGCACTGAAAGCTCTAGCTGGTTTTCACTGTCCCTTGGAACTGCATTCGCTGCCACACAGACATTCGCGCTCTGCTAAAGCATTGCTTCGTAATGGGGCAACACTCTGTATCTCTCTCTGGCAGAGCCCGGCTGACAAATTGGAAACGTCCAGAGATTGCGCCCACAGGAAAGCTGCCAGCACTGAAAGCTCTAGCTGGTTTTCACTGTCCCTTGGAACTGCATTCGCTGCCACACAGACATTCGCGCTCTGCTAAAGCATTGCTTCGTAATGGGGCAACACTCTGTATCTCTCTCTGGCAGAGCCCGGCTGCCAAATTGGAAACGTCCAGACATTGCGCCCACAGGAAAGCTGCCAGCACTGAAAGCTCTAGCTGGTTTTCACTGTCCCTTGGAACTGCATTCGCTGCCACACAGACATTCGCGCTCTGCTAAAGCATTGCTTCGTAATGGGGCAACACTCTGTATCTCTCTCTGGCAGAGCCCGGCTGCCAAATTGGAAACGTCCAGAGATTGCGCCCACAGGAAAGCTGCCAGCACTGAAAGCTCTAGCTGGTTTTCACTGTCCCTTGGAACTGCATTCGCTGCCACACAGACATTCGCGCTCTGCTAAAGCATTGCTTCGTAATGGGGCAACACTCTGTATCTCTCTCTGGCAGAGCCCGGCTGACAAATTGGAAACGTCCAGAGATTGCGCCCACAGGAAAGCTGCCAGCACTGAAAGCTCTAGCTGGTTTTCACTGTCCCTTGGAACTGCATTCGCTGCCACACAGACATTCGCGCTCTGCTAAAGCATTGCTTCGTAATGGGGCAACACTCTGTATCTCTCTCTGGCAGAGCCCGGCTGCCAAATTGGAAACGTCCAGAGATTGCGCCCACAGGAAAGCTGCCAGCACTGAAAGCTCTAGCTGGTTTTCACTGTCCCTTGGAACTGCATTCGCTGCCACACAGACATTCGCGCTCTGCTAAAGCATTGCTTCGTAATGGGGCAACACTCTGTATCTCTCTCTGGCAGAGCCCGGCTGACAAATTGGAAACGTCCAGAGATTGCGCCCACAGGAAAGCTGCCAGCACTGAAAGCTCTAGCTGGTTTTCACTGTCCCTTGGAACTGCATTCGCTGCCACACAGACATTCGCGCTCTGCTAAAGCATTGCTTCGTAATGGGGCAACACTCTGTATCTCTCTCTGGCAGAGCCCGGCTGCCAAATTGGAAACGTCCAGAGATTGCGCCCACAGGAAAGATGCCAGCACTGAAAGCTCTAGCTGGTTTTCACTGTCCCTTGGAACTGCATTCGCTGCCACACAGACATTCGCGCTCTGCTAAAGCATTGCTTCGTAATGGGGCAACACTCTGTATCTCTCTGTGGCAGAGCCCGGCTGCCAAATTGGAAACGTCCAGAGATTGCGCCCACAGGAAAGCTGCCAGCACTGAAAGCTGTAGCTGGTTTTCACTGTCCCTTGGAACTGCATTCGCTGCCACACAGACATTCGCGCTCTGCTAAAGCATTGCTTCGTAATGGGGCAACACTCTGTATCTCTCTCTGGCAGAGCCCGGCTGACAAATTGGAAACGTCCAGAGATTGCGCCCACAGGAAAGCTGCCAGCACTGAAAGCTCTAGCTGGTTTTCACTGTCCCTTGGAACTGCATTCGCTGCCACACAGACATTCGCGCTCTGCTAAAGCTTTGCTTCGTAATGGGGCAACACTCTGTATCTCTCTCTGGCAGAGCCCGGCTGACAAATTGGAAACGTCCAGAGATTGCGCCCACAGGAAAGCTGCCAGCACTGAAAGCTCTAGCTGGTTTTCACTGTCCCTTGGAACTGCATTCGCTGCCACACAGACATTCGCGCTCTGCTAAAGCTTTGCTTCGTAATGGGGCAACACTCTGTATCTCTCTGTGGCAGAGCCCGGCTGCCAAATTGGAAACGTCCAGAGATTGCGCCCACAGGAAAGCTGCCAGCACTGAAAGCTCTAGCTGGTTTTCACTGTCCCTTGGAACT
Organism: Mycteria americana; assembly: GCF_035582795.1. NCBI lineage: Eukaryota > Metazoa > Chordata > Aves > Ciconiiformes > Ciconiidae > Mycteria > Mycteria americana. Next base: position 690,957 of record NW_027445645.1, read on the forward strand.
GCATTCGCTGCCACACAGACATTCGCGCTCTGCTAAAGCATTGCTTCGTAATGGGGCAACACTCTGTATCTCTCTCTGGCAGAGCCCGGCTGCCAAATTGGAAACGTCCAGAGATTGCGCCCACAGGAAAGCTGCCAGCACTGAAAGCTCTAGCTGGTTTTCACTGTCCCTTGGAACTGCATTCGCTGCCACACAGACATTCGCGCTCTGCTAAAGCATTGCTTCGTAATGGGGCAACACTCTGTATCTCTCTGTGGCAGAGCCCGGCTGCCAAATTGGAAACGTCCAGAGATTGCGCCCACAGGAAAGCTGCCAGCACTGAAAGCTCTAGCTGGTTTTCACTGTCCCTTGGAACTGCATTCGCTGCCACACAGACATTCGCGCTCTGCTAAAGCATTGCTTCGTAATGGGGCAACACTCTGTATCTCTCTCTGGCAGAGCCCGGCTGACAAATTGGAAACGTCCAGACATTGCGCCCACAGGAAAGCTGCCAGCACTGAAAGCTCTAGCTGGTTTTCACTGTCCCTTGGAACTGCATTCGCTGCCACACAGACATTCGCGCTCTGCTAAAGCTTTGCTTCGTAATGGGGCAACACTCTGTATCTCTCTCTGGCAGAGCCCGGCTGACAAATTGGAAACGTCCAGAGATTGCGCCCACAGGAAAGCTGCCAGCACTGAAAGCTCTAGCTGGTTTTCACTGTCCCTTGGAACTGCATTCGCTGCCACACAGACATTCGCGCTCTGCTAAAGCTTTGCTTCGTAATGGGGCAACACTCTGTATCTCTCTCTGGCAGAGCCCGGCTGCCAAATTGGAAACGTCCAGACATTGCGCCCACAGGAAAGCTGCCAGCACTGAAAGCTCTAGCTGGTTTTCACTGTCCCTTGGAACTGCATTCGCTGCCACACAGACATTCGCGCTCTGCTAAAGCATTGCTTCGTAATGGGGCAACACTCTGTATCTCTCTCTGGCAGAGCCCGGCTGCCAAATTGGAAACGTCCAGACATTGCGCCCACAGGAAAGCTGCCAGCACTGAAAGCTCTAGCTGGTTTTCACTGTCCCTTGGAACTGCATTCGCTGCCACACAGACATTCGCGCTCTGCTAAAGCATTGCTTCGTAATGGGGCAACACTCTGTATCTCTCTCTGGCAGAGCCCGGCTGCCAAATTGGAAACGTCCAGAGATTGCGCCCACAGGAAAGCTGCCAGCACTGAAAGCTCTAGCTGGTTTTCACTGTCCCTTGGAACTGCATTCGCTGCCACACAGACATTCGCGCTCTGCTAAAGCATTGCTTCGTAATGGGGCAACACTCTGTATCTCTCTCTGGCAGAGCCCGGCTGCCAAATTGGAAACGTCCAGAGATTGCGCCCACAGGAAAGCTGCCAGCACTGAAAGCTCTAGCTGGTTTTCACTGTCCCTTGGAACTGCATTCGCTGCCACACAGACATTCGCGCTCTGCTAAAGCATTGCTTCGTAATGGGGCAACACTCTGTATCTCTCTCTGGCAGAGCCCGGCTGCCAAATTGGAAACGTCCAGAGATTGCACCCACAGGAAAGCTGCCAGCACTGAAAGCTCTAGCTGGTTTTCACTGTCCCTTGGAACTGCATTCGCTGCCACACAGACATTCGCGCTCTGCTAAAGCTTTGCTTCGTAATGGGGCAACACTCTGTATCTCTCTCTGGCAGAGCCCGGCTGACAAATTGGAAACGTCCAGACATTGCGCCCACAGGAAAGCTGCCAGCACTGAAAGCTCTAGCTGGTTTTCACTGTCCCTTGGAACTGCATTCGCTGCCACACAGACATTTGCGCTCTGCTAAAGCATTGCTTCGTAATGGGGCAACACTCTGTATCTCTCTCTGGCAGAGCCCGGCTGCCAAATTGGAAACGTCCAGAGATTGCGCCCACAGGAAAGCTGCCAGCACTGAAAGCTCTAGCTGGTTTTCACTGTCCCTTGGAACTGCATTCGCTGCCACACAGACATTCGCGCTCTGCTAAAGCTTTGCTTCGTAATGGGGCAACACTCTGTATCTCTCTCTGGCAGAGCCCGGCTGACAAATTGGAAACGTCCAGACATTGCGCCCACAGGAAAGCTGCCAGCACTGAAAGCTCTAGCTGGTTTTCACTGTCCCTTGGAACTGCATTTGCTGCCACACAGACATTCGCGCTCTACTAAAGCTTAACTTGGTAATAGGGCAACACTCTGTATCTCTCTCTGGCAGAGCCCGGCTGCCAAATTGGAAACGTCCAGAGATTGCGCCCACAGGAAAGCTGCCAGAACTGAAAGCTCTAGCTGGTTTTCACTGTCCCTTGGAACTGCATTCGCTGCCACACAGACATTCGCGCTCTGCTAAAGCATTGCTTCGTAATGGGGCAACACTCTGTATCTCTCTCTGGCAGAGCCCGGCTGCCAAATTGGAAACGTCCAGAGATTGCGCCCACAGGAAAGCTGCCAGCACTGAAAGCTCTAGCTGGTTTTCACTGTCCCTTGGAACTGCATTCGCTGCCACACAGACATTCGCGCTCTGCTAAAGCATTGCTTCGTAATGGGGCAACACTCTGTATCTCTCTGTGGCAGAGCCCGGCTGCCAAATTGGAAACGTCCAGAGATTGCGCCCACAGGAAAGCTGCCAGCACTGAAAGCTCTAGCTGGTTTTCACTGTCCCTTGGAACTGCATTCGCTGCCACACAGACATTTGCGCTCTGCTAAAGCTTTGCTTCGTAATGGGGCAACACTCTGTATCTCTCTCTGGCAGAGCCCGGCTGCCAAATTGGAAACGTCCAGAGATTGCGCCCACAGGAAAGCTGCCAGCACTGAAAGCTCTAGCTGGTTTTCACTGTCCCTTGGAACTGCATTCGCTGCCACACAGACATTCGCGCTCTGCTAAAGCATTGCTTCGTAATGGGGCAACACTCTGTATCTCTCTCTGGCAGAGCCCGGCTGCCAAATTGGAAACGTCCAGAGATTGCGCCCACAGGAAAGATGCCAGCACTGAAAGCTCTAGCTGGTTTTCACTGTCCCTTGGAACTGCATTCGCTGCCACACAGACATTCGCGCTCTGCTAAAGCATTGCTTCGTAATGGGGCAACACTCTGTATCTCTCTCTGGCAGAGCCCGGCTGCCAAATTGGAAACGTCCAGAGATTGCGCCCACAGGAAAGCTGCCAGCACTGAAAGCTCTAGCTGGTTTTCACTGTCCCTTGGAACTGCATTCGCTGCCACACAGACATTCGCGCTCTGCTAAAGCATTGCTTCGTAATGGGGCAACACTCTGTATCTCTCTCTGGCAGAGCCCGGCTGCCAAATTGGAAACGTCCAGAGATTGCGCCCACAGGAAAGCTGCCAGCACTGAAAGCTCTAGCTGGTTTTCACTGTCCCTTGGAACTGCATTCGCTGCCACACAGACATTCGCGCTCTGCTAAAGCATTGCTTCGTAATGGGGCAACACTCTGTATCTCTCTCTGGCAGAGCCCGGCTGCCAAATTGGAAACGTCCAGACATTGCGCCCACAGGAAAGCTGCCAGCACTGAAAGCTCTAGCTGGTTTTCACTGTCCCTTGGAACTGCATTCGCTGCCACACAGACATTCGCGCTCTGCTAAAGCATTGCTTCGTAATGGGGCAACACTCTGTATCTCTCTCTGGCAGAGCCCGGCTGCCAAATTGGAAACGTCCAGACATTGCGCCCACAGGAAAGCTGCCAGCACTGAAAGCTCTAGCTGGTTTTCACTGTCCCTTGGAACTGCATTCGCTGCCACACAGACATTCGCGCTCTGCTAAAGCATTGCTTCGTAATGGGGCAACACTCTGTATCTCTCTCTGGCAGAGCCCGGCTGCCAAATTGGAAACGTCCAGAGATTGCGCCCACAGGAAAGCTGCCAGCACTGAAAGCTCTAGCTGGTTTTCACTGTCCCTTGGAACTGCATTCGCTGCCACACAGACATTCGCGCTCTGCTAAAGCTTTGCTTCGTAATGGGGCAACACTCTGTATCTCTCTGTGGCAGAGCCCGGCTGCCAAATTGGAAACGTCCAGAGATTGCGCCCACAGGAAAGCTGCCAGCACTGAAAGCTCTAGCTGGTTTTCACTGTCCCTTGGAACTGCATTCGCTGCCACACAGACATTCGCGCTCTGCTAAAGCATTGCTTCGTAATGGGGCAACACTCTGTATCTCTCTCTGGCAGAGCCCGGCTGCCAAATTGGAAACGTCCAGACATTGCGCCCACAGGAAAGCTGCCAGCACTGAAAGCTCTAGCTGGTTTTCACTGTCCCTTGGAACTGCATTCGCTGCCACACAGACATTCGCGCTCTGCTAAAGCATTGCTTCGTAATGGGGCAACACTCTGTATCTCTCTCTGGCAGAGCCCGGCTGCCAAATTGGAAACGTCCAGAGATTGCGCCCACAGGAAAGCTGCCAGCACTGAAAGCTCTAGCTGGTTTTCACTGTCCCTTGGAACTGCATTCGCTGCCACACAGACATTCGCGCTCTGCTAAAGCATTGCTTCGTAATGGGGCAACACTCTGTATCTCTCTCTGGCAGAGCCCGGCTGCCAAATTGGAAACGTCCAGAGATTGCGCCCACAGGAAAGCTGCCAGCACTGAAAGCTCTAGCTGGTTTTCACTGTCCCTTGGAACTGCATTCGCTGCCACACAGACATTCGCGCTCTGCTAAAGCATTGCTTCGTAATGGGGCAACACTCTGTATCTCTCTCTGGCAGAGCCCGGCTGCCAAATTGGAAACGTCCAGAGATTGCGCCCACAGGAAAGCTGCCAGCACTGAAAGCTCTAGCTGGTTTTCACTGTCCCTTGGAACTGCATTCGCTGCCACACAGACATTCGCGCTCTGCTAAAGCATTGCTTCGTAATGGGGCAACACTCTGTATCTCTCTCTGGCAGAGCCCGGCTGCCAAATTGGAAACGTCCAGAGATTGCGCCCACAGGAAAGCTGCCAGCACTGAAAGCTCTAGCTGGTTTTCACTGTCCCTTGGAACTGCATTCGCTGCCACACAGACATTTGCGCTCTGCTAAAGCTTTGCTTCGTAATGGGGCAACACTCTGTATCTCTCTCTGGCAGAGCCCGGCTGCCAAATTGGAAACGTCCAGAGATTGCGCCCACAGGAAAGCTGCCAGCACTGAAAGCTCTAGCTGGTTTTCACTGTCCCTTGGAACTGCATTCGCTGCCACACAGACATTCGCGCTCTGCTAAAGCATTGCTTCGTAATGGGGCAACACTCTGTATCTCTCTCTGGCAGAGCCCGGCTGCCAAATTGGAAACGTCCAGACATTGCGCCCACAGGAAAGCTGCCAGCACTGAAAGCTCTAGCTGGTTTTCACTGTCCCTTGGAACTGCATTCGCTGCCACACAGACATTCGCGCTCTGCTAAAGCATTGCTTCGTAATGGGGCAACACTCTGTATCTCTCTGTGGCAGAGCCCGGCTGCCAAATTGGAAACGTCCAGACATTGCGCCCACAGGAAAGCTGCCAGCACTGAAAGCTCTAGCTGGTTTTCACTGTCCCTTGGAACTGCATTCGCTGCCACACAGACATTCGCGCTCTGCTAAAGCATTGCTTCGTAATGGGGCAACACTCTGTATCTCTCTCTGGCAGAGCCCGGCTGCCAAATTGGAAACGTCCAGACATTGCGCCCACAGGAAAGCTGCCAGCACTGAAAGCTCTAGCTGGTTTTCACTGTCCCTTGGAACTGCATTCGCTGCCACACAGACATTCGTGCTCTGCTAAAGCATTGCTTCGTAATGGGGCAACACTCTGTATCTCTCTCTGGCAGAGCCCGGCTGCCAAATTGGAAACGTCCAGAGATTGCGCCCACAGGAAAGCTGCCAGCACTGAAAGCTCTAGCTGGTTTTCACTGTCCCTTGGAACTGCATTCGCTGCCACACAGACATTCGCGCTCTGCTAAAGCATTGCTTCGTAATGGGGCAACACTCTGTATCTCTCTCTGGCAGAGCCCGGCTGCCAAATTGGAAACGTCCAGAGATTGCGCCCACAGGAAAGCTGCCAGCACTGAAAGCTCTAGCTGGTTTTCACTGTCCCTTGGAACTGCATTCGCTGCCACACAGACATTCGCGCTCTGCTAAAGCATTGCTTCGTAATGGGGCAACACTCTGTATCTCTCTCTGGCAGAGCCCGGCTGCCAAATTGGAAACGTCCAGAGATTGCGCCCACAGGAAAGCTGCCAGCACTGAAAGCTCTAGCTGGTTTTCACTGTCCCTTGGAACTGCATTCGCTGCCACACAGACATTCGCGCTCTGCTAAAGCATTGCTTCGTAATGGGGCAACACTCTGTATCTCTCTCTGGCAGAGCCCGGCTGCCAAATTGGAAACGTCCAGACATTGCGCCCACAGGAAAGCTGCCAGCACTGAAAGCTCTAGCTGGTTTTCACTGTCCCTTGGAACTGCATTCGCTGCCACACAGACATTTGCACTCTGCTAAAGCTTTGCTTCGTAATGGGGCAACACTCTGTATCTCTCTCTGGCAGAGCCCGGCTGCCAAATTGGAAACATCCAGAGATTGCGCCCACAGGAAAGCTGCCAGCACTGAAAGCTCTAGCTGGTTTTCACTGTCCCTTGGAACTGCATTCGCTGCCACACAGACATTCGCGCTCTGCTAAAGCATTGCTTCGTAATGGGGCAACACTCTGTATCTCTCTCTGGCAGAGCCCGGCTGCCAAATTGGAAACGTCCAGAGATTGCGCCCACAGGAAAGATGCCAGCACTGAAAGCTGTAGCTGGTTTTCACTGTCCCTTGGAACTGCATTCGCTGCCACACAGACATTCGCGCTCTGCTAAAGCATTGCTTCGTAATGGGGCAACACTCTGTATCTCTCTGTGGCAGAGCCCGGCTGCCAAATTGGAAACGTCCAGACATTGCGCCCACAGGAAAGATGCCAGCACTGAAAGCTCTAGCTGGTTTTCACTGTCCCTTGGAACTGCATTCGCTGCCACACAGACATTCGCGCTCTGCTAAAGCATTGCTTCGTAATGGGGCAACACTCTGTATCTCTCTCTGGCAGAGCCCGGCTGCCAAATTGGAAACGTCCAGACATTGCGCCCACAGGAAAGCTGCCAGCACTGAAAGCTCTAGCTGGTTTTCACTGTCCCTTGGAACTGCATTCGCTGCCACACAGACATTCGCGCTCTGCTAAAGCATTGCTTCGTAATGGGGCAACACTCTGTATCTCTCTCTGGCAGAGCCCGGCTGCCAAATTGGAAACGTCCAGAGATTTCGCCCACAGGAAAGCTGCCAGCACTGAAAGCTCTAGCTGGTTTTCACTGTCCCTTGGAACTGCATTCGCTGCCACACAGACATTCGCGCTCTGCTAAAGCATTGCTTCGTAATGGGGCAACACTCTGTATCTCTCTCTGGCAGAGCCCGGCTGCCAAATTGGAAACGTCCAGAGATTGCGCCCACAGGAAAGCTGCCAGCACTGAAAGCTCTAGCTGGTTTTCACTGTCCCTTGGAACTGCATTCGCTGCCACACAGACATTCGCGCTCTGCTAAAGCATTGCTTCGTAATGGGGCAACACTCTGTATCTCTCTGTGGCAGAGCCCGGCTGCCAAATTGGAAACGTCCAGAGATTGCGCCCACAGGAAAGCTGCCAGCACTGAAAGCTCTAGCTGGTTTTCACTGTCCCTTGGAACTGCATTCGCTGCCACACAGACATTCGCGCTCTGCTAAAGCATTGCTTCGTAATGGGGCAACACTCTGTATCTCTCTCTGGCAGAGCCCGGCTGCCAAATTGGAAACGTCCAGACATTGCGCCCACAGGAAAGCTGCCAGCACTGAAAGCTCTAGCTGGTTTTCACTGTCCCTTGGAACTGCATTCGCTGCCACACAGACATTTGCGCTCTGCTAAAGCTTTGCTTCGTAATGGGGCAACACTCTGTATCTCTCTCTGGCAGAGCCCGGCTGCCAAATTGGAAACGTCCAGAGATTGCGCCCACAGGAAAGCTGCCAGCACTGAAAGCTCTAGCTGGTTTTCACTGTCCCTTGGAACTGCATTCGCTGCCACACAGACATTCGCGCTCTGCTAAAGCATTGCTTCGTAATGGGGCAACACTCTGTATCTCTCTCTGGCAGAGCCCGGCTGCCAAATTGGAAACGTCCAGAGATTGCGCCCACAGGAAAGCTGCCAGCACTGAAAGCTCTAGCT